>NW_026294391.1:106437296-107147296 GCF_007827085.1 Peromyscus californicus insignis
TAAAACAAAGAAATTAAGACATATTTGACTTTTGAGTCTAAAATTGTTAAATTAGATAATTATGGGTAGACTCACGATAAAAACTCATTGTACAAAATTCTGCCACTGTATGGTCTGATGTGTGACCTTTAACACAGGAGGACCTCAATTCCTCATCTTTAAATACAGATGACAATATAATCAAATTATTCACATAATATGAAGATTCTGGAAGCTAATGTATCTATAGATGTCATAGTTTTGTTCTCAACTTGAAACACGTTGGGAGAAGAAACATTAATTGAAGAATTGCCTCTGTTATATTTGCCTTTGGTCATGTTTCTAGGGTATTTTCTTAGTTCCTAATTGATGGATAAGGGCCTATCGCACTGTGGGTAGTACTATTCTTTGGCAGGTAAGCACGCGATATTTAAGAAAACTAGTTGAGAAAGCTAGTAAACAGAACTTCTCCATGGTTTCTTCTTAAGTCCCTGCATCTAGATTGCTTCTTGAGTTCCTGCTCTAACTTTCACCTAGAACAAAACTTGGTCACAGAGAACAAGTTTTTGCTTTGATGAACCTGACTGTGCTGTTTTTAGAGGTTTGTGGAACATTACGGAACTTTGGACTGAGAAAGCCATTGAATGCTCAGAGCTTAGTATGATATTCAGTGGGTACTTGAAAGGTATTGGGTTCTGAAAAATAGGCAGTCAATGAAGACTTAGACTTGTATTGTGAAATCTCAGAATCCCTCAAAGACTCTATCGGGGTTATTTATGTGATATTTTGAATTAAGAATCTGTACTTTGTGGTGAGGTGAGGCTGAAAGATCATCTGTGATTAACAAGGGGCCAGCACCATTTCAGTGAGGCCTCTGTTTTACTGGAAAAATCAATATTGGTTCGCTAGAACTGAAAAATCAACGAGGATTAATGAGTGACTGGGATTATTAACATGAAATCTTCTGGGGTGTTTTCCCTCAGATCAGCACACAGGGCCATGGTCCAGTGGGGGACCAAGGCTTCATATTTAACTGGTGTTGAACTTGGTCACCTCTAAGAGTCTCCTATGTGGTACTGATATTGAAGGTATAAAGGGGACATGTGAAGAAGCTGAGACCTGGCAGTGTAAGAGTTCTAGGAGAGACCATTGATAAAGTTTTAGCCTCAGTGGTAGTGGAAACTCCAGGATTGAAGTGGTCACGGAAAGAAATCAAGGCTTGGTGTCATGAGGAAGGGTTGTGGTCCCTGCAGAAAGGCCAGGATGCAGTTAGTGAAAGTGCAACCTTAGTTGCACTGCAGACTCCAACACAGGACAGTGGGCAAGGACAGTAGCAGGCAGGAGACAGAAGTATATTCTCTGCTGTAGGATGGTCTGTATGTCAAATGTGTTCCTGATTGGTCAATAAATAAATCACTGATTGGCCTGTGGCCAGGCAGGAAGTATAGGCGGGACAAAGGGGAGAATAGAGCTGAGAAGTGGAAGGCTGAGTCAGAGAGACACTGCCAGCCGCCATGATGACAAACAGCATGTAAAGATGCCGGTAAGCCATGAGCCATGTGGCAAGGTATAGATTAATGGAAATGGATTAATTTAAGCTGTAAGAACAGTTAGCAAGAAGCCTGCCATGGCCATACAGTTTGAAACCAATATAAGTCTGTTTACTTGGTCGGGTCTGAGCAGTTGTGGGACTGGTGGGTGTCAGAGATTTATCCTGACTGTGGGCCAGGCAGGAAAACTTAGCTACAAATGGCGTCCAACGTGGTGGCAAGAGTTTCCACCTAAAACCTGAGAAAAAAGATTCTAAAACGGAGCTAAAAACAGTTCCTAGTTGTCTCTTTCAAGTTAGCGGCAGCCTGCTGGTTTGAGCTACTGGCGGGTTCCTAGCGTGTGTGCATGCTCGACCTGCAGTATGGTGGGAATGAGGCCTCTGCAAGTGGCACATTAAGCTGTGTGGTGGATTTAGCCTTTGCTAGTACAAAACAAAACAAAAAAAAAGAGGTTTCTGGGGCTACACACTGCTTTGATAGAAGCATAAACCCACTATTTCTGAGAGTTGATGGCTCCCAGAGCTGGTGGAAAACGTATCACTGCCATGTTGGGAAGCTGAAGTGGGCAGAGCCAGCAGTGCCAGCGCTGTTTCAGGCTTAGAAGGCTGCAGTTCAAAGCAATAGGCTCAAGCTAATATAAAAAAATAAGCCACGTAAAGATGGCTACCACACAGAAAATCTGGATTATGTTCTCTTTGATATTCGTAACTGAAGGAAAACATTTGATTACAAAAGCTGTTGAGTTATGCCAAAATGTATATTTTAAAGGTACCTTGACTTCAAAATTTGGATGTAAAGATATGTTGCTTTGGGAAGGAGGCTCTGCTTTTGTTTCCACAGAAAGCCAGAGGCTATGGATTTGTTCCAGATTAAGATACATCAGGTTTGACCAGCCAAGACCCCCTGAAAGGTCTCTGATGACACCATGGCCCAGATGATCCAACATCCAGAACCATTTCAAGGCAACTGGCTCAGACGATACACCCTCATGGACTACTCCATAATTCTAAAATATTCTTTGTGTCCCCATAAGATACAGTGCCCCCCTCCAGCAGGAAGTAGTAAGAGAAGCTACGCCCAAATTCCCAAATATACCAAGCTGACTTTGGAGATGTGCAAAGGTTAAAACCTTCCTTTTTAAGAAAAGAAAAGGGGAAGTGCTGTGGGATGGTCTGTATGTCAAATGTGTTGCTGATTGGTCAATAAATAAATCACTGATTGGCCCGTGGCCAGGCAGGAAGTATAGGCGGGACAAGGGGGAGAATAGAGCTGGGAAGTGGAAGGCTGAGTCAGAGAGACACTGCCAGCCACCATGATGAGAAACAACATGTAAAGATGCCGGTAAGCCATGAGCCATGTGGCAAGGTATAGATTAATGGAAATGGATTAATTTAAGCTGTAAGAACAGTTAGCAAGAAGCCTGCCACGGCCATACAGTTTGAAACCAATATAAGTCTCTGTGTTTACTTGGTCGGGTCTGAGCGGTTGTGGGACTGGTGGGTGGCAGAGATTTATCCTGACTTTGGGCCAGGCAGGAAAACTCTAGGTACACAATCTCTACACAATTCTCAGTCTAACAGACAAGCTCTGTGCGCTGCTGATGACAGACTCCAAAAAGGGGATGACCAAAACCCTTTGGAGTCTAGAAGATCACGTTGGACATCAAAGTTTTTACAGTTTGAAATGTTGGATTTGCTTTGATCTGATTGTGACTGTTCCCTGGGTCTTCCTTCATAGAATAAGAAAGTATATAACTTAAAAAATGTTTTTGACAGGAGCCCACGGGCCACACACTTTTGAATTTTAAAGAGAATTTAGATGTTTAAATCATTGGAATTTGTCAAGGACAAATTGACTGGCTTTTAAGATTGTACTATTTCTCACTGCGATATTAACATAGGATCTTGGGGGCAAGAAGAAGGTATGGCTTAAAGTGATGTGTTTCTGTGACAAAGTTTAAAAGAAGTGGAATGGCATGGTTCTGTTGTCCCCTTGACACACTTAGGAAGAGGAAACCTTAGTTGAGAATTGATCATCAGATTGACCTGAGGACATGTCTGTGGACTTCTTTTGGATTTGTAGGTGATGGAGGAGGGTTGTTCCTAAACAGATCCTATACTATATAAGAAAGGTAGCTGAGTAAACTAGTAAGTAATTCTTCATGGTTTCTGTTTTAATTCCTATCTTTGGCTTCCTCTTTGAGTTCCTGCCCCAACTTCCCTCAATGTTCAACTACAACCTATATGCCCTCAACTTGCTTTGGTCATGTTATTTTATCACAGCAACAGTGGCACAGGAGAGTCGGTAACAATATGTCTTTTTCTATGGTAATGCTTTAAACACCATGTTGAACAAATTCAGCAGAACTTGATATAGGACTTGATGGAAACTTGAATATACTCCACTATGACTCCAGAGGCATTAAAAATATATGAGTTCTCTGAACAACTGAACCATTTATTTTCCAAGAAATGTTGTATTAGTTAATTTTATGATACTGTGATAAAAAAACATGATCAAGGCAACTTAAAGAAGGAAGAGTTTCTTGGATCTTACAGTCCCAAAGAGATATGGATCCAGCACAGCAGAAAAGCATGGCAACAAGTGACCACAGGATGCTTTGGGTAAAATATATGATGGCTCATTTGTCTATGATGGATAAATCATTAGTTTAAATAACCTAGTCTGAGTAATGACCTAATAACAATATTGAGATTACCCAAAACATTTAATATGCAAAAAATAATAGTTTGAAAATATAACATCAAGTTGCCTTCTACAAAGACACTGACATGGATTAATTTTATTGCAGAGTCATGTGACAGTTGGACACAATGTATGGTTATTTTTTATTTTAAACTAAAAATATGGGCTTTTCTCCATAAGGGAAGCATTGTTAATGATTCTAGCTATTTTCTATCAGTATACCACAGCAACAGTTTTTTGGCTTGCTACTATGTGGGTCAAATCTTCAGAACACTAATGAGAAAAGGAAGAATATGGAGTCTGTTCATTTTCTTTTTCAAAAAGTCTAGAATATCTTACATTATAATGTATGGTCTTTGTTCACTCAGTAGAATACTTGTCATTAAATCTATGTTCCTCTGTGTGGTACCTGTGACCTATATATGTGTGGCTAAGCAAGCAAATATATATTAAATGCCAATTATGTGTTAGGTGGTACAGACCGGAAGAAAGTAGATTTGAGAAATGAAAGGGAGAGGTCTATGGTAGGTGAAATGTGAAAGAAGCAAGTTAGATTTGAAGTACAACCTGTGAAAGACCATCAAACATCATGGGCAGAATCTGGCATTTGAGCTAGACCTTGAAAGTGTGTAAGAGGTTACCCCAGGGTTTCTGTAAGCAAAGCCTGTTTCATCACCCCCTAACGTGCACCAACTGTCAAGGGAGTGACAGAGCCACCCTTCTCTTTCTGGGACAATACAGGGAATGCAGAGATTTTTGCTGCTTTCCTTCTCCTTTTGCAATGGGTGGGTATATCTGGCAATGATCCTCAAATCCTGTAGCCCTTCCCTCTGAGTCAGAATGAGGATTTGGCTGCTTGCCTATCCAATAAACAAACAGTAAGAAAACACCAACCATAGCAACAGTTTAACAGTTAGAGCTGTATAAGAACAATTCCTCAATAAGAAAATCTACATGAACATGTGTGGAAAGACAAGTGCTATTTTCTGCTTGAGTCTGTGACTGGTAGAGAATCACTCAACCCTATGATTGTATTATTTATACAGAACTCACTAGGGCACCATCTGGTGCTAAGCTAACCGCAAAAACAGGAAAATCAAACCCAAAGCCAATTGTCTTCATTGGAGTTTTCACTAATGACCTGTTCCTCGCCAATATTCCAACTGATCACACTCTAGTTTGAAACAGAAAAAGACATTTAATGTTTCAAAAGGAAACTTAAATGGAATTCAGTTAGACAGATCCTTGAAAAGATTCTGTATCTATCTAGATCTTCATAGTTAAAAGGGCACTATCCCTATTTCAGGTCATATTACATCTTATTAAGTTGTCAGATCAAGTTCATTGCATCCTATCTCTGTACCCAGTTGCCAAAAATAAAGGTGAGAGGTGACCTTGCAAGATTATTTCCAGGAAAAAAAGGTTAAGTTAAAATTATGAAGAAAAGTCTGTTGAAATATAAGAAAACATGCCAATAATGAAAATAATTCAAATTTCAAATTATTTTAAAGTCCCAGTTTCGACTCTTAATAACATATGCTCTAGAGTTAGCAAATATAACATTACAAAATAACTTTTTGAAACATAGCCATATAGCTATATAAATATTTTTCTTTTTATTTCTTATTAATATCGTAAATATAGTTTTTTTAATGTTATAGTTTTATCATGAATGGTTGACATGTTTCTGGTTACATTTTGTTTGCATTTGGAGTTATTGTGCAAATGTTAATGTACATAATTAGAGGTAATCAGTGGTTGGAGTTCTCTTTGGCTCATTGATTGATTTTTCTCATTTTAAAGGTTCTGATTCACTAAAATCCCATGAGCAAATAGTGATTTCATTGAGAATGTCCCCCATAGGCTCAGAATGTTTGAACATATGGTAGATCTCCTTGATGAGGTTTGGAGGTAAACCTTGTTGGAGGAAATATGTCCCTGGGGGCAGGCTTTGGGTTTCAAAAACTATGTGTCATTCCCAGTATTCTCTCTGTTTGTCTGCTTCTGGCTTACTGTTGAGGATGTGAGCTCTCAGCCTCCTGCACTTATCACCATGACTTCTGCTCACTACCATGCCTCTCTAGCATGACATAACAGTCTGGAATTATAACGCAAAATAAACATACTTCTTTGTTACTTTTGATCACTGCATCTTATAACAGCAACAGAAAGGTAAGTAATATAGGATGTTTGGACAATCCATTCAAAAGCTAATTAACGATTCAGAGTAGATGATATTAAGGGGGTAATCTGCTAAACATAGGAAAGAATAAGAATATAAAGTAGTCAATAATGCATCTTTTGAAAAATAAAGTATTTGATTCCTAGATTGAGGGCTGTCAATTATACTTTCATTATATAAGATTAAGACATTTTTAACAAAAGCTAATTCCTCATATGTATTTGGGAAAATGTATATTACTTACTAATTAAATTTATAAAATGCATTCATTTCAACCAAAGAGCTATATAAACTGAAGAGAAACTTTGGAATAATATGGGTGTGAAAAGTGGTTTTGTTGCTTTACCAGCTTTGTTCTTTAAGAATGCCACTTAATTTATTTTAGAGTCATTGGTATTTCCTCATCTTTAAAAAATGCTCAGTATTCTCTGCCACTATATTTATGGAAACAAGATAGAAAAAGAGTCTCAAGTTGAATTTTTCTCTCACAAGTCGTCGGGATGTAAAATAAATGAATAAATTTTATTTAAAAAAAAACCCTGGAGATCTAGAACACTAAAAAAAAACAGATTTGTACATTTTTTTAAACTAGAAACCTTAACCCAATTCAACCTCTGTCTGCAGTAGTGGAAAATGCTACATTATTCATCTTTTATAGATAAATTATAAAAATTCTATTGGCTTTCTTTCCAAGGTGTTCACATTTTTTGGATTTCCCTATGTTTTATATAAAGACTGCTATTTTCCTGGAATCTTTTGTTACAAGAGTCAGCTTAATAATCTTTAAAATGATAAAACATACCATGAATGGTTGGCTTCATGTCATTAGATTCCATATGTGAAAATGTTTAAAAACTGAAGGGCATAGTACAGAGTTATTTTGATCACAAAAGTATCTGGTAGACACAGGATTGAATAAAGGAGAACTAGATAGTTCTGTATCGCACTCAGAGAATCCCAAGGGTCAAGAATTGCCTTCTAAAGATTCAAAGGTACCTGACATAGTTTCTCTCTATAGCCTTCTCTTTCCCTTTCCTTCTCTCTCTATCCTTGTACCTCTCTCCCTTTCTGTGTCATTCTCTCTCTCCCCTCCTTCCTTCCATCCTTTTTCTCAAATTATGATCACTAGCTCAGCTTTTTAGACATCAAAAACTTCTATCATTTTGACAGTTTCTCATGAAGTACATGTTGAAATTAATAATGCTGCAGGTATCTTCCATGATTACCTCTGAGAAGGATATCTTTCAGGGAACACTTCTCCACATTTACAGCTACACCTTCATTGTTCTTACTAATCCAGACTGCTGTAAAAAAAAATTGTAATAGTCACCAGGAAATTAGTGTTGCTTTTCATTCTAGGGGTCATACTGTTCTGACCCAATTCCCAAATTCTAGATTTGTTTCTCTGTTGAGAACTATAAGGAATTTGTGATAAAAAGCTGTGAGAGAGAAATGTAAAATTGGGGAGGAGCAACGAGAACATGAAAATGACTGTTCTAAACGAATGCACATCCAGTCAGTCCTCTAGGAGTATGAAAACCACACAGCATTCATTATAGGAGGAAGTAAAACTGATGAAACAGTAGTGCTCCCATGGAAATTTCAGAAGCTGGAATAGTAAATCTAACTTACCACTATCTTTAATGGCATGGTCCATGAGGCTCTAAGGAACAGATTTTTCCCATGTTTATACAAGTATCTAGAAACCACTTTTTCTAAGAAGCATTGAGTCCTCACTTGGGTCCACACAACAACTAAGAACAGGATAAAAGTCTGAATCTCTGTCTTTATTTTGTGTTTGATGGTCACTTTACTTTGTGTGCAGGCACAGAGATCAGTCATTGTGATTTTCCTTTCCTCTTAAGTAACGTTGAATTCCAGGAACAACAAAATGTTACAAGATATAGCATGCCCATTCCAGATGAGGGCACTTTCCATGGAGGTGAGGCTACAACTAGGTGCAGAGGTAACTATCTAATAAGAAACACCCTGTTCAGTCCATCGTGTAGGATTAGAGTTTAGAAAATGATTAATGAGGCCACATCTAAATCAGAACCTTTAAATTATGCATACATCTTGTCTCTTGACTCAGTTCTTTCACTGTTGAACCCTAAAGTTCATATTAGAAACCAAAAATGAATATGATGTTATTATAACCCTTCATTTGTTCCTCTTATCCACATGGCCCCATAGAATTAATCATCTTTGTCTGAATTTTACCATTGTTGTCTATTTAAATGTCCTGTCAGGACAAGGAACAAGCTTAGCTTGTTGGGGCTTCTAGAGGCCAGGCTTTTACTCTGAGCTCTAGTTACACTTCTCCAATTTCAAATCATATACTCCTCCTTGCAAACCTTATTGTATTTTGTACATTATAGTCTCCCTTTGCATATTCCCTTGACCTACCAACTTATTCCAAGCTTAGATTTTATACTTGTTGTTCCTCTGGTCTGAGATCATCTTCTTCCTTAGCCTTGCTTGGTCAAGTATTTCCCATAATATGTTTCAGCTCAAATGCCACTTCAAAGAATCTTTCCTTTGTAAGAATTTTAGTATTTTCACCAGCTACCCATGATCACTCCATACAAGTCATCTTATTACAGTATTTTGTTTTGTTGTCTTTGCAACTATTTGAAATGATCTGATTTACTTATATATGTTTTCCCCTTTATAAAATGTATGGATAGGCCAACTCGGTGCCTTTAACAAAAGCTATAGAACATGAGCAAAGGAAAGTACATTTAGTGTGACATAGTACAACTGTGGATAGAGTGGCCTCATTTATAAGTGTATTGTGAATGAGCAATAGAAGTAGGATATAGGGAAGGATCACAGAAATGCCAATTAGTTAAAATTCTGCTGGCATAATTCTGCAGCTACTCTAGAGAGAACAGTGGTGGGAAACCTAGTTTGGGCAGCAGTGCAATTCCACACATTACAAATAGGCTCTGAACCAGCTAATTCTCTATTTCTAAATGTTCCTGTTGTGGGTTGGGTCATGATCTTACATTTAGTTAATCTGAGGTTAAAGATTTGCATGGCTGGGTATACTAATTTAGTGTAATCAAGTATTGATTTTGTCTTTTTGCAACTATAAAATAATACTTAGGTTTTATTCAGAGCTCTGTGTCTTCTCAAATCCTAGAATAATTTAAAAAAATGGTTTGTTTAAACACTTGTAATATATATTGAAAATATTCTTAAATTTTAAAATGAATGAAAACTGGTTTATGATTCACTATGAAAGGAAATTTGATTGAGAATTAGGAAGTTCAAATTGAAGGAATTATGTTGCCCTACATCAAATTTTATGAAACACCAAGTCTGAGAATAAAACATCTTTGAACCTTTGATATAATTATTGTGTCATGTTTACATGGGATAAAACATCCCAGCCTTTGGTTATACTGGAGCAGAGTAGGCACTTTCTTTGAGTCTTCATTGGCTCTGGTACATAGTTCAAAACCTGGCTCCTAGATGAAACAAACACAGACCCTAATTACAGGTGCCTCCGTAGTTCTATCTCTAACACAGTTCTATACATTTGGTAGGGAAATAAATCAGAATGAATTGGGGATATATGAAATAGCTCAGAGGGTAAAGACATTTGACTTCAATCCTAATGACCTGAGTTTGAGCCCTGAAATGATCATGGTAGAAGGAGAAAACCAACTCTGGCAAGTAGTTCTTTGACCTCCACATATATGCCATTCACCAATACACCCCACAAATAAATAAATGTAATTGAAAAAGTTAAAAATGAATTTACACTATTTGGAGGAATCTCTGCTAAATGTGGCCAACTTGTAGAAATTAATGAGTGACGTCTGTCCTCAAGTAGCTAATAATCCAATAGAAAACAAAAAGGGCTAAAAAATTCTGCATGTAACTCTAGGGAGCTGGCATAATTTAGCAAGAAAAGTTCTAGAAATTCTCAGTGGAAGTTGTAGTCAGTCTTTGGTGCTCTTTTCTTTTACCTTTACATATTTGCCTATAACCATACACTCAACTATTGCCTGTATGCTAATGATTCCTGTTCTCTATGTCCAGTTCAGTACTTTCGTCTTGTATCTGTATCTTCCCAGTGATTAAAATCATTCCACTCGACCTAGAAGGTCATGAAACATTTGAAGCCAAATTAATTGATGACCTCTGTCACTCTTTCTTCCTGAAATTCTCCATATTTGCATGTGGATTACTATGTCACCCACCCACATTCCCTAAGCTAAAATATTAGTAATGATCCATCCCTTGTTCTCTTTCAACAAGTTAATAAACAAGCATAAGCCACCTTACTACTATACACAGCAGAGGTTGCATCCGAGTCTAGCCCTATGCTCTGTCTCAGTGTTACTACTGACCATTAATCATTCAATCATTTATTAAATCTGTGATCCTGTAGGTCTTGCTTGAGTCTCTGCCATTTTCAATTGATAATATGGACAATTAACCTTTGACTTAATTTTGTCGTGTGTGTGTGTGTGTGTGTGTGTGTGTGTGTGTGTGTGTGTGTATACATACATCTCACATGGTTGGTAGACAGCTTTTTACAAGTTAGGCACATACAGCAGTTTACATAGTCCCTTACATATTGTAGGAACTCAATAAATGAAAACTACAATTTATCATAGTATAATCTACAAATTGGTTTTAATTTACAGTCTGGACTTTATTTTTCGTTGTTCTTCATTCTCTCACTATTCATACCCTGTGCTGAAACCTCATCGGATTTTTTGTGTTTCCCTGAATAAATCAAACTTTCTCCACTCTATGCCTTTGCATCTTCTACTTCACCTATTTAAAATGTCTTTCTCTCTATTATTTAATATTCATGCTCTCTGTAAAATGCCAAATATTTCAAGATCACACTTGATTGTAACCTTCACAGTAAACAATAACATATTAATCTATCACACTTTCATCTAGGACAAACACACAGCACATCCCATACAAACAAAAATATATACATATACATACACATTTATGCCTAGAAAGGAAGAATCATATCACATCACAGCTTGTTACAAGTATTTGCATTCACACTGTCTTCACTTTTTTCTTGTCTTTAACGAGAAGATCATTATGGTTCTCACTCCTAGGAAAATTTGCTGTACAGAGTCAGTACCCAGTAACTAACTGATTGATTAAATAAACATTTCTGTGCTAATATAATGTATTCATGGAAATGTACTTTAATGGGAAGGAGATTAAGGAGAAAAATGGAAACATTTCCAGTGATCTGGAACTCCTGTATCTGAAATGCTGTTTATTGACACTCCTACCATTACCCTTCCCAGCCACTGCCACTGTCAATGTTAAATTCCTCTCTCCTTAAAAAACTCATTCTCAGACCTACAAAAGAAACACTAATATTGAGTAATTGGTGAAATGTTTATGTTGGATGGCTGAGAAGAAGTAGGCTGATTATTAGGGACCACTAGCATTATTCTATTTCATAAATGTTTCCTAGTAGGTAAGAAGGAGCCATTGAATATTGTATGACAGAGTGCAGCATGATACAAGAGGGTGTTTTAGAGAGATACTTATAGTTACAGTATGTACTGTAGTTCTGACTTTGGAAGAACAATGTGCATAAGTATTTATTGAGAATCAAGGCTAGTCTCGAACTCACAAAGATCCACCTGCCTCTGCCTCCCGAGTGCTAGGATTAAAGGCATGTGCTACCACTGCCCGGCGAGAATCAAGTTAATTTTAGGAACCCTCAAGAAAAAAAAGGAATAATATACAGAAAAAAACTTTTGTGTACATCCTCTAGTAAGGAATTTACATGCATCATTTCATCTGTTATTCAAAATAACTATATTAATGCTTTTATTAACTCTGAATTGTAGAAGCAAAAATTTAGAATTGTTGAATAACCTGTCAAAAGTCAAAAGGAGGTAAGTGAATAAGCATGGATTTAAAACATGGTCTTGAGTGCATATATTCTTTACATATACACAGAAACACAGAAACAGACATACACACACACAAAGAGGGAGAGGAAGAGGGGAAGAGAGAGAGAGAGAGAGAGAGAGAGAGAGAGAGAATATGGTTCAATAATGCATTAGTAAAGGCAAAGAGAGGTCCAGAGAGGGAAGAAAATATCTGTGATGTAATGATAACAGTGACAATTACAAATAATTATTAAATTCTTCACTGTGTGCTTAGTACTGATGTGGTTAATGTTCGCTGCATTGCTTTCTCTTTGCAGTAACCCTACAAGTTGAGTGTCACTATTATCTGCAGTCTACAGATCAGAAAACTGATCTTTGGAGATGTTAAATGACATTCAAAAGACAATCAGTAAAGAAAGGTGTCTCATTTTATATCCAAGGAGCTAGCTCTGGAGTCAGTACTATTAATGACCGAGCTATATTATACAAGTTGGTATGTATCCATTAAATTCAGTTTTAAGAGAAAGAAAGGAAACAAAAATGACTCTGTTTGCTTGGAATATCGACAGGGTGTTTTCTAGCATGCACAAGGCCTTGGATCAAATATCTTCCACAGCAAGAATTTTTTTTTAAAGAAGGGCTTTATGATTTCACAAATTTTTAACAAAGATTGTGCCAATAAAACTCAATTACAAAAATATTTATTTGGGACTAGCAAGATAGTTCCGTGAGTAAAGTTTCTTGCTACCAAATTGATAACCTGAGTTTAACTCCTGGAACCTACACAGAAGAAAGAGAGGACCCATTCCTGCAAGTTGCCTTTTGCCCTCTGCCTGTATTCCGTTGTGTGTTCACATCCCACATAAATAAGTAAATAACTGTCATTAAAACATTTATTTTATTATGTATACCACCTATTGTACAGAGTGAATTTGAGTGGCTCAAGTTTAGATATAACCTAAGGAAATGCCTAAACATATCCACCACAATTATATACTTCTATAAGCTTTCTTTAGCTCTATTATGCAGCGTGTTGTTTATAGAGGGGAATTTGCTTACATTTGTGTATTTTATGAGGCTGTAAAATCATCTCTTGTATACCAGGTACTAGTAGCATAATTACTGAATGAAATTTGTAGATGAATTATTCTCTCTCCCTTTTGAACTCTTTTCAAAGTTTATTCTAACACAAAGGTATACATTTAGCAAAAAAAAATGGTGTGGACACTGTAAACACAAATCGTTGTTGAACAAAATAAAAGATCTAACAAATGGAGAACAATGCCATGATAGTGGATTATAATGGTCAAGATGTTACTATACCAATTCTGCTTAAAATGATTCATGAGATCTAAGTAAACCTAATTGAGATCTCAGAAATTGATTTCTAAAAATCATATAAAAATGTAAATAATTTCAAATAGCTTAAATGCTTTTGAAAATTAATGAACTTAGAGTCCTCATTGTTGGTTAGTGATTTTTTTATGGTTTTTATTTTAGCTTGTTTTTTAGACAGGGACTCACATTGTAGATCAGTCTGGCCCCAAATCATGGCAATCTTTCTGCTACTTCCTCCCCAGTGCTATGATTACAGATATGAACCACAATACTAGACTTTGGGACTGATTCCTGAACTTACTGTAAAGCTACAGTAGGCAAAATAGTACAGCATTGGCATAATTATACAGACATATAGATCAATGGAACAAAACAGAGAATCCTAAAATAAATTCATATATGCTTTTAAGATAAAAATCGAAGGTAAAACTCAACACAGAAAGTATATTTATGTAAATGATGCCAGCACAACTGGATAACCATATGGCAAAATTACAATTCAGCACTTACCTCACATAATATGCAAAAATACCTCAAAATATACTACAGACCAAAATGTAAAACTCCTTGAGGAAAATACAGAAGAAAACTGCCATGACATTGGCAGATACAAAAATAGTATGGAAAAAGAAAATCTGTCAACCATCAGTAATAAAGTATTTAGCCAAACTTCAAGATCAAATGATTTTAACTCTTCCAAAGCATTTATCCAGAAAATGTAAAGGGAAAGCTACAAAATAGGAAGAAGGCTTTCATATACATGTAGCATGGGAAAGACTTTTGTATCTAGAATATATAAAAGATCCTTGTTGCCACTAATAATAAGAGAGAGGACTGAGTATTAAAACTAGGCAGAAAATTTGAAAAACCAATATGTAACTAAAAGGGAAAATGAATAGCCGATATACATAAGAAAACATATGAACCATGCCATCAAAACCAGCACTCAGGAGGTTGAGGAAAAATGATAGTAGTTCCAAAGCCAGCCTAAGCTGCATATCAAGACTTTGTCTCAATGAGATAATGCTGATATCACTAGTCATTAGTAAAATGAAAATTAAAGGGACAAAAATGCCAACACATGTTCTTTAGAAATTCCACATTAAAATTGATATTATCAGGCAGGAGTAATGGTGCACACATTTATTCCTAGTACTTAGGAGGCAGAGACATGCATATCTCTGTGAGTTTAAGGCCTGCTTTGTCTACAGAGTGAATTCTAGGACAGCCAGAGCTATCTACTGACCCTGTCTTGAAAAAATTAGGAAAAACAAAACAAACACAAAAGATTGATATTATCAATAATTAAAATGACACAGAAACTAAAACAAACACAATTCCATATTCTTAGTGAAATAAGTCATACATAAAAGAAGAATTTCATTTCTCCACTGGAATGAAATGTCAGAAAAGACAAATGTAATATTTAGGGTGGCAGAAATCAGATCCTCCAGTCAGAGGATGGTGACAGTTGAATCCAAAGAGCACAGGAACATCTGAAGTAGCGATGAAATATTTTATGTCATAAGTCATAGAATATGTCATATGTCATAATGGTTCTATAGGCATATGTATTGTGAAGTCACTTTAGTACATACACTTAAAAGTTAGTGCATTTGTTTTACAATAATTATACCAAAATAAAATTGAGTTTAAAGGAGTTGTTTTTTAATGTTCAAGTTTCTCAAAATTTCTTGTTCAGATTTTCAAATTTAAAAGTTTCATGTTAAGTACAAAGAATACTAGAATAGGAAGGATTATGGAGAAACATAATCAGTTAGAATTACTGGTGATTTCTAAATATACACATATTTTTAACCTCATAGTTCTCATCATTTACTGCTTTTTTATGGTATGGTTTTGGATTTAGCCCTTTCCATTCAGTAATTTTCATGCAGAGCATAAAGGGTATCTGACCCAAGCCAGGTTTTCTAATCTAATTGTCCAATGTACTTGTGAGGGGTGTTTGACTTTAAGGTAAGAAATGCAGAATGCTTTCCAAGTTTGTTAATTAATAGCATCCCTAGACAAATATCTTCTTACTGCTGTGCCTGATTACTAAATCTCTCTGCTTCAAGGCAACAGATGGCTTAAGTTCTCCCAGAATTGAAAAGGAAATAATCTAGAATTCCTTGTGATTTGAATGGATAAATTTAATCAGGTTATTCTATTTTATAAGCTACAAATATCATGAAAAAATGAAGATAATTAAAAGGGAAATGAGTGCTTGGTATCCTTTAATTGTAATTAATAGTCTTGATAATTTAGCATAAGGCATAGTGCTACCATAATATCATTGCTGTCAAACAGAACTGATATAGACCCAAGTGAAACTTAAAGTATAATTTCTGGGAAATGATTATATTATTTACAGTTTTAGTTTTGAAGCAAAGGTGAAGAACTGTTCAATGAATCCAGAAACTTATATTTGACTCATTTTAAAAATGAACATCACAGCAGCTTACGTGAAAAGTAATCTGTTTTTTAAATGCCATGAAGTTGGAAGGGGGTGAGTAAGGTGAGATAAAAAGAGTAAGGGGTGGATATGACCAAGACACATTGAATATGTGTATGAAATATTCAATAAATAAATAGTTGAATTATATTTACAGTGGTCTACTTTAAGAGCAGTTTGATACTATTGACTAGTAAAATACTACTATTATAATTATGACTCTTTCTATACTTTATATGTAATTATAATAATACTGCTACTAGTATTATTACTCTTTCTATATTTTATATTTATTTAGTAATCATAGAAGCCCAGGGAAATCATATCTCATTTTATAGATTGTAAAATAATGGACTCAGAAAGAGTCCAGTACAATCAGGCCATATATTACTTAACTAGCTACCAGAGAATTGTTGGTGGCAAAATAGGACCTTATATATCTATCTCAACTTTCTGAGGTAATTACAGTTTATAGTAAATAATTCAGTAACTTCTGGGGTTATCTTTCCTGTATTCTGCAAAGAAAATTTGATTGAAAATGAAAATCTTAAAATATCTTAAATGCTCATAAATGATTAGCTTAAAAATAACAGGAATGTAATTGTGCTGCAGTATTTCTACACATGAAGAATAGAATCATTCAGTAGCTTACCATAGTGATTAGGCTTTTGCTGCAGCAGAAATAGGTCAATATTGAATCACAGCAAAATAATTGATTACATTATAACTTAAAGTCAAAAGTAAATATCACAACTTTTGATAATTTAATCCCTCTTTTACATGCTAGAATTCTTTAATAGCCCTCATATCTAGTAACAGATAGTTTAGTTATGAATCCATATCATTTTTCTATTTTGGCAGTGGCTTGTTTTATATATGAGGTTTTTAAAAGTAGAAACTACAGCTTTAAAGGTCATATATTTTTGAATGTGTAGATTCAACTAACCTTGCTTTACCTCACATTTCTACTAAATAATGTGTAAAGTATTACTAGATAAAATCCCTCTGAAAAATATATCAAACAAAATTAATGGAATAAATATAACTCTCTAAATTTTTATATCATTATGCGTTTAATGTATTAAAGTGTCTTGGATACAATTTATGAAACCGAATGCTTGCATTTGCCCTGATGAGTTATTCCCATATATTTCAAAATAGCAATTATTTTCAAATATCTTTCCACATTTATTAAAAAGCTACGTAATATAGTAGTTAGAACTATGCAGATGCACATTTGAATATTGGTTCTGATATTGTAAAGCTAGTGTGACAGTGGAGGACATACATATTACCTCTGAGATTATCTTGTCTACTAAAATTGGAGACAAAAATAAAGACTGCATAATGTTTTTTTGTGAAGCTGTGGTTAAACAAGTTTATGCTTGTGATGGGGTTTGTTCCAAGGAGTCACTCAGTATATGCAAGTGTCTTTCCCTTCTTAAAATTACATAATTCACTTAGAATTAGATTATTCCAGGTATTCAGTTAAAAAGGCTTTTCTAGATGTTTTAATGGCCCAATATATGGCAACAATTATCAATGTTGCTTAAAACTATATTTGTAAAAATTCACTTTATTATTTATCAGTTGGTACAGGATTCAAGAATTTAGTAACATAATGTTGGGATTGGACTAAAAAAATCAGAGTTTTTCTTTAAAAATGACTATGAGTATACATGTTGTTGAATGATGCTAACAATAAAAATGAGTGCTGGGTCATTGGTTCATATTTTGTTTTTTCCATTGCTTAAAAAGGTAGATAAAATAATAATTACACAAATCACTGGGGTGCTGTGATGAGAGAATGAGATTAGGAAGGAGCTTTATTGCCAAACTATAAATGTGTCATAAAAGTACAGTCATTTTATTGCTTTTCTATTTTAAGCCGCTGTCATACTAGCCATATGTGTAAGATGTGCATTGCATTTTCAGTATTTCCAACCAATTAAAAAGACAGATAAGTAAACTGCAGGATTTCTTAAGTTGTAATTCAATTTTTAAAAGGTTAAGTAAAAAATAATAATAATAAAGACAAGTCACTTGATTCAATTACTAACCTAGTGAATTGGAGACATATTCAAATAAACATGTCTCATTTTTGTTGACAGTGAATATTTCTATCTGCATCTTACAATTTAACCAAGTGTTTGCTGCTTGTTTTAAAAACTAGGACAAGATAGTCTTTAGTTTTTATTTCAAAAGGATGCTTCAACCATGTCCAAGTAAACAAGTGTGTTAATGATGGTCTGTATAATTAGAAACAGATTCAGATAATTTGATATTTTATTAAAAAGATAGATGTTAAACAGTTAGCCAAGTGTAATGGTTGTTGAATTTTATTAACTGGTATCAAGAGAATTCATGATTAGAATAATACATATTTCTACCTTAAATAAGTGTGTTCTTTTGGTCCTGCCAAATATAACACATAAATTTATCAGATGTGGTTATAATATACTGCCAAATAGAAAATCTTAAATAAACAGTGAAACTTCTGCTCAGGTTATATGTAACTCAGACATGATTTATAAAAATTACTCTCCAGAATCCTTTAAAAGAACCTGTCTTGCTACAACTTTCTTGTACTGAGCCAATCATCTTCTTACCTGCCATGTGTTCCAATTTCAAGACACGAAGGGAGTAATACAGATTCATCATGACAGTTTGAGCTTCACCTTTTCTACAGACGACTAATTTTTTAAACTCCCCTGGATACATATAGTTGTATAGTCTCTCTCCTGCCTTTGCCAATGTGCACCAGGACTTTTTAACCTTGACAAGTTGTTTCAGTTACTTCCATGTCTTAAATTCCTCTGTTGCATTAACCTTTCATGTGCCTGTCTCATGTGCGGAAGCACTGTGTTGATTAGGAAGGTTCCTCCCACAACATAGCAACTTAGCAGTGAATAATGAGTACAGCGTAAGAATTGCTTGATGCACTTTGGAGGAAGGCAGTTGAACTTGACATCCATAGTCATGATTTTTTACTTTCCAACAAACAAGATACCTTAAAGCATATCTAAAGATGTCTTTCAAGCAGTCTGGCTACAAATAAATTCAAACCCGGCCAAGTTTCTTAGCTCCACAGCATTGCTCCCCACCCCAGCTTAAAACAGTCTATATAGATGGATCAAAGTGGCTGTTTCTAAGCTTTGACTTCAATACATACCAAGTCTTCAGAAATAATTATTCATAGAAAACTAATTTATGTGTAATGTGAGTCTAGGAGATTATCACACTTATCTTACCATTTATTTGAAAATACTTTATTCCAGGAAGACTCGTTCTGTGTCACATTTAATTGCCTTTGAAGCTCCTGCCATTTGAATCTGTCTTCTGGAACATGCATTTCATCATTATTTTTTAGCCTTGTTACATCAATCACCACAACTGCTATAGAAGATTTCTGGGCTGTGAAGTGATAATTTGTTCCAGTGGTATTAATGAGGCAAGCAGTGGTCTTGAGGGAGGTGACAGCCCATTGCTTTACAGACAGCACCAGATTAAGGTGCTGTGCTATATATGTGGCTTTAAGCATATACTCAAGAGTCTTTGGAGCGTTTTCAAACTTCCCTTATCACAAGTTACATAGAACAGGTACCTCTAACACCTTATCTGCAATAAACTGGGCATATCTAACCACCAAGGGAAGAGCATTAATAGTGCTTCTCAACTTATCTTAAGTTACAGACACATCAGAGAAACTTTGTGCTGCTCCCAATTTGAAGGCTCCCTGAAGCCTTTTAAGCTCTATATTGGTCTATTTCTGTTACCATGGTTGTAATAGCATGTCCCTAGCCGCAGAGGAGTCTAATTCCCCTAAGTGTAGCCAATGAAAACTTGTATTTCTGGAAATTAATTCCCAGAACTAGGAATGCCATTTTGTTGGTGCTATAATACCATGGTCATGAATACCGCCTCTAGGAAGCAGTACATCTGGAAACAACAGATGGTACATGTGGAAATGGATTGGATGGGGGTATTTTAATATCCACACATCTCTAATTCAGTTCTACAAGTCTGGTTTCAGTGCTTTCTCGGATTATAGGATGTTTTGGTTTGGTTAAGCAGGTTTTATCTGTATATTAGTTTTATTTAGCTTTTATGTAATTATTGTTATTATCAACAAAGACATATAAAACCACTGGTCAGAAACTCTTGTTTATCCCCATATTTATGAACATGTTACAATCCTGACTTGACTTCTAACAAGGAACAAGTCATTCAACTGTTCTTCTCTCTCCCTTCATCCTCAGTTTCAAGATGCAGTGTGGTGCTACCATCTCAAAATGCTGCGGTGCTTAATATAGGAAGAAAACATTTAAACTCTTTCACACTCTGTCTAAACATTCCATCCTGCCATTACCTTGAAAACCTATCAGCACCATTATAGTATTAGAGACATTTGGCTTAATAAATTAGAAGTTTTGAGTAGACAAATAAATCCTTCTTGTACTTTATGAATTCTGAATTAAATTATCTCTGTGAAATGTTCACATTTGATGAGTCACAGATGTGATTGAGGGAAGGTAAGTTTTCGAAGCTCATATGTTCATATACTATAGTTTGTTAGGAAAACTTAGCTATAATATGATAGTGTTGTGTTATCTATCCAAAGAAAATAAATTTTCAACTGATGTAGGATAATGAAAACAGATGTTTGTTGAAAGTTTAAACCTATCAATATACAATTTAATGGGGTACAATGGAAAAGCAATATGGTCTAGGTGTCATTAAAGTTGTATAGGATACAAGAAATAAGTAGAAGGCTATAATAATTAATATTCAGCACTGTAATAACTTAGCCAGGTGAGAAGATATTTTGGCCATCTTTCCTGTGTTGGATCACATCAGAAGACGAGTAGCTCAAAGGGAAGCAATGTTACAGTCTCTGTCCTTCCAACATGCATCCAATACAGACATAATTCTTTGAATCCTAAAATGACTTTATATGCTCTCTCAGAAGATGTACAACCCCCTGTGTGAAGAGACTCCCCACCATTGATAACATAACTGTACCCTAAACTCATTCAAAGGTACTGTATAATTCTACCAATGAAGAAAAGGACCTAATGGTGAGCAAACTTCTGTTAGAAAGTATATGCAAGATATCACATGGTATTATAAACACCATCAAATCCTTCATAAAAAACTCACAACTTTCATTTTTCCTTCTCTCTCTCCCCTGTGTCTTCCTTCCTTCCTTTCTCTTTTCTCTTTTTCCTTTAGCATCAAAACAAAGGTAAAAGAAAATTTTTGATCTATTACTTAGATAAACACACTTTGTTAAGGCATTTTTGAAAAATAGTAAAACATTTCCAAACTTTAATACTTAGTGAAATAATATCATGTCTCATAAAGAACAGTATAGCTATTTATAGCTCTAAAGCTATGCTGAGTTCAAATCCAACTTAGTAGTAAAATTTTGTTGAACATAGTGCCTACTTTTCACTGGTAGAATATGGATAATTATGACATCTACCTCATTTAGTTGCTGTGATGATTGCAAGGATGTGCTATAAAACTGCTAATTCTTATTAGTGGTTGTCTTTCCCTATTTATGTATTTCTTGTTTAATGTACACAGTGTCTGGCTGTGTTTCTCAGTAATTAGGTATAGTCATGAGATTATGCTATTACTAATAAAAATTCATAATGTCATTTTTAGTGATGGAATATAAAATGTTCCCATGTGCAATCCTCACTTTACTTACCAAGTCACTTGTTAAATGAAAGTATATAAAGATTCATAGGTGGCTAGTGCCATGAGATGGAAAGGACCTGGGCTTTAAATAATTACACTAAAAAAACTTCTGTTAGTGACACTAATGGGAATATGATGAATTAAATTCATGGAACATTTGACTTGTATAATACAACAAAATGTTCATTTAAGGTATGTATCACTGGATCTGCCATATATACAAACCAGTTCAAAGAAAAGTTAACTACTATAAACATTGTCATGGTGAAACTCTTGGTGTTTGTTGTAGATTGAAAGGTTGTGATCCTTAAAATTCATATCTTGAAGTCAAATCCACAGTGAACTTTTTGAAGACAGGGCCTCTAAGAAATTAATGAGGATTAAGTGAAGTCATAAAGGTGGGTCCCTGGTCTGAAAGGATTACTAGATTGACAAGAAGAAATGCCACAGAGCTTTAATCTCTATCCATACCCTCCCAAGAAGAAAAACCATATGAAGTTAGTGAGAAGGCACTTCCCTATGAGACAACAAAGTACACTCCCCTCTATAAAATGTAATTGACCAAGAACTTGTACTTCTAAATTCCAGAACACTAAATGAACATAAATTTAATTTAATGACGTCATCCATTATATAATATTTTGTATGAAAGAATGAACTGCCTAAACCACATTTGCTTTCAAAGTTATACAAGATATTCGACTACTGAAAGGGATTTTCAGTAAGACTCGTTTACTCTGAATATATAATAAGAAACTTGTAATACATCTAAAATTTACATGTATCACTTTTTAATAGTTATTTGCTATTTGAAAAAGTTTTCCATGAACACAACAGGATAAAATTGAATTCCCTCATCAAATGTATTTCTTATCTACACTATATCAGCTACTGAAAAGATATTCATAGATAGTCTAAATACAGTACGCTTCAAAAACACCTAGGAGACTACATCAAGTTAATGTGCATTTTGGAAGTATATGATATCACTAGGTATATGCTAGGGTTTAGTTTCTTAGTTTTGTGCATAACTTAGCCATGTTCTGCTTTGACTGAAGTCTGGTTTTTAAAATCTCTGATTTTGGTTGGTATTATAAACTTACATTATCCTTGTCCACTCTACCTTAATGGTTTTCCCAGATGCATAATGAATTTTAAGATAACAGCAACTTGACTTGTCATATCATACTATTTTTCTGCAGGCAGATTCAGAAGCATGATAACTCATCTCAGTCGGCCTGCTTAAGACTGGGAAGTTTGTCTCAGCTTCTAGGGTGAATATCAACTTCTACCATGCTAACAATAAAACATTTCACATTTGCTTCATGATTTCTCCTTATCTTTGACCTTTTGAAATGTATTTCCCTTTTACAGTAATGAAATCAATATCGCCAAAAGACGCAAGTCCAGTGTCTTTTTAATGATCATGTTTCTTTACTTCTCTCGGAAGAAGCTGACACTGATGACCACATCCTTAGAAAGCATGTCCAATATACAGGGGCCTACATTGCTCCAAAATTTCTTCTAACACTAACATTCACTAATTTTTCCGTCTTAAGAATTACTTGACAATACTGTACATTTTCAAGCAAAACCTCAAGCTCTAAAAGCAAAATCATTAGACAAGTGAAACTATTTACTGGTATCATATGACTCCTTGTATTTCAATTATACTTTGCATTTGACAAAGAATTTCTGATATGTAACAGTAACCCTGGGAATGAAGAGGACAGAAAATGTTATCATGAGATTATATATTAGGAAATAAAGGTTTGATAAAAAGTCATCTCACATTCTATCATATCTCAAATAAAAATTTTAAGATGTACTTTCAGAGGCAGTTTGGGTATTTAAAAATGCCTGCAATATTCACGCTCTAAATTCACTTGTCCAATTTTATCATTATTTTATTTTAGTTTTTATTGAAAAAAATTTCACATTTCCCTTCTCCCATCTTCTTTCAGATCCTCTTCACCTCCCCACCAAATCAACTCTACCCCCTTTCTTTTTCTCTCTCTTTAGGAAACAAACAGGTAAAAACAAAAAAATAAACCAGGATTTTAAAATTCTGAGTATGGGGCCTATCTTTAAGTGTGGTTAATATATCCAGTTAGACTCCATTGGTGAAAATTAATTTTTTGCGTGGATGTCAATTGCAGATAGCTTCTTGATTAGGAGTGGGAGCTCATACCCATTTCCCAGTCTCAGTGCAAGGACCCTACTGGTTGGAACCTGAGTAGGCTCTGTAATAGCTGCCACAGTCTCTGTGAGTTTATATGTGCATTACTTCTGTTGGGTCTGGAACACACTGTGTCCTTGGTATCCTCTATCCCCTCTGGCTCTTACAATCTTTTTACCTCCTCTTTGCATATTTTCCTGAACCCTGGGGAAGTGTGGCTTGATATAGACATCTCATTTAGGATTAAGTGCTCAAAAATCTATCACTGTCTGAAGTTACTCACTTGTGGGTCTCCATATTAGTTCCCATCTCTTGCAGGAGGAAGTATATTTGATGATGGCTGAGGGAAGCACTGATCTATTTCAACCTTCCTTCCCTCAAAGTATTATACAACTTCTCAAAACAGAAACAAAAACGGAAATTAACTACCAAAATACTGTAAGGTGTAGTGTTATCAATGACAGGCTTCATTACCTTGATCGATGATATGAGAAGAAGGAGGAGGAGGAGGAGAAGAAGTAAATCTGGCATTATTACTTAAAAATTAATTACCTTAGATGTCATTAAGTGTTAACATAAAGACTTAGTACATTAGGACAATGGTTCTCAACCTTCCTAATGCGGTGACCCTTTAACACAGTTCCTCATGTTGTGGTGACAATCAAACATAAAATTGTTTCATTGCTACTTCATAACTGTAAATTTTACTACTGTTATGAATCACAATGTAAATATTTGATATGAAAGATATCTGATATGTGTCCCTGTGGGAGTTGCTACACATAAGTTGAGAACCACTGTCTTAAGAGATAATACCTAATATTTTTGCAAATAAAAAATAAGATTAGAACATGTATACTATAAAATAATTTACTTTGAATGTATTTGGTTGATATTGTACTTATTTAAAATTAATTTTAATTAATAATTCAAAATTGGAAAAGTATTTTATTAATTTACTCCATTTTGGCTAACCTAATATTGGCATTTCTTCTAAATGTCATTATTTAAAGAAACAATTTTCTTGTTCTGCTACCATTAAATCCTAAATTGCTGTGCTTAACACAAATGATTTATTTCCTCATAACTTCTGTTTTAGCATTTCATGGCTCCTGTTGTCATGCATTCACCTTTCTACAAAAGACTGATATACTGATATACTGGTCTAAACATGTGCTTGTTGCAGTATTTATATGCTTATATTATATTATATTATATTATATTATATTATATTATATATGCTTATATTATATATTATAGATGCTTATGTTTATATTAAGGAGTTCCTGACATCTAGTAAAAGCAAAAGGTTGCTGTTTTTATTATTAATTTAGCTGTCCTGTAGGTCAAAAGTCTGTCTCAGAACTGTGAGTTTTTTTTGTTTTGAAATTGAAAGTTCTACCAGGTTTCAAAGGGTTAAAATGCTGATTAATGATTTTCAACTATTTTTGTTTATATGGGCTTCAATAAACATGAAGGTTTCTAAACCTTGGGACCAGAGATTTGTCATGTAGAAGGTGTCTGACTAGTTCCCTTTGGGGAATAAATGAGGGGCTGAGAATGAATCAGTACAAATGTTGAGCAATTAGTAGAGAAGCAAGAAAAAGCAGTGTTTTACTATCATTTTATTTTTAAATAAAAGATGAACTAACAGTCATAGGGAAGATGAATCCATGAGGCTAATTTACCTCCATCTAGTTTGAAGTTAGCTTTTGTATATATGTGTTGCAGTCATTCTTTTTCTGAAAGTTACACACAATTGAGCATTTTGAGTGTTCCTATGTAGACTATTCTTATGAATCATCAAAGTTCAAATAACTTTAAGTGGCCCAACATAATGCTTTCATGCAGCATTTTCCTGTTTTAGGCAACTTTGGGCACACAGGAAATCCACAGGACATGCCATACTTGATAGTCAGGATTATTTAAAGATTCATTTAAGTTAATGAATACGTTTATGATCAATCATTCTTAGTGTTCTGTAAGACACAGAAATTAAGTCAGGTAAACATGCTAGGTTGGCCATTTTTTCTCTTTGCATGAGCATGGCCTAAAACTCATCTTTAAGCTTCTTTGACTTTGGGTCCAGATCTACTAGACAAAATCCATGTATTAGCATTTTCTAGCAGAGCTTAATGAAAGCTTTTCCAACAGTTTTATTGATTATAAATGAGATTATTTTCTATATAACCTAAATACTTTAGGGTTCGTAAAGGAAACGGTTTTCTACTATAAGACATACAAAACACAGTATCTGAGGAAACTGCTTACCAATGGCCTTCTCATGATCATACAAAACAGAAAGTTCCTTTTATCCTTTATTTTAATAGCATGGGCTTTGGTATTTGAAACTTCTAGGATGGTAGGGATGATTATAGTGATAATTTCAAAACAGATACTCTTTTGAGCAGTTACCAAGATTCTAGAATAGTAGTAAATAATTTATGTGCAGTATCTTTGGAAAGTCCATAAAACACTTAATATTGTACTCAATTATTATTTGCATATATTTTCCCTTTTTTCTTGAACTAATTGCTCCAGAGTTACTAAGAAGAATCACTGTGCTATATATCCCTCTTCATCCAAAGATTCTAGCTGATACTCTTGGTCCTTACTCTCTTGTCTATCAAAATAATCTTTAAAATACATATAAAAAGTCATAATGCCATCAATAGTAATTAGCAGCATACTTAGTACACTTTAAAGTCTGTCTCCTCACCTTCACACAATCAGGATTTATATTTGACTTTGTTTCAGAGATAAGTAAATATTGCTTATTAGATTACTCTTAATGCTTTGCAGAAATAGTGTCCTTGTCCTAGCCAAGATAAGTATAGTGTTCAATGTCATTGGTCCAAGAAAATTTCCATAGCTAAGTGTATAGATATATTTACTGTAGAAAATTAAAAATAAATCAATTTCCAAGCAAAGAGAAATAAAATATACTGTTATAATAGGATACAGGTCAAATTAGAATGGGAGTAAAGGGTAGAGGAGGGAATGTGAGGAGGAGTAACTAAAAATAAAGGTTTTATAAAAGCTATATGACAAGCCAGGCGGTGGTGGCGCACACCTTTAATCCCAGCACTCGGGAGGCAGAGCCAGGCGGATCTCTGTGAGTTCGAGGCCAGCCTGGGCTACCAAGTGAGTTCCAGGAGAGGCGCAAAGCTACACAGAGAAACCCTGTCTCGAAAAACCAAAAAAAAAAAAAAAAAAAAAAAAAAAAAAAAAAAAGCTATATGACAATCCACTACTGTAGAAGCTTTTTAAAATATATATGTATATTAAAAGTATTTAAATGAAATTACCACATAATGAGAGGAATAAAAATTCAACTAGGCATCATATCTTACCAAGTAAAAAAAATGAATATCAGGAATACTTACATCTTCTTGAGTCATTGGCCAAAAGAGTCCATAGCCCCACCTAAAATTATAGGCCATTGTCATTGCCATTAATTACCCTCTATAAGTTATTGGTAAGAGCCTATTTCTGAAGACACCACATACTTATTTCATTAAATGTGGAGAAATCTAGCTGATACTCAACTGGTAGTGTTACCCTTATTGGGTAGCATTCATAGTGCTGAAAGGTGTTATATATACTACCAGAGGAGAAAAGTAATCATCAACCTCACCCAACCATGAAACTTATGAGCTACAATAAAGATCTGTTTACAAGGTATGCCCAATGGTACAATAGTCACATAGGTGCTATGGGAGTAACTAAGCACTTTTAAAAAATGGATCTCAGGCATAATTCCTGAGATAGAACTCATATCTGACACTGTTAATAAAGCCAAGAACCTAAGACCCTAGGGGAAAACCTACTGCTCTTATCACATTGATCATAGCAATGGTATATTACTATACTCATAAATCACTGTATCAGTGAACCCTGCTGTGGATATCTGTATGCTGTGAATGTGTTCTCTGATTGGTTAATAAATAAAGTGCTGATTGGCCAGTAGCCAGGCAGAAAGTATAGGTGGGACAAAGAGAGAGGAAGAAGTAGAAGGCTGAGTCAGGAAATGCTGCCAGCCGCTGCTGCCATGAGGAGTAAGATGTAAAGTACTGGTAAGCCACAAGCCACATGGCAACTTAAAGATTAATAGCAATGGGTTAATTTAAGATGTAAGATCTAGCTAGGAAGAAGCCTGCCATGGCCATACAGTTTATAAGTAATATAAGTCTCTTTGTGTTTATTTGGGACTTAGCAGCTGTGGGCCTGGGCAGGACTGGAGAAAACTCTAGCTACACAACTCTCATCATCTTCATGCAGTAGATGATAATTAATACAACAATTCACAAGAAAATTGGTAGAGACTGAGAGACTTTGAAAATCTCATCTACAAACTGGATGTCTAGATTATGTCCCTCCCCTCAATGCTCATAGATTTATGTGGAAGAAGGGGTGGAGGGGTTAAAAGAGGCAACAGATGACTCCAAGGAAACAGTGTTTTCCAGACACAACAAAACAAATGCACATACAAATTCCCAGGGACTTCAATAGCATGCCCAAGGTCTGTATAGGCTCAAGTCAGAAAAAGCCCCAACAGATAAGAGGGGAAGTGGGCACAAAGTCCCATACTTATCCAAGAACCTATCTTCAATTGATAGCTGCTTGGAGAAGAAAAAAATAGTTTTCTTCAAATGCAGTGACCCTATGTATATCAACCACACTCCAGAGCAGGCCTCATCCTCAGGAGCAATTGAACAAAACAAATTGAATTCCTTTCTCTTGTTGTTGTTGTTCTTTTTTGTGTTTTGCTTTTAGGCAGAGAAAAAGAACATGAAGTTGAGTGGGTAGAGAGGTTGGGAAGGATTAGGGAGGAGTTTATGAAGGAGAAAGAATATGACAAAATATATTATAGGAAACTCTAAAAGACTACTAATAATAAATAAAGTTCTAAAAATAATAATAATAATCACCTTTAAAGGAAAGTTATTTGAAGATAAGCTAGGACTAGTTTCGTACCACAGAAAATATTCACTAATTACTGGAATTCGCCATATACTAAGACCTCTTTCTGGAAATCTATTGTCTTAGGGGCTGAGAGACTAAAATTTTTCTATACAGGGAGGAATTGGTTTCCTCAATTGTAAATATTAAGACTTTTATGGAAATCTGTCTGGATTTTATATTTTATTGTCAAGGCAAAAACATTCTTCAAACAAGATCTAGATATACTCCTATCTTGAGACACTAATAGAATTTGACATTCAAACTAATGTTTTGTTTATATTAATGTTGTCTTAAGGCAAGATTACAAGAGACTACTCCTGAATCTCAGTAACTGCTACAATACTCAGCATCTGTAGTCATGTGCATCAATCAATTAGGAAGAGTAAATGCATTCATTCCTGAATAAAATATGTGAGAAAAGCTGTTTAAAATTGGGGATCACAAAGGAATATAGGTTGTCATCATTGCTATGGAACTATGTTCTATTTGCTTTGGCTCTGAACCCGTTGTATTCCAGTTTGTTTTGCCTACTATGAATCCTGACCAGTTTTCTTGTATGTGAATGCCACTCTGACCTAGGCCCTCTTTCTGTCATTGATCACCTGCATACAGTTCCTTGGGGTACATATGCCTTTCCCCTAGACATAGACTTGTTCTTAACTCCTACAAAGTCTTCCAGTGTGACAAAGGTGTTTTTACTTTAGCCTGATACTCAGACCCTAACATCACTGTCTGGAATCATGAACCATCCTATCATTTGCAGCAATCCACATAGTGTGATATTTACCCTTTAAATGTGAACACACAGCAGAAAATAACTCTCTGTAATTCTCTTGGAATAGCACACAAGCAGTTAAGTGCTTTTTGATTATGATAACTTAATGTGATCAAAAGTTCTCATAATGGAAACAAATTAAATTCTTTCACAATGAAATTTATTAAAGCTTAGCAAATTAATCCTACCATATAGTGGTGGACTGAATTTTTTTTTTGCCACAAGCAGAAATGAATCACTTTCAACTAACAGGGAGATGTCTTTAAGAACAGGTAGAAGGAAGTAGAAAGGAAAGGAAAAACTGACAAGACAGTAAACAGAATAAAGCACTCAAATGATTGGATAATCTTAAAAGGAATAATATTAACATTTACTAACTTCAAATTCCTTTATCTAAATTAATATCAAGTAGGATTCTTTGTAAACATCAAAGGAAAAAAGTTTCATGTGGCTATTCTGTGAACAGTGGTTTAAAATGTTTTTTTTTTTTTATATCACTGCAAGTTACTGATATTCCTCCTAACCTCAATTCCTGACCAAAAGCTAACCTTATACCTAAAATAAAAGAAAATCGTGATGTGTGTGTGATCTGAAATCTTACTGGGAATGTAACCATTTCTAACATAAAACTATGAAGCATATTTTGCAGTACTAGCTTTCAAACATTGTGTGGGAAAGATTGAAATAAATGTATAGAAAGCTTAAAAGTTAAATTTCTCATTACAATTGCTGGTTGTTATGTGTAGAATTTCATATTAAGAGAATTATTGTCAAATGATGTCGACCAAACATGGGCCTAATAATCTTCCCCCACTTCTAAACATGCATCACTTTTACTGACATCAAAAATATATAAAACATATGCTTCTGTTGACTTAGCTTTGCACTAATAGGATGTCCATATGTGATGTTAAGCACCAGAAACCAAGGAAAATTGTGGTTTTAAGTTAGGAGCAATTCAATGGATATCAAAGAATTTGAACCTTTGTACTTTTCAAGGATATCTTTGGATTGATATGCTTTTATGTAAAAAGTTATTGTTAACTAATACATGTCCCTGATTCTTAAAGAGAATTAAATAATATGAGGAATGATGTTCTCAAATAAAAGTAATCCATAAGATGTACAAATAAGTACAATTTAATTTTGTTTAAATTTTTTAAATTACTGAATGAGTTTTATATCCTGACCTCAGCTTCCCTTCCCTTTTCTCCTCCAAGTCTCTCCCCCTACCTCCTCTCTGTCTCCTCCTCAAATCCTCTCCTCCTCCATTTCTATTCAGAAAAGAGCAGGCCTCCCATGGATATCAACAAATATGGCATATCAAGTTGCAGTAAGACTAAGCATCCCCCCGCCCCCCGTGTATTAAAGCTGGGCAAGGTGACACAATATGAGGAATAGGGTTCCAAAAGCTAGGAAAAGAGTCAGAGACAGCTCCTGTTTCCACTGTTAGGAATCCCACAAGGAGACCAAGCTATACAACTGTCACCTATAAGCAATGGGCCTAGGTCAGTCCTATGCAGGCTCCCTGGTTGTTGCTTCTGTCTCTATGAGCTCTTATGAGCCAAGGTTAGTTGATTATGTGGTTTTTCTTGCAATGTCCTTGATCCCTGTGACTCCTACAATCCTTTCTTCCCCTGTTCAGTGGGGTTCCCCAAGCTCAACATAATGTTTGGCTGTGGGTCTCTGTATCTGTTTCCATCAGTTGCTAGATGAAGCCTCTCTGATGACAATTAGGCTTGGCACCAATCTATGAGGATAGCAGAATATCATCTGCCATCATAACATTGACATTTTTTTCTCTAGTCGTGTTTGGTTCTATCCAAGTTCTCTTGGCCATCCAGCCTCTGGGTCCTGGTACTTCAGGAGTATCAAGGATAGGCTCAATCTCATGGCATGGGTCTCAGGCAGGAATAGTCATTGGTTGGCCACTCACACAATCTTTATGCCACACTTACCCCAGCACATACCATAGGCAGGACAGACTGTAGGTCAAAGATCATGTGGCTGGGTTGGTGTCCCAATCCCTCCACTGGAAGACTTACCTGGTCATGGGGGATTGCCAGTTCAGGCTGTGTATCCCCTATTGCTTGAAGTCTTAGCTGTGGTCTTCCTTGTAGATTCATGGGAGTTTCCCTTGAACTACCTTTGTTCCTCACCCTGTAATGCTCCCCCCATTTCTAGTCATCTTTTTCAGTACTCTCCCCATCCATCACTCCCCCACATGATCCCTCATGTTTCCATCCCCACCTGCCCCAGTCCACACGTGAAGGGGATCCAAGTATCCATCCTTGAGACCTGATTGTTACCTAGCCTTTCTAGGTCTGTGGATTGTAGAAGGTTATCTTTACTTTACAATTAATATCCACTTATAAGTGAGTATATATTATGTTTGCATTTTTTGGGTCTGTGTTATATCACTCAGGATAATTTTTCTAGTTTGATCTGTTTGGCTGCAAATTTTATGATATCATTGTTTTTAACAGCTGAATAATACTCCATTGTGTAAATGTACCAAACTTTTTTATCCATTCATCGGTTGAAGGATGTATATCTTGTTTACAGGTTCTGGCTATTAAGAATAAAGCTGCTATGAAGAAAATGGGGCAAGTATCCTTATGGTATGATTTAGCATCCTTTAAGTATATGCCCAAGAGTGATATAATAGTTGTGTCTTGGAATATTGTGGAATATTAGTTTAACTACGTAAAGATATATTGCATTTGTTTATATTGTGGAATATTAATTTAATTATTGGTTTAAGTATGTAAAGATATGTTGCTTTGCCTACCCAAGGCACCTTGTTGGTCCAATAAAAAGCTGAGCAGCTAATAGCTAGGCAGTAGAGGGATATGCCAGGCAGGGAGGCAGAGAAAATAAGCAGGAGAGGAGAACTAGAGAAGAGAGAATGAGGACGGAAGAGAGGGAGTGGCCAGCCAGCCAGGCAATTGCCAGATAGCCAGGCATGGAGTAAGACACAGAATGACAGAAAAGTAAAAGTCCTGAGGCAAAACATAGACAAAGAGAAACAGGTTAAAATAAGTTATAAGTGCTAGTGGGACAAGCAAAAAATAAGACTGAGCATTCATAACTAATAAATATCTATGTTATGATTAGCGAGCTGGTTGGTGCCTAAAGGAAAAATGGCTACATTTGGCATTCCAATGGGGGCCCAAATTTTCACATAGGGCCTGAAAAAGAAAAAAAGTGCTCCTTTAAGAGGCTCTGGCATATAGTGAGCACTTGAGTAGCAGAAACAGCAAGCTATGAAAAAAATGCCTTCCATAGTACAGGCAGGCATCAGTTTACTAGAGCAGGGTGCATAAATGCAGCTCCTAGTTAAGCACTTAAATGGGTTTAAGGCTTGGCTCTCACAGATCCAAGAACAGCAGAGCCAGCTGCCATTGCAAAGCCACTTAGCATTTTAAGGTTTGGCTCACATGGTCAGAAAAGTCTAGAGACATGCAGTAAAGACAGGTCCAGATGGAAAAAAACACTAAACAGGTTACAGTGTGTGTAGGCTTAAGAAAGAAAAGAAAATGGGTATAAACAATCATAGAAAAAAATAAACAGTTTAAAAATAATAAAGTAAAGCCTTTAAAGAGAGAGTAAAGTAACAGAAAGAAAAAAAGCCATGTAAAGATGAGAAATACACAGGGAGCTTGGATCCTGTATGGTGTTGTATTGACTTCTATTTTTTAAATGCTGATGAGTGAATAACAGCTGCTGAGAGACATTCATTTGTAAAAGGGACTGTTGAATTAAACCAGCCTAGATACTTTAGGGATGTCTTATCTTTAAAACAGAACTCAGAAAATGTATTGCATTGAAGAAGAGGTTATGCTTTTTGTCTCCAAATAAATGAAAGGCTGTGGATTCATTCAAGGTTAATAGAGATCAGGTTTTGATCATGGGATACCTCCTGAAAATCTTGGCTAGAGACATAAAGAAATAAATCAAGAAAAACTACAAGACAGGTGACATATACACTGATACCTCTGCATGGGAACAGTTCTGAGACTAGACAACAAATGTTACAACTGATTTTCTCAGGACTTGACAATTATTTCAATTTTTTCAGGGTTCCCTACAGATGTTGCCACCCCCCACAACAGGAAGCAATCTAGAGAACAAGATGCCCACATTCCCAAGAGGTGGAATGGATGACTTTTGGTCATTTGGTAGTTTGTGAGTGTTTGTCATTATTTAGTAGTGTTGGTTGCAAGTTGTTATTGGTCATGGTAAGGGAAGAGACTAAGCAAAGGAGGTTAGATTCAAATATCTTTTTCTTAAAAGAAATAGGGAGATATAGGGATGATAGGATAAAAGAGTAGATTATTGAATTGATTTTAAACTAAAAAGCAACTATTAATCTAAAATATTTTACACTTGTGTTGACTTTTGTATATTAATGCAAATTTAAGGTTATTTTGGTTATAACATAATGCATATATGTTTCTACTATTATTTGTGGGATTTTTATGTATTGATCCAAATTTGAGGTTATTTTTGTTACAACATACTACATATGTTTCTACTCTTAGGGTATTATACATAAGCAGTTCATTTAAAATGTAAGGTAAAGTTTTAGTCCTTGAAAGCTGTTATTATAAATCATTTTGGACAATCAAGATATGCAGGTTAATAGCCAACTCTAACAATCAAACTTGTAGTTATGTTAGGTATGTTTTCAAGATCATACAGTGATGTATTTTAGTCAGACACATGATCTTCAAACACTTCAAAGACCTACAGAATATTGCATTTAAAATGCTTTGTTAACATTCTTTTTGTAACAGTAATACATAATCTGCTCCTGGTAACACCAATCTCCTTTGTAGAATAATGATTAGCATTGAAGAACCTCCATATGGAGTTTGCTTCAATGTGGCAAAGCTAGCCATTTGGAAAAAAACTGTCCTTGCCTCAACTGCTGACATTGTACTATCCAAACTTGACGTGCAGAACACAAAGGAAAGCAACTGCTGAACTTTGCCAAACAAAGCTGGACCGTCCTTCAAAATTCCTGCTTCATAAAAAAAGTCTGTCAGATATTCTGCAGGACACAAAGGAAAGAGACTGCCAAAATTTGCCAAGGTGGGACAATCCTTCAAATTCCTGCTTCATAGAAAAGTTTACCAGATATTCTAGGCCTATAGGTAAAGGATGGATGCCCCAACATTGCAGAGGAGTTTTGGGTGACTGTCCAGGCAGCCAGATGTCTCTGTCATTTCTATAATTTTGGAAGCTGCTTTCTCTATAATTTTTGTTTCTTAGGTAATATAACAACCTTTTGGGGTCTTTGATGCAGTTGAAGACTAAATAGTTACAGTTACAGTTTTTCTTAGTTATGATAGAAGGTAAATTAGGTACAGAGCTTTGGACTCATCAATATAGCATAGAAAGTAGTTATTTCTCCAAATTTGCCAAATCAAATGGACTAGATACTGTAAATGTAATTCTTACTTGATAATTTTTCTAATTGTTTATAGTCTTACTATGTTGAAGCTAAAACACCTTTCCTTTTATTTAGACAAAAAGGTGGAAATGTTGTGGAATATTACATTAACTATGTAAAGATGTATTACATTGGTTTATGTTATGGAATATTACTTTAACTATATAAAGGTATGTTGCATTTGTTTATGCTGCATCTGTTTAACAATGTCAAGATCTGTTGCTTTGCCTGCGTAAGGCACCTGATTAGTCTAATAAAAAGCTAAATATTAAACAGCTAGGCAGTAAAGGGATGTAAGGGATGCGGGCAGAAAGAAAAAGTAGGAGAAGAGAATGAGAGAAGAGATAATGAAGGAGAAAGAAAGGGAAAAGCGAGGGTCCAGACAGACTGGCAGTCACCAGCCAGCCAGACACAAAGTAGTACAGAGCACAGTAGTACAGAGTACAGAATGAAAGGAGGGTGAAAAAAGCCTTATTATTAGTTATGAATGCTTTGCCTTATCTTTTTTTTTTTTTTGGTTTTTCAAGACAGGGTTTCTCTGTGTAGCTTTGCGCCTTTCCTGAATCTCGCTCTGTTGCCCAGGTTGGCCTTGAACTCACAGAGATCCACCTGCCTCTGCCTCCCGAGTGCTGGGATTAAAGGCGAGTGCAGCCACCACTGCCCGGCGCTTTGCCTTATCTTATGCTTGTCCCACTAGCTCTTTTTTTTTTCTTTTTTTTTTTTTTGTTTTTTACGACAGGGTTTCTCTGTGTAGCTTTGCGCCTTTCCTAGAACTCACTCTGTAGACCAGGCTGGCCTGGAACTCACAGAGATCCGCCTGGCTTTGCCTCCCAAGTGCTGGGATTAAAGGTGTGTGCTACCACCGCCCGGCTTATTTTTTCTCACTAGCTCTTATAACCTATTTTAACCTGTTTCTCTTCATTTACATATTTGCCTTGAGGCTTTTTACCTTTCTTTCATTCTGTATGTCTTAAAAAGTCTCCATGTCATGATTTGGGAGCTGGTAGGTGGCCCAAAGGAAAGCTTGCTACACTGGAGTAGAACAATTCCCAATTTTCTGAGAAACTGCCATATTGATTTCCAAAGTGGTTGTACAAGTTTGCACATCCACCAGCAATGGAGGTGTCCTTTGCTCCACATCTTCTCCAGCAGGAATTGTCACTTGTGTTTTTGATCATTGCCATTCTGACAGGTGTAAGATGGAATCTCAGAGTCATTTTGATTTGCATTTCCCTGATGACTAAGGATGTTCAATATTTCTTTAAGTGCTTCTGGGCCATTTGACATTCCTCTGTTGAGAATTCTCTGTTTAGATCTGAAACCCATTTTTTCTTTTTTGTTTTTTAAATTTTTTTTCTCTATTAAATTTATTATTCATTTTACATACCAACCACAGATCCCCTTCTATTCTTTCCTCCTGCTCCCCCAGCATTTCCTCCCCAACCCACTTCCTCATTCCCTCCTTCAAAAAGGTAAGGCCTCCCATAGGGCATCAGCAAAGCCTGGCACATTCAGTTGAAGTGAGTTGCAAGCCCCTCTTCAAGCATCAAGCAGAGAAGCTAGCTAACAAAGAGGACCCTAAGAGGGATGCATGGATCACCCTGGGAAGGGGAAATAGACAAGATCTCCATGAGTAAAATGGGGGTGAGGGGGAGCAATAGAGGGTAGGAGATGGGGGGGTGAGAACATGAGGGAACGGAATGGTCAAGCTGGGACAACAATGAATGAGATAGGTTGACAGAGGGAGACATCATGGAGGATCAGGTGCATGAGCTGGCTTTTGTACCCATTTTTTTTTATTTTGCAATACAATTCAGTTCTACATATCAGCCACGGATTCCCTTGTTCTCCCCCCTCCCGCCCCCCTCACTATCCCTCCAGCCCACCCCCCCCCCATTCCCACCTCCTCCAGGACAAAGCCTCCCCCGTGGACTGAGATCAACCTGGTACATTCAGTCCAGGTAGGTCTAGTCCCCTCCTCCCAGGCCGAGCCAAGCGATCCTGCATAGGCCCCAGGTTTCAAACAGCCAACTCATGCAATGAGCACAGGACCCGGTCCCACTGCCTGGATGCCTCCCAAACAGATCAAGCCAATCAACTGTCTCACCCATTCAGAGGGCCTGATCCAGTTGGGGGCCCCTCAGCCATTGGTTCATAGTTCATGTGTTTCCATTCATTTGGCTCTTTGTCCCTGTGCTTTATCCAACCTTGGTCTCAACAATTCTCGCTCATATAAACCCTCCTCATTCTTGCTAATTGGACTCCCAGAGCTCCACCCGGGGCCTAGCCATGGATCTCTGCATCCAGATCCCTCAGTCGTTGGATGGTGTTTCTAGCCTTGTACCCAATTTTTAATTGGCTTATTTGGGTTTCTATGTCTACTTTCTTGAGTTATTTACTTATTTTGGAAATCAGTTCTCTGTCAGATGTGGGGTTGGTGAAAATCTTTTCCCTCTGTAGGCTGCCATTTTATCATATTGAAGATATCCTTTGCCTTACAGAGCTTTTTAATTTCTTGAGGTCCCATTTCTTAATTGTCGATCTTAGTACCTGCACTATTGGTGTTCTATTCAGGAAGTTTTTTACCTGTGCCGATGTTTTCAAGGCTATTCTCCACTTTCTCTTCTATCAGGTTAAGTGTATCTGAATTTATGTTGAGGTCTTTGATTCACTTAGATTTGAGATTTTTTTCAGGGTGACAGATATGAATCTATTTGCATTCTTCTACATGCCAACATCCAGTTATGCCAGCACCATTTGTTGAAGATGCTTTCTTTTATCCACTGCATAATTTTGTCTTCTTTGTCAAAAAACTCAGGTGTCTATGGGTGTGTGGATTTACATATGGATCTTTGATTCGATTTTATTGATCCACCTGTCTGTTTTTATGCCAATACCATGTGGTTTTTTATTACTATTTCTCTATAATAGAACTTGAAATCAGAAATGGTGATACCTCTGGAAGTTCTTTTATTGTACAGGATTGTTTTCGCTGTCCCTGCTTATTGTTTTGTTTTGTTTTTCCATATGAAATTGAGCATTGATCTTTGAAGGTCTGTAAGAATTGTGTTGACAAGTCTCCATATTTACTACCACATGAATCAGATTACCAATAAAAGTACGTTCTTTTTTGGATGATGTGCTCCAATTTTGGCTTGGAATATATAAGAATTACATGCATAGACCAATAGACTGAATTATTCTACCATAATAGTCTATTAATTTGAGATTCTATCATACATCTGATTGAGGTTTGCTGGAATTAAATTTTAGTTTTGATAATAATTATATATATATGTATATATATTTGCTAGTTTTAGGACTTTTTGCAATATATATATAATACTATATTCATCCTTCATCCCCCTACTCATCCCAGACACATTCCCACTTCCTTACTCACCCATTGCTATAATTTTTTAACCTATCAATTCTCTTTTGCAGTGCTCATATATTCTTGACTGTGTGGCCTTCCCCTGGAGTGTGGTTGGCTTATAAGGTGTTATACTATAAAAGGAAACATATTCTCCACTTCCAATAGATCTTTGGCTGTGAGGTAGACTTCATGCTTACTTCCCCTCTCTATTCTTTGATTTTGTCTGACTTGACTTTGGACAAGTTTTATACATTCTGTTGCAACTTCTGTGAGTTCATACATTATAACTTCCCTGCTGTGTCTAAAAGAAACTATTTCCTTATAGTCATCTACTGCCTCTGACTCTTACAATCTTTCTTACCCTCCTTCTGCAATGATATCTTAGCCTTGAAAGCAAAGAGTATGATATAGATGTTGCATTTAGGGCTCAACTTTCCAGAATCACTTATTTTCTATACCTTGGTCAGTTGTGGGTCTGTGTGTTTAAATACAACCTCCTGAATAGAAATGCTTCTTTGATAAGATTTAGAGATATTCTAATCTGTGGGTATGGAGAGAAGTAATCAGGAGTCATATCTGTATCTATATATCTATATCTATATGTATGTGTGTGAATAAATTTTCAAAAGCTCTATTAGTAATGATGTTAATGTTTCTTGAATGTCTACTACACATTATTTATTATTTTGATAATTTTTTAACCTTATACAATTTTTATGTATGGGTATTTTGTTTGCATATATCTCTGTGCACCATATACATGCTGTATACAATGAGGCCATCTGAGTGTTGGAACACTTGGAACTAGAGTTACAAACAGTTATAAGACACTGTGAGGATACTGAGAACCACATGTGGGTCTGCTGAAAGATCTACAAGTACTTTTAAATTTTGACTATCTCTGCAGCTCCTTGATATATGTTTTAACTCACCTGATATCCTTTATCTTTACAAGACTTCTAAAACTAGCTTTATTATTCAACTACTTCATTTAAGAGGGACTTTGCTATTATACCCTTTAGTGTTCATGTGTGGAAAAATTGATACACAGCTGGTATTACTCTTTTTGGAAGTGTTAATCACTTTACAAGGAAGTAGGTCACTGGGAGCATGTTCTTGGAAATTGAATTTTGCCCTTAGTTCTTTTCTCTTTTTCTCTGTTTCCTAGGCACCACAGGTAACTAATATTCCTACTTTATACTCTTCTACTACGATATTCTGTTTTCTCTACAGGATCGGAAACAATGGAAGCAACCAACCACAGGTTGAAACCTCTGAAACTCAGAGCCATAAACTTTTTTAAAAATTCAAATTGTTCTTCTCACGTATTTGTCACAGTACAAATTTGGACTAACACAACTATGAAATTCAGAGATAGTTGGTAACTTGACTTGGTCACATAGCTCACGTGTTACAAAGGTAAGAACCAAATATAGGTCTAAGCAATTCTAAAGCCTAAACTTTCCACTATGTCAAAATTTACCAATCAGATGAAAAGAGAAATGTATCCCTGTCAAAGACATGTAAGTTTCATTGTCATATTTAAAATTAGTCAACCTTCTAAAAAACTAGAGAAGTATAGTCCAGAGAAGGAATGTTGACAGACCCAAATTCATAATTCAGTGTTGGGAAGAATTAGTTATGAGACTAAGGATTATATACTTTTTTTTAAGTCAGTGCCCTCTCATTCACAAGTGCAATGATAGTAATATCTGTTTTGCAGGTTATTGAGAAAATTAAATGAGATAACATATATAAATTGTCTAGCAGTTCCTGGCACCTAGTATGCACCCAATACATTGTCTAAGTGGTATTGATCATTATTGTGAATGGAGCCACAGTGGCCTACAGAGACCTTTCAAGTAGTGTCTGGAGTGGTTCAATATTCAGGTCAAACAGAATTGTGGGTTTTAAAAGTGTCATCTTAAGCACTTTAAAAAAGCAATAAAAACATTTTCAAATGAGCAACAGTAAATAATAGCTCTTTACCCAAGCAACAGTGCAATATCCATTTTATTTTCTCTTTTCTTGAAATGCATGGTGCTAGAAGTAGAAGCCGTGAAATAAAGGGTGTTTTTTAACTCGGAGTGTTTTTTGGCATAAAGTCTGAAATGTTTTAGAAAGAAACAGATATATTCCTTCAAGCAAAGGAATACTTCATTTTATTTCTTAAGTTTTAAACAGTTTTTTTGTTTGTTTGTTTGTTTTTGATGGGTTTGGTTTATTTTGGTTTTGGTTTTGCTGTTTTTGCTTTTTGTTTGTTTGTTTGGTGTAAACAAACTTCATAATGATCAAATGAAAAAGAAAAAAAAGATGTTTTTCCTTCTAAAAGTTCATGTCATTTAGCGTGTTGGCTTCAAGCACACTTGCATGAGAACCATGTTGAACAGATGGTCATTGATTCCCCAGTCTTCTTTAGTAATTTCTGCAAGTGTCTGGCAACCTTCTCTGTCAGCAAGTGCTTCCTTACGATGGAGGGATATAGAAGAGAAACCTCATATCTTCCATAGATTATTTGATGCCAGATTTATTTTAGAGTTTTCTAAGGGAACATTATTAAGGTGTGTTTAATTAAAGTCTTTCACTTTCACTGTCACAAAAAATATGATTAATAATTTTGAAAGATTTCTTCATACTAAAAGCCTGCCCTTGTCAATTTTAAATCATGCATACCATACTATTTTTATCTAATTCTATGTAACAGTCTAGAAACTTAATCACTTTTTTCATTACCCCTCCCTGGTAGGTCATCTCATAACTTCGTGCATTGAGGTGGAAAGAACTATGTCCCTAACCTCAGTTTAATAAACACTTTCAGGACATATGCATGGAGAATCAATAATTAAATGCTGCCTCTAGTAAAAAGAAATAGCACTACTGACACACGTCAGGGAGAGAACACAGGTTCAAAAGATTGTTTTTCTCAGTAGAAGAGAGAGATGATCTGTAAGTTCAGTAAGTAATTTTTCCAGGGTCAGATATTTGGAAGCTGGACCATTAGGATATGAGAGACAATGATAGAGAAGGCACCAAAGGCACAGTGAATGGAATAGAACATGGGTCACCACAACACATACATCCTGAATCTTCACTCCGTGGAATCGCTGAAGTTCATTTTCTTACTAATTTGCCCTCTCATTACCTTTTGTTACTCATTTGTTCATGTTTAAAATAATTAAAGGTGATACCTGTAACCACCTGGCCAATTGTTGATGCTTAAAGGCATGGAGTTGGAAAAGCTCTCTGCTTCACTGTACAAGACTCCATTAATATAAAGAATAAATGGGCAAACCTAATGATAATGTTAGAAGACAGGATAGTGATTAATCTCAAACTGACAATAAGAAGCAGGCACTTCCAAAATATTGGAAAATTTTAGTTCCTTGATATGGCTTCAGGCTACTTATATATGTTCAGTATATGAAAATGATCATATTGTATGCTAATGTCAAGGATAACTTAACTATATTGAACATTGGTAACTTTTCTTTTCAAAAGGTTGATGTGAGGGCTTTTCCTATTATGTATTTTATTCAAATCCCTTATTTTTCTCCATGAACCATTTTTATAATAACCAAGTAAATGTAAGAGACACATACAACACTCTAATAGGTTTCTTACATGTTTTCTTAAGATAAAAAAATGGCTGAGGTGGCTTTAAAAAAATAACAGATAATAGTCTTGTACTATTTTCTTTACTCATCCAGCTCTCAAATACTTACTGAGAACTTCTATATATGGTGGTCACTGTATTAGGCACTGGGAATACAAATGGTCAATGACATGAATGTTGTCCTTAACCTCTGAGAGGATAACCTCATTAGCCTATGATATAAGCATTATGCTAGCCACACTATTGTTTGAGAATGACATTTCAAACAATTTTAAAATCTTTGTAATATACTGCTGTGCCTTCACCTTCAGCAGCAGTGTAGATTCCTCAGTTCTGAAGATAGCTTAGTTAGAAAATCTTGCTCACAGATCCCAATTTGCACTGTTTGAATAGGTTAACAACATCAGGCAATCTGGCAATATCTCAAACAGTTGTGCCTCATAGTAAAGACAATTCATGTTGTTGATTTCAACTCAAATATAATTTTTCCATAAGGATCAAGTTCATTTAAAAGTAATTTCTAAGGGACAAAATCATACTTACTTCTACATGAACATTTCTGAAGCTTTTGCCACAGTCTGGGATGATACCCAAGTATGCTTGAGCTAAACACATTTCTTACAAGTCTTGAGTGGAGCAATCTGTTCTTTTGCTTTTCTTTCCTTCATTTTTTGATAAAACCTTATAGGTTCAGGGGTCTCTTATTTATAAAAAGTTACTTGAGTAAAAGAAAGGAGCGTCTACATAAAAACAGACACCAGTGTAACAGAAAGGATATTGAATGTGTTTTGGGTTATAGGCTATATTTAAATTTAACCTTCAGGTAATAGTGTTTGAACCTGTGACCTGATAGAGCAACACAGTTGACTGGATCAGGGATGATGTTGTAAACCAAAAAACCATAATGAATTGGGATGAGCCAAATATATGCCCACAGTAATATGAAGCTAGAGATCTGGAGAAATATTTGAGTACTAAGTCTGAAGGTTCATTTAGAATTAGGACTTGGAAATCCATATTGAGCAATGTTGAGGTAACTAAGCGCAATTCAAAGTGAAACAGGGATAGAAGAGGAGAAAATGAGAGGAATACAGAGCAGATGTGCAGAGAAGCCGTGATAGAGCAGCAGACAGAAAAATCTATGTATTCCCACAGACTTGGAAAAAGCCACCTTACTTCCTGCCATGACAGTTATAGCCTGCATTTGCATCTTGTGAGGAGTCTCTATATTCTTTTAATAAGCTTCTAATTTACTACCTTAACTGAATTTTCATTTATTATAGCCGAATGAACTGACTAGAGGGTGGGAGGACTCTGATCACTTAAGAAAATGCAACTGTGAAGATGACAATAGAGAGCTAGGGGAAAGAAGAAGAGATAGAAGCATGAGCGATTATGGGTGAGGAAAAGAGAGTATTTAAAATATACTACAAATAAAGAAATGAAGAAGCAAGATGGGATACAGATGCCAAAGGAAATATTCTGAGGAATCTCAGGACTCAAACAATTAGATAGAGAACCCTAGTCATACTATTAAATGTATGAACAGATACATCTTTACACATATTTCTCAGAATTACTTCATGATTACCTGTGACATCTCTGCCTACGCACAATAAATTACTGAAAAAGATAGTAGATCATGGGAGATAGGAAATAAGCAATGAGTAGAATTACATTCTGATTAAGATTCCAGATCCTCCACTTCCTAGCTTGTGATACTAATTTCTTTATCGCCACTCCGAGTGAAATTTGCATTATATACAAAACGTGAGTAAACTTTTCTTTCATGATTCCTTTGGAGATCTTTGAGGAAAAAATAAAAAGACTAGAATGGTTGAACTAGTCCTCTTACAAATAGTAGTAGCTCATCAAAAATTAGTTTTCTTCCAGTCAACATAGGAGTCACATCATAAAATCAAGCTTTCAAATTCTTTAAAATTTCATTTATTTTGTGCATATCTAATGTCAGTTTACATGACAGAAATGAATAGGTTTTTAACTCTTTCCAATTCAGTTTTTGTAAGGTAAGGTGATTTCTATTTAAATTGATTTTTTTTTTACAAAATAACTAATATCACAGTTTTGAAATGTAAAATAAAATATAAGCCATAATCAGTGAGTGGTCAGACACTGAGAAGATATTAGCACCACAGTGAATTTAGATCTTGTCCATATCACTACGAATTCACAAAAGTCCATAGAGGGCTGAGAAATGACATGAAGAAGAGACCAATCAGGTGACCACTGAACAACAATACTTCCTAAACCAGAAAACTCCATTTTCTAAATTATTTTAGATATTGAAATTTCATGCAATATTAAAAATATGACTATACCAGTTTATGCAACACTCCACAACTCAGTATGAAAGTTATTAGGCAGCTAAAATTAGAACTACCATATAATCTAGCTATGCTACTACTAGCCAGACCCCAAGGACTCAACATCTTACCACAGAGGTATTTAACATCTATGCTTATTGATGCTCAATTCATAATAGATAGGAAATTAAACAAGCCCATCAAGTGATGAACTGATAAGGAATTGTAACATGCATATTTAGCTTTAAAGAAAAAAATTAGGGAATTGTCAGAGAAATGAATGGAACTTGAAAAATATGTGTGATGACCTTGATTGAGAAAAGAAAACACTGTTCATATGATGAAGAGATAAAGAAGAAAGGCGAGAATAAGTGAGTTATTTAACAGCCCTGTTCAGCTACAACACTAACCTCTCTTCTCCATCTCAACATCTTAATCATCTTAAGTAAGTTAATACATAGACCACAAATGCACAACAACTAAGAGAATACTATAGGACCATAGAAGCTTCTATACCTGAGAAATAGTGCTGACTATCTGGGGGAGAAAGGACTTCACCTGTCTCATCTTTATTATTTATACAACTTAGCAAAGGGGTTGGTATATAGCAAATGCATGTAACTACTTAATGAGTAAATGAATGATTGAAATGATGGCATGGCTGAGTCTTTCTCCTTGTTTATTTTCCATTTCTCTCTATCAATTTAATTCCCATCTCCCACAGAAAAAAAGCACGGTCTGCTTTCTTTCTTATGACAGCAAGCATTTTACTGTAGCCCTCCAAAAGTGGCTCTGTTTTGGAACTCACAGTGGTGGAACTGGCTTATATTAAACCAGACAAGTTTAGGCTTCTCAAATGCCATAAGTTCCCACTTTTACAAGTATGGTGATTGAGATATAGCTACAAATCTCAGAAATCAGAAAGGTTGTTATTAAAAATCTAACAAATATTTCAAATGCATATTAGTTATTCTCTGTTTAAAAGACTGCCTACAATTAAAATAGCACCTGAAAAATGCAACTTGAGCTTAAGCTCCACTATTGCTATAGATACTTAATTTGCAAAGTTTGCAAAATGTAACCCTATATTTACTTAGCAAAGCTACATTATGTGCAACATTAATATTAATAAAACAAGCATTCTCATTTATCTTTATTAACAAGACTGCCACTTCATAAATTTTCAGCTAGCACCCAATGACTTTTTATATTTGAATGAAAAAATGATAAATTAAAATTCTTCATCCACTTCACTTCAACTTAGGGAAATCAAGCAGAAAATATAATAAGAAAAAGTATCCTCTTGGAACTTTAAATAGGTTTGACTCACACTGGGTTCATTAGCATAGGACACTGTTAATATTACAATTTATTTTCTAACTTTTTTAATCATGAAAATCATATTAATTCAGAAAATGATTATAGCTAAACAAAATATTGTGACCTTATATAGAGAATTTTTATATCTGGAGTATTAGCTTTTAATTGATATAAAGTAGCCACAACATTTTACTTATATGCAAATTATGTACAAACACAAAGTCCCATTCATAAGTAGAAGGCATTAGAAAATGTGTCTGCACAAAGAAGATATTTCTATTATATCTGCTTCTCCTGAATTAGAATGTTCGATTCTGACCAATAACTGAACAGAGGTCTTCCCATGTATGGGCTTGGGGTTTTTGTTAGATGAACTGTGTAGCTTTTGTTGTATGTAACAATTATAGAAATCAGAGGCCACGAATTTGAAAGAGAACGAAGAGGCTATATGGTAGACTTGGTAAGGAGGAAAGGGAAGGGGAAAATGATGTGACTGTATTATAATCTAATTATATCATGGCCTCAAAAATAAAATATAATTTAAAAAAAGGAAGTTCCATCCTGGAGGAAGGAGACAGAAGACAAAGACTGAGGAAAGTCACAAATTTACACGATCACTAACCCTTCATGCTTATAAAAATAATAAACAATTGCTGGGTGATATTGAGAGGAGGAAGTGGATGCAAAGTCCCACCCCTAACGGAGAAGCTATTTCCAATTGATACAAGCTGGCAAATGAAAATTCAATTTTCTCCAATGGAGTGTCACTGGATATATTATTAATACTTCAGGGCAGATGCCTGCCCAGGAGTAGTTGGACAGCACAAGAAGGACTGCATTTTTTTGTAGGCTTTTTGTTTTGGCATTTTTTTTTATTTTATTGTGCTTTGTTTGTTGTTTGTTTTTTGAGTTGGTTGGTTTGGTGTAGCTAGAGTTTTTCTGGTCCTGCCTGGCCCATGGAGAGTACAAATGTATTTCACCCGCCAATCCCGCAGCTGCTCAGACCCAACCAAGTAAACACACAGAGACTTATATTACTTATAAACTATATGACCATGGCAGGCTTCTAGCTAGCTGTTCTTATATCTTAAATTAACCCATTTCTATTAATCTATAAGTTGCCACGAGGCTCGTGGATTACCGGTATCTTAACATCTTCTTATGGAGGCAGCTGGCAGCCTCTCTCTGCCTTAGCCTTCCACTTCCCAGAATTCTCTTCTCTCCTTGTCCTGCCTGTACTTCCTGGCTACTGGTCAATCAGTATTTTATTTATTAACTAATCAGAGCAACACATTTAACATACAGAACATCCCACAGTACTTTGGTTTTCATTTTGTAGGTTTTTTGAAAGTAAGAGAGATATAAAAGGAAAGTTGGGTGAGTAGAAAGGTAGGAAAGATTTGGGAAAAGTTGAGAGACAGAATAAATAAAATCTATTGGAAAATTTTAATAAAATATTAATAATAAAAAAGGAGTGGTTAGGGAAAAGTTGCCCTTCCCATGAAGTAGCTGCCTGCAAACTGTACAGGAAACTCCAATGATAGTGTTTCCCTGAATTGTTACCAATTCTATAGTAGGATAGTTTTGAAATATGGCTTCAGAAATACATCGACTCCTGTGAATAAAACTTTACTCACACTCCCATAGAAAATCCTCCTCCAGAAGTAAACTCAAGTTAGACTTGAGCAGCATTGTTTCTTTGTTCTGTCTTAAGACAATGGATGCTTGTTTATGTCTCCCCCAAAATAGGCACACAATTGCTTTCCAATATGTTCATCATTTCTGAGATTTGTGTCCCTTATAACATTTGTTTTGATTGAAATGATCTCATAGAAGACTCCTGTTAGTAAGTAAATATGTTATCTCACATGACTTTGCCATATTGAGGTAATGTTTCATATTTAATGGAAAAAATATAACTTTGACACATGGTATTGAGAAAACTGAGTGTCCACATGCAAAAGAGTGAAATTTATTTTTTAACTATCTCCTCATACAAAAACAAACTCAAGGTGGAGAAAACACTTCAATGTGAAACCTGAAATGCTAAAACTTCTAGAAGAAAACATAAGCACTATCCTACTAGAAAAAAATATAGGAAATGACTTTCTGAATAGGATGACATAAACAAGCAGCCATTGTCTTAAGACAGAACAAAGAAGCAATGCTGCTCAAGTCTAACTTGAGTTTACTTCTGGAGGAGGATTTTCTATGGGAGTGTGAGTAAAGTTTTATTCACAGGAGTCGATGTATTTCTGAAGCCATATTTCAAAACTATCCTACTATAGAATTGGTAACAATTCAGGGAAACACTATCAAAGGATGACTTTGATTGCCCAAAATTAAGTTCAACAAATGACAAGTGGGACCCTCAGAGTTGGAAAAAATCTTTGCCAGCTATACAGCTGACAAAAGATTAATATCCAAGATACATAAGCACTAAAAATCTAAAATGTCACAAAAATAGTCCTATTTAAAATGGTCCTGAGAGATCTGAACAGACAGTACTCAAGAGAAGATAAGAAAATGGCTAAGAAATACCATCTCAAAGAATGTTCAGCATCCCTAGCAATCAAGGAAATGCAAATCAATATAACTTTGTGATTTCTTCTTACCACAGTCATAATGGCAAATACCAAGAAAACAATTGACAGCAAATTCTGAAGGGGAGGTGGGGAAAAGAGAGAAGGAAGCCCTCATTCAATGTTGGAGGATTGCGAACTGGTCCAGCCACTACAGAAATCAGTATGGAGAACTTTCAAAAAGACAAAAATCTACCATATGATAAAAAAATAAATCTACCAGTTATTCCACACCTTAGCATATGCCCAAAGAACTCAACATCCTACTCCACAGATACTTGCTCTGCCATGTTAATAGCTGACCTCGTAAAAATAGCTAGAAAATGGAAACAACCTAAATATCCTTTGATGAATGAATAATGAAAATGTGATACATATGTCCAAGGGCATACTATATAGTTGTAATGAAAAAAATGAAATCTACAAGTAAATAGTTGGATCATATTAAGTAGGATAACCCAGACCCAGAAAGGCAATCACCACATGTTCTCTCTCATCTGTGGTTCCTACATCCAAATCTTCAGATGTAAATATATAATATGAAGTAACTATAAAAACTGGGAATGTATAAAGGACAAGGGGTGGCAAGCTTGAGAGGGAACTAGCAGGATACAGGTAATATGAAGGGGGAAATGGGAAAAATAGGGAAGGGGACAGTAATTGGAGAAAAGGAAGGAAGGTCAATACAGAAGGAGAGAAAAGGGACAAATAACACCAAGGTTATTTAACAAAGCTTGAGGGATTCATACTATTTTATATCTAGCTAAAATCATATACAATAAATATAATAGTATATGTATTATGTTTGTATATATGTACATATGCATGCATACTACTTGGGCTGAAAGTACTCACAATAGCGCTAGAGTGCTTAACAAAAACCCCAGTACCAAGTATGAGAAACTTCCTTTCAAGTTGCTGGTCAGGATAGTCCACGTGACTGCCAAAACATAGGCTATTACTATTGTTCTTTGTTGCCTCTCAGTGGTTGAAAATACTTGGTTATTATTATTATTATTATCATCATCATAATCATCATCATCATCAATATTATTAGTCTGGAAGCCTTTTTTGCTTAGTCTTGCTCCCATGGTACCAAAAGGTACTTGGCATAGCACAAGCTGTCAAGATGGGGAAGCAATATATAACCTGACCCAGCTGTGAGACCTATGAACTACAACAAAACTCAGCATGGCAAGATATCCCTAAAGGTACAATAGTGGAACTCATATCTTCATGAAAACCAATAGATATTTAGTTGAACTTAAGGACCACTCATCAAGAAGAGAATAATGCTGGGTTCTCCAAACCTAGCCAAATAACTGGGGACAGTGAGTTCATGGATCTTAGAACTTACTATTCTCACTTTACTTGGCCAGCATAATTGCCAGCTACATTCTAAAACTTATTCTTATACCCACAGAGACTTGTAGTTACTATTCCTCATCAAAGACACTTCTTTTTACAGAGAAATGCAGATAATTACAGAAAACTGCAACTGGACACAATGCAGTGTTCAACAGAAAGAACATGCTGAGCTCAACCTCATCTAATCTATAGCTTCAAATCAACTCTCACACCTAAAGCCAAGGGAACATCACAGAAGAGGAGCCAGAAAGACTATTTGTTCTGAAAGACCAGGAAGTCAACTGTGAGACTGTGTCTCCTAGAAATGCTGCTTAAATAAGACCTGAACTGTTGTGTGATATTTTGTATGTGTTCTGACAAATAAAGCTTGCCTGGGATATCAGAGGGTGGAGGTAGCCACTAGTTAACCATAGAGGTCTGGAGGTCTGTACAGAGAGGAGAAAGGAAGTGATAATGCAGGACAGAAACAGTATCTTGGCCCTTTTGGTCTAAGGATCCAGAGAGGTAAGAAGTCACTGGTGGCTGCTCCTCTGCTTCTCTGATCTTTCAGGTTTTCCCCTGATACCTGACTCCTGGTTTTTATTGATAAGACAGATTAAATTCATGCTTCACTGAACAAAGACAATATTAGTAGACATGATAATGTGGAAAGGAGAGAAATCTCATCATGTCCTGTCCATGCCCAGACAACAATCTACAGGCAACTAAGGACTGGAGAGAGAGAGGGAGGGAGGGAGGGAGGGAGGGAGGGAGGGAGAGAGAGAGAGAGAGAGAGAGAGAGAGAGAGAGAGAGAGAGAGAGAGAGAGAGAGAGAGAATTAGCCTTTCTCAAAAATGGGCCCTCTAATTGGTTTTCCAACACAAAGTCCTCAGTCCTGAAATCTTATAGGCACATAGGTACATTACAGGCACAAGTGACAAAAACAGACTCAGCAGACTGCGTGTGTGTGTGTGTGTGTGTGTGTGTGTGTGTGTGTGTGTGTGTGTGTGTAACAAAAATGAAGGACAAAGGCCCTCAATTTGAGAGGGAGATGGGAGGAAACATGGGAAGATTTTGAAGGAAGGGGCATAGAAGGGGTTGGAAGGAGGAAATGAAGGGGGAAATGATATTATACTTTAAAATATATCAAATAAAAAATAAAATAAAGATATATCTTAAGCAAAAAAGACCTAACTCATATTAGATGTCACTATGACATATTTAGTCAGACATTGAAAAGTTAAATAACTTATGGTTATCAAGCTAGATGTCCCTCACTTGTAACTTTTTTTTCCACTCCCTAATAGTCATACCCAAATTGACTACAGTTATATACTGTTTTGTTCTGTCTCCCATTGTAACCCAGGTTGGGATAGAACTGGCTGTGTAATCATGGTTGGCTGTGAACTAGTGACAGTCCTCCTCCCTCAGTTTCCCAAGTGCTGGGATCTTGTGTAGTTCTTCTCTTTGAACTTAAATAATCCCTTCTGGAGGATGGAAGAAGGAGAAAAAGATTCAAGAAACAAAGACAATTTTAAAAGATTGGGATGCTTGGAAAGTTTCAAAACTTGTAAGTCCTATCTTCATGTCATAAATGTAGTAAGCAGTTCTCGGGAAGAGGAGACTCTCTTCAATATTGCCTGCAGTCTGTACAAGGACCTACAGAGATACAACTCTCATGAGTCAAGAGGCCTCAAGCTTGAATGAGTTTTCCAGTAATACAGCTTCTTTTGATCACCCATGTTCCTGTGTAACTCCAATAAACTCAACCATTGATTCAGTGTCTTGGGGTTTCTATTGCTGTGATAAAACACCATCACCAAAAACAGGTAGTGGAGGAAAGGCTTTACTTCATCTTACAACTCTCTGGTCACGCTCTATCACAGAGGGAAGTCAGGGCAGTAACTCAAGGCAGGAGCTGAAGCAGAGGCCATGGAGGAACACTGCTTATGGGCTTGCTTCACATGACTTCCTCAGTCTGCTTTCTTATGTGTCCCAAGACTCCGTGCCCAGGTGTGGCATTGTCAATGATGGGTTGGGCGCTCCCACATCAATCACTCAATATGAAATTGACCCACAAGCTTTCCTACAGGTTAAACTTGTGGAAGGATTTTCTCAATGTGGTTTCCTTTTCTCAGGTAATTCCAGCTGTGTGAAGTTGACAAAATCAACTAGCATAGTCACCAAGCTGCACTGAGTAGAACCATTATTTTGTTCCGTCATTACTACCATAACTGGGGGTGAAAAAATATTTGTTTACAATTTGTCCCACCAAAAAATTCACATTATTAGTGTGAGGCATAATCTCCAGCTGAATTTGGTTTGTTACTAACCATCACTTGCATATTATAAAGTCACTTTCAATTCTGTGCTCACTTATAATGAATCTTACAGTAGCACCAAATAACTTACAGTAATGTCTCATAGGTCCAATCTTTCACTTTTCACTTAAACACAGATTTGTCCATGTTGTTCATGTGTACTATTTTAAATGGATTGAATGAATAAAATGTTTATTTATTTATTTATTTATTTTTGAGACAGAGTGTCTCTGTGTAGCCTTGGAGCCTATCCTGGAACTCACTCTGTAGACAAGGCTGGCCTCGAACTCACAGAGATCTGCCTGCCTCTGCCTCCTGAGTGCTGGGATTAAAGGCATGCACCAAAGGTGTGCCCAGCTATTATACATTTTTTATATTAAAATACATTTCAATGATAAGGATTTGAGATCCATGAGTGTGAAAACATAGTAAATGTGCTGTGGGAGTGATCAGTAAGGAGATATGAATTTTCTGTTGTTTTCAGCTGCTTGTTGGTAAAAGAAACAGTCATGGAAGAAATATGTATGCAAGATTGTCAGGTCAGATATCACATATAAAGTGCCTAAGGAACTTGTGATCACTGGTGAGGATTAGGAATGAATAGAAGGAAGTCAGGAAAAAGTGGACAACAAATTTAGAATTAGGGACATGATTAGTGATCCCATTAAAATAGAAAATCAGATTCAGTGGAAGTGAGGAAATATATTTTAGTGTATAATTATGAAATTAGAGTCTTGTGGATTTAAATAGAAAATCTATCATGACTCAACTAATTTGTATAAAATGTAATGTTGAGTAACACATGCAAAGAATCTTTAAACTCCTGTACAGCATGTGTCTGTGAGTACAGCTGTAAAAAAATGTATAGGCATAAAATCAGAAAATCTGAATATCAAAATCTCTCTCTCCTACTCCTCTCTGTTCTCTTTCTGCTTACTTATCCAATTCTCCCTTTGAAATTTTCTACTTCTTCCCCTTCCTCTCTCATCATTCAAGCTCTTTCCTCTTCCTCCTCCTCTACTCCACACCCCACCACTTAGTCTTCTTTTGACACTGGGTATCTTACATAGCCTGGACAGACCTTTGCTGTGGGATGGTCTGTATGTCAAGTGTGTTGCTGATTGGTCAATAAATAAATCACTGATTGGCCAGTGGCTAGGCAGGAAGTATAGGCGGGACAAGGAGGAGAATAAAGCTGGGAAGTGGAAGGCTGAGTCAGAGAGACACTGCCAGCCGCCATGATGACAAACAGCATGTGAAGATGCCGGTAAGCCACGAGCCATGTGGCAAGGTATAGATTAATGGAAATGGATTCATTTAAGCTGTAAGAACAGTTAGCAAGAAGCCTGCCACAGCCATACAGTTTGTAAGCAATATAAGTCTCTGTGTTTACTTGGTTGGGTCTGAGCGGCTGTGGGACTGGCAGGTGAGAGAGATTTGCCCTGACTGTGGGCCAGGCAGGAAAACTCTAGCTACGGACCTTGAACTTTCTGTATAGCAAAAGAAAGATGACTTTGGCTGGGCAGTGGTGGCGCACACCTTTAATCCCAGCACTCGGGAGGCAGAGGTAGGCTGATCTCTGTGAGTTTGAGGCCAGCCTGGTCTCCAAAGCAAGTTCCAGGAAAGGCGCAAAGCTACATAGAGAAACCCTGTCTCAAAACAAAACAAAACAAAAAAAAAGGATGACTTTGAACTTCTGAATCTTATGCCTCCACCTGTGGAGTGCTGGGACTATAGATATATACCACCATGCTTTGTTTATGAACTGCTGCTGATTGAACTTAAAGCCTCTTGCATGCAATGTAAGCATTTTGCCTAATCTCATTCTTAATATCTCTAAATCTTTTAATTTTTCTACCCATCTTTCTCTTTTCATTAATTTTTTTCTCATCACTTTTTTCCCATATCTGGACATTCTATTCTTTCATTTCTTCATAACACCATTATATCTTGGTCTTCCTCTGGTCCAGTTACTACTGCTTACTCTTCTGGTGTGCACCTCTTTTTCTACCAACTCCATAAAGTGTATCTTTCCACTTGATATATATCCTCTTTCTTGTTCTGATTTCAGAATATATTCTCTAATTCTGTGGCTTTACTTGGGTCCATATTTTTAATTATTTCATTTATGATAATACCCTTAAGTCTGTGTCTGTAACTCTGAAATTTCTCCTGAACTCACGATGCAAAGTCCAAAATGCCTGATATCCTATAGTAATTTTCTTTTTATTAATTTTTATTAGTTTTTATTTTCCTCACTCCCAACTCATTTAGGTCCTCCCTTCCATCCTACCTACCTAGCTTTGTGGTTTTCTCTCTCAGTATCTGAAAACAAAAATCAAAACAAACAAATACAAAAATCCAGTTAGAGAAAAAAATAGAAAACTAAGCAAAAACCATGCATGGATGCTCTCACACACACAAAAACAAACAAACAAACAAACAAACAAACAAAAAACTATGAGGTTAGTTGTGTGTTGGCCAACTACTCCTGGGCATGTGGACTGCCCTGAAGTGTGGTTGATGTATCCAGAGGCACTTATTAATGAAAACTGATTTTCCTTTTCCCAGCAATTATCAATTCTAAATTGTTACTTGGTTATGGGTGGGACTTTGGGTCCACTTCTTCTCAGTGCTGGAATTTTGTCTGTTGAACTTGTGCAGGAATTGAACATGTTGCCAAAGTCTCTGTGAGACCATATGTGCAACGACCCTGTGGTGTCTAAACATTATTGTTCCCTTGGAGTCATCTGTCACCTCTGGATCTTATGATCATTCCACCTCCTCTTCTGCATAGATCTTTGAACCTTGAGGAGGGGGATATGAAAAATACATCCCACTTAGGCTTGCCTGAATGCTACAAAGTTTCTGTCTCTGCACATTTTCCAGTGGTAGGTCTCTGTTAATTCCCATCTTCTGTAAAAAGAAGATTCTCTGATGAGGACTGAATGATGCTCTGATCTATATCCTTAGGAGTTCCTTAGCAGAATAATAGTAGGTTTTGTCCTATGGCCCATGACTTCCTCTCAACATTACCTACCCCACTAAATCTGTTCTTCATTCTCCCCCTGTGTCATTTTTCTTTTGTTCTTCCTTTTCCATAATTGGTTACTATGATCTATTTAAAATATCTTAATTTCCATTCATAATGCCCATGTCTTAATCTGGGGACTCATCACTCCAAATGGGATAATTGTAGTTTACTAACACATGGTTCCGTTACATATTGTATTTTTATCACTCTAGTCCATCCTCAATACTGTTAGCAAAATTCTATCATTAATATGGAAATCAAATTATTCCAGAATCCTGCTTAAAATAATTACCATTTCCATGCTTGAGTTTATGTTCTCAGCTGCTTGAAACAAATCTGATCTACTCCCCCAATGTATATTCTTATTTCCTTAACTGGGAAACATGTATCCTTTAAAGACCAAATTAAATGTCACCATTTCCTTCTATAGCCCATTTTATGTCCTTATTTACAAAATCAGTTCCTTCTGTCTGCTGTGACACATTGTACATATTTATACTATAGCCCTTGTTCTAGTAGCCATAGTCATTTTGTGTTCTTTTCTCTCCTACCAAACTGTTAAGGAAAGACATCTTGTCCATTTGTACCTATAGTGTCCAGCGTAAGGCATGGTAAATATTTTAGTTCAACATGAATACATAGGGAGCAGATGCATTAATAATATATTTAATTATTAAGGAAAACAACTTCTATTAAACAAAAATAAAGTCTAATACATTGTACGTGCTTTTCAATTAAATGTTTAATTAAGAAAGAAACTATACTGAAATTCTATAAAGTATTTTCTTTCCAGACATGGGAACACATAGAAACTGTTTCTATTAAGGAAACTATATATAAGGAAAGACAAAATCATTTTTTCACTCCAATTGTAAACATATCCTACTCAAAGGAACATGAAAATTAACCACCTTCCATACTTGGTCAGTGAACTCAGATTCAAGTGTGCAATGAGTAAATGCAATTAGCCAACTTTTTTTTTTTTTGGTTTTTCGAGACAGGGTTTCTCTGTGTAGTTTTGGTGCCTGTTCTGGATCTCACTCTGTAGAACAGGCTGGCCTTGAACTCACAGAGATTCACCTGGCTCTGCCTCCCAAGTGCTGGGGTTAATGGAGTGTGCCACCACTGCCTGGTAAATCCCAACTTTTATCTAACTTTCTTAGTGGTCCATCATAGACAACATTATTTTATTTTAACTAGATTGTTATATCAGCAAGGAGTACATGTTTGTAGCAGCTACACCAGTATTTTCAAAATCTAACCAAAGCATTGAAGGACAAAATAATAAATAAGGATCATCATAACCAAATAAATCATTCAAGGAAGAAAGGAAAGAAATGAAGTTTGATGGATTTTTTAAATGGTGGTTAGCTGTTAAAAGGTAGTTTCCTGTTTAACACATGCCAACTGTGTTGATCTGAAGCTAGAATGAGCAAAATGAGTTATTGTCTGGTTTTGATTTTGATTTTCCCTTCTCAACTGTTCTAAATAGCAGTTATAACACATTATAACAATTAACATTTAGCCAAAACTCAATGAGAGTAGCATAATATGGCTAAAATGTATTCAAGAAAGAAATCTGGTGGCTGATATATTGTAAATGTTCCGTACCACTGTATGAACTCTGACAAGTTTCTACTACTTTCTCATGATTTCTGTTGTAAGACAGCTGGCCTGGGGTAGAAGGCACAGACTGGTAGATTAACACTCATGATTTCTGTTGTAAGACAGCTGGCCTGGGGTAGAAGGCACAGACTGGTAGATTAACAGCAAGTTAGTGTCTTATTGGAAAGAATTCTCATTTCTGTCCTTCAAAAAATTTATCATATACTATTTTTAAAAATATATAAATGTATACAATGTACCTTGATCATAGCCATACTCCTCCCTCTCTTCAGCTCGCCCTGATTCTTCTAAATATTCTTCAATATCTATCCCTAGCAACTTCATGGCCTTCCTCTTTATCTCTCTTTATAAATAAACCACCGAGTTTTCAGTTAGTGCTTCCAAATGAGCATGTGTGTGGCTCATGGACAGCTTACCAATGGACACTCTTCCCTAAGAAAGTACCTTGCCTGGTGAATACCTGATCGAAAATGAAATATGTCTTCCACTTTGCCTTCAAATATATATAGAGGCAAAATAAACTATGTTTGAAGCTAGTAGCACATTAAAAACATGCCTTTTATTCATAAAATAAAGAGAAATGAGCTCCATAAAGCTTCATAAGAGATTTTAACTAGACATATGTTCTGGTCCAATTTGAGCAAGGATAAATTTTCTGTGTGATGAAAGTCTTTCTAAGAGAAATTGCTTCAGTGAGATCATGAGTCAATGTTTGACATTCCTATTGTTTTCTATTAAAAGGATTTAAGCACTTCTCAGCAGAAAGTCAAACCAGTTCATGCTCCAATATTTATTGCTTAAATGGCACAATGACGTTTATAAAAATCAAAGTTGTATTTAAATATAAGATGTATCTGGGTCCTATTCCTGGGAAAGCCAAGGGGTTCAAAATTTCAGTGGACCCATAAGTTTATAAATGTGTGCTGCATCTCAACCTCATAGCAGTAGCTGTGTTGAAAGAGTAGATATAATAAATAAATTAATAGAACATGATATATTTAGAAGCAGGGCTAGGTAAAAATTCTTAGAAAAATACCCTAAACATTAAAATAAATGGTCTTCAGTCTTTCCATCAAAGGTACAAGGTAGTGAATGTAGCCAAAATATTTCAGCAGCTTTAAAATTGATGGTCAGCAAACCACAGTTGGATCAGAGCAGAAACAGATGCATACGAAAGCATAGAAAATCTTGTTGATATCCAATAGGTTACCATCTAGTGAGAGATAATGGTTATGAATGAAAAGAGTTTTGGTATGGATATTAAAGATTCCTGACTAAATAGGTTACGATAATAGAAAATAGGTGACACTCATTTTAAGAATTTAGGTATTGGAAGAATATTAAGGGTCATAAGAATAACAGAAACAGTATATCTTGAAGTATTGACAAGTTGGCTGTATAATGTATATTTTAGAAATTATTGAAACATTCAATGAAAAACCAAACCAAAGATATTCTACATCAATATTTCTCAATAGGGATCAGTTTGGGCCTCTCATCTTCATTTTGTGATATTTGGCAACACTGGGGAAATTTTTGACTTTCACGACTTCAGAAAAGGGGCATGACTAGCACGAAGCAGTTACAGACCAGGGATGTTGCTAAATGTTTTGGAAGGCAAAGAGCAGTCACTCCACAGCAACATTTATCTCGCCTCAAATGACAATATTGCTGAGGTAGAAGAACTTTGGCCTAAGTGAATCTACTAAAATCTTAGCACAATCTAAACTGACAATAGCCATAAAGAATGTCATCTTGGATGTCATGTCCAAGCATCTTAGAGCTTATGTTAAGCACTTTTAAAATATTAAAAGGTTGTTTGCCTATAAGTTGCCTTTAGTTTTATTTTGAGGGTTTTCTTGGAACACATTATAATAAAATTACTGTATGTATTTATCTAGTCTGTGAGAGGAAGTGAGAATTACAAAGTGTGAATGTTCAGAAGAATGTGTGAGAGTGCCTGTATGTTAAAGGGAAGAAATGATCATCATAGGTGAAATTGAAGGGGGGAAGTCATATGTATGGAATGCTGCTTATTTACTATGGAAGAAGAGGATATTAATTACAGGGAAAGGCCATTTCTGTGTTTAAAGTCACTTTCTCTTCAACTTCTCCTCCCTCTCTCCCCCCTTAACCATCTGTATTATCCCTCCCTCCATTTCTGCTATCAAGATGTGAGGAGTCTCAAATTCCCAAATTAAGTTCAGACCCCAACCACCATACTTTACTTGTCATGACAATGGTGAACTGAAATGATTCCTTCTTCCCACATGTTACTAGTATTTAGTTACAATGAAAAGAAAAGTAACTAATACAATCCCATAGGAGGAAAGCAATTGTCATAACACATAAAACCAGATTTGCCTCAGCAGTTTGCACAACCTATTTCATTGTGAAGAGAAGTCATGCAAAACACCATCTGCATTCAAGAAGTATTATGCAGTCACAAGAACAGTATGACAAGCTTAATCCAAATCAAGCTGCCTGCAACAGTGGCTAGAGAGAGCAGGGAGAAAGGGGATGGAGAACAAACAATTAAATCGATGATAGTGCAAATGAGTTGTGTCTTTAAATCCCAAAGATAAAGCTCCTTCCTAAGCAAGTTGTGCCTCCAAAGAAAAATCTATTAGAAGGCACTGTCCCCCAGCTGTTGTTTTCTCACTGGAGCAAATGTCTTAGTGATATCTACTTGCTGCTTCAAGGAGAGCTAGGGAGAAGTATCAGGAAAGTCTTTTGTCCCCCCTCAACCAAAAGTTTAATCAAGAAAAAGCAGTGCTTAAAGAGGGCTGCCACCAGTGTTCTCTTCTAATATAGAATAAGGTGAAAGAAGGTCAGCTCCCTCCTTGATCTTGTCCCATCTCAATGCCCTTGGTAGGGATGACTGGTAGTGGGGATGGGGTAATTCTATTCCAAAGAAATTTCTGGAATCACTTACTGTATTAATTAAAAATCATTCTCAACTAGTTCAGACCTTGCAGAAAAGTCTTTTACTCTTATACATGTGAATTGAATTAATCCCCCAAAGTAAAAGGAATCCAAGCAAACAACAAAAGACCCAACTAGCTGAAATTCCTTAGGTAAGACTAATACAACAGAAGTTATTTTTTGTCATTTTTTTCTACTTTGATATTTTTGGATGAGTAATTAGAGAAAGTGTAATAATCAGCAAAACTAAGGCTGTTTTAATGCCCAGCTTACATGAGTAAAAATAACCCCATATAACATCTGTAGAGCTTTCACTTTCACAGAGCACTGACTGTAGCCCTCTTAGACCCACTGCATGAAGCTGGGATTTTCTGATTAAGTTATTCTTTGACCCTTAGTTTCTATGCTACTTTGCTACTGTGCTTCTGTGAAGAGTCAAATTGAGTGTTAAATGTGAAGTACAAACTCAGAGACAGTAATTCAGCAGGAACACTTGGAAATGATTTGAATGTTGTGCCTGAGCAGAGATGAACAATGCACACACACATTCTCTTGCATGGCACAGACATCTTTTATATAGGACATCTGTTTCTTCACTTAACAGAACACTTGATTGTCATTTTCACTACATGTATGTTGTACCCACTGTTATCAAGGAGTATTTCTTCCTTCAGCTAAAGCTGCATTTTAATTCTCATGTCAGCCCTAAACATTAGCATTCTTAAGACACTGTGTGGTAAAATATAACAGCGTTTTCTAAAAGCATTTCAATGTTTTTACTGCTTCATCCATAAATCACCTCAGTTGAAAACATGGAATTAATAAAAAGGAAAATACAATCAGTTAGTTAAATGTTACCTGATTCACTACCCAACTAGATTTACAATAGGCCAAAGTAATTATCAAATTCCAGCTACACCACTGTTTGGAGCCAATCTACACTAAAAAGAAAGGGCACTGGCACTACAATTCTTAAATTTACATATTTAAATTGGAGTCATAACCCTGGGGTTTAACACAAGACTCTGAAGTCATTGAAGTCATGACAAAGGGTAAGTGATAGAAACTAGTATGACACTTTTTTTGTTTGGAAAAGTTTTTGAGGCCCAATTAAGAATGTACTGGATCTCAGAATTGTAAGCTACAAGAAGGATAATTGAGAACCAGCACTGTGCCAACAGGCTTAGAAAGTTTCTTGTAATTTCCACAAAGGACTTTTGCTCTGCAACATATTTTTTGCTTTCTCCCTTTTCATAACATGAAAAGCAAAAGCAGACACACCTGACATTGTATTTGTCCACATTATCATTTTATTTTATTTAAATGAAATGTATCTTTAATTGATAAATGAAAACATAAATTTTTAGTTAAATTTATGTGGTCCCATGTGATATTCTGAAACATTTTATATTTAAATAAAACAGTATATATATATATATATATATATATATATATATATATATATATATATTTCCACATTTCTTGATTTTTTTTGTGAAACCTTTTAAAATGCATATTTAAAAGAAGAAGAAGCTCGAGTGATTTCAGGAGGAAAGTTTAACATAGATTGCAATGGTCATCTATGTATTAAAAGTATTAACAGAGAAGGTATATCTAAGAACTGGGCCTTGCAAAGGAGGTCATCTCAGGGGTAACTTTCATTCATCTCCCCAGCTCCAGTTTCTAGGCACCTGCCTGAACTCTCCCACTTGTCTCCGTGGATCATTCCACCTCTCCCGAAATCCATTTTCCTTGACTTAAAATAAACTCCCATGCCTGATGCTTGAAATGGAATAGCAGGCTCAGCATTTGACAGAATGATCAGTGAAACGGGTGGCTACTCAAGCCTCTCAGAGTAGGTGAGCAAGGATGAGTCTGTGCCATTGCTAATGGTAAACAAATCCTTGAATTCAGTGGTGTGTGTGTGTGTGTGTGTGTGTGTGTGTGTGTGTGTGTGTGCCTGCATGTGTATGTGAATTAACTGGTTTTTTAATTTTAGTTTGGTATTATAATTACATCACCCCCATTCTCTTTCTTCCTTCTAAAACTCTTTTACATACCTCTTCTTGCTCTCTTTGAAATACATGGCCTCTTTTTTCATTAATTGTTATTATATGCATATATGTATATGCTTATATATTCCTAAATATAACCTACTCTTTCTGTATAATGTTACTTGTATTTATGTTTTCTGTCTGTATAATGATACTTTTATGTACATGTATGTATATATGTATGTATGAGAATTTGATATTGGATAACCTGTTGGTGTGCTCTTCCCTTGGAAAGACTATTTCGCCTGCCCTAAGCATTCCGTTGTTACCTGTAGCTCTTTGTGTAGGTAGGTTTGAAGTCATGAATCTTGGAGAAGAACCTACAACTACCACTTTAGTAAACCAGCACAATCCATAACTACATTCTAAATATTCATCTTTATACCCACATATAAATGTAGTCCTCACCCCTCATCAAGGAAACTTCCCTTTGAAACAGCTGGAGACAATTACAGAAATCATAAGCAACAAAAGGCAGAGTTGTAGCGCTCAGTCCCAGTGGACACACTACAAAACACTCCTTCACCTAAGGCTTAAGGAACATTTCAGAAGAGGGGGCAGAATTCAGTACTTTTACAGATGTTTATTGCAGTTGAGATGATCTTTATAATTAAAGAATGTTTGAGTGACACACATAGCCAATAAAAATCATTAAACTGGGGGAGAATGTGGCACTCTGAAATAAGACTTTGTAACTTCAAGCAATTATGGGTGGTATTGTGGTGGTCTCAATGAGAATGGCCCAGTAGGATCATGTATTTGAATGTTTGGCCCCCAGTTGTTGGTATTATTTGGGAAGGATTAGAAGATGTGGCCTTAGTGGAGGAGGCATGCCACTGAATGTGGCTTTGAGGTTTAAAAAATCCTACACCATTTCCAGTTAGCTCTTTTTCTCTGTCTCCTACTTGTGAATCAGATGTTAGATCTTAGCTACTGCTCCTGTGCCATGCCTATCTGCCTGCTGCCATGGTCTCCACTATGATGATCAGGGACACTCAGCCTCTGGAAACAATAACCCCAGTAAATTTTTTTTTCACATAAAAATGCTTATTTTCTAATTTTTAAATATAAAGTATATTATAGTTACCTTACTGTGCAATAGAACATCAGTCCTACATACTATCTAATTATGACTTAACACATTAATCATCTTCTCACCATTCTCAGTCTTCTACCAACTATCATTTTATTGTCAGCTTTTAAGAGATCAGTTTTCTGTGGTGTTACATTTGAATACGATCATGTGATATGTGACTTTCTATTACTACTTAATGTGACAAGCAGAAGAAAGATCACAGAAGAAAACATTTAGCATGTGTAAATTACAAACATCTTGAGTTCAGGACATGTATATTATTTTCTTTCAGAAACCTTTACATTTTCACCATCAAACAAGTATAATTTACAGCTAGTTATGAAGGCTTACAGCCTCTTAAGGAGGGCTTTTGTTAAATATTATATGGGACCCTCCTTGGGCCCCTGAATAACCTAAAAGAGTAGAGAATGTTGCTATTTGGATGCCTTAATAACTAAATCTAAATGCTCAGCTCTGCACCAGTTACACAATTGGTAATTTTTCATGAAACAATTATATATTGAATTACTATATGTCATACATGGGCTTAGGCACAAGGAATATAACAATAAACAAAGCACACATCTCCCTCAGAAGACAGAGTCAAGTTCAGTAATTCTCCACTTTGTACATTAGGGTCATCTAAGGTATGTAAAATACTGAAGTCTGGGCCATATTCAAAACCAATACACAAGATTATGTATAGGTAGAGTCTGTTCATCATAATCTTTTTAAATTTTCCTAGCAACCCTAGTATATATACCAAGTTAAGAACTTGTGGTCCAGTTGGTCATTTTTTTCTTAATCACTTGGAAATGATTTCATACTTATATGCATAGACATCAACCATTTGCCATATAGTAGATGTTTTGGAATATCTCTGCACCCTGACCAGTTTTAGGTCTGTATTAAATGTCATCTATTACAAATAGAAGCTTCTTGGATGAGGGTTGAAAGATGCATTAATCTATGGGTATAATGATAATCATTAGAAGTTAATTTAATTTAACATTTGTTTAGAAGAATAATAATAGTAGTAGTTTTCCTTAGGGCCTATGACTTATACAGACACAGCTTCTTGGCACAGACAATGGTTTCAGGTATGGGTTTCATCTTGAGAATGTGGCTTAATTGGAATCAGAAACTAGTTGGTTACTTCTGTAACATTTGTGCCACTATTGTACTGTGGCAATATTTTATTTGTGTACCCCACTAAAGCTTATCTGAAGATCAGAGGAAAATGTTAGTCACTATAGTAAACATAGAAATCAGGCAATGGTAGCATATGCCTTTAATCCTTGCATTCGGGAGACAGAGATCCATGAAGGTCTAGAGGTCTGTACAGATAGACAGGAAGTGATGTAGCTGGGCAGAGAGAGGAAGTGAGATGGCAGAACAGAAAGGCATATAGGCATGGGTATACAGGAAGTAGGTGTCTATGGAAGCTGAGGGTTGGTAAGGTGGGGTTGGCTGTGGCTTGTCCTATTCCTCTGATCTCTCAGTTTTCACCCCAATATTTGGCTGTGGGTTTTATATTAATAAGATCACTTAGCAAGTCATCTTATATTGTGCCAGTGGAAATATGCCCAGCTATAATTATTGTAGTTCTCAGAATTCACAGATAGGTAAGATGGATGATGACTTTCTCCTCCTATAGTGTGCACAGCACCTTCCAATACTACGAAAGCTGGCTAGGAAGGATGAAACTTTCAGGTGAGTACCATCTTGATTTTTCTGCATCTTATGACTCAAGTATGTGGTGTCAGAATAGATTCTTAACTGTAATATTCTGGAGGAAAACTAAGAATATTTTCAATAGTATGTAATTTTTTAGGGCCCATAGGACCTTTCAGGCCAACAACTCTTATTAATTAACATGTGCTATCTGGTAGGGGCATTTTCACCCTGTTATAGAGTAACTCCATTTTAACTATTTTTATACATCTGAATGAATATATATTTCAGAAGCTTCTAAAGTAGTACACTTCCACACAACCTTTGAAAAAAGGCCTTTAATGTTATTTATTAATTTCTATATTTATTCCTTTCCCTTACCCTTCCATTGCCCACACCAATTTGACCCTTCCTGGTCCATTTTTCCCCTTTAAACCTTCATGTGTTCAATTTCCCTTCCATTGACAGACACCCCCCCCATTAGCCCTCACTAATTCCTTGACCTTTATAGGTATTCCAAATGAAATACATATAACTGAAGATTCAGATCCAACATTCACAAATGAGAGAAAACATTTGCTTTTCTTAATCTGAGCTACCTAATACAGAATAATTGTTTCTAGTCCCAGTCGTTTACCTGTGAAATTCATAATTTGGTTTTTCTTAACAACTGAGTAATGTTACATTGTGTCTTTTGTGGAAGAGGGGGAAGAAACATTGTAAGAGCCAGAGGTGGTAGATTATTACCAGCTAAGCAGATTTTCCAACACAATAGGGCTGTTGCACATATGAGCTCATAGCATGAGACAGAATGTACAAAGTTTGTGAAAGTTCATGCCAGAACAAATCCCAGCATGGAGAGTGTGGGTAAGCATGACATTCCACACTTAGCTGAGGTGATATTTCCAACTAATGTGTGCTGGGAGAGGGAGAGTCCATTTTCTTTAAGGGTTCAGCCCCTGATGGGTTGATCACAGTCCAGTGGAAGGCCATGCATCCAAAAATAAATGGGCCATAGTTGTATAAATGATATTACCTAGGAAATTCAGGGTTATAGCCAAAATATTAATACCTAGGGTTCACAAAACAGTGTTTTTGGATGTTCAACTAGCTTACAGGTTCTTAATACTGCATTCATGCTTTAACTAGGCTAGAAAATTTGCAGTGTACCGTTTCTTGGGTTTCATCACCAGTTATTCTGATTTAACAGGTTGCCAAGAGATGTCAAAACTTGGTGTGATATTACTAGTCGAGTCAGACACACTGATGCTTGGACTGGTGTCAGGCAACCGAGAAACTTTGTACAATTTGTGTGCTAATGGGTGGTTATACTAGATGTGTGTCAGTGCAAGTAGAGGGAATATGCTTGAATGTAATTTGTACAGTCAAAAAATAAGGGAAATGAGTTCTACATTTCCTTCAATTGATAAAATTGAGAATACTTATAACTCTAGGATTCCAGCAAGCCTAAAAACTCTGGTATTGTGTTTAAAATGAAGGAGATGGAAATGATTTGATAAGGAAATAGTGGTATCTAATCCCAAATAAATATAGTATGCTTATAATAATAAGGAAGATTAGAGGGAGCTTTCAGAGATTGAAATTGCATAGACATAAAGTGGTAAAAATGTTCTATGAGTCCATGAACATTACGATTTTGAGACTTCCAAATCACAAAATAAGCATGCAACTGTGCTGTGGGATGTCTTTCTGTATGCTGTGAATATGTGCTGCTCTGATTTGTTGATAAATAAAGCTGCATTGGACTATGGCAAGGCAGCTTAGAAGCAAGCAGGAAATCCAAGCAGATATATGGAGAGAAGAAAGAAGAGGAGGGAGGGACATCAGCTGCCCCTGAAGGAGCAACAAGATGCCAGCAGACCAGTGTTACATCTGGTAACCCAATGTTTGTGGCACAAATTCATGAAAAAGTCACTTGCCTGAGGCTCAGGCAGGCCAGAGTCTCCACCCTACGTGAACCGGAGTCTTTTTGGCTTCTTCTCTCCAGGTGGTTTGTGGACTTTCTCTGGATCCTCATCTCAGACTGCAACTACCTTGAAACCTGCTCAGGCTTGTACTGTTCTACAGAGAATCAATCAGCCTCACATCTGAATCATCAGTGTTGACAAATTTGGTGAGTCAATTTAGATTTCTTAGAGGGAGGAATTAGTTAAAAAAAATTTCCCACATTAAAAAATGGAAAACATTTTTACAATGGAGGGAATTTGGTCTATGTTTGATAACATATTAGGCAGTCTGAAAATGGAACAATTAAATGAGAGAATAATTAATGTTGACGGGATAGATATAATGTCAATTTTAAATATTATTTGTTTGATCATTTCCATTTTATCATTTAAAAAGTTGATTAATGTGGGTGCCAAAATAAAAATTTTAGAAAAACTTGTTAAAACAAATCATAGAGAAATTCAGACACAGACAGAAGAATTTAAAGGTGAACCAATCTCAACATTGCATTATACAGTTACAGACAAACAGCCTAAGGCTCTCAAAGAGCCAACCTTAATCTATCCAGTAATCTTACAGGAACTGCCAAATGCTCAAGGCTGTGTATGAGCTGATTGGACTTCTGTGCAAATGTTAGCTTTGAGGAGATTCAAGGAAGCTATAATCTCATATGGTATGCATTCTCCATATGTGAAGCAAATGTTAAACTCATGGTCAACTTGTAGTAGAATTATCCCTCAAGACTGGAAAGATTTGGTTACTGCTGTTTTAGAGGCTTCGACCCCAGTTACAATGGAGGACCTGGTGGAAAGATGAGGCTAAGACCATAGAACAATGATGTAGGGCTAGAGGTATGGAAATTTCCCATGATCAACTTCTTGGAGAAGGCGATTATGCTGATACACAAAGACAATCTTTATATATAAAAAACCCTAATTTTATGCCAAAAGGCAGCCTTGAATGATGGGGACAAAATTGAAGAAGTAGGAAAGAAAATTGAGTCATTTAGAAAATAAATTAGATACTGTATTCTTGCTTGATAACTGTTTTATTATATGTAACTTTACTATGTTGACATTAAAACCTTCCATCCTGATTAGACGCAAAAGGAGAAGTGCTGTGTGATGTCTTTCTGTATTCTGTGAATATATGTTGCTCTGATTGATAAATAAAGCTGCACTGGCCTATGGCAAGGCAGCTTAGAGGCAGGCAGGAAATTCCTGTAGATATACGGAGAGAAGAAACGAGAGGAGGGGGAAACAGCAGCATGCTGCCCAAGGAGCAGCATGCTAGCAGACTGGTAATGCCACAGCCACATGGCAACATACAGTTTAATAGAATTGGGTTAATTTAAGATGAAAGAGCCAGCTCACCTTTGGGTGATCCACATAGACCTAAGAAAGCGTAAAGATTCTGAACACACAGAAACAGAGCCACACTGGACTTCCTAGTCTCATAGTCCCATGCCAGCAGCAGTGCAGGAACTCATTTCCCAACATTTGCCTGGGAGATGGAACTGGCCACCAGCTTCCATGAGCTAAGCAGCATGGTAGATTCCCATTGTGGTACACAGAGGCATCTCCAAGCCATGCAGTATGCTGCATGGTGGATTTAGCTTTTGCTAGTACAGAAAAAAAAGTTTCTGGGCTACATGCTTCTTGATGGAGGCATAGATCCACTGCTTCCCAGAATCCAGAGCTGGCAGTAAACATACCTCCGCCATGTTGGGAAGCCGAGGTGGGTGGAGTCAGCAGCCAGGACTGTTGCCACACAGCTTAACAGTTTACAATCTCTCCTGGCCAGAAAAGGATTATAGATCCACAATAAGACAGATCAGATAAAGTGAAACTCTAAATGGTTTACAGTGTGTGTAAAAAGGTACATAGGCTTAGAAAAGAAATGAAAAGGAATATAGACACTTATATAAAGAAATAGGTTTAAAAATAGTCTTTAAGGAAATAGTAAAAGTAATATAAAAGTTAAGCTATGTAAAGTTGAAAATTACACAAAGACTGGATACTACATATTATTATATTGTCTTTGGGATTTTTAACTGGAAAGAGACATTTCATTGTAAAGGCTGCTGAGTTAAACCAATATACGTATTTTAAAGGTATCTTGACTACAAAATTTGGGTCTAAGGATATGTTGTTTTAGAAAGGAGGCTCTGCTTTTGTTTCCACAGGAAGCAAGAGGCTGTGGGTTTGTTCCAGGTTAAGATGGATCAGATTTTCCAATCATGGTCTCGATATCTCTTGCTCATATAATCCCTCCTCTCTCTCATTGATTGGACTCCTGGAGCTCCACCTGGGGCTTGGCCGTGGATCTCTGCCTCTGCTTTCATCAATCACTGACTGAGAGTTCTATCATGACAATTAGGGTGTTCGGCCATCTGATCATCAGAGTAGGTCAGCTCAGGCACCCTCTTGGCCATTGCCAGTAGTCTATAGTAGACAAATAGCCAAACTAGCAGAAACACATGAACTGGGAACCAAGGGCTGAGATACCCCCATGGAACTGGACTAGGCCCTCAGGATAAGTGAGACAGTTGATTAGCTTGAACTGTTTAGGAGGCCCCCAGGCAGTGGGACCAGGACCTGTCCTTGGTTCATGAGCCAGCTTTTTGGAACCTAGGGCCTATGCTGAGATACTTTGCTCAGCCTTGGTGCAGGGAGGAGGGGATTGGACCTGCCTCTACTGAATGTACCAGGCTGGGCTGACTCCCCAGGAGAGACCATGCCTTGGAGGAGGTGGGAATGGGGGGTGGATTGGGAGGGAAGGCTGGGGGGTGGGAGGAGGGAGGGCAGACGACTAGAAAATCTCTTATATAAAATCTAAAAAAAAGAATCAATCACTTAATAAAAAAAGATGGATCAGATTTGATCAAGTAAGACCTCCAGAACCTTGACAGATGGTATCTATCAGCAAAAGTTATAGCTAGCTTGTCTTCCCAGGACTCGACCATTATCTTGAATTTTCTCCTGATCCCCATAAGATTAACAGTACCCCCAGTCATCAGGAAGTAGCCTAGAACACTATGAACAAATTCCTCCAAATGGATTATGGATATTTGTCTTTGTTTAGTGGGTTGATTACAAATTGCTATTGGTCATAGTCAATTGTAGTAGGTAGCCATTCCAGCTTTGATCTGGAAGTTCCAACCCCCATTGAGACTTCGGCAACTGTCACGCCTACAAGGTGGGGCCAAGGGAGGCGCCTGGGGATCCGAGATCTGGATCGTCGGGTGCTCTCTCTGTTGCGGGACCCTGGATAGTGGAGGTGGATCGAGCAGAGCTCCAGAGAACACCACTGGACTGTGATACACCTTCCCCAGACTCCTCGACCTACCTATCCCTTAATTTGTAAGTTACGCCATTAAATAAATCTCCTTTTAACTACGTGGAGTGGCCTTAATAATTTCACCAACATCTGGCGCCCAACATGGGGCACGAACCCACGACCCTGAGATTAAGAGTCTCATGTTCTACCGACTGAGCTAGCCGGGAAATGGCGTCCAATGTGGTGGCAAGAGTTTCCACCTAAAAACTGAGAAAAGATTCTAAAACGGTGCTAAAAACAGTTCCTAATTGTCTCTCTCAAATGAGCGGCAGCTGCCGGTTTGAGCTACTGGTGGGTTCCTAGTGTGTGCGCTTGACCTGCAGTATGGTGGGAATGAGGCCTCTGCAAGTGGCACATTAAGCTGCATGGTGGATTTAGCCTTTGCTAGTACAAAACAAAAAAAGAGGTTTCTGGGCTACATGCTGCTTGGATAAAAGCATAGACCCACGATAGCTCCCAGAGCTGGTGGTAAAGTACCACGCCATGTTGGGAAGCTGAGGTGGGCGGAGCCAGCAGCCACAGCTGCTGCAGCTTAAAGCAATCGATTCACAATAAGACAGATTCAGATGTAATAGTTTAAAATGTGTGTAAAATATACGTAGGCTTGAAAGAGACAAAAAAAAGGTGATATATACAGTTATAGAAACAAATACATAGTTTTAAAAAATAAAGTCTTTAAAGAGACAGTAAAATTAATATAAAAAATAAGCCACGTGAAGATGAATATTACACAGAGAATCTGGATTGTGTTGTCTTTGGGATTTTTAATTGCAGAAAAACATTTGATTGTAAAAGCTGTTGAGTTATGCCAAAATGTATATTTTAAAGGTACTTTGACTTCAAAATTTGGATATAAGGATATGTTGCTTTGGAAAGGAGATTCTGCTTTTGTTCCCACAGAAAGCCAGAGGCTATGGATTTGTTCCAGATTAAGATACATCAGGTTTGACCAGCCAAGACCCCCTGAAAGGTGACACCATGGCCCAGATGATCCAACATCCAGAATGGTTTCAAGGCAACTGGCTCAGACGATACAGCCTCACGGACTACTCCATGATCCTAAAATATTCTTTGTGTCCCCATAAGATACAGCGCCCCCCTCCAGCAGGAAGTAGTAAGAGAAGTTATGCCCAAATTCCCAAATATACCAAGCTGACTTTGGAGATGTGTAAAGGTTAAAACCTTCCTTTTTAAGAAAAGAAAAGGGGAAGTGCTGTGGGATGGTCTGTATGTCAAATGTGTTGCTGATTGGTCAATGAATAAATCACTGATTGGTTAGTGGCCAGGCAGGAAGTATAGGCGGGACTAAGAGAGAGGAGAATGGAGAGAACAGGAAGCTGGGTGAGGGAGACACTGCCAGCTGCCATCAGGACAAGGAAGATGTAAAGTACTGGTAAGCCACAAGCCACGTGGCAAGGTATAGATTAATAGAAATGGATTAATTTAAGCTGTAAGAACAGTTAGCAAGAAGCCTGCCATGGCCATAGAGTTTGAAACCAATATAAGTCTCTGTGTTTTCTTGGTCGGGTCTGAGCAGTTGTGGGACTGGCGGGTGGCAGAGATTTATCCTGACTGTGGGCCAGGCAGGAAAACTTAGCTACAGTCAATCTCTTTCTAAAAGAAGAAAGGGGGATATGATATGGAAATGTAGGCTATAGATATGATAAGATAAAAGCATAGATTATTGAATCTAATTTTGAAAAGTAACAACTCATTTGAAATATTCTATATTGCTATAGATTTTAATTTATTGATACAAATTTAAAGTTAATTTTGTTATGCTGTATGTATATTTCTACTCTTATTTAAGGTACTATGTTTATGAAATTCATTTAAAATTGTAAAATATAATTAAGAAATACAGATTAATAATCATCTATGATAATCAAATTTATAGTCATGTTAGTTATGATGTTTAGGTATAAAAAAGGATATTTCAATTAGGTAGGTAATCTTCAAACACTTCAAAGACCTACAGAATATGGCATTCAAAATGTTTTAAGAACTTAGACTTTTCTGGACAGTGAGACACATGTGTTCCTGGCAGCAGTAATTACTTCAAAGAGGATGATGGGCATCAAAGAAACTCATTATGGAGTTTGCTTTCTGTGTGGCAAAAGTTAGCTACTGGGCAAAAAAGTGTCTTTGCCTCAACTGCTTGACAAGATACTGTATGAACTGGATATGCAGGACTCATAGGAAGGTGACCACTAAAATTTACAAGGCAAGATGGTCCTTCAGGTTCCTGGTTTGCAGAAGAAACTGCCAGACATTCTACAGGACACAGTGAGAAGTGACTGGTGAACTTTGCCAGAACAAGCAGAACAGTCCTTAAAATTTTTTGTTTCACTAAAAGCTATGCCAGAGACTCTAGACCTGTGTGCTGAGGATAGATGCCCCAACGTTACAGAGAAACTTTGGATGGCTGTCCAGGTAGCCAGATGTCTCTGTCATTTCTAGAATTGTGGAAGTTCCTTGCCATGCACTTCCTGTTTACTCAGGTAATATTTTATCCTTCTGGGTTCTTTGATAGAGCTGAAGACTAAATAGTTATAATTATAGTTTCCTTAGTCATGATAAAAGATAAATTAAATACAAAAAACTTTAGACTCACAAAAATAGGATAGATGATAGAATATATTTTTTAATTTTGCTAAATACAAAGAGACTAGATATTGTAACTAATTCTTGCTTGATAGCTATTTTGTTATATATAATTTTACAATGTTAAAATTAAAACCTTCCTTTTTGATTAAACAGAAAAGGGGAAGTGCTGTGGTATGTCTTTCTGTATGCTGTGAATATGTGTTGCTCTGATTGGTTGACAAATAAAGCTGTGTCGGCCTATGGCAAGGCAGCTTGGAGGCAGGTGAGAAATCCAAGCAGATATATGGAGGAAAGAAAGAAGAAGAGGGAGGGATGCCAGCTGCTGCTGAAGGATCAACAAGATGCCAGCAGACCAGTAATGCCACAGGCATGTGGCAACATATAGATTAATAGAAATTTGTTAATTTAAGTCATATGCACTAGCTAGCAAGAAACCTGCCATAGGCCAGACAGTTTGTAATTAATACAATTATTTTATAAGTGGCTGCAGGCCTGTGGGACTGGGTGGGACCGAGAAACTTCCAGCTACACAACTAAGTTAAGAAGGAAGAAAACATGAGTATAGTGTTCCATAATTGGTCAAAGAGATTCACAAAATTCTGTAAGAGTTCAAATGGCCATTACAAAGAAGCAGTGAAATCTTGCTACCAGACTTCACACTAAATTTAGCTTTGATTTTAGGTTTACACAAATATATATAAATATATCTCCATCTCTGGAGTAAGTCTTTTGTTTTTATTATGATATATTTTTAAGGTTTTTTTTTAATTTTGTGATTCCTTATCAAAACTAATTCACATGCTTTGGATTAGAGAGATGGTTCAGTGGTTAAGGGCACTTGCTTCTCTTCCGAAGGATCTGGATTTGATTCCTTACACTCACATGGCAGTTCATAACTGTCTGTACCTCCAGTTCCAGGGGATATGATGCCTCTTCTGGCCTCCATAGTACAAGGCACACATGAAATAAGAATTTAAAATCAACTTTCAGGCTTGAGATTAAATGAGATTCACAAATACTGTAGTTTTCTGAGAACAGGTGTTATACTGTGGGTCAGGTATTTTATCATTTATATTGTCTATGAAAATAATTAATATATTTATTTAAATGAATTTGAACAAGAATACTATAATAGTTATAATACTATATTTAAAAGTTAAAATTAATTATTATATCCAGAAATATTTATTCACAATATTGAATATTTCTCCAGTGAACAAGGGATAAATTCTGAGAACTCAGAACTATGTAAAAAGTAAAGTTGAAATAAAACAGTGCTGTTAAATTTTGTGAAATAAGGATGGATGTCTTTTGCACTTGCTTGTAGTGAGACTGTTCTACTGGTTTTTGAGAGTCAAATCCACTCCTTTCTTATTAATGTCATCTTATATTTTTGAGGATTCATTGTGTTTCTACTTGTCCATACACTTTAAGAAATACTATAAAACAACAATAAAATATCCCAATAGGATAGCTATAGGATCTCCCTGAATTGCTTATAAAGATGCAAAATCATCTATGAACTCTGCAAAACTTTTTGGCAGTGTTTCAAAATGCTAACTGTAGAGTTGTCCAATAATGAAAAAATTCCATGTCTATGTATCTATAGCATCAAAAGAAATGAAAATACATTTGTACAAATATACTGCATACAATTGTTTGCAGTAGCATTTTTACAATAGTCAAAGGGTAGATACAACTCCATTGGTCATCAACTGATAAATATATTTTAAAATGTGGTAATGCATAAAATGGAATATCATTCAGACATAAGAAAATAATGAAATACTTGTTGCAGTGCTGAAGAATCTTATGCTAAGGTGAAGAAGCCAGTCATCAAAGCCAAATATTATACAATTGCCTTCATTTGAAATATTCAACAGAGGGAAATCTACAGAGACAACATCTATAGAAGTATTGGTCAGTAGTTGTGAGATAAAGAAGTGTAACATTAGTGTTTAACAGGTATAAAATTCTTCTAGCAGTCATGAAATAATTTACAATTGTCTCTGGTAATAGATACACAATTTTATGAGTAGACCAGTGCTGAATTACACATTTCAAAAAGGCAAATTTTATTGTGTGTAAATTGTATCTCAATAAAGTTATATGAAAACAAATTCTATACTCACTTACAGCCCTATTAGCAGTAGTAGTGTTAGTAGGTCTTAAGTGTAAAGGGGTTATAGGAATTACTTTTTTTCTTTTTCTTTCGTTTTTCTTCTTTTCATTTTTCCTTTTGACTAGAGATTGGCTAAGAAAGATTCATGTGACCTATTTTTTAGCCAATGGAACATAAGAAGAAGGTTTCTTGGACTAAAGGAATTTAAAAGTATTTATTTCTTAGCATTTATATGAGTCAGAAAAACCACAGTTATTTTTTCTGAATCTTTCTACATTTTTATATGAACATGTCATGTCAGAAATGTTTCCAGCACTATAGGCAATATGAGAGGCAACCTGTTCTGAATACTGTGGCTAAAATAGCAGGAAATAAATGATGTAATGAGACATAGAGGTGATTAACTCTACCTTAGGATTTTCCATTCTAATAGTATGTAAGATAATAAATGCTTTTATTGCTTTACTGTTGTTTTCTTCAACTTGTAGTCAAGCATATTCATGGTGATAAAATATATTTCATTGTATTACATTCTATTACAAAATGAGTTTAAGTGGCTAGAAAGGTCTTTTGTTAGGTCATAGTCCATGTTCATCAACCATATATAACCATAAACTTTTGTACCCAACTATTGGAAAAATTATTATTTAAGTAGTATTTAAACTTCAAGGAATGAAGCATGTGGTTTTCTTTGTTTCTATATCTTCTCACCTTGTCATTTTTCAGCATGTCTCCCAGAAAGTTTATTTTCTTATATAATCTGAGATAAAAGAAATGTTAATATGATACAGACACAAGAAAAATATCATTAGTATGAAGTTTATGCACTACAAATGCTCACAATTTTTAAGTTTACAAGTACTTAGAATCATAATAGCCTATTTAAGTGGATAGAATGTGTGTGCTTAAGTCTAAATGATAAGCCAATTAGGTGAAATAATGTTAGCAATGTTTTGTCAGTAACATCACAAATATTTAATGAAAAAATAGTCTAAACCTACAGCCTCATTTTCACATATAAAATCATTGATTTCACAATATACTTTAAGGCACTTCCTCTTTCTCACTCTCCCCCCCCACCGTGTGTGTGTGTGTGTGTGTGTGTGTGTGTGTGTGTGTGTGTGTGTGTGTGTGTGTGTGTGTGTATGCAAGTGAAACATTTTCTGGAAGGTTGTATTAGGATCATTTTCTAACATACATGACATTCTTAGTTCTAAAGTTGCTTTGAAACCAGTGGTGTTTTGCTACTAGTCATGGATTAGACTTTTGATGTTAAAGAACTTGAATGTCTCCTTTTTTCTCCCAAACACATGGTAGCACATGTAGTCCTGGCTAGCAATTGTTTTATCCTGAGGGAATCAGAGTGTTAAAACCTAGAGTCTTTGGGAATTTTACCCAAATCAACTAATAGCTGCTGATTGCCTAGTAATTCCTAGGTGCTATGAGATTCAGAGAAACCCAGAAAAGGACCTGATAAGAATTACTTGCTAAAGTTCATGTCTGTGGCTTCCATTTTGATTATTGTAACACTAATTGCTAAATTGGTCTTTTAATACTCGTGTAGCCAGATATTGGGCTAAATGCTGAAAGGTCAGAGAGACAAAGGAACAAGTCACCTTGCCAACTCCATGAATCCTCTGACTGAACACCTCTGAGTCCTTAGTTGAAAGCTCTCCAGCCGAAACACCTTAGTTCCTTTCTCCTCATGCTTTGTATACCTTTCTCCACCCAGTTTTTTCACTTCCTTCCTACTGCTGGGATTAAAAGTGTATGACCACCCAAATACTGGGATTAAAGTTATGAGATCTCAAGTGCTGGGATTAAAGGTGTGTGACTCCCAAGTATTGGGATTAAAGGTGTGTGCCACCACTGCCTGGCTCAGTTTCTCTCCTAGACTGAGTCAATCTTTGTAGTCCAGGGTGGCTTTGAACTCGCAGAGACGCAGACAGATCTCTGCTTCTCGAGTGGTAGGATTCAAAGTGTGTGCCACCACTGCCTGGCATCTATGTTTAATCTAATGGCTTGTTCTGTTCTCTGATCATCAAGCAATTTTTTTAGGGTACACAATATATCACCACAGATTATATAATAATATTATAATTGTGTGTGTGTGTGTGTGTGTGTGTGTGTGTGTGTGTGTGTGTGTGTGTGACTGTGATTGTCCTAGTTTGGTAGCACAAACTCATATTAAAATATTAATGTAATCTGGACTGAGTGAACAAACCAATATATCCATTACCTTATGTATTTAGCATGTTGGATGAAAGCATTTAAACCTTAGTCTTGGCAATACTGAAATGTACATGGTTCTTACTTGCAATAATTCTGATACGATTCAATTGGTCTGAAAACTAATCTAATGTTTAATTATAATGGTTCCATTCTTCTCACCCACTTCTCACATAGCAATATTCTGCTCCCTAACTTCATAACTTCAATCATTTTACATTCCTCATGTGAATGAGAATATATGTTTACTTTTATCTCTCTAATTTTTGTTATTTCCTTTGGCATAATACTCTTCAAATCCACCCATGTTGTCACAAATGATAACATTTCTTCCCATTCAAGGCTGAATACTATCGTATTGGGAGTATATACTTCATTTTCTTAATTCATGAAGGCATTGACAGAAATTAGCTGGACTAGATCATTTGGCTATTGTGATAATGCAAGAATTATCACAGGAGTGTTCCCTTGCTTTTTCAGCTATGAAACATGTAATGTTTGTTGACAGAATTTGAGTGCTTCACTTAAATCATGGTGGGTAAACAGCATCAACTGGAGATCCCACCAAATGAAGCATCTGTGCACAGTCAGAATTAAAATACATAAACATATGGCAATTTTTATGTTTATTTTTTGCTTTATCACTCTGGCTGCTACCATTAACAATATGTGCCCCAAAATATATTTCCTAGGTCTCCTTCCTCATTTATCTCTTTTCTACAAGAATGCTCACCAATGTGCCAGATGTAAGTGCCTTTTTCTTCCAATCTCCTCTTCAATATTTGTTCAAGATCTGATGTATGATGTCAAATCATACCTTTTGATTCTCTCTTCTTTTAGATTCCAAGACATTATACCGTCCTTGCTTTCATTCTGTGACTTGTGTGTATTAAGTACATATTTGTGTGTATCAAGTACATATATACATGCATGTATGAGTGTGTGTGTGTGTGTGTGTGAAAGAGAGAGATATAGAGAGACATATATATATATATATATATATATATATATATATATATATATATATATATATATATATATAATGGTATACCATTGCTGCTAGAGTTTTCCTGCCTGGCCCACAGTCAGGACAAATCTCTCTCACCCGCCAGTCCCAAGCCGCTTAAACCCGATCAAATAAACACAGAGACTTATATTGGTTTCAAACTGTATGGCCGTGGCAGGCTTCTTGCTAACTGTTCTTACAGCTTAAATTAATCCATTTCTATTAATCTATACCTTGCCACGTGGCTTGTGGCTTACCGGTACTTTACATCTTCCTTGTCCTGATGGCGGCTGGCAGTGTCTCCCTCACCCAGCTTCCTGTTCTCTCAATTCTCCTCCCTGTTAGTCCCGCCTATACTTCCTGCCTGGCCACTGCCAATCACAGCAACACATTTGACATACAGACCATCCCACAGCATACCATGATTATGACTGGAAAACTATATATATATATATATATATATATATATATATATATATATATATATATATATATATATAGAGAGAGAGAGAGAGAGAGAGAGAGAGAGAGAGAGAGAGAGAGAAATGTGTCATTCCTCTGGTGTTAACTACGTTTTTTGAGAACTGGTTTGTAACTCACCAAGAAATCTAGGCTGGCAGGCTAATAAGCCATAGGGATTCAACTCACCTGTTTCTATTTTGTGGGTGCTGGAATTGTAGGGGGACATCATCATGCTCGGCTTTTTATATGAGTTTGGAATATCAAAATCAGGTCTTTTTGCTTGCATAAGGACTTAACTGAATGAGTTATATTCCCGATCCCTAATTCCATCACTTTCATTACCTCTGCTGTAACTCCTTCATTGTCTATGTTCATAGATTTATTTATTTATCTATTTGTCTATTTATTTATTTAGATTCTCTTTATTACCTTCAGGGGCAATTTCATTAATTACTGTCACCTCAATTAACATCTAACTTTTGAAGACACCTATGGCTCCCAAATGTAACAGGCACAGACTCAACCTCTTTTTTTTTTACCCATTTGAACATCCCAGCAGTTACTATTGTTGCTATATTAGAGACAATGTATACAGAATGGATGAATTTACTCATTTAAACACCTACCCTACCTCATGAGAGTTCAGTTTCATTCATCAGCACCCACACTTTCAGTCTACATAATTGAAACCTTAGAGTCTGCCTGAATTTCTGTCTTTTTACTGTTAATATTCCACCTTTCCAAAGTTGCCATCACTTGAAATTTGAACTACCATATTGTCTATTCTGTGTGTCCATGCCTTGTAATCCCTTTGGCTATTACTTTAATTCAAGTTACTATCAACTTTTTCTAGGACTGTGCTAGTGGACTGTTAAATGGCATTCCTGCCTCCAGTCTCTCTGGATGTTGTTACTGTTACAGCTATAAACTGGAAGCTGAAGAAAAATCAATAGCGGCTGTATGTGGCTGTTGGGCAAGAATTGCCACCGAAAAGTGGTTCTTTTCCCAAAGGGAATTGCTTGTCTCACATTGTCCTCTACACTCTGGCATCAGTGTCAATGGCTAGTGAGCCATCTTGCTAAAGGTTGTCACAACCAGGGAGTCTTCACAGCATCACTAGTGTTGCTGTAATAACCATTTAGGAAGTGTCAGTAACTAATGATCAAAAGGAATCAGCATAAATTTTACTTAAGTTGGCTTGAAGAAGCAAAAATATCTGTGTATCCCTGGTGTGTCATTAAGGAGAAAGTACTCTATATTCTTTTGGGAAATGCATGTTTGAAATGACATTCAGATCTGCTTAATGCTATACCTGATATTAACCTTTCTGAATTATTTTTTGACAAATGCATGCTGTCTCTTCAGAAACACTTTTGTCCCCCAAAAGAGCTTTGTTTCTCAATATAGATCATTTAAAATATTATTTATAAAAATATAACTATATCACCTTTTTCTCAATAATATTCATTTTCTATTTTTTATTTATAAGTTAGTAAATTCTAAACCACTGAAAATAATATAATAAAATGTACCATATTAATTTTTGTCACATTCTTGCTGAAGATTTATTTTGGCATGTCTGTTAGATAACACCTAGCAAGTCTAACTATTTTAGTACCACCTGCCAATATTCATATGACTCCTAACCTATCAATACCACTTACTATTTCTCTGGCTTATCAAAGATGTCTCAGAGAGTATATCTTCAGTATACTAATACCTTCCAAATAATATCCCATTATTTAAATATTAGGGAAATACTCGTTTCTTCCCTTTCTTTCTCTACTGACTCATTAATTTGGACACTACCTCCACCATTTAATGCAGGCACTGTTATAAAAACACTAAAGTGGATTCAATCTTCATTGAACTTCTGAGTAAAGAAAGTTTCTAGAAAGGAAGTTTTATGCTTACTCCCCAAAACCAAACATCTCTTCCCTTCAGGTTCAAAAGATATTTATAATGGAATACCATGATTAACTGGAAAACAAACTCCATCCAACAGGACAAGGGTTGCTAAAGCTGTCATAAATAGCTTTCAGTGACACAAATGATACTGAGTATCTATCACAATAGATTAGTTTACAGGGATAAAGTAATCCTCATTCATTTTATCTAGGTCATCACAAAAAAAAACCTATATTAATTTGCATTACCTCTACTTAATGAAATTATACCAGTTCTTATGACAATTATGAGGATGGAAAAGACACAGTAGGAGAAGGTAGGAAAGAATGAACAAGAATTGATTTTGCATGTTAAACAGAAAGGTAGAGTAAGCTGGATTAATTAATTAATTTTTGCCACTTTCTCTGACTCTATTAATAGTCATTATACCCATAATTCATATAAAAATTATTATATACCAATACTGAGAAGTGTAAATGAATATCTGAGATACTGTTTTACTTATAGGGTGCCCTCTCTATAGGAAGTCTAAATGAATTTTATTATGTAGCATGGAAAAAGATAATGAAAATTGAAAAATATAGACACTTAGATTCCAAATGCCTGAAAATGGTTGTCCTAGCCACTTTCTGAATGCTTTTAAAAACCACAGTTCCTGCCTTTGGAAAGAAAAGCAATTTGTATAAGTAATAATTCAAATGATTTTGTGTCAATAGCACTTGAGTTTGGGACATGTAGAATATTGTGACATGAAAATACATAAACATATATAATAGCATTTCTGGCAAAACACATCAATATCTGTTCCATATTCTATAAGTTACTTGTTATAGAGTAGACTAATTACATGCAGTATTTTATATAAAAATACATTGGGAATTTTTAAAACCTAGGCTATCTTTAATTATACATTTTAATTATAAAAGCATTGCAACCTCCTTACAGAACAACATTTAAGTTCACATAAAACACTTTAATAATGCTCATATTTACACTATGAGGTGATCAGACTTATTATTTCTTCTGTGAGTTATGTGTACAGCACAAACATGTGTGCACGTGGCTATAGTTAGGCGGTTATGCACATGCATATGTAAAGACCTGAGATTAAAATCATGTGTCTTTCTTGAATTTCTATCCACCTTTTGTTTTCAAAGACAGTCTCATTGACCCTGAAGCTCATCTATTTAGATAGGCTGGCCAATGAGCTTCAGGGATTCCTCTTATCTCCATCTCCCATTGTTCCTCAAGGTTGGAGCTAGAAAGATGTACAATGGGGGTCTGTACTCAAATCTTAGTAATTGTGCAGCAGATGCTTTACCCACTAAGTCATCTTCCCAGCTCCAGAAATAATATTTTTACAAAGTTTTGCCATATGATAAATGTAAATATCAACCTCATCCAAGTTGCTAACATTTCTTCATAGTATCAGCTGTGATCATTGTAGCTCATTGTGTGTGGGATAGGGTAGTGTGTGTGTGTGTGTGTGTGTGTGTGTGTGTGTGTGTGTGTGTGTGTGATTATCTGAATATATTGTTTGTATTTTCTCAGGAAACCTTTGAGAAATAAACTGAAATACTGAGGCTTAGAGACAATATATGAATTTCTTATCACTATACTACTATTAACTGTAATAAAGTCAGTAACTATCAGTCAAGGCCCTGGAATGTTAGTGTAATGTACTGACAGTGTAAATTAAGAGGCTCATGATACACATGCTATAGCATATTAAATTTAGAGATTACAGAAATATATAATCTTATAATGAGAATTTTCTATTAATGGGGTAACAGGACGCTTAGATAGGAAGGTTGGTATATCTTTAATGTGTCTGTGAAATGACTTAACTATAGTTAAAAGTACACAAAATTGCATATTAGATGATAATGTAAAAGAATCACAAACTTTTTCTTTGCCATATTGAAATTTCTAGACCTATCATCGGGGGGCTGTAACTTTTCAGTCTGAAGTAACGCTGTTGTTTTCTGTTCACATTTCCTTTTCAAAAACCAAACCTTGCAGTATAATCTTCAGGGGAGATTTGCAAATAACTTGGGAGTCAATATCCATTCCTTTTTGGGTTGGATGCCTAATATATTATTTCATTCAAAAGATAGAGTAATCTGTGGTGACTAAACAGTCTTTTCAGTATACTAAGTAAAATGTAAACATAGGCACTACGCATTGAAAAAATGTATATACTGGCCTAACCTTTAGCCCAAAGTTGCCTGAGTAAAAGAAATAACAGAAAAATTCTGGTAAAATTGAATGAACAAAAAACATTCCAAAGTAGCTTTGAACAGTCAACAGAGCCTTAAAATGCATTGTTCTAACTGTCTGTTGGGCAATAGCCTATATAAAATGATTTTGTAATTGCATTCTCATTCTCCGTGGTCAAATGTTCACATCATTTTAATCACTGTAGGAAAAGGATGCCTGATTCCACTGTGAGTAAAGGGATCAATTAACTAATGGGGCACAGAGAACCTACTTAAGTAGTCTCTCTATGTGAATTTAATGGTACCTTTTAGGGTCAATAACTTATATTTTTATAAACTTTGCAGTATAAATACTTTGAGCCTATAATCATCTGTGATTTGTAACTTAAAATTAACAATGGGAAAGGAGCCCACCAAACGTAGACTCTTTAGTGATAATGAAGAACTAAGGAGGTTGGATGCTTTTGTTTTCTATATTGTTTGTTCTTCCATCACACTTCCTCATGAACTCATCAACATAGTACAGGAAACTCTACATTTGCAGTGAGGAGACCCATATTTAAGGTCATTCTCTATACCATTCTACCTATACAGGTCTATATAAGTAATTTTCTAAATTAGGAGTGGTAAACCTTGCTCTGTATGTGTGATTGGATTGGTTCTCAGATCCAATAGCATAACAAATCAAAAAGGATTCAAACCAAATTTTAATAATCTAAGACCACATGGAATTAACTGAGAAGTTGTTTTGTTCACTTTGTTCATTACCTGAATACACCAGAGATCAAGATCTTCAAATCCAAGGTTTGAGCGTTCTAATTTTCCATGTTCCACCCAAAGTAAATAGAGAAGCCAAAGAAGACAAATAAATCCATTACAATTTGGTGTCAAGGGATATGTGTTAAGATTATTCTATCTATTCAAACACACTTTCATTACTTCTGTTGGTGTGGTTTTGTGTGTAGTTGTAAGACATTTTCTCGGAATTGCAACATTTTCTCCAAATGGAAACATTTGCTCCTGGAAGGAAAGGGGAGGCTCTCAAGCCTCAGGAGGTAAACAAAAGGTCACATGTCCTGAAGAACAGAAGTGGAACATTCTTGAGGGCCCCCACTCAGCAGTATAAAATGGAGTAAATAGGAGCTTGGAGTGACAGACTTTGAGCAGCCAAACAGCAGAGAGAAAGAGATATTCAGACTGCAAGCTGCTTGCACACTGCAGAGAGAGATTTCCAGGATTGCAGATTTACAGGAGTACACATCAGTGTTATGGTTGGCTTTTCCGAGATGCAGCCACTTTTGAGTTATTAATGCTCCTTTTAAGTAACCACTCAGCCATATGTTAGTAAGTCCAATTAAACAAAACAAAACAAAATAAACCCTCATTGGTCCATCAGATTTGGCATTTGTATAATTGTGACTTTGGTCTATTTAGGGCTCCCTTTCTTAGGTGACTAAACATGTCTATTGCATCTCCTGAGGAAAAATCTGTCATACAAAAGCATGTTGTACATGCAATTAAGTACACGGACTCTGTGGAAATAAATGTACTTATTGCCATCTATGTCTATAGAATTTTTTTGGGACAAGAGCATCTTTTAGAGTTCTGAAACCTTTTGAGTTTGTACTTGTTGTAAAGACTTATTTAATCACTTGGTATTTGGGACTTTCCTCAGCCTCAGTGGTCAGTATAGGATCCAAGGGTACATGAAAAAATGTATAATAAGCATTTCCTTAATGAGTAAGTTACCCCACATATACTTTTGCTCTGTCTTTCCTCTGTCATTATATATAACATCCATGGAGATTTTTGCTCATAAAGGGAATTTTTATTTTCATTGTTTGTACTTAGTGTTGGCTGTGGTAGCAAATGAACGATAGTAAGTCATGCCCTTATATTAAGTGAAGGACTTCACTTAAATATGGGCAGATGTTGTGAAATATTTGTAGAAAACAGAATATGGCAAAGGTAAAGTGAATTTTCAGGAGTAATTAAGGTCCCAATTAGTTGACTTTGGCTTAATCAAAGGACAGTTTATTCTGAATAGATCTAGTATAATCAGAAAAGTACTTTCAAAGGGTATATAGATCATCCCTGATGTTAGAAATTTGAAGCAGTACAAACTTTTTCTATTCTTGATTTGAAGAAATAAGCTGTGATGTACTTGCAGTTATAAATAAATTTATTCTGCAGGAACTGTGTGTAGATTATTCCCTAATCAACCTTCAGAGGAGGTTGATAAGTCCAACCAATACTCTAACTACAGCCTTGTGTGGAGCTAAGAAGAAAAACGGTTTGTCATCTCCATTCTTTTGACTTGAGAAATTTGTGAAATAATAAATTGGTTTCATTATCAGTCATTCGTATTGTAAGAATCCCTTATTTATCCAGAGAAAAGGAATACAGCATGTATATGTATTCAGGTCATCCTTAAGAGTAAGCAGTTTAAGGGGAAAAACTGCATCTTTTGCCCCTCTGTGTGTGGCTAGTGCTTGGGCAACGATACCACAGGAATGCTTGCAAGCTTAAATGAATGGCTTCTACTTGAGTATTCGGTATTATACTGTACCTCCTGCTGAAGTTGTTTCCTACTAAGGATGTAAAATGCAATATACTGACTTCTGTTTTGTCACATATTTTTCAGCAGAGTGGCAAAAATTAGACACACATGAAAAACAGTAGGAGTTGTGTACCTACTTATCAATGCATGAAGCTGAAAAATGACCACATTCCTTCTAAAGATGGCAATAATGTAGGAAGAAAAAATAATTCAGAAATCCAATTACAATGAACTGACTAACAAACTGGCTATGGTGGCCATACTTGGCTGGCATAAATCAGAGTTATTTTCCTCTCTCTTAATTTGCTTCACAGTCAGGCTTTGGCTTTGCTTTTAAATGAACTGGGATATCTAGTTTATATCTGACCCTCAGATATTTTTAAACAGCTTTAGCCTTATCTCAAAGCTATATATCCACAACCCATCTTAATTTCCTTACCTAAAATACAATTCTATGAAGGGCTAAGCTTCTGTTCAATGCCATGAACTTCCTCATGTTAGAAAATTCTCAAGAATATACTCCATTGAGGGAATTAAATGAACCTGGAAAGCAAGTAAGAGGTTAGGAAACTGTCCTGTCATTTGAGTCATATATTCTGAAATATTTTTCCTAAAGTTTCTCTAATCTAACAAAACCAAGTGGTCAGTCAGACATACCAATTGCATGCCTTTATGTTTCTACTTATTCTCATCTATCAACCTTGAATGTATTAATTTTCTAAAGCTCAAATCAACTGTAACATTTTGGAAGTACTTTCCCATATATAAACCAAAAGAAAGTGAGTAGGCCTCTTTGTCTCTGATTTTAAATCAGCTCATATATACTTTAATATGCTTTTATTACACTGTAATATAGAGGTTACTATTTTGTTTGCTTCTTTATGATGTGCTATCTTCTTCACTGGAAACACACTGAGTATAAAAATTATTCTTTATGTACAATAACTGTCCTCTCATTCACTATAGTTTCTATCACAATGTGTTATTTCTTCATGTGGAGTGGGTTGGATTAGTCAATTGACTTTCTGTTTTTGTAGTTGCTTGTCAACTTGACACAAGCTAGAGTTTTCTGAGAACAGGACTGTAGGCAAGCCTGTAAGCTATTTTTTTTTTAATTAGTGACTAATATGGGAGGGCAGACCATTATAGGAGAAGGTGGCCCTGGGCTTAATAAGAAAGCAGGCTGAGCAAGTCTCTGGGAGCAAGCTTGTAAAAAGCACTCAGTCATAATCTCTGCTACAGTTCCTGCCTTGACTTCCTTCAAATATGGACTGTGATATGGAAGTATGAGCCAAATAAACCCTTTCTTCCCCAAGATGCTTTTGGTCATCATGTTGTTTCACAGCAATAGAAATCATAGCTAAGACACTTTTGATATTAGAATTCTAGAAGAGAAAAATGAATGAAATAACACCTTCCTGAAAAAGATGGACTTATTTCTTACAAATGACATTCCCAGATCTATGTAGACAGAAAAGGTCATATTAATTACAATATTCATTCAATGTAAGAGTCTAGGGCAATATTTTTCAGAGGAAGTGATATGATCTAAATGTTTGTGTCTTCCAAGACACACTAAATTAATATGCTGAAATCCTAAATCCGAGGGTGGGTATCAGGAAACATGGCCTTTGGAAACTGACTAGACCATGAGGATTTGCTCTCATGAATTGAACAAATGCCCTTAAAATGAGGTCTAAGAGAGATCTTTCACCCTTTACATTATGTGAAGACGTAGTGAGAGTGTACCATCTGTGAAGCAGATGGCCAGTCATTACATGACCCTGAATTTGCTAGCAGCATGATCATGGACTTCCTAGCATCCAGAACTATGAGAAATAAATTTCCTTTTTTCAATCAGCTACAAAGAATAGGGTATTTTTTCTTGTAGATATCCAAGTTGATTAAGACATGAGTCCTCCTATGAAAAGTTGCTATCTTTGAATACTCCAACCTCTTTCAGTCCTAATGATAGGTGATTAGTGTCTCATCTTAAGTACATGACAATTTTCATTTTTCATAATGTCCTAGATTCCATGAAGGAAATGGAATAAGACATTGTTCTGTATTTAAAAGTCTTATGCAGTATATTTGGGGAGACAATTGTAACATGAAAAATGTTTCAGATAACTAGATGAAAATAGATAATCAAGATGGTATGAACATGTAAAATACAGCCTCCTGACTATATACACACTATGGAAAAACTAAGAAAATCCTGTAGGTATTAGGATCCTTGTAAATACATCATGGGCCTTAAAGCATAGGTAGAATTTTATAAAACAAAGAGAATTAAAATAGAGGTCGCTAAGACTTTAGTACTTCTCAAAGAATTCTGGAGCATGCAACGAAATTGAGAGACGATCATCCTAAAATCCTCACCTTATATGAGAAACAAACCCAGACACAGCAGCTGACTTACCCAAGGTCCCACTGTGGATATGTGTAGTGCTGGAAGTGATTCTGCTGTTTCTATCATTTTGAGTCGTCTCCCACAACCTCGCTTAAATTACATAGAAGCTGTTGTTTGTTTTCCATTTATGTCAGGGAAGATGAGCTCAGATGCATAATTTCTCACAGAAAAAACGCCCTGTTAAAACATCGTCTAGACCAGTTTTTTTTTTTTTTTTTAACCAGAAACTGGAAATGTTGACGCTATAATCATAAAACCTCGACCAGGACTATTGCATTTGAAAACCAACTGGGGAAAAAATGTCTTCTGAAGAGAAGAAGGCATGAAACATATCTATTATAGACTTCCAGTTCCAGACATTTGAGTTACGTCATCATACATACAAGGAACAAGATTTCCCCTGAAATTTAAGTGAGCTTATTTTATGAATGAATTAGACACTTTTTCTCCTCTACATTAGCTAATGGTTTGAGGAATTATACTTCCCAGCACAGATTATAGTGATTTCTTTCTGTTTTGCATGCTGATCCATGATACGCAGCATCAACTTTAATTTATGTTCAAGCAACATCTGAGCTGCAAGAAACTCAGAGTACCGACATCCGGCATGATAAACCACATAGCTGTAAGCAAACTTATAAATTAAATTATTTAAGTATCCCCATTTAATTTTCAGCATCTCTAAGGACAAGATGACAGAATGAAGTGTGTCAAGCCCAAAGAAAGCAGCCTAAGCTCCTCTCAAACATGACATTTAAAGTAATTCGATAATATCCCACATTTTACGAATAGAACTGAAAACAGATTTCACCCTAGTAATATAATTTGCAGTACCCCAAGTAGAATCCTGCTATACTGTCCCACAAGAAATATAATTTAGCAAGGGCATAAATTGCACTTAGATATTAAATTATTATCTTAAATATATGACTATGTAGAAAAATCTCAGCATGGTAGGTACAGTCTAATATATTGAAGTGAATAAGGCAAGTCAACAGAAGATTTCCATTCTCCTCTTTTGGTTAGCACAATTCTGTCTCTGACATTCATTCATTAATGTATTCAGTGTTTTTGCTAAATACCTACAAGTGTGAGATGCTGTTCTAGGCACTGACTAGTTATTAGAGATAAAGTCTATATGGATACCACCTCCATGGAACATTTTATCTGAGCTCATTGGATAAAATGTTCTGACTGTCTATGTAAACCATTAGAAGTGTACCAATTTCATCCCTTTCCTTCTGTTTGTTAAAGATTTATCCATTTTTACTTCTTCTTTGTATGAGTGTTTTGAATGTGAAGCACATATGTGCAATGCCCACAAAGGCTAGAAGAGGATGTCAGAACCTTCGGGGTTACTGTTTGAGTTACTGGGTCCTCTGCAAGAACAAGTGCTCTTAGCTACTGAATCATCTCTCCAGCTCTCCTTTCCCAAAAATACATACGGCAACTTCCCAAAGAGAAAATACACACAGAAAGAAGAAGAGATATACTCAAAAAAAAGTTGGCTTTAAAAGTGACTTGATCCTTCTTACTGGGAGGAGTAAACTTCACTTCAGTAAACAGCAAAATCAAAACACACTGAGTCTCTTCCATGAGCAAAGTAACACACCAAGCTTTAGGAAGATATTAATAAGTGAGATGTTACACTGTATAAGGTGTAAGGAGGACAAAAAGTAAAAACAAAAGAGGAAAATATAGAAATGAACTTTACAAAGAGATGGTGGGCTGTGATGTCTCACTGTACATGAAAAACAAAGTAAAATTTTTAACTGGCCGATGCTTACTTGGTAGATTTCTTAGAATTTGGAAGTATAATGTGTCTGATACTAGACACATTAACAAATAGTATTATTCTTTAAACTGACCATTCATTTATAAGTTAGCCCTGTTAGTAAGTTCTATATAAATCACTGATACATGAAACTTGATGTTCCCATCAGTAATGAAGGAGGCATTTTTATTCAAATATAGCAAGATGTTCAGCTCCCAGGATAAAGATTAAGTGAAGATCTCTTTTTTTATTCCGCAGACAAAGCAGATACCATACTTACAGTTTAGGCTCTCAGGGACAAAAATCTTAATGGAGGCCAAGATTTCTTCAGACTTTATGGAAATAACCTTTTAAAAAGTTTTCATTTGATGGTTCCTCTCTATGGCACTCTGATTTCTTTTTCCTCAGGTCAGAGTATTCTTGACAGGCCTCCCACTCCTTTGCTATTCTTTAATAGTACTGTGATTTCCTCACTTCTCTTTCTAATGAATATTTCATCTGTCTGAAGGAATAATCATTGCATGTTTACGAAATGACAAAATGACTTACAAAAATGTATTTAACTGAAAATCAGCTTTTCTTAAAATTACCAAAGGATCTCCTTTCAGCTCTTTCTTCCACCTCCTCAAACTACTGTCAGCAGTAAAATGAACATTAACTTCATGCACTCTTATGATTAAAAGTATAGTCTTGCTACAAATTAGAAAGAACAGATGACACAATGACACATCCTCCAAGATCCTGTGGCAAGCTTAGTAAAAATATTACAGCATCAGTCCAGGTTCTTCTTAACAAAGAAAGTTATAAAATTAGATAAAATTAAGGGCAGTGGAAATTTGTGTGACTTATAGTAGCTTATATTGAAAAGACTGAATGATATAGCTTGTATCATTTCCATTCCAAAGATCTAGTCCACTGTATCATTTAAAATGCATCCTTTAAAATTAAAATACACATGCAGATATACAAATGAATCTGGAATAAAAATACGTAGCTAGTATGTTTTCAGAAAACATCATTTAATTATCCAAGTTATATTGTTTCAGTTGATATTTGTCACATCCCTAGTAGAAACAGGATGCTATTTGAAGATCACTAATTTAACACCTATTCTATAGAAAATGGTATCACTTCTTCAGCTTATGTATCACATGTTATAGGACTACATTTCCCTTTTGTACTTATTTCAGAATTTTTGTCATTAGTTTTCTTTCTTTCTAAATGGAAAATACTTCAATTCTCAATATTTCTTGGAAGTGGTTTAGGATAGTGAAATAGTTTTAAATTTATTATGGTAAGATGGAGAACTATGAAACAGTCTTTGGTTTACAGAAAAGGCACATAGTTATATTCATTTGTAAGATTAGCAATATCAAGGAGTTGAAATAATAATAGTTTCATGGAAGAACTTCTGCTTAGATTTTCTAGAAACCAAAAGCTTCATCTCCACCAACTCTCACCCCACTACCTAAGCATCCTGTTGGTAAACATGCATGCCTTTCAGATTATAATTTATCTGTAGGAATTTACCAAATTCTCCAAGCTTTGTATTTAATCTTGTAGGTGCTTTTCCAGTGTTTCTGTCCTTCTACCTTTTTGTTTTCTGGGCTAGACAAGTACCAACTGAGCGATGTTTCTATTTTCCTTGAAAGGTCATAGCTAAATGTTACAAGAAACTGAATTCAATCTACAAGTTAGGTTCATTATGAGCCTTGAGAATGGAAGTGGTTGGATCTCTAGCCTATCCACAAATTACAAATATGTAGACACTCTAAAAAGAATAAGTGGCACAGTTCATTATTTTCCATTGAAATTTTGATAAAAAATGTTGTAATTAGCTGTCATATAATATTTCTGCCCTCCACATTGAGAAAATTCTATAGATTCAAGGAACTATACAAGAATTGAGACATATAGTATATCAGAATGTGCATATCCATACACACATGAAAGGCAATAATACATGAGCAACCAACTAACCAATAATAACTTTCTTTTGCAACAAAATCAATTCTATTAATTTAAACATTTCACTTAACACTTAGGTGTTGCACCCTGTTTTAAGACAGTTTCTTCTCAAACTACCTTCAACCTTGAAGAGACAGCTTGTAGGTTATGAAAAATCTGACCATTACTAAAATAAGTCACAACAGAAAAAGAAAAAAAAATGAAAAGAAAGGACAATGTATATGGAAATCCCTTATTCTCTCCTTAATGCATGAATATTCTGCTATACTTTGATTTTCCGTTTTTAAAAAAAACATTAGTGTAGAAAAAGCTAGGTCATATGAGTGTTATGGGGAACACTCAAGGGGAACTTAAAAGTGAACATGTTTTGGAGTCACTGATCTATACTATTAAAGATGATTGTCAGCTATGAGCAAATTTAGTGCTCAGGAAACCTTATAAACGGTTTGACTGTAAATGTGCAGAAAGTCAGTAGATTATAGCGCAATCTGACTACATTTGTCACACACACATGCATGCACACACACATACAGTATTAGTTTAATATACTTATAGAGCAATCACTTGTTAGCGATGCATATGTATGTATCATGTATAACAAAGGATTCCGAAAGTAAGCAGCTACAGTAATAACAACAACTTCACACAGAGCTGGAGCTAGGAGAACCTTTGTCCCACCTCCACAGTCTTTGCAGTTTTGACCAAACTGACACAAGGCGATAAGCTTATTTTAAGTTAAATTCTAAAGCCTAATTTCTCTTTTCAAGTTCTCTCACTTAAATGTTTCTCAGGTTCCCCAAATTCAACAGATATAAAATGGGGTCCATTATCCTTCTTGTAGTCACAAAATCTGCAATCTCCCATTTTGCCTTTGAATAGCACCAATGCAGATAATACGAGTTAGGTGGTAACAGCAGGAACCAGCACAAAATACAATGTCAAATTGTCTGCAAATATAGACTACAACCTGATCATAAATCCTGTTTAAAGATTTTCACCTGCCCCTTCATTGCTAAGGATATGAACATCTTTTTTTCCTTTAATCTATGCCTAAACTGCCTGTTAGAAATACTGGGTATAAGCATCATGTGTAAGTTCTTTTAAGTCCTTCTTTTAAAGCCTGTATCTATTAAGTGACCTATGATGGTCAGTTCCACATAGCATATTTAAAAGCCCATCATCTTCAAAATGTATTCCATGGACCTGTGTCATCAGTATCCACTGAGAACATGTCAGAAATAGAAAATTTTAGCAATTACTCAGACCACATTAAGTAGAAACTCAGATGTGTGGATCAGAAAATTTTGTCTTAGCATGTCTTCCAACTAACTGTAATGCATACTCAAGTTTGAGAACCATGGATGAAGTATGTCCTTCTGCCATTATCCGCATAGCTAATTGCATTTTTGTCATTTTTTCTTGTGTATGGAAATAGTCTTCTGACTGGTTTTGACTCCTCTGTGATATACTACCAGAAAAGTGAACTCTATATCCTAAAAGTGGTTATTATAATCTTGCCCTAGTTACTCCTTATCAATGTTAAATTATGTTCCCAGGCAGGCCTATTTTAAAGGCTACCTTATTGCAAGCCAAAAGATCAATGTTAATAAACAATTTCTCAAATCTCACAAACATTAGAACATTTGCCCCTTAGCAAAATGAGGTGTCCCTTAGTAGGAAACATGCTACACATGTACTTATATAACTGTCTGAAGCAAAGGTCTTTATATTGCCCAGCATCCTTTTTTTTATTATTATTTTTCAAGACAGGGTTTCTCTATGTAGCTTTGCACCTTTCCTGGATCTCGCTCTGTAGACCAGGCTGGCCTCAAACTCACAAAGATCCACCTGCCTCTGCCTCCCAAGTACTGGGATTAAAGGCGTGCACCACCACCGCCTGGGCAGTGTCCATATTTTACAATAAACTTTATTAGTATACCCTTATTGCAGTTTTTTAAAAAGACCATGAGGTGGCGTTTTTGGGGGGTGGTCATTCTTTTACTTAAACATTTTTCCACCCCTACCATTATGTTCTTATGGTAATATTAAATTGTCGTTCAATACTCTAACCACCCATATTTACAGATCTACTATTGCCAGCATTATCTCATTTGTAAAGACTTTCCAATGCTTTCTAATCAGTTGCTGCTGATTTCCTCACCAGATTAAATTGTCTCCAATTTGTTTCCTTACTGTATCAATATTAATAGTGTGAATCATAGCCAATATTCACTGAGCATGAAATATACTATTTTATATGCTATACAGTTGTGCAAATTACTTTATATGCTATGTGTATTTCACTATAAACCTCACACATCTGTGATTTATTAGGCATGATTATTGTCTTTATTGTAGAGCTAAAGAGACAAAGTCTTAGAGATTTTCTCTTTTACCTACTTTCCCAGGTTGAACAGTGAAGTATACGACAGTATTGATTTACTGCTTGTACTTAAATCCTAAGCATATAGACTTAATCTCTACACCAAAAATAAATATGGTATAAGAAAATAGGTATTGAAAACACTATGATATTAAAGCTGACACACTCAAACTACCAGTAGTTTTCAAAAGGTGGGAAGGAAACGAAGGGGATGGGGCAAGACAGAGTTCAGGAAGGGGAGGAATGATCCTTGGCTACAAACACATTTCTGAACCCTCACTGTAAGCAGCAGGCCAAAAACATAACACTAATATTTCACATTATGTTCAAATCTCCACCTTTTCCTTCTCAGAATCTACATGTCAGAAAAACATGTTAGGAATGTAATAGCTCCACCCTTTTCACTGCTGTAGGTGTCCCCAGAAAGAATAAGAAAAATGACTACTTCTTATTGAACCACAATCCTTGTAAGCTAAGCATGAAAGGAGAGGATTATAGGGCAAGAAAATGGAAAGAATGTTCTCAAATGATACATAGAAGGAGTGGGGAGAGGTCTAACTTCTACCTGAGAATAAGAATGATATAAATTGTCAGGGTTTGCAAGGACCTAACAAAAAACAACAGCTCTGAAGGACTATCCTAAAGGATATCTGGGGCTTGGGTGGGGGTAGGAGATGATCACTGGACAAGATATCTCAGAAGTAACATGAACTGTGTCTATCAGCAATGATGACTGGATTACAACGAAACACTTGCAAGCTTTCTCAAGAACTTCATCGTAGTCTAATAAATTAGTGAAATTTTGATGATATGAAAGAACCCAGAACTATCTTAGAGTCCGTGCAGTCAAAAGTCTTAAATGGTTCTTGATAGGCTAAAATTAGTTTAACAGCAGGGTGAATTTCTTCCTTGAGGCTTCAGAGTATAATATGCATCCTTGCCTCTTTTAGCTTCCAGAGGCTGTTCAATATTCCTTGGTCTTTTTCTCTATCTTTAAAAGTGCTAATGTCAGGTCAAGTTCTTCTCATGCTGTAATCCTTTCTAGGTCTCTATTCTGTCACCTTTTTCTACTTTTAAGGAGCATGTAGTTATATTGATTCCAGACAGATAATCCAGATAACCTGTGTGACTTACAGTCATGTGATTAGCATCTTTAATTCTGTATGCAATCTGAATTTGTCCTGTCATATAACATGGAATTGTCATAAATTATATGATCTGTGACATATATTATATGTGTATGTATGTATGTATATATGTATCAGCCCTCAACTGCACACCATGTGATTCTGATTATAGAACATGCCACTTGCTGATTCTTATTTCACTAGAACTTAGCATCATGCTCAGAACATTGTGGAAACTTAATGTGTGTCATAGTAATACATAAATAAATAAAAGTTCTTTTGGAAAAGAATAGTTGTAAAGTTGTATTTGTTACTTAGGTCACAGCTATACCTATTTCAAAAAAATTAATCTAGTGCTAGATGGGGTAAATGAATATATACTACTTAAAATCCATTTAAACTAGATGTCAGAGGCAATTTTAAATTATTTTTGACAAAAGAAAGCAGAGGACTACCTCCTTCAACTATATGAATTTTTATTTGTATTTCATTTCAAATCAATAAGGTGAAAGTCACTTCTAAAACATTATGATTCATCAACTTCATTTACTGCTCCTTCTTTTGGATTGATCAGATAGCCATCTTTATATAGTACCAGAATTGTTGGTATTTTATTGCATTGCCACATCTCATTATTATGTATTAAATACTATTATTTATAGCCACTACTTAATCTGATGTGAGACGGAAAAATTATTGAAGGCTTGGCACTTCAGGAATAGACATTTTATAGGGATGAAAGAATGACTAGGAAGAGTCAATGGACCTTCAGCTGCCCCTCAGATCATTAACTCCAAGTGGTTATTTGCTCCTAGGCACTGTCCTGTGCCCAGGATGTTATTGCTATGATATGTAGATGAAGGAGAATATATTTTGAATGCCTTAATGTGAACACAATGCTCATGAAAGGTGCCAGATTGAAAGCATTGGAGTTTGAAGTCATTGGGTTATGCACTCGGCTGATTTCAAGGTACAGAAAAATGCTTGACCTTGAATGACCACCTAGCAAAAGGGAAGAAACATAGTTTGCTGAACTTTAAGAGACAGAGAGAGAATCAGCATGGAAACATCCCACATTTAAGCCTTTTACCAAAAAGGAAAACTTGAAACTACTAGCTAAACTTAGACCTCCATCTAATTAGTATAATACCAATGCAAGTATGGGGTGGTGTGAGTGCTAGTGCTTTAAGAATATACAACTGCTTTATTTCAAAGAGAAACAAATATCCTATTACCAATTCATTTGAATCATTTAAAGAAAAATTTTAGGCAGCTGATTTGTACGTATATTTTGTATATTTTCAAATTTAACTACCAATCTTGATTCCATGTGGATACCTGAGAAGATTGCTTATTTTTGTGTGTGCATATGTTTGTTGGGGGGGGGATGTATCTGGGGATGAGTGTATGTGCTTGTGTGCACATTTGCATGCGGAAGGCAAGGTCAGGTGTCTTCCTCTCTTAATGATTTTTATATTGCTGGGACAAACTAATGCAACTTACAAAACAAAGCATTTGAGGGCTTATTGTTTCTGAGGGTGAGTCCATGATCATCCTTGCAATGAGTATGGCAGCAGGCAAGCATGCATGGTGCTAGAATAGCAGCTGAGACCTTATATTTGACCCACAAGCAAGAGGCAGAGAGAGAGAGAGAGCTAACTGGGAATGGAATGACTTTTTGAAACCTCAAAGCCCACGCCCAGCACCTCATCTCCTCCAACAAAGCCAAATCTCCCAATCCTTCACACACAGTTCTACCAACTGGGGATCAAATATTCAAATATATGAGTCTATGGGGGCCGTTCTCATGCAAACAACAACACTTCCTTAATCACTTTCAACCTTACTTTTTCAGACAGGATCACTCACTGAACCTCCTCCAACCCTACTGATTCAATGTGAATCTATTATCCATCAAGGCTTAAGTATCTTTCTAAGTACTACAATATACCATGCTTTTTAAAAGTGGGTTCAGAAATTCAAATCCAGAACCTCATAACTAAGCTACAAGAAATTTACAAAGGTACCAATCTCTCTAGACCCAACAACCCATCCCAACTTTGAACCATAGGATATTTTTTGGGGGGGTTTGTGAGACAGGGTTTCTCTGTGTAGCTTTGGAGCCTTTTGTGGAAGTCACCCTGTAGCCCAGGCTGGCCTCAAACTCACAGAGATCCACCTGCCTCTGCCTCTCGAGTGATGGGATTAAAAGTATGCATCACCACTGTCTGGCTTTTTGAGCAGGGTGAAAGTTGTTATTATTTGTCTCAAAGTTTTTAGCATAGATGAGAAAACTAAAGAGAATAACCCAAGTAGAAATGTATAATTAATAGAAGACTAAAGTAGAGTCCAGGTTTTCTGGTCAACAGCAAGGACCTTTGTACTATGCTATGTTTTCTCTCTAAAGAAGAAAACGTAGATGCTCTCTGAACCATCTATTCTGTGCCAGTAGTTTTTGTATAAGTGTGCATCCTTTAGGTCTGTCAGGGATATTTTCCCTTAATTATGCTCTATTTATTCACATTAACTATAAAGCTTTCTTAGTATGAAAGATATGTTAACATCACACATTAGGTACATATGCATCTTCCAAATTAAGAGAATTACTTTCACAAATGATGTAATATGTGAAAATCTTGACTTCTTCCCTATGGAAATTTTCTTGTAAATTTTTCACTTGATTTTTCTGATCATAATTTTTGTTGTATAATTATCTTAATCTTTTCATATTATTATTCTCCTAAAGATAGTATATCTAGAAGAATGATAAATAGAATTATGTGTAATATTATCACAATTGGTCAATATATTTTAAGTTCATGTTATAGGTTTGTTATAACTAGTTCAGATCCAATTAATGATATATTTAATACAATATTTTTATTTTTAGTATATTTTTCAAAGTGTACTACAAATTCTAAGATTTTGAAGATTTCTGTTTTTTTTTTAGTATACTTCTATATTTATGTAGTTTTAAAAGTATCAAGTGATGTCAAAGACTTACCAGCTTACCACAAATTCAGATCATCCTTTCTTTTTTCCCACTTGGACTAAGAATTCATATTTGATTAATGGTGTATAGCACTGCCACAGATAGGGACCAAAATTAAAAACAAAACAAAACAGTGGTATCTATTCCCCAGTTACTAAGAACTGAATAATGACTAACATTTTAATAAAACTAGGAACCATAAAGTATGCTACAAATCTTTCCATATTTTCTCATAAATTCTAGCAAACAGAGGACTGACTCTAAAAGCACTTAGTACTCTTGTTGAATAATAGCTATATTAGTTACTTATGATTTTTCATGGTAGTTTCTTAGTGAATGTTCATTGGACGTGTGGATGGATAGATGATGAAAAGAAGAAAAATGGAAGGGTAAACAAATTAATGCAATAATTTAGTCTATATTCAAAAATTTATATTTAAATATTTCACTTGTGACTTTTAAAAGAATCATAACACATATTTCAGGGGGTAAATTTTATTCTGTAGTACATATCCTGAATGGAAATATTTGTTCCATTGATAGGGAGAAATGACATATTTATTGTAATCCATGAGAAATATTAAATAATTTGCAAATATCCTCATTGGCAAGTGCTATTCCCACCTACTCTACAGAGGGTCTGATTAGTCATAGAAACTCCTGGCTTTAGTTTCTGTGTATAAAAAATGGTCACATATTAATTCAAACTTGTAGGGCAGTTTGAACATTTTATTTTGCAAATATTCTTACACTAATAGGGTTCATAAACATGTTTATGCATAAAATGAACAAATATTTTGCAAAAATTTTAAAGTATACATTTCAATTAAAAGATGTTCAATAAATATACTCTATTATATCAAAAATTTCAAATGAGATTCAACATACCTTATTAGATCCAGAAGAGAAGTTAAGCAGAATAAAGGTTACCCTTGTAATTCCTGTAAATAAATTAGGCCAAATTATCTTTCAGATATATGTACAAACAGTTCCAATGTAGTACTTCTATGAGGAAGAAGGGTTGATATATACAGGCTGAGAGGTAAGTCCGGAGGTGGGACTATATGTACAGCACAATTTATTTTCTCATTCACAAAGGAAGTGGTTTTCTTGTTTAAAGGTCCGCCTGAAACTTCAATTACATTAACTACACTGCTAATAGAAGGAGTTCTGTTTTTATTGTTTTACTGTGCATTGCATGGAATTTACTTCTTAAGCATGTGGGCAAATACTCTACCAATGAGTCACACTCCAGGCTGAAGACTGTTTTAATTGCAGAGTATATACATAGCAAAGTATGGAGTACTTGTCTATTCCACATACAACCTCATTTAATTTCCATTCAACATTTTGAGATGATATGATATCACAAAGTCATTCAAAACATAAAGTTTATAGTGACTGTAGTTTATTAAGGTATAATAGTCCCTTTACTATACTGAAAGCCTTTAGATATACATCTATTTCTCCAAATAATTGTTATAAGTTTGGAAAACTGAGGCTCAGAGTTTCAATGGCTAGCACTAGTGCACTGAGTCATATCTGTGACACGTTACAGAGCCAGCATCAGGATACATGTCTTTTCCTTTTGGTTTCATTCTTTGATTTGATGCCTCACAATGCTGTCATTATATAACACTTATAAAAATGAACATAAAATGTGTTTAATGATTACTATGCTTAGTACTAGGACAAATAAAATAAACCACACTAACATACTCTACTTCCTGTGATTCATATCATATGCAATATATAATCTAATGATGGTTAACATATGAACTTAAAAAAACAAGTAATGTAAATTGATAGATTTATGGAAAGCAACTTTTCAATAGATGTTAAACTTTTAAGACATGCAGTTCTTTTGAATTTTTTTAAATTTTATATTTATAAAGAAATAATAAGAATTGTCTACAAAGAGTTACATATAATAATTTGCATGATAAGTAATAGAAACTATCTAAAATCTAATAATTAGAATTTGGTTAAGTAGATAAAATCATAATTACATGATGAATTACTAAATAGACCATAAGTACCATACAGGGACAATTAAGACATGCCACTTGTTTCTCCATCTAATTTCTACCTATGCTTCTAAATAACGCTCTGAAGAGACTGGAGAGGGGGAACGATTAATTTTTCCTCCTCTCCCATCTCTCTAATATATATTTTTATTGGTTTAATCTCTCTCTCTCTCTCTCTCTCTCTATATATATATATATATATATATATATATATATATATATGTATTTATATGTACGATGTATTTTACTAATAGAAAGTTTTCTCAAAATATTGGTAAATAAAAACCACATGATAAAGTAATTATAATGCAAACAGTATAGAAAACTTTAAAATACATGATTCTCATTTGTGTATATTACATTATCCAACTTTTCTGTAATGAATGTATAGTCATGTAGTAAGACATATATTTTAATCCCTTGAAAAACCCATTATAGAAAAGGTAATATTGTGAATCAAAGCAGAAGAAAAAGAAAATGTCAACTTTAAACTTTAACATTTTGATATTTTATGATTGACATTTAATTAATCTTGTGGCACCAATTTATCAATCAACTAATTGCCAAATCTAATACTTTTACATTTGGAGGAAATTCTCAATAGTGAAAAAGAAGTCTTTTGGGGACTATACTAGGCCCTCTGCATAAATGAGACAGTTGTGTAGCTGGGTCTGTTTAAGGGGCCCCTGGCAGTGGGATCAGGATCTATCCCTGGTGCATGAGCTGGTTTTTTGGAGCCTATTACCTATGGTAGGACACCTTGCACAGTCTTGATGCAGCAGGGAGGGGCTTGGAGCTGCCTTAACTGAATGTATCAGGCTTTGCTGACTCCCTATGGGAGCTCTTACCTTTTCGGAGGAGGGGATGGGGAGAGTGAGTTGTGGGGGAGAGGGAGGCTGGAGGGGAGCGGGAGGAGGGATGAGAGGGGGATCTGTGGTTGGTATGTAAAATGAATGAAAACTTACTTAATAAAGAAAAAATGCTGTGAGTGTATCAAGACAAAAGACAATATTTAAATGCATTTTTTAAAAAATGTAGACCAATAACATCATTGTCACCTTTGAAAAAATCACTAAAATGACCTTGTAATGATAATAGAGTATGATATTATTACTAATGATTTCCATGCCCAATGTACTATATATAAATCATTCATAATAGACTGAAGTAGTGCTCTTGATTAGTTGCAATCTAATTGCTGGATGTGCATTTTTCAACACTGTTAATGCTGCTCAAAAAGACATAGTTCTGCTCAAGTGTTGATGTGGTTCCATAATAGTGCTAAGTTAGAATCTTTCAAGGGAAGACACTTCAGAAAGTACTGACATCTAGACTACAAAAATTATTCCTGTCTCTTCTGCTGAACACACCAGAGCAAGTCTGTAGAAATTGGCTTCATACCCATAAGGCTGATTCTGCAAGGAAGCTAGCAAAAAAAAATGTACTTTAAAAAATAAACTGTCCTATATGTAGCATTTTGGCTTGGTGAGGTACACAGAGAAATGGGAAGCAAACTGGCTTTAAAAAGATATAGCTCTTCTCTGCTCACTTCTGAATTGCTTTCCTGCTTTAGCCTTTAGAAGTGTATAGCCCCGTTTAAGATTATAGAGGGCCAGTGTATAGGTTGATCTATGTTAGATAACCCAGGTTACTTTCCATTGCTTACCAGCTCCCAACATGTTCCACTTCCCTTAACTTTTACAACTCTCTACCTCACCTAAGAGTTCATTTCCAAACAGAAGAAACTGTTGAATGACTTTATGTGGGAACCTCCATTTAACAAAAGGAAGACAGAATGCTGAGATTATTATCATTGGAATGAGACATATAATGTATACCAGATGCAAAACAGCAGAAGCCATAAACATTAGAAAGACAGCCCACATGCCTGGCAGAGGGAGTTAGGGGCTGTCTCTGACTCTGTTGCCTGCTCTTGGGACCCTTTCCTCCTATGAGGTTGCCTCATTTAACCTTAATAGGAAAGAAGGTGCCTAGTCTTGCTACAACTTGATATCCCATGGCTGGCTGATATACTTGAAAGGCCTGCACTTTTCTGAAGTGGAGGAAGAGGAAGTAGATGGAGTGGGGGGATTGAGGAAAGTGAATGGGAGGAGAGGAGGGAGGGAGGGGGAAACTGTAATTGAGATTGAAAAATTAATTAATTGATTAATTAATAAAAAATTAAAAAGACAGTCCACATAACTGAATTATGCTTTAAGAATGGGCTAAATCTCAACATCCAAGTCCTAAATCCAAATCTAGTTAGCTCATTAAGAGACCATTTAGTACAGACTTCAGATACTGCTAGCACCTCTTGTTTGATTTTATAAAAGAATAATATTCTACTACCATCATAAAGTAGTAGCTTAGTATCTCTAAATAATTGTCAGCCATGATTGGAGAGGAAATGAGTGAATTGATGGTAAGCAGATGAGACTTAAAAGTTTGATTCAGCCGGGCGGTGGTGGCGCACGCCTTTAATCCCAGCACTCGGGAGGCAGAGCCAGGCGGATCTCTGTGAGTTCGAGGCCAGCCTGGTCTCCAAAGCGAGTTCCAGGAAAGGCACAAAGCTACACAGAGAAACCCTGTCTCGAAAAACCAAAAAAAAAAAAAGTTTGATTCAAAATGTTAATATAAACTATGAATATATAGATATGCATATATGAAATATAGATGTGTGTGTATAGAATTGTTATTTTCAATGGATTTCAAAAGTATAATTCTTATTAAATTAGGAAAATGGTCAATTTTTATTTATTTTCAATAATTATTCAATTACTTAATAATTTAGCTGCAACAGTTATATTAACACCATTTCTATTTTCAAGGTCCCAGGTCGCACATAAGTAACTATACTTTCTTTTACTATTGACTGTATCTTTCCGTGTTGCTTCCTATGCTTTGAAAACCCAAATGCCATTTTTCTAACGGAACATTTACTCAAAGGCCTTGTAGAAAATAATTGTGTTAATAACAGAGACAGTTTCCCCATTACAATGATCAGTGTTCTTAGACAATTAATGGCGCTCCACTCTGTATTGTCACTTTTCTCCTCTGGGCCTAAAGAACTTTTAGGTTTACATTATTGGCTACAGCTTCTTTTCTTTCTGGCAATATGGACATTTCTAATGATGAGAACTGCCAAAAGTTGTCAATGCTATTTTTCTTCTTTTCCATTAGAGGTGACTGTGGCTGAATTGCCAAGTAATCTGTAGTCTAACTTTACTTAATTGTTTTTACTACATGACATGAAGAAATACAGTGAGTAATAACTTCTATTTTACATGAAGCAAATTGCTAGTGCTTTCCCCAGCAATATGAAGAAGTCTTAACTTGCCTAATCTCCCATTAACATCCTGTTCAAATACAGACATGGTAAACCCAGGCCTCCCTGGTTCTCTAATGAATGAAGACTAAATTGCATTAGTGACTTTCAATAATTCCACTTGCCTGTGGACCTCAAAACAGGCAGAGAACAGTTCTATCTCATTTATTTACCTCCCTCTACCTCTACCTCTCAAGGATGTTTTATTCTAATCTGTTATCTAAACCTTACTACAATGTATCAATGATTATTTTATATAGCGCTCTATTTCCTCTTAATTTTGTGCATATACTCTGATAATGAAAGTTATATTATCTATTAGAGAACATCTAAAAGCACAGAAAAGAAAAAGGAAAAAAATGCCACCCCTATCCACCTCTTCAACACATAGGTCTTTTCTCTTCTAGTAATTTTGCACATCCATTTCCAATGTTGTTTCTCGCATGTATGTTGGGTACATACAGTTTCTTATCTAACTTAGTTACTTGCCAGTATAATATACATGTTTTCTTTTCACATAAACTATTTGTAAACATCATATTTAGTAATCATATGATATTTCATTTACTCAACATATCACAAATCATTTAGCAATTCCCTTGTTGAACATATGTTCTACCATTAAAAAAATTGGTGAAAAAACTTAGCAAATGAATTTTCTTTTACATTTCATGTGATTTCCTTAGAACAAATTCTTGAAAGCAGAGGTACTTGGACAAATGATATAAATGAGACTTTGTAGTACTAGGGGTAAAACACAGGGTCTTACACATGCTAGACAAATGCTCCACCACCAATCTACAACCATAGCCACTGGGTACAGAATTCTTAATGATTTTGGTGAAAAATGCCAAATCTCTACCAATTAACAGTCTATAATGCAGGTCTTTATTATCTCTTTGTTTATTAAACTGGTATGTATTAAGCACTTACTACATGTTGGTCACTTTTCTAAATTATATGGATATAGTGTTGAACAAAAAGACAAGTAGCTAATGGCCTCATGGAGCTCATACGCTAGAGGAGTTGATAAAGTCTAAACAAAAACACAGTATGATACCGAGTAATTCTAACTAAAATGAAAGAAAATAGAAGCAGAAAAGAGGAGAGGAGAATGAAGGAGTATAAATGAAATCAATGCAAAGATAGAGTCGGTAGCTTTGGTGAAAGAATAATTATTTAAACATATGAATAAAATGAGGAAAATCGACCAATAGGAATCTGAAAAACTTATCTCAAACAAATAGAGGAAAATATATTCACAAAGGTCCTGAGGGACAAAACATCACATTATGTTTAAGCAACAAAGCAGAAGTCAAAGTGTACACAAAGTTTTGAGCAAGGTTGGATAGGAAATAGAGTGCATAGTTTGATATTCAAATCATGCAGGGTCGTGTAGGCCTTGATATTTTTTTCCTTCCATCTTTAAATTATATTTATATGTGATATATTTGGTTGCTCTTTGACTAACAGGCAAGGATGAGACAAAGCACAGATCTTACCGAAATTTAGAAATCATGCTGGTTTCTGTGTAGAAAACCATGAAGGGGGCAACAATGAATATAACAATCTTTGTGAATACTATTACCAAGTGCCAATAAAAAGAACAATAATAGCTTGGTCTAGAGTGTTAATGATCAGTGGGGAGAAATGACTTAGATGAAGAATAGAATTTGCATGTGGAATCAACTGAGTTAACCATTTGTTAATTGGTTTGATTGTAGGTTTACCTGCCAGGTATAACTTTAAGAATTGGGACTTTCACAGTTAAACTATCTTATCAAAAATTCCCCATATCTTTTCTGTATTGTTTCTATCGTCAATGGGCATGATATATAGAAAATCGTTAGAAATTCTTCACTTTGCACAACTGAAAATTTCATACCTATTTAATAGAATTTCTTTTGATTGTTGAAATTTGAGTTTTTTTCAAAAAACACTTATTTGCATTCATGCTTTCTCTTGTGAATTGTATTTTTGATGCCTTTTCCCTAAGTGGTGTTACAAGATCTTTTGTCCTTAGCTTTTATTACATTATTGTTTTTTTCTCCTAACTCAACTCTTGTCATAACTTCCTATGGAACAGTTCCTCTTACATCTCTAACCTCCGAAGTGCAGTGTTTTGGTAAATGTCACACTTCTCTTCGCATTTTCTCTATAGTCAGTAGGAGATCCTAACTACCCATTCTTGTAAGTTTAATGACTACATTGATTGACTGATGGCTCCCCAATATATACCTTCAGAATGGATATTCAAGTCTGCAATTTGAATCACTTAAAAATCGAACTCCATCTGTATGTCTTTATGCTACTGCACATTAAATAAGTCCAAACCTGATCTCATTATCTACTCAAACTTTTTTTTCTTTTGTGGTCCTCATAATGCATAATGAGCCTTAGGGTAAGTTTCATATACTTCGCCTCTTTCTACTGTCACTGTGATCATTTGGTTTGTACCCTGATAACCTTTTACACTTGAAATATAGACTCTTCAAGTATCTCACTCTTAACCCAATTCAACCTGTCCTCCATACTGGAATTACCTTTTTTTTAAAAATCACCTGGGAAGAGGCTACTCCAACTGGGAGAATACTTTAATCATTTTAGTTTGTGGCAATGTCTGTGTGGCATTTTCTTGATTTCTAATAGGTATAAGAGGGCCCAGCCCACTATGGCTGGCACGTTTCCTGTGCAGGTAAGCTTGGGTTGTATAAAAGCCTACATAATCATGAGCCAGGGAGCAAGCCAGTAAGAAGCCTTCCTCCCTGGCTTTTGATTCTGTTCCTGTCTTCTTTCCCCTGCCTCCTGGTTCATATCTCTGCACATATGTAAATATAAATAAATGTAAGAAGAAAATCATGAATCCAAAGAATTTATGTGTCATTACAACTCCTCCTAGCCAACTGCATAGCCCTCATTCTTAGAGGTCACTAGATATCATTAGTAAAATTAAAACTATTTTCTCAAAATGAATTATTTTATTTGACTTGCCTAGCAATTCTGCCAATGTTGTCCTATGTTGCTTAAATCTTTACAGATGCAATGAGGCTCAGTCACAGAAGCATATTTATTTAAAGTGTACAGTAAGCAAACAGAGGAGATATGTTTCTGTATACAATGCTTTCGAAGTTGGTGTAAAAATGTACATATGTTTAATAAATATTCTCTACAGAAAACAATCTCATCTTTACACATCAACATACATGCATACATGCACACATGCACACACAATTTTGGGCTACTTAACAGGGCACATCTGACATCAATATCTCTCAAACATTTGCAATTAAGCAAAGCAACTCTAGAAAAGGAAATTATTAGCATTAAAAGTAGGGGACATAATACACAGACTATAAATTGAAGATGTTGATCAGAAACATTTTGTTGTTAGGTACTAAGTTAGCTAGGAATAGAGGCAAAATTTCAGGTTTAGAATGCTTCCAGCCACTGTGTGGTTGTAGTGTATTTAGACACCTCTATATTTAAACACAGGTGGTAATTAGCAAGATTAAGACACCTTTAATAAGGCATCATCATGGGTGCAAAGGATGTGTAGCATAAGATGAGTTCATTATCAATAACTTTCCTGAATTAATCATCTCTTAGGACATTTAATTTTAAATGTACCTGAAAAAAATCTGGATTATTGAGGTGGGCCATCTGTAGTATCTTTTATCTATTTTAGCTGAACAACTGAAGAGTTTTCTTTAAATGTCTACATGCAGCTGGGATTCAGGGATGGTGATATCTAATAAACCAATTGTCCATCTAATCTGGCACTTTCTCTTTGACAGGTGTCTAAAGCAGATAGAGACATTAGATGTAATAGACACACTTAGAATCCACCAATTATGTAAAAGCATGCAACTGGGAATTTTTCTCTTTGACCTTAGTCAGTAATAAGGTTTTCTCTGAAGTATGCAAATGGAGAATCATTTACTTTTCTTTTGGCCAATATACAAATCCTCATTCATACAGGCAGCTAAAAACACTAAACTAATTCCAAAAAATGAAAATGGAATTCCTTTAATATAACCATATTTGAATTCTACTGAGAGTGACTACATCTTCATTAGCACGCTAAATATTTATAATATATTTCATCTAAGTAGGAAAACAATTGAATAGTAAGTAGATTATACTTTGAAAAGAGAAATGAAGGCTATAAGTCCTTCAAACCTGAGCATCTGGCTATACAACCAAATGTGACTTACCGGATATTTTGAGTCAAACAGCTAATATACTTGACTATTTCATTATTCCCTTAAATGTCAAGTATTTACATAAAGTTAGAGGAAATCAACATGATATAAAAGATTCAGGTGTTAGGTACTCTGCATATTCATCAGTAACAAGTGATCTAATTTTTGTTATTGTAATTATATAGCTATAGCTCAAACAAGCAAACACTACCAAAACAGGTAACAAAATACATACAATTCAAAAATTCAGGACAAGACACTAACATCCCCAATATTCTCTATAATATAGAGATGTAAGTAATTCTTTTTCTAAAATTTTAAATAGATGCCCCATTCTATCATTCATAATTTTGTCTAGGATATTTATATTTTTAAATAGCTTCATTTAAAACATAAAAGACCTTCTGACAAACAAACATTCCCTTTTCATTACAAAAATCCTCACCAAAAAATTGCTTTCTCTTAGTCATAATATAAAAAAATTGTTTGAAACAATAATTCACAAGAAAATCTGTTAGATTCTCACACACTATAGCTGGCATTGCAAAAGACAGCATGGTTTCAGTTCAGCTCATATTAGAGACTGTGATTCCAAATTCTATAAGTCGTAATCAGCCACAAAAATGTTACAACAAAATATGAGAAACATTAAAAAGCAATTTCCTCATTGTTGACTACTTATCAAGTGACAACTTAGTTGATGAAAATTAAAACAATCAGTACGCTTTATAGTGATGGCTAAAATGACTCCTTTACAAATCTCAAATAAATGCATTGAAATACATTTGGTCTCTAATAAAAAGAAAAGTGGGGCATAGATATTCTAACAGAATTGTGTTTCTATTTAAAAAGGAAAAATAACCAACTGTACTGGAAAATTCAAACACCACTTGTATTTAGTTTTACCGTGATCACTAAGTAGGGTTCTTCAAAGTCTACAGAATCATAATTTGAAAGAACATTTTTTTCAGTATAATAGCTAATACAAAACTGTTTTACAGCTGTGAATGTTCTATTAGAAGAAAAATGCTTTGTAAACTACATAAATACCAAAAAGAATGTACAAATCAAACCTCTATTTCTGTGACTATTTTAAAAGAACTGCTTGAGTAGGGATAGAAGAGGTTTGCAAGTAAAATCTTAAGAAAAATGGCTGATGTTTTGTCCTGCTTAATCATTTATTTCTGACAGATTCAATTCTCCAACATTTACAGTCATTTCAGGGACCAACAGGCTAACATGAAATTAAAAAGGAGGTTCCTGCCCTGAATGAGTGACTCCCAGTTGTCTGTCCCATCTAGTTTCCTGGGCAGCAGAAGGACTGTTGGGAAATGACGTATAGGAAATCATAAGAAACTAACATATCAAACCTGTTAACTTTTAAACTGATAAATCACTGGAGTTGGGGGAAGTAAAGAATTGCAGACTGAAAAAGTTTTGCATTTTCTGGCTTCTTGTAAAGGTCAGTCGGTGTATTTTTGATTTTGCAATAGTTTGGGAATGCCAGTGGTATCTCATAAAATTCATAGAAGGCTCTAGGATGAAATTTGATTTATTATGTATCTTATAGAAATTCAAAGGTGTTAAAGATATTTTACACATTTTTCTAGTTTTACTTGTTTTCTTTTCCTACAAAGATATTAATGGTCATCATCATGTTAAATGCATCCCAAAACACTCAGACACTGAGTAAAGCATTGTCTCAATCAACCAGAGGTTATTTTGAATTGTCCCAAACAGTTGACTGTTGGGATGTTGCATAGATACAATCACAGAGGCCCAGATAAAAATCCAGAAAACATATTAATTTTGTTATAGACCTCCGAGAAACAAAAGTAAGAAAACTCCAGAAATATAGCTTCACAAAGATGATCCACTAACCTGAAAAAAGATTCTGAACACATACTGATGTGTTGATTTTCTAATTAACTTCACTCTTACAGTTAGATTAGGGTAGGAGAGAAAAACCCAATATTTCAGAATCATTACATCATATTAAAAACATCATCCGGGAGGTAGTGGTTATTTGGCATATATGCACATTTTACCATATGCTATTGTTTACTAAAAGTAGATGCTTGGGCAGGAAGTACAATTCAGAATGATTTTTAAGGTTGTAAATTATCCAAGATTATACTTTCTGGTCTAGAAGTAAGTATTGAAGTTACATAAGAATTTAATAGTATTAATTTTTCTTAAATGTTAGTATTTTTAAAATATCAGTGATCATCATCAACTAAAAATTCATTTGCTTTCACTAAATAAAACTAGTTTGCTTAAATTATATGCAGAAATAGTAGCAGATAAATTAACACGAATGTTTTACAATAATTTTTAGTTTATACCATCATATTCCAATTTATTCAGTTCTATTTTCCATGAGTTTTAAATGTAAGCAATATCTTTGGCTTTGCTTAATCCTACCACATCATGTGTAGCAAACTACAATATTGCTACACACAATATAAGCTGTATAATAGAACACTGGTACTGAAGAGACAGCTGTGGTTGAGCCATCAATGTTGTCCACAATAACCAAAAGCTATGTAAAGCCTTTAATAGCATCCACCTATTCTAACTGTGCATAGTGCAGGCTGTATTTACTTTCTGCAGCTTTAACAGGAATCAACAGAAAAAAAGGAACAAAAGAAATATAAATAACACATTAAGTCAGGTGATTCATGCATTAATTTAATGTTATTAACAATGACTAAGTATTATATTAGGTAAAAAGGATATTTTATTTTTCAAAGGAAGGAAAAATTTCAATCTCCATTAAAAAGAATGGTCTAATCTAGTAGAATTGGCAGGTAATTGAAATCAGTTATTGTTTATGTGAACAATTCTGAAATTTGAATGATTTTAATTTTTATAATAGCATTCACATTTGAAGTTATGGATATATACTGGTAATCAGAATTGTAAAATTCTTCATAATGCATTAGATTTTATCATTTCATCTGCCTGTAGTTGTCCTACTAATCCAATTCAGATTTTCTTCTGGATGGTAAATGATGAGAAGCTTTGTAAAGTAGTCACAAATGATTGCTTGGGTTTAAAATCGACAGAAAACTAAGAATTATATAAATATAAGTTAAATAAAATTAGCCTATATTTTATATCCAGTGAATGATGTTCACACAAGATTCCTTCCAAGGAACTGTGTGTGTGCATACATCTTTTGTAGTGGTGTGTGTGTGTGTGTGTGTGTGTGTGTGTGTGTGTGTGTGTGTGTGTGTAGGGAACAAATATGAGCAGTATGATAAAATATTTTAATAAAAAAGAACTATCTTTGAGGTCAGGTACTCAAAGTACCAGTTTTATCTTGACCTCCAGTCATTCATAAGTAAATATATTAATAACTAGTAGATTATCATGTTTAGAAAACCTTAGGGAATTATCAATCATGATGTATGCTGAGGATGTAATAGCTTTACTTAAATCTGAAACTGACAGACTTTCAGCAAAGTGAGCTTCAGGAAAACATTACATGAATTCTGTAAAGCCTATCTTCAACGTAGAATATAAAAAAATTGTTTTGTTAATTGTCACTAAAATTTATCACATGAAATCTGAAGGCATATCTCCGATGTAGAATGTAAAAAAAAAAATGTTATGTTAATTGTCACTAAAATTTCTCACTTGCAAGTTTTCAAGACTTTCACAGAAAATAAATTTCCATTAGGCTTTTGTTTCCAAAACTAACATCAAATAATAATTTTCGGTTTGATCATTTAAGATAGTATCATACAGAATAAGTGTGATGGCTATATAGTTCTGTTTCAGCAAGAAGCTGTATAAAGGGCAGGAGAAAGACAAAATGAGCCACAAGGGAAGCTGTGATCAGGTCAATGCTATTTACACATATGATAGCTGAACTCAAACAGTGAGACTTTTAGGACATCCAAACTTTGAATTAGGTCCTTGAGGGAGTTGATAATTCCATACACTATGATTTTCCTTTTTAGTACACCTATATGTTTAAATATTTGGACATTCAGTTAACCATCATTATAGCACCATGATTCTACAAAACAATGTTTTCCTTTAAGCCTCTCTCTATAATTATCAAATGATATGCCTATGTATTCTTAATCCATAATTGAGATCTAGATGTAATAACAAACACCATATCATCTAATCCTGTGTTTTTTCTAAATTTATGTCATTGTTCTAAAAAGTGAATTTTGTTATTGTCATTATAAAACTGTTAATTATTCCTTTATATAGTTGTTTTGCAGAAATATCTGGTTTTTAAAATTATGATGGACAACCTGCAAAGTTTTAATTAATATTAAGAGCCATGGGTTCATGCTAGAAATGACCTGAACTCCTTTGCAAATGCATACCTTGACTTTATTTTATTAGCATCAAAAGTTTGTAACCTTATTTTAGCATACATGAAACCATTTAACTACCCTTTAAGAACTTTGCAATAGTAAATTATTCAACATAACATTTTAAAGGTCTTATACTTTGGATAAAAATGTCAAAACTTGGATTTTGGTATTCCAGTACCAACTTTAAGGGTCATAGGAAGCCTTATGCAAACTCATCCCCACCCCTGTACATTTGGAGATGTACAGGGCAGATGTAAGCAAGTAAACAAGTGCAGGATAATTACTGAGCAGAAGTTAATGCTGTGGATAGTCTTTTCATTAAAAAGGAGCTTTCCTCTTTCAGGTTGTGCTGTTGCTCGACAATGTACCAGTACCCTCTGATACAGGTCAGAAGATTTCAGAGGAGGAAGGTAGATAGGATTTTTCTTTCATCCAAAGGTACAATAGAGCAGACATTTGCAATGTCTTCATGGACCAGACTAAAGTAGCAATTGATGCTTTCAGTGCAGAATACCTGTCTTGCTAATTATAATCATAGAACAACAATCTCAAATTCAAGGAAGCTGCCTATAATCCTTACCGCAAATATGATCAATTAAATGCTTATCTAACAATACCTATTAAAGTTCACTGGGCCATTTCGTTTCCTTTTGGTCTCTACACTCAAATGACATCTAATTTCTCTCCTGTGACACAGGGAACTTCTCTTCGTGTTTCTTAGGACCACTATAAATGCACAACTGGATTATTGTGCTCAGAAAAGCCTGTGAAGTTTGAGGCATATTCTGACCAATTGCTTTGTACTGAAGGGGTAGAGTTTTTCTACCCATATTAGCATATTTCCAGTAACAGTGATGCAGATCTGCTAAACCCAAAGCTGCCTATGGCAAGTACTAGCTGCAAGCCAGCTCAGGCCCCCGCCCCTACTCTCCCAGTGGTGAAACAGACGTGGAGAGGACATCCACTAGCTGAGTGAGATCGGCTGTCTCTGCAATTGTAAACAATCAGAGGCACCGGGTTTGCTGAAATGTTTAAATAGGCTACCGACTGCGAGCTCATCCACTCACCAAGTAGCGCTAAGGCTCCCTTCTACACCTCTAGGCAAAGCATCTTAAAACTGAATTGGCAATATGCCTTTTCCCGGAATGGGAGAAGCTGAGGTTACATTTCCCCAGGCATGCCTAGCGGGTGCTTGGCTCTCGGCAGATGTACTGGCCATTGCTGGATTCCAGACACCACGTTTTCAGGATGAAACGCAAAAACACACAATCCCGCACAGATGAGCGCATGGTCAAAGCCAACACCGACGGCTACTGAAGCACGGAGTGCCCAGTAATGATTATTTCCTTTGACACAGATTGGGGTATAAGAGGACACATTGGGTGGGGCCTCAATGAGGGTCCTGGCATTCCCTTAGAACTCGAACTCCCTGAGTGAGGTTGGAATACCAATTCAGAAGCAAACAGGTTCTATAGTACATTCTAGCCCATGGCTCTCTTCTCTTAGAGAGATGGTAGGAGGTGACCCGGAGTGGCAGAACCCTGGTGGATTCTCCAGGTGGAAGGAATGCAGGAGGTAATTGTCTCCTTTATTTTTGGATAGAGCCTCCCCACCTGCCACTCCAAGCATCTTGGTCCACTTGTTAGAGTGCCTTGGTCTGCGCGAAAGCGGAGGAGAACAGCCCTCTTAACAGTACTGAAGGAGTTGGTTGGCAAAAGTGCCACCTAGGAAACCCACCAAACCTTGGAAGGACAGTGTCCCTAGGGCCTGCTGGAAGCCTGAACTGACAACAAGGCCAATCTCCCATCTCTCCTGAGTGGTCCAGATCCCTGGGGCAGAAGGAGATTTAGAGAAAAGGTTGCAAAGGCTCTGTTTCCTCCATCAGGAGTCCCAGAACGGGCGCAACCAGCTTCTCACGACCTGGAGTCACCATCCGCAACCACATCCTAGGGGGGAAGTTCGCCCAGAGTCCTTGGGGCGGAAGGTAGGCAGGATCAAGAGGCAAGGAAGTAAGAGCCAAAAGAAACGGACCTACCTAGTCCAGGCGCAAGTTTCAGTGGTGTCCTCAGGTGCGGTCCCCCGCCTCCTTGCCAGGTGCTCAGCTCCGCCGGGTGCTGCAAGTGCCCTGGACTTCGGGCGTCTTTGCTGGTTCCTGCGGGAAATGACTGTAAATCCACATTACTGTTCGAGCTGCCGCTCGGGGCCCCGCATCGCTCTCCTCCAGCTGGCGGCGGCGGCGCTCTCAGCCCGCGGTCGCTTGGGGGCAGGAACCGAACCTGGCTACTATCGTGCCAGCGGACGATCGCTGCCAGGAGGGTGTTTGCTCCCGAGTCGTTTTGGTTTTCGTTTTTTGTTTTGTTTTTCTGTTATTTTTGTTGTTATTGTTTTCTTCAAGCTAGTGTGTATACATATGTGTACGTGAAATTGTGTGTGTGTGTGTGTGTGTGTGTGTGTGAGAGAGAGAGAGAGAGAGAGAGAGAGAGAGAGAGAGAGAGAGAGAGAGAGAGAGAGAGAGAGAGAGAGAGAGAGAGAGAGAGAGAGAGAGAGAGAGAGAGAGAGAGAGAGAGAGATCAGAAGGGGTAAGCTAAGCCTCCGGGGCACTGGGAGGTGAACTCCAGGCTGAGCCAGAGCTCGCCGCGCTCCCGGGTGCCGGGCGTCTGCACCGCGGATGGCTGTGCTGATGTTGCTGTGGCCGCCGCCGCCGCGCTCTAAGGCTGGTCGCGGTTGTGCAAAAAATGTTTCTCCGCTACTCGAGACCAAAAAACCTGCCCTGTCTACTGAGCATGCCCGGTTTGACAGCTTCACAGCCTAGGCTTTTTTTTTTTTTTTTTCTTTTTCTTTTACCCAAGACTCCAGGTTTTAGCCACAGCTGAGCCCGGGGAGGTGGGGGTTGAGCTGGGAGGAGCTGGAGGAGGAGGAGGGCTAAAGGAGCAGGTAACAAGCTGAGGAAGGGAAGTGGAACTGAGAATGATCAGGAGTGTTTGAGGGTGGAGAGAGGGCAGGAGAAAGCTCGGTACCAGAGGAAAAGGCAATATGGACAAACAAAATTTTGATTTCATACCACACTAGGACGGTTTCTCATCTCACATGACCAGCATTTATCATTATTTTCTCTCGAGGATGAGGTGGAATGGAGACTTCGAAGGAGTATTTGTTAATGTCAGAATCAACCCGGGACAGTGTTTCCCATTCATGATATGCATAAGCAGACAAGAGCGCGCGGGCGCACGCGCACACACACACACACACACACACACACACACACACACATATGCATGAACATGCGCTAAAACTCTCCATCACTGCTTCAATGTGTAAAGCTTCAGGACCAACTTAGAAAAAAAAAAAATGAGAAATCTCTTGCCAGTATAACTTTAGTGTGTGAGGGGATAAACTCGAAGGGGGTGTTTATGGGTTCCTCTTAATGTTCTATTCTTCTTTGCCCTTCAGGAAAGCCAAGCAGGTGAATATGGCACTAGGGTTCCCAAAAGCTCTCGTGGGTGAGCAGAGAGCAACTCCAAACTGTCTTCCATTGACAGTATGACCCCAGCGCGACAAAGGGCCACAGGACAGGTCAGCACTAAAAAAAATCCTCAAGGGAGAGGGGGTGGGGGTGGGGGGAGAAAGCTCTTAATCCTACTGTGCTTGGCTACTCTGGACCCAGGGTTCCCCAAACAGCTCTATCCCTCACCCAGCTAGGCAAGAGGGCATTAACCCAAGCGAACCTACTCCACTGCCCCAAGCCCGGGATCCCTCCCTTCCCACCCACCTCAGCTTCCTCGAAAAAGCGGAGAAGTGGAATCTGCACGCCCAGAAACTCGCTTGGGGAGCTTTAGGAGTCTGACTGGGCATGCTCGAGACTTTGGGGCGCCTCACAAGGAGGCACTCTCCAACCGCTAACATCTGCATGGCTGGACCAGATGTGGCTGAAGTGGGGAGGCTTTGGCGCCGGCTCCAAGGAGTCTTTACTGTTCCGGGAAGGACGCTGGCGACGCCCATAGCTGCCTTCTTCCAGGCTTCCAAGCGAAAAGCAAGAGACCATGGGAAATACCAAATGCTTAGCCAGGGGAGCAGCATTAACTGAAAAAAGAACACGAGTCTTTGTAGACTTCCAAGCCCTTACCCCTACAGCTCAACTCCAGTAACATCGAGGCACTAGGCGGGCATCAGGGCTAGCACGCCCGGTCTGTGTTCCTGGAGACTCCCACCCTCTAGCTAAAGAAAAGATTATCGTGAGGAGTCGAGATGTCTTTGACCTAAAGGCGTTTATTGATGGTTTTCTTGAGTGCAAAAAGAAGGTTGTGTGTAAATATGCTTGTGTGCTCGCATACTTTTTGATTTTCCTCTGCAAGAGCACACTGGCAGAACGACCAGCTATTGCTGCCTTGGGAGCCCACTAGGGGTTGCAGTAAGGGCACATTTGGAGCTGTGACTGGCGCTAATTAACCGGAAGAGTTGATCTTGCAGCGCATCAAAGCTTCCAGCTGTTTTCCTCCCAGGGTGGCAACAGCTGCTAGCGGACAGCTTCCGGAATGTATGATCCTTGCACTCTAAAGCAAAGGGACAGCTTTCAGTTTCCAAAAAAGAGATAGTATAGCGTGACGCCAGGGGGAGATCTTAGCACCATATCTTACCATCTTTCCTGCTTTTGATACAGGTATTTGCAAAGAGGGAGCATTGGTGGCTCATCACACCAGTGAGGGGAGGTAGTATAGGCATCTGAACACTTTGGGATGGGCAGAGTAAAGAATCAAGACCACACTTATTCCCATCGTCCACTTTCCAAAGCTACCTTCAGCTTCAGGCAATCATTTCGATCTTTGCTGCTCAAAACACAGGCACCCCCAGTCCCGCCCTATCACCCTGCTAACAAAGAAACAAAAGATGAAAACCAGGAGGCAACTGCTTTATCTGTGGTCTCTCTGTTGGGCTGTTTAAAACCTAAGGAAGAGAGAATATAAAACCTGTCTTGCCATCAGTAAATAAACGGTACTTCTAAAAACCACTACTTTACTTCAAAACAAACAAGTTCTTCATACAAAAATAAATTATTTTATAAAACTTAGAAAAGTGAAGATTCTACATTAATAGCTACCCAAACCCATAACTATGGAGGGGAAAACAACTCTCATAAAACTTATAAGATACATCCTCAATCCTCACATTAGAGTTGGGGTGTGTGTGTGTGTGTGTGTGTGTGTGTGTGTGTGTGTGTGTGTGTGTGTGTTTCTGAAAGAGGTAAGAGAAACATCTAGCCAGTGGATTTATTGACTGGAAATATTCTTGATTCTAAAGAAATTCTGTAATCAGTGACTAAGTTTTGAAAGAGTTTTCCATTAACAGAGAGAAAATGATGGCAAAATAGAAAGTTGGCAACCCCTGCCAGCCATGGGAATGGAATATAGGATTTAAAACCATTAATATCTCACTCTCTCTCTGCTGTTATTTTTTTTTTCAAGACACTGGAGGAGGAGCCAGTGGATACCTAAAGATTTAACACAAGGAGACTCAAGTTCCTGGGCTTTTAGCTGTGTATTTAATCAATAAAGTATTTCATCTCTACTGCTTTTTCTCTCACATTTTCCTCTCATTATTGTACTTTGTTCCTTCCTTTATTTGGTGCACACCTCTCTTCCTTTAGTATCTTCAAAGCATTGTTTTCTATCCTAACAGAGTATGAAGGGCAAATGGATGGAACTAGAAATCATCACACTGAGTGAGGTAACTGAGAACCAGTAAGACAAACCTGGCATGTACTCACAAGTGGATATTAGCCATAAAGTAAAGGATAATCATGCTACAATGCATAGACCCAGAGACGCTAAATAGTAAGGAGAGCTTAAGGGGAGATGCAGGGATCTCCCTTGGAAGAGGAAGTAGAATAGATTCTGCAGGTGGGCTGCAGACATGTTGGAATGAGAAAAGGAGGGAACAGGTGAGAGGGGGATAGTGGAAGAAAGTATAGCAAGAGATGATTGGAATTAGAGGGCATTTGGGGGTGGGCTATGTGGATACTTAGTGCAGTGAAAACTCTCTGGAATCTATGAGGTTGGCCCCAGTGAAGACTCATAGTAATGGTGGATATGGAGTCTGAAGTGCCCACCCATCTTCTGTAACCAAGCAAGACTTCCTGTAAACAGATTTTTCTTTGGGCTGCCAGTTCACACACGCACACACACACACACACACACACACACACACACACACACACACACACTCACAAAAAAAATCCGATATGGAGTTCTATTATTAATTATGATAGTTAGCTGATAGTTCAGACTTGTTCCCAGCTAGTTCTTATAACTTAAATTAACCCATATCTTTTAATCTACATTCTTTTATGTGGCTCGGTTACCTTTACTCTGTACTCCCAATCCTGCTTCCTCTCCATCTTGGCTGGTTACTCTGCCTTTCTTCTTCCAGGACCTCTCTCTGTCCAGAAGTCCCTGCTATAACTACAGCCTAGCTATTGGCCATTTAGCTTTAATTAAACCAATCACAGTGACATATCTTCACACAGTGTAAAGGAATATTCCAAAACAATTTCCAGTGATGAGACTGGGACACCAACCCAGCCACATAACCTTAGAACAACAGTGGTTCTCAATCTACCTAATGTTGTGACCCTATAATATAGTTTCCTAATGCTGTGGTGACCCCCAACCATAAAATTATTTTGTTGCTGCTTCATGACTTTAATTTTTCTACTGTTATGAAAGATAATGTAAATATTTTGGAGAAAGAAATTTACCTAAGGGGTCATGACACATAGGTTGCGAACTATAGTCTGACCTACAATCTATCTTGCTTGCAAGATGTGTTGTAATAGTGGTACAGAACTTGTGGAAGTAGCCAACAAATGACTGGTCTAATTTGAGGCCCACAACACAAGAAGGAGCCCATACTAGACACTGCCTGGATGACCAGGAACAGGAGGCTGGATAGCCCGGAGAATGTAGGGAGAACCAAAACCTGACCGATTTTAAGAGAAGAAAATAATCAATGAAATAATGTCTAATGATGTTCTTCTCTACTCATAGACTGGTGCCTTATCCAGTGATCATCACAGAAGGTTTCTCCAGCAGCAGATGGAAGCAGATGCAGAGATCCACAGCCAAACATTAGATGGGTGAGAGCCCAGGTTGGAGGTCTCCTTTGGGTCCCCTTGGAGCTCAGGGAACCCCACTAGAAGAGGATAAGAGGAATTATGAGAGCCGGAGGGGTCAAGGACACCAGGAGAGCAGGAACCTCAGAATCCACTAAGTAGGGCTCATGGAGGTTCACAGAGACCGAACAGATAATTCCAACCACAGAGCTTACATGGGTCTGCACTTGGTCCTCTGCATATAATATTATGGTTGTTGGATTGGTGTTTTGTGGAAACTCCTGACAGTGAGAGTATGGGGGTCTCTGACTTTTTGGCTGGTCTTGGGACCCTTTTACTTCTATGGGTCACCTAGCCATGATGTGAGGGTTTGTTGCTAGTTTTATTGTATCTTGGTGTACCATGTTTTGTTGATGTTCCTGGGAAGCCGGCTATTTTCTCAGAGAGATTGGGGTGGAGAGTGGAGGGAAAGCAGGGCTTGGGAGCAGTAGAAGGAAGGGAAGCTGTGGTCAGGACGTATTGTATGAGAGAGTAAATAAAAAAAATTTAAAAGTTTGTACTCTATAAAATTGTAAAATTTAACGGAAAGAGATCATTTTCTCAATAGGTACCACTTACCAAAGTTAAATCAAGATGAGATAAACAATTTAAATAGACCTATAACCCCTAGTGAAATAGAAACAGTCATTAAGTCTCCCAACTAAAAAGAGCCCAGGGTCAGATGGTTTTAGTGGAGATTTCTACCAGAGTTTCAAAGAAGAGTTAACGTCAATACTTTTCAAATTATTCCACAAAATAGAAGCAGAAGGAACATTGTTCAATACATTTTATGAGGCCACAGCTACCTTGACACCTAAACTACATACTCAACAAAGTAAGAGAATTACAGACCAATTTACTTTGTGAACACAACTGCAAAAATACTCAATGAAATACTTGCAAACTGAATCCAAGAAGATATTAAAAAGATCATCCATCAAGGTCAAGTAAGCTTTATTCTAGAGATGCAGGGATGGCCCATTATATGAAAACCAGTAATGTAAGGCACCATACAAACAAACAGAGAGAACACACACACACACACACACACACACACGATCATTTCATTACATGCAGAAAAGGCCTTTGACAAAATACAACACCCCTTTCATGATAAAATTCCTGGAAAATTTAGGGATGAAAAGGATATACCTAAACATAATAAAGGTAATTTACAGCAAGCCTATAGCCAACATCAAATGTAGCTAGAGTTTGCCTGTCTGGCTCACAGTCAGGACAAATCTCTGTCACCTGCCAGTCCCACAGCCTCTCAGACCCAACCAAGTAAACACAGAGACTTATATTGTTTACAAACTGTATGGCCGTGCCAGGCTTCTTGCTAACTGTTCTTATATCTTAAAATAATCCATTTTCATAAATCTATACCTTGCCACATGGCTCGTGGCTTACTGGCATCTTCACATGCTGCTTGTCATGGCGGTGGCTGGCAGTGTCTCTCTCTGCCTTCCTGTTCTCTCAATTCTCCTCTCTGTTAGTACCACCTATACTTCCTGTCTGGCTACTGGCCAATTAGTGTTTTATTTATTGACCAATCAGCAACACATTTGACATACAGACCATCCCACAGCAATCAAATTAAATGGAGAGAAACTCAAGAAATTCCACTAAAATCAGGAACAAGATAAGGTTGTCCACTCTCTCCATATCTATTCAATATAGTACTTGAAGTTCTAGCTAGAACAACACAACAAATGAAGAAGATTGAGGGGATACAAACTGGAAAGGGAGAAGTGAAAGTATTGTTATTTTCAGATGATATGATCATATACATATGTGACCCTAGAAATTCCACCAGGGAACTCCTACAGCTGAAAACGATTTCAGCAAAATGGCTGAATACAAGATTAACTAAAAAAAAAAAAAAGTCAGTAGCCTTCCAATATACAAATAACAATTGGACTTAGAAAGAAATTGGAGAAACAACACCCTTCACAACACCTTCAAATAATATAAAATATTTTGGGGTAACTCTAACCAAGCAAGTGAAAGTCTACTACAACAAAAACAACTAGTCTTTGAAGAAAAAAAAATTGAAGAAGGTATCAGAAGATGGAAAGATCACCCATGCTCATGGATTGACAGGATTGACATAGAAAAAATGGCCATCCTACCAAAAGCAATCTACAGATTAAATACAATCCCCATCAAAATTCCAACACAACTCTTAACAGACCTTGAAAGGACAATTCTTAACCTTATATAGAGGAACAAAACAATCCCGATAGCTAAAACAATCTTGAACAATAAAAGAATTGCAGAAGGCCTCACCATTCCCAATTTCAAGTCATACTACAGAGCTATAATAATAAAACCTGCATGGATTGGCATAAAAACAGATGTGTTGATCAATGTAATTGTACTGAAGACCTAGACTTAAATCCACACACCTATGAACACCTGGTTTTTGGTAAAGAAGCCAGAAATACACACTGAAATAATTAAATAAAATTTTTAAAAAAAGCATCTTCAACAAATTGTACTGGTATAACTGTATTTCAGCATGTGAAAGAATGCAAATAGGTCCATATCTATCACACTCAGAAAACTCAAGTTCAAGTGGATCAAAGACCTCAACATAAAACTAGACATACTGAACCTGATACGAGAGAGAGTGAGAAACAGCCTTGACCACCTTGGCACAGTAGGCAACTTTCTGAACAGAACACTGACAGAGTAGAAACTAAGATCAATAATTAATAAATGGAACCTCATGAAACCGAAAAGCTTCTGTAAGAAAAAGGACACTGTTAATCAGACAAAGTGGCAGCCTACAGAATGGGAAAAGATTTTACCAACTCTGAACCCAATAGAGGTTTTATATCCAAAATATATAAAGAACTCAGCCGGGTGTGGTGGCGCACACCCTTAATCCTAGCACTCAGGAGGCAGAGGCAGGCTGATCTCTGTGAGTTCGAGGCCAGCCTGGTCTGCAGAACGAGATCCAGGCTAGGCTCCAAAGCTAAAACAGAGAAACCCTATCTCAAAAAACCAAATATGTATATAAAGAACTCAAGATATTAGATATAAGAAAAACAAATATTACAATTAAAAAACAGGGTACAGATCTAAAACAGAAAATGCTCAATAGAGGGATCTCCAGTGGCTAAGAAACACAGAAATGTTCAACATCCTTGGCCATCAGGGAAATGCAAATCAAAACTATTTTGAGATTCCATCTTACAGCTGTCAAAATGGCTAAGATCAAAAACACAAGTGACAGCTCATGCTGGTGAGGATGTAGAGCAAGACAAACACTCCTCTATTGATGGTGGGAGTGAAAACTTGTACAGCCACTATGGAAATCAACATGGTGGTTCCTCAGAAAGGTGAGAATCAATCTACCTCAAGACCCAGATATATCACTCTTGGGTTTTCCAAAGGACTCTCCATCCTACCAAAAGGACAGTTGCTCAGTTATGTTAATAGTTGCTCAAGTCATAATATCCAGAACCTGGAAACAACCTAGATGTCCCTCAACAGAAGAAGGGATAAACAAATTGTGGTACATGTACACAATGGGGTATTACTTAGCTGTTAAAAAAAAGACATTATGAAATTTGCATGCCATTCCATGGAACTAGAAAAATTCATCCTGAGTGAGCTAGCACAGACTCAGAAAGATAAATATGGTATGTATTCATTTATAAAGGGATATTAGCTGTTAAGTAAATGATAACCAACATACAATCCATAGACCCAGACAGGTTAGGTAAAGAAAAGGTGCCCAGGGGGTTGCATGGATCTCCTTGGGAGGGAAAATAGAATATATTTTATGGGCAGACTGGTGAAAGGCAGGGACTTGAGTTGGGGGTCAAGTTAGGGGGATGGGGTGGAAGGAGAGAGTGCAGAGAGAGATGGCTGGAATTGTGTGGGGAGGAGCATTTTTCTTTGTTATAGAAAGCTAGTGCGGTGGAAACTTCCTGGAATCTATGAAGGTTATCCTAATGAGGACTCCTAGTAATGGGGATATGGAGTCCCAACTTGCTATATTTTGTAGCCTGGCAAGGCTTCCCATAGTGGGACTAGGTTGTTTGTACCAGGTTTTTTCTTTTGAGCCACTAAGAAACTCCCAAATCATGACACAGAGACTTAATAGTTTTGAATGCTCGGCCTAGCTTAGGTACATTTCTGGCTAGCTCTTATAACTTAAATTAATCTGTTTCTCTTTATCTACCTTGAGCTTATTACTTCTCTTACTTCTATATATCTTATTTTCATTGCTCCTTATCTCTGGCTGGTGGCACCTGCCTGACTTCTGGCCGCAGGTGTCTCCCTCTTTCTGTCCTCCTCCTTCTTCTCTTGTTCTGTCTTCCTTCCCTATTCATTCTCTTTCACTACCAGCCCCACCTATCCTTTCTCCTGCCTAGGTCTTGACAGTTCAGCTCTTTGTTAGACCAATCAAGTGTCTTAGGTTGGCAAGGTGAAACAAATTCAAAATATCTTTACATAATTAAACACACATTTTTACATCATTAAACAAATGAAGCAAAAACAAATGTAATACACCTTTACACAGTCAAAGTAATATTCTGTAGCATAAACAAATGTAACACATCTTCACATAGTTAAAATAATATTATACAACAGTTGTTGGCTGGGGGTGTCCCATGGAAATCCCTGAAGAACCCAGGCTGTGCCTAAGCCAATGGTTGCCCTCCACACACTGACATCAGAGCCCCATTGCCAAGGACAATACCCATACAACACATTGAACATGGAGAAGTCAAGCTGGTGCCTAAACAAAACCTTCACCTCTGTTTTAGTCTCTTTGGTGTGGGAAGATACTCTATAGGCTACTACAAGAGAAACATAAATACTAATCCAGTCACAAAACCTTTGACCTACAATCTGTCCTTTCTGTGAAATATGGGAAGGCAATGGTGGCACAAAACTTGTGGTAGTAGGCAACCAATGCCTTATTTGACTTAAGGCCCATTCCAGGAGAAGGAACCCATACCTGACACTGCTTGGATAATGAAGAACCAGAGACTATATATCCCAGAGACCTAGGGTAAAACCAAACACTACTGGTCTGAAAAAAATAATAATAAAAGATTCCTAATGATAGTCCGCTCTACTCATAGATCAGTGCCTTATCCAGTAATCATCAGAGAGGCTTCCTCCTGCAGCAGATGGGAACAGATGCAGAGAACCACCACCACACATTATACAGAGAGAGTCTAAATTGGATGTCTCCATGAAATCCCTCCCCTCAGAACTCAGGGAATACCTCAGGGAGGTAGAATGTAAAAGCCAGAGGGAATGGAGGACACAGGCTGTCTGAATCAGCTAAGCAAGATGCATATGAGCTCACAGAAACTGAAGCAGCAATCAAAGGGTGTACAGGTTTTCTGTGTATATATTATTTCTATTAGCTTCGTATTTTTATGGGACTCTTGGCTCTGAAAATGAGTGAGTCTCTCACTCTTATACCTGCTCTTGGGACTTTTTGTCTCCTGTTGAGTTGCCATGTCCTACTTGGCTATGATATCTTTTTATTTATCTTATTATATTTTATTTTGTCATTTTTTGTTATTATCTCTTAGAAGTCTGCTCTTTTCAAAAGAGAGAGAGAAAGGGCATGGATCCAGAGGAGAGGGGAGGTTGGAAGGAACTGGGAGGTGTAGAGTGAGGGGAAACTATAATCAGAATATATTGTATGATAAAAGAGTCTATTTTCATTAAAAGAAAAAATTTATAGCTTTAACAAAGACACATACACATGCACTCATTCACCTTTTTGTTTATTCCTGAGACTATTGTAATTACATAAATTTAATTCAGCTAGTGATTATGGAGCATGTACTATAATTCAGGAACTGTGCTAGCACTATGAATAGCAAAGACACTGAGACTTAAAGAAGCTAAGAGATGTTCATAGATAAGTAAACAATTCACTAGTCAACAAACATATTTCAGGGGCTATTACCATATACCTAGAAGAACCGTGTACTTGAGAAAAATATATAGATCTACTGGCTTTGATTTTTAAAATGTACATTTAATCCATAGGTTTCATTCTGTGAAAATAATGCACAATGGAAATTTCACTTATTTCAATCTTGTTTCTAAGTACCCTCATAAGTAAGAGTGTAAGTACAATAATATTAGAAGACTTAAGTCAATAACAATTACATAAAGAAAATCAATGTGTGCCATCTGAAATGAAGGAGTTTTGTTTGGTTGCTTGGATAATGGGAGGATATTTTCAAAGGTATACTTTAAATATATACTTGTTGCAGTGAACCATTATTTCTTACTGCTGCTGTTAACCATGCCATACACAGATCAGTTTCCAGAGGTTATGAGTGCTGCTAGCATTTTAACTTATGACTGAAATGACTGGAAACAGGAATGGTAACTTAACACTTCTCCCAAACAGCTTCCATAAACAGGTCTGTAAAATTGGAAGGCACTAGCTTGTTGCTAGGGAGTGCCCATTTCTGGCCAGCTGTGGTATCTGCTGGGAAAAGCAGCCACATTCTAGGTTGGAGGAAGTTCAGTAGAGTCTGAATGTTTGCAGTTGGTAGCCAGAATTCTGGATCCAACTGTTCACGTCAGTCAAATATTTTTCACAAACTGTAGGAAGTATCAGGAAAACAATTGGAAAGCCAATTAATGTCTTCTCCATACCTATTTCCACTTAGTATCTAAATGGATCCTATGTAGCCACTTTTCTGGTCAGTATGGCAATGAGAAGCAAAATGCATGAAACACAGGGGGCTGTGGAAAGTTACTTCATATTCCATATAACAAGCCCTTCTCAATGAAGTATATATTCATATAAAGTATCATTCATTAGAAAAGATCTATCAATACTGCTGCACCTTATTCTCAAAATAAAATGTAGCCCTAATGCAAATTAATCATAAATTTCAGATGCCAAGTCTTCCCAACAGGGTGCAATAGCAATTCATTTGTATTATTACTATAATGGATTCAAATAACAGCTTAAATTAAAAATTATAGACAGCTGAGAGAATTTTCTCTGGTCTTTATTTTATATGAAATTCACTTGCATTTGATATTGATATACATAAACAAATATGGCAATAACAGTAATTTGTCCCTCATAAAGATAATATAGTGTCTTCCCTTGCAGAACTGCTAGTGTTTGTCTTTATATTGGAAACACTTTTAAGAATATTACTTTCTGACACTTTTTAACTATCATAGATGTTGAAAAGGGAGAAATGATTTCAAAATGTACCATGATTTCTGTTCGAGAGATGAAATTACACTTAAAAAAACGAACGTTAAAAGAGTTTAGAACAATTAGGATTGTTCTCTTGGCATTTAAATGCACTTGAACTTCTCTCTAACTTTGTGACCTCGTCATCATAACCTTTTAAGTAAATTATTACCATGATTGACTTACAGGTAACTATTAATTTATATTGAAGTATCTAAAGCATTTACTGCTTCAGAAACACATTCTTAATCTTGGCCATAAGAAGATTTTACAGTCATACACATTAGTAGTTGGTATTTCATGCTAACAATTATCAGAATAGCCTATTATAAACACAATTTTAAAAGGCATTTTAGGGCTGGAAATACAGCTCAACTGTAGAATATTTGCCTAACATACATGGAGCCCTAAATTCAATCCCAGCAATGTAAAAGGCGTTTTACATGAAAATTTAGAACTATGCCCTTACTATTTCTACACAAACACAGTAAACATGAGTAATTTCTTTTCATATTAAGAAAATAGATGCCCCATATGCGTCTTCATTCTCTCTTTGATATCTTCACCAAGCAGAAAATTACAGAAAACATAGTGTGGGCCCATTGAGTACTATGCACTAGGAAAGGGATGGCAGTAATCAAAGCAGATATGTCCCTACCTTTGTTGATATTGTTGTCTACTGGCAACACGTAGGTATAACTAATCCTACAGCATAGTTAATTCTAAACTGCTGTGGGATGGTCTGTATGTCAAATTACTCTGGTTGGTCAATAAATAAAATACTGATTGGCCAGAAGCCAGAGAGGAAGTATAGGCGGGACTAACAGAGAGGAGAAAAGAAAGAACAGGAAGGCGGAAGGAGTCACTGCCAGCCACTGCCATGTCAAGCAGCATGTGAAGATGCCAGTAAGCCACGAGCCACGTGGCAAGGTATAGATTTATGAAAATGGATTAATTTAAGCTATAAGAACAGTTAGCAAGGCCATACAGTTTGTAAGCAATATAAGTCTCTGTGTTTACTTGGTTGGGTCTGAGCGGCTGTGGGACTGGTGGGTGACAGAGAATTGTCCTGACTGTGGGTCAGGCAGGGAAACTCTAGCTACACTAAACTGTTGTTCCCCTGAAAGAATAGAAAAAAATAACTGCAAGAGAACAGAGAAGAATCAATTTACAGTGGAATTTGGAGATTGGTAAACTTCACTGAGGCAGTGCTATTAATCTGAGGACTGGAGAATGCATTGTAGTTATCATTCTGGAAAGAAACAGTAGAATCAGTTTTAATTCATATAAAAATACTTGGACACTCCATGGATTACAATAACAGCTTGGATATCTAGTGTATAATGAGGGTAAGTAGTATACAAGAACAAATGACATAACACAAGGCAAGAAAGTCAGAAAGACAGTAACCCACTTAAAGTGTTGGGGACCATGAAAAAGATTTTTGAGTTTGCCAAATGATAATGGGGAATAAGGGTAGGCATGATATTATCTTTCCACAAGCCAATCAAATCATACTCAATTTCAATAGAATCTTTTCTATAATCCTTGTTCCCAACCTCTCTGTGTGGTCTCAAAATATGATCTTTAAGACTCTTTTAGAGTCCCTTTAGGTGTCTCTATAATCCCTCTCCTCTGAACTGCTAAAGCAATTTTCCATTCTGCTTTGTGTCATACTTAGATCTTTGTTTCTCCTTATTACCAAGTCAGAGATATGTACTTATAACTGTTGTGGTTATTCATAGTAGCCCCATGTAGAAATTGTTGAGGACAAATTTTTGATGGAGCACTTTATTTAATAGATAAAAGGTCAAATAATGCAGACAATGATGAGAATTGGGGAATATATGTACACATGTATGTATATGTATATATAGTTGAGACAATATGATTGAATAAAATTATCATGTCTCCTGCACTACACTGCAAATTTTCTCTAAAATAGTATGCCTTGATTTAACAGTATTAGTCAATGCCATGGGAAAAATCTATGTAATAGATAAGACTGAATTTTAAAAAGACTCTGTATTACTCTGTTTTCCCACTGTTACAAAAACAATATAGTACCCAAAGTTGAGTATATTATTTAGAAAAGAAGTTTGCTTGACCCACAGTTTTGGACATTAAAAACATATGCATTGAAAACCTCATGGTATCATAATGGACGTGCATGTAAGAGAGGAGAGATCTAACAGCAACACAGGAGAACTGAATTCCATTCACAGAGTAGGGTTGCTCTTTTATTACATTCTTGCTTGAGAACTAACCAGCGTTCCAAGATGACTGCAGCATTTCCTTCCAAGAGCAATATACTCAATGACCTAAATACTCGTATTAAATTTCACTGGACAAAGGTTCCTAATTACTTCCCAACAGTACTACCCTGCAGATCAAGATTACAATTCATGAACCTTTGAAGTACAAACCACATACAAGAATTATTTTTTATGTCTCTAGGATTGTTTTATGTGGTACCATTTATGTGCTACTACTCAACACATTTCTCCGTGGGTGAGCAACTTCAACCAGCATTCTGCCATTTCTCAAATTATTATGGGTTACATGGAAATAAGTTCTATGACTCTTGGCTGGGCTCACAAAAGTAGTTACATTCAGCTTATTGGCCAAGGAGATCTGCATTCTCTCCCCTGCCAGAGCCTCACAGTATCCAATGTGTCAAATGCAGTGGTTGTAACACTGAGGTCTTAGACTGTTCTCTTTATCCATGAGGTTGCAGATCCTCTGCATCAGTTATTGACTGTTACATATAAAATAACCCTGAAAATTCCTGACTTATACAATGCCAATTTATTAGTTTTCATGCCTGTGTGGGTCACCCTAGCATTTATTCCACAATTTCCTTGATACAGTTATTCATACTATATGGTTAGCCTGATTGAAAGGTGCATGGTGTCCTTGCAGTCATGCCTGGAAGTAGGTTTTAGTTATTAGTTTTCTTTGTTTGGGGTTATCCTCCACATGGTCCCTTATTCTTTTGTAAGTTACATAAAATTGCCCTATGTGGAGTCACCAGGGCATCATAACAAAGGAGCAAATACAGAAGCTGCAAGGCCTCCGAGGGCCTAAGCTTCATAATACAGTGTTTCTTCTGCCACATTTTATTGGTGAAAGATAATTACAGGGCTTACTCTGATTTAAAAGGAAGAGAAAATTATTTTAATACTTGGTAAGAAGGACAGCAAAAGAATATAGTGGTGCTTTCCTTTCTACCAATGCCACAATTTGTGTATTGTGAACTACTGTTTAAGTGGCTTTTAATATAAATTCTACTGTAGTCAAATTTTCCTCCTTTTCATCATTTTGTATTTTGATGCATGTTTGTTACCCACTTATTTTAGTTTCTCACCCTTTTCTTGTTTACTACATAGAAATTCAATGAATACATTCTTATTAAAGTATTTAAAGAAATAACAATAAACAAGTTGTTACATAGTAATCTCAGACTTCCTGACAGGTTACTTTCTAAGTGTTTTACATTCATTACTTTATTAATTCCTCACAATAAGTTTTTGAAAGGAGTAATATCACCTCCATTTTTCAGACAAAAAAAAGAGGAAACTTAGAATAGCTAAGTCATGCTCTTTTGTATAATGGCACAATTCTCAGTTTTTTGTCCTTATAACAGTGTAGTATATATTTCTTTAAATTCAGTTCTATGCACTTATTGTATGTTGTAGTCTCACAAATATCCTTGCTTATAATGGATCATGTTATATATATGACTTCAAAACCCTACTTTTCCACTTAAATATATACAAAAATAATACACCAATAACTTTAGATCTGCCTTATTTTATAGCATAGTATTCCACTCTATGACTGTACTGAAATTACTGTATTTTCAGATTTTCAGGTGAAGATTATTTTCATTTAATTTCTATTAAAGATAATGGTGACATAAATAACCTTGAAATAGTAAAAAAACATATTTTTAATATAAATCTTTTGAATTTATTTGAATAGTTTTAGAATAAATTTTCAGATTTGATTTTATAGATTAAATAATATCCACTACATATTATTAAATATTCCTTCAAATAAACTTTATTAAGAGGATATCCAACTGTCTACTTACTCTGTATACAACATAGTACATCAGACATTCTAAATTGAACTGACAAAAAATCTCATTGGTGCCTTAGTATACATTTGCTTGATTGCTAATAATTTTGAAATGTTTCATATAGTTGAAGTATTTCTTTACTTAAGGAACTATTGTATCATTTTCTCATAGATTTCACAGAAGTTTGATGTTTGGTATATTACTCCATCTTTTGTCCTGCAGGTATTTTCTCAGTCAATGAATTACTATTGTCAAATTTGTCAATATTCTCCTTCATGGAAAACAGGTTTGGTAATTTGTATAGTGATAACTCCTACCCCATAATTTCTTTACATTATTAATTTTCTTCCATTGTCTTTAATAATATTAGAAATCATAACTAAATGTTTATTTCTCTTCATTGTATCAATTTCCTGTTCAGACAACTTTTATCCTTTTTTTTAATTGTTTAGGAAAGTTTATTAAGCTCAGGTTAACCCAAAAATCAATCAAAGAGAAAAGGACATTTATTTTTGAGCAGCAATACTAGATTTGTAAGTAGAATACAATTTGTAAATTAAATATATAAGGGTATTTTCATTTTTAAGTTAACTTGTATATAATCAATAAATTTGATACTAATTGTTGATACAAATTTTAAATCTTAATTGTAATAAATACGGCTAACCTATCCAAACTTTATGCAGTATAAAAATTTTTGAAGGTGTTTCTCATATAATATTCAAATACTTTAATTTTTGTCTTCGTAATTATTCTAAAAATATTTCCTAGTGTAATCAATTCTCATGTTGTACATACTTTGAAATGATATGTATAGTACAAATAATTCTGTCTGCTTACTGTACAATTATTCTTACAATCTTAACTTTTATGGACTAACAGTAACATTACCCAAACCTGTAACAGTAAGATTTATGTAGATGGCCATCACCACTTCCCTTAAATCCCATTTTGTTGCTCTTTGAGGGATTTGTTCAGTGTGCTTTCACCATAACTGTCATCCCTCCCCGACCTCTTCCAGATGCCCCACATCTGCCCACCCAGCTCCCTGTCCTTCTTTCATCCTTTTAAAACCCTTCAATACTAATTGGTCCCACACAAATACACTGCATGTGTGGGCTTCCACCAGAGCATGGTATACTCATCAGGGGCTGCACTCTTAGAGAAAACTATGTCTCCCTCTCTGGAAGCTAAAAAGTATAGCTTGCATTTTTTATTTATTCCAGTCAGGGGGAGCTTTTTGGTGTACCTAACTGCTATATTACTACAGATGTCGTATTAATTGTTCTTGAACTTTTTCCTTTTTTATTTTATTTTATGGTAAGTCCATACTTTCCTCTGTTATATGCACATTTTCATGAACCAAGTTAGCATAATTTTATGCATCTTGTTGTTCAGAATATTCTCAGTTCTGTTATACTCCTTTGGGTGAGTTTCTCTGAAGTAATACAAAGCCATATCATATCGTTTCATGATTTTGCTTCCCTGTTACTTTTTGAGATGGTATTTTTCTATGTAACCCAGGTTGGTCACGGACTCTCAGAAGTCCTCTTTTCTCATGTGCTAGGATTGCAGATGTAAGATAAAACACCAGAATTCTTATATTTTTGGTTGTGAGCCTAGCCTTTAACGGACCCCAAGAAAGACACTGGGATCGCCCAATGACAGAGAAATGGAATGAGATCTACATGAACAGCCTGGACATGAGTGGGGGTAGTGAAGGGCGAGGGTCGAGGGAATGAGAGCTTGGGGGAGTGGGAGATCCCAGCTGGATCAACAACAGAGAGGGAGAACAAGGAATAGGAGACCATGGTAAATGAAGACCACATGAGAATAGGAAGAAGCAAAGTGCTAGAGAGGCCCACAGAAATCCACAAAGATATCCCCACAACAGACTGCTGGCAATGGTCGAGATACATCCCGAACTGACCTACTCTGGTGATGGGAAGACCAAACACCCTAATTGTCATGCTAGAAACCTCATCCAACTACTGAGGGATCTGGATGCAGAGATCCATGGTTAGGCCCCGGGTGGATCTCTGGGAGTCCAATTAGCGAGAATGAGGAGGGTTTATATGAGCGAGAATTGTTGAGACCAAGGTTGGATAAAGCACAGGGACAGATAGCCAAACGAATGGAAACACATGAACTATGAACCAATGGCTGAGGGGTCACCAACTGGATCAGGCCCTCTGAATGGATGAGACAGTTGATTGGCTTGATCTGTTTGGGAGGCATCCAGGCAGTGGGACCGGGTCCTGTGCTCATTGCATGAGTTGGCTGTTTGAAACCTGGGGCCTATGCAGGATCGCTTGGCTCGGCCTGGGAGGAGGGGACTGGACCTACCTGGACTGAGTCTACCAGGTTGATCTCAGTCCTTGGGGAAGGCTTTGCCCTGGAGGAGGTGGGAATGGGGGGTGTGCTGGGGGGAAGGTGAGGGGGGCGGGAGGGGGGAGAACAAGGGAATCCGTGGCTGATATGTAGAACTGAATTGTATTGCAAAATAAAAATAAAAAAAAAATAAATAAATAAATAAATTGATGAGGAAAAAAAACCACCAGAATTCATAAATTTTTTTTTTTTATTTCTCAGGTATGATATCTTTATCTCTCACTCCCATTTTTTAAAAAAATTGAAAAAGATATTTTTGCTATTCTTTTACCTATATGAACCTTATATGAAATTGTATTAGTATTTAGAGTGTTTGAAAAGACCCCTGCTTTGCTTTCAGAACTGCTATAGAAACATGATTTATGAATTTAGGTTGTTTTTTATAAGAGAATTAAAATATAGGAATGCACTTGCATTTCACGGAGTAAAATGATGTGTGTGTGTGTGTGTGTGTGTGTGTGTGTGTGTGTGTGTAATACCAGGGGTTAAAATTTATGTACAGCAAGAGAGTCTATAAGGGAATGTCACAGCAAAATTAGGTAGGAAAGTTTTATGTGGTAAATGAGGAAATAATATCCTTATTTTGAGTGGAGGATCGCAAACTAAGACAAATGTGATAAGCTACTCCTCATTGCCCTACACAACCTTCTCCAATCGAATAAATTTTTTTCATGTAAACATCCTTGGAATGGAGCCAGTTGCTAAATAAATTTTGCTTCCATTTTCACTAGAGTTCTACAATGATTACTGTTCTGGAATATTAGTTTAAAATGTGTTATATTTGTTTATGGTATGGAATATTTGTTTAATGATGCAGAAATGTGTTTCATTCTTTTATTTTGCATTTGTTTAACTCTGTGAGGCTGTGTTACTGTGCCTGCCTAAAACACCTGATTGGTCTAATAAAGAGCTTAACAGCCAATAATGGGGCAGGAGACAGAAATAGATGGGACTGGCATTCAGAGAGAACAAAGGAGAGAAGAAAGGGAGAGGAGAAAGAAAAGGAGACAGAGAAGAGGACACCAGGGGTAAGCCACCCAGTCACATGGAGTAAGAAGGGAAGAAAGGTATATAGAATAAAGAAAGATAAAAGCCCAGAGGAAAAAGGTAGATAGGATAATTTAAGAAAAGCAGGCTAGAAACAAGCCAAGCAAAGGCCGGGCATTCTTAAGTAAGAATAAGTCTCTGTGTATTTATTTGGGAGCTGCGTGATGGGCCCCTAAAGAGCAAATAGAAAAAAAAAAAACAACTATAGATTACCTTCTTCTTGACCAAAGAGCCCCAAAGTACTCTAAGCTATATTTCCACTTTATAGAAAATTTTTACTTATTTTGGGGGATTCCATATATATAAAATGAAGCATGATCATGTCAAGCTGTAATTTACCCTCCAAGTACTCACAACTTCCAGTCTTTTTTTTTTTTGATAACTACTAACTCAAGTTATTGCTGCTTATGTGTGCATAGGTGTGGGGCCATCCACTGGAAACTGATCGGCTGCCACATCCTCAATAAGGATGATTCTCCCTCCCCATATATCAACTCTAAATATCTCCTCAGTATGGGCTAGGGCCTGGAGATCATATACATCATCTCTGCCAGGATTTGGCTGGTTTGGTCTTGTGTAGGTTTTGTGCAAATAACTACAGCTTCTGTGAGTTTATTATTTCATTAGCCAAGACATGTCCAGAAGACCACATTCAACAGAAGCCCTCCCCATCCTCCAGCTGTCAGGTTCTCCACCTTGTCTTCCTTGATGTTCCCTGAACACTGGTAGTATGGAAGTTAGTGTATTAGTTTCATTTAGGGCTGAGCACCCTGTCTCAGCATTTTGACAAGTTATGCATCTCTCTACTGATTGCTATCCACTGCAAAAAGCTTTTCTGAGCATGATTGAGAACAAACGAGGTCTATGGCTATAAACATAATTAATTAGAAGGTAATTTTACAGCATGAGCTACCTACCGGGTAGGTTAGGATTAAAGTATGCATGATCCAGTTCTGGGTAAGACAATTTATATCATTTCTCCCCTACCAGCCTACATAGTTCCTTCTAGCACTAGCTAACAGGAAGGAAGTTTCTCAGTTGATTTGAGATTGATATTTCAATGTTCTGCAGCCAAACTGAGTGATATCTTCAGCAATAAGATCTTACAGTGTAGTCATGATGGTTAGCGAAGGGAAATGCCAGTATTTCGTGTGGTTCGGTAAACTTCAGAGACTTCCCTGACCAGTAACTTTTGGGAGCTATACCTTTTATTGTGAATTTCATTTAACAGCTTATGTCTTCTGTGAGCCATATTGCCTACCCATGCAGGGTAATCACATTAGAAGTGTTTTGTAAAGGTTGAATTTTGGTATTAGCTTACCAACTAGTGGATTTTAATAAGGCTTTTTTACATGGGCACATAGCCACCAGGCTTTATATCCTAATACACATACACCTACTCATTCATGTTGTTACTGTACTCAATATAGCAAGGAAATGTAATCTGTCTAGATACCCATCAGTTGATAAATGGATAAAATACATGGTACATATGCAAAATGGAATATTAGCTATCTGTAAAGAAAGAAAAAAATCTTGATATTTGCAGGTATATGATGGAATGAGAAAAATGATCGTAAGATAACTCCATCCCTTATTTTAATATTAAAATAAGAAAACAATTTATTTTCCCTCTATCTCATATTTGGATTCTAGCTTCAAAATTATTGTTTTGTTATTTAACTTGGAGCACAAGTGGGAAACAGTAAAGAAGGTGATGGAGGACACAATAGGGTGGAGGGAATAATAGATTATAGGTAAAATAAAAATAGTGAAGCAGAATACACAGAGCAAAAGTGCTTCATTAGGGAGGGGTGTGGGGATATGGGGAAAATCAGGGAGGATGGACAAGGCTAACCCACAGAAAGGCAATACGATAAATTGTATGGAATCCTACTATCTAACACCTCAACTTTAAAAAGAGAATTGAGGGACAGTAGAACACAAGTGAAAGGAAATAAGAAAAATATGAAGGTTTCAGGGTTTAGAAAAGATGGAGGTGGGAAGATAAGGGAGAAGGGGGGGTAGTGGGTGGGTTAACTGGAATCTTTTGTTTAAAAGTTTGTATGTATAACAAACTCTAAATAGTTGGCAGTTTGCTATTATTTCTTTTAAACTCACAAGAAATAAACAAAGAAAGAAAGAAAGGAATAAAGGAAGGAAGAAAAAAACAGTAAGCTCACATAAGAAATGCATAACCTTCTTTCTTTTTTAATGTTTTTTATTCCTTTTTCTTTTTTATTATTAAGAAATTTTTTATTCATTACATACCAATCACATGTCGCCCTCTTCCCTCCTCCCCCCCCAGGCCACCCCCCATTCCCTCCTTGAACAAGGTAAGGCCTCCCATAGGGAGTCAGCAAAGCCTGGTACATTCAGTAGAGGCAGGTCCAAGCCCCTCCTCCCTGCATCAAGACTATGCAATTATTTTTTTAAAAATGTATTCATTTTACATACCAACCACAGATCCCCCTCTCATCCCTCCTCCTGCCCCCCGCCCCCCACCGCCTTCCCCTGACCCACCACCCCATCCCCTCCTCCAAAAGGGTAAGTCCTCGCATGGAAGGACAGCAAAGTCTGGTACATTCAGCTGAAGATGGACCAAGCCCCTCCCTCTGCATCAAGGGTGAGCAAGGTGTACCATCATAGGTAATGGGATCCAGAAAGCTAGCTCATGCAGCATGGAGAGATCTTGATCCCACTGCCAGGCTCCCCTCAAACAGACCCGCTACACAACTGTCTCCCGAGTGCAGAGGGTCTAGTCTGGTCCCATGCAGGGCATAACCCTTCTTTCTGGTCATGGCAGAATAACTTAGAATAGTGCTGGTGTGGCAGGGGCTCTGCTAGCTACATTACTATGCATAGTTACTGTTAATACTTTAGCTATATACTTTCTGAAGCCTTTGTTATACATGATATGCATATATGTATCACTAACAAGTGATTGTTCATTAAATATATACAAACCTTCAAATCTTTTTAAACTCAGAAATGCACAGCTTACGTTCATTTTATAAAATTGCCATGTAAACAAACAAACTATAAAGCATTAACTTTCAATATACTTGTACTCTAAGTAATGTACAGATACTGCATTCCATGTTGTTTCATCACAGGGAGCATGCCAATATTATCAATATAATTTCTTTGGAGGAAAGGAAGAGAAATTGTTTCCCTGATGTCTATGTAAAATGTAAATGAATATGGATGTGATTTGAGTGTTAGCATTCAGAGCTGCTAGTTCTTCTCTGTTAATTTACATTTATATTCTTAATGTCTAGGTTGAGCCTAGGGAAATTTAAAAACCAATTTCATTAATGCTATAACTTCCATAGGAATCTCAATACGCACACAAGTTCCTAGATTGTGGAGTTATTGGATGAGAATGTAGCAGCTAAGCATAATTGTAGAGTGGTTATGATAGTTAAATATGTACTGTCAATTTTGATTTTCAAAATTCCTCTGGGCCTAAACTCAATGTCCAAAAAGTTTTAAAAACATGAATCTAATACAGTAATGAATTTTAACATCTTTAAAGTGGAAACTTTACTTTTTTGCACCATTGCCCGTTCTGATTAAATGTGATTTAAAATAGATCATGTTTCACATTTGCAATAATTACATTGACATACATGATGCTTCATATTACTTCACACCCTGAGGTTTGAAGTTCACCTCACTGGAGTTAAGGGTTTTCATTTAGTTATTTTTTTCCTCACTTGTAAATATGATGCCCTAGTCCTGTCTATTATATTTTCCTAAGAATAGAAACACAAACCAAGCAATAACAGTGTCCCCGAGTCTCAGATAGATAACTTTTTGCTCCTTTTTATGAACTATAAATACACACTATAATCATATAGTAAATAAAGGTTACATGTGTTGAGGAAGTTTTTAAAAATGGAAAATCTCTAACATTGAAGAATTCCTTAGCAGGGGTAGAACTTTAAACCTGTTCTTAATCCTCACTATGATAATTTTGATTAGACTACTCCCCAGATTACTGTCAACGATGTCTTAGAAGTATATGCATCCCATGAGGTTCTGCAGCTCTTAATACTTTCATCGTAAACCATATCGTGACTCTAAGCAATAAGAATTTTGATATAAAAAGATGTTACCTTACTGATTTTTTCAAAACCTTCAACTGAATTCTCTCCTACAATTTCATTAACTTGAAACATTAGTAAGGAAGAAAGTGGGGGAGGGAAAAGGCCTGAAGATGAAGAGATCAGGACAGGTGTAAGCAGCTTCTATCACTACAGATTTACTCAAGGACAGCTCTCAAGGCTATAGAGGCTTGGCAAGAAAATAACCTCTCTCAGGCAGCAAATGTCACAGGACAATTAGAATTGAAAAAAGTGAAGATATTTGTGACTTTAAAACAAAGTTTCTAGATGACATGTGCATTTAAAATTAATTACTTTTAAAACAGACTTAAACTAACTTCATGATAGTTTAATATTTTTCCCATGAATTATTTTATAATTTTGATATTTTACTAAGAAATCAATGCAGTTATGTAGGAATCCAGAAACCAATTTTACAAATCTTACAAGTCTTGGAAAGCTGAAATTTACAAAATTCATAAGATCTCTCATCAAGGTTATATAAGCAATAAACAACTGCTGAGGAGAAAAGATTCTCCCAGACCCCACTTGACTTGCCTACAAGAGACTCCCACACCTATTAAGCAAGGTTAGAGAACTTCCAGGGATGCAAGTTCATACATCAGCCACAGACTAGGGTTAACTTTCCAGTGATGTAGCTGTCTTTATGTCATTCATGCTCCTATCAGTAGCCACTCATTCATGCTCCTTCAACCAGACACACAATTCCAAAGTCCCCCTCTCAACAAAGGTCCACAGAGAAGGCTATTAAAATATGATGATGTACTGAAGATCATGTTTTATTAATAGAATTGGATAATAGAAAAATCACTACTCATTCTGAAATTTTCCATATGAAATGTAAGGAATTGAGGCCCAGGCTGAATTTTCCATTTCTTTCCATTTGACTATTGTGATTTAGGAAAAATTGAGACAATCCCCTGTCTGTCAGATGAACAGTTGGCAAATATTTTTTCTTTTTGTTTTGTATCTTTTTGTTCTGTTGGCTAGTTATTATGTTGGGCAAATTTGATTTAATGAAATCCCATCTGTCCTTTCAAGGTCTGTAAGGAATTGTGTTGGAATTTTGATGGAGATTGTATTGAACCTGTAGGATGCTTTTGGTAAGATGGCCACTTTTTCTGTTAATCCTACCAGTCCGTGAGCATGGCAGATCTTTCCATCTTCTGATATCTTCTTTCAATTTCTTTCTTCAAAGACTTGAAGTTTTTAATCATACAAGTCTTTTACTTCTTTGATTAGAGTTAATCCAAGATAGTTTATATTATTTGATGTCATTTTGAAAAATATTATTTCCTTTATTACTATTTCAATTCATTTGCCATTTGTATATAGGAGGGTTATTGATATTTTCGAGTTAATCTTGTATCCTGCCACATTACTGAAGTTGCTTATCAGTTGTAGGAGTTCCTTGGTAGAATTTTTGGGGTCACTTATGTATATTATCATATCATTTGTAAATAACAATACTTTGACTTCTCCCTTTCAAGTTTGCATTCCTTTGATCTCCTTTTGTTGTCTTATATTGCTCTAGGTAAAACTTCAAGTACTATATTGAATAGATATGGAGAGAGTGGACAACCTTGTCTTGTTCCTGATCTTAGTGGAATTGCTTTGAGCTTCTCTCCATTTAATTTGATGTTGGTAATCAGCTTACTGTAAATTGTCTTTATTATTTTTAGGTATGTCCCTTGAATCCTCAGTCTCTCCAGAACTTTTATTATAAAGTTGTTGTTTATAAACTTTATATATTTATATATTATAAAGGGGTGTTGGAATTTGTCAAAGGCTTTCTCAGCATCTAATAAGATGATCATGTTCTTTTTTTCTTTCAGTTTATTTATATGGTGCATTACACTCAAATTCATATGGAAAAAATGAGCAAACAAACAAAAAACACAGGATGGCTAAAACAATTCTGAACAACAAAAGAACTGAAGGAGGTCTCACCATCCCTGATTTAAAGTCATACTGCAGAGCTATAGTAATAAAAACTGAATTGTATTGGCATAGAAACAGACACATTGATCAAGAATCTAATTGAAGACTCACACATAAATCCTATGGACATATGATTTTAGATAAAGAAGTCAGAAATACCCACTGAAAAAATAATAAATCATCTTTGAGAAATCATACTTGTCAAAATGAATGTGTGAAGAATGTAGAAGAATGCAAATAGATCCATGTTTAACACCCTTCACAAAACTCAAGTCCAAGTGGATCAAAGACCTAAACATAAAACCAGACATACTGAACCTGATAGAAAAGAAAGTGAGAAACAACCTTGAATGTATTGGTACAGGACACAGAATTTGAACAGAACATTGGTAGCATAGGCACTAAGATAAATAATTGATAAATGGACCTTATGAAACTGAAATGCTTCTGTAAGGCAAAGGACACTGTCAATTGCACAAAATGGCAGACTACAGAATGGGAAAATATTTTTTTAAGAACTTCACATCCAATAGAGGTCTAATATCAAAAATACATAAAGAACTCAAGGAATTAAATATTAAAAAATAATCCAATTTAAAAAATGGGGTACAGATCAAAACAGAGAATTCTAAATAGAGTAATTTCCAGTGTCTGAGAACACTTGCAGAAATGTTCAACATCCTTAGGGATTGGGGAAATGCAAATCAAAACTAATCTGAAATTCTATCTTACACCTGTCAAAATGGCTAAGAACAATAACACAAGTGACAGCTCATGATGGTGAGGATGTGGGGAAAGGGGAACACTCCTCCATTGCTGGTGAGACTGAAAACTTGTACAGCCACTATGGAAATCAATATGGCATATCCTCAGAAAATTGGGAAATGAATATACCCCAAAGACATTCCATCCTACCACAAAGACAGCTTCTGAACTATGTTCATTTTATCTTTATTCATAATAGCCAGAAACTGGAAACAATCTAGATGTCCCTTAACTGAAGAACGGATAAATAAAATGTGGAAAATATTTACAGGATGGAGTATTAATCATCTATTAAAAAAATGACATCATGATAGGTAGAAACCCTATGCAAGGGAAAATCCTAAGAATCTACAAGGATGATCAAAGCTAAGATTCCTAGCAAAGATTGGTAGCCTGAACTGGCTATCTCCTGTAATCAGATTGGTAACTACCCCAGTTGTCATCAGAGAGCCTTCATCCAGTGACTGATGGAAGCAGATGAAGAGAGCCACAGCCAAGCACTTGACCAAGCTGAGCTCAGGGAATCCTGTTGAAGAGAGGGAGGGAGGACTGTAGGAGTCAGGGGGTTAAGGTCATCACAAGGGAACCCACAGAAACGACTAACCTGGGATGGACAACTAGGGAGCCTGTATGGGACCAACCTAGGTCCTCTACACATTTGTGTACTTTATCTTCCTGTGGGACTCTTAGTGGTGGAAGCAGGACCTGTCCCTAATGCTTTTGGCTGGCTTCCAGGAACCTAGTCCTCATACAGGGTTGCCTTGTTCAGACTTAATACAAAGGGAGGAGCTTAGTCCTACCTCAACTTGATATGCCATGCTTTGTTGACACCCATGGGAGGCCTGCCCCTTTATGAGCAGAAACAGAGGAGGAGTGGATTGGGGGTGGGGAGAGGGGGATGGGAATGGTAGGAGAGAAGGGAAGGGAAACTGCATTCAGGGTGTAAAATAAATGGAACAATTTAATTAATAAAAATAAAACAAAAAATGACACCATGAAACTCTCAGGCAAATGAATAGAATTAGAAAAACCAGTGAGGTAACCCAGACCCAGAAAGACAAATATGGTGTGTAGCATGAATCTTAAAAGTTCTGGCCAACTTCTCAGCTGGTCTTGTTTCCTCAGACTGGAAGCTTCTGTGTCCTCATCCCAATGGCTCTCAGCTGAACTGTGCTCGAAAGCCTAAAAGCTTAACCAGCCAAATGCTTAACCAGTCAAATGCTGCTAGTTTCTGGTCCTCACGCCTTATATACCTTTCTGCTTTCTACCATCACTCCCTGGGATTAAAGGCTCACTTTCTGGGATTAAAGGTGTGAGTCACCATGCTTGGCTGTATCCTTGAACAGATAGATTTCTGCCTCAGGAGTACTAGGATTAAAGGTGTGTGCTACCACTGCCTATCCTAAGTATCTAGTGGCCTTTCTGTTCTTTGACCCCAGATAAGTTTATTAGGGTACACAATATTTTGGGGAACACAAGACCACAACATTTCCTCTCTTTTTGTCTAAAATTTAAAAAAGCTTATAACTACTACAAGAAAAACTATACAATAATATATACAACATATACAGTCAAAAATTACATTAATCATGTCTAGTCCATTAACATTTGACAGATTCAGATAAAAACTCCATTATAAATATTAACAATGTCCAGTCCAGTAACATTTGATAAACTCAGACAAAAAAAATTTCATTACTTATCCTATATAAAACAAGTAATTCCATTTTAAAAGTAGATTTCATAATCTCCCTTTTTATCTTATCACATCCATATTCTCTCTTTTTTCTTTTCATAATAGATTCAGTAGTCTACCTTTTGTCATTTTTGTATCTTCCCCTTTTTCTTTTCAGTGTAGATTCACTGATCGATCTACCCATTTATCCTATTATTTCTTTATCTTTTTTCTCAGAGTAGATTCGATGATCTATCTCATACTTATATTCTCTTTTTCTTTTTGCTTTCTAGGGGTGAAGATATCTTTAGGGAATCTTGAAAAAAATTTTTTTGGGTTTTCAAGTCCTGTATCATTTGTCCAGTTGCTGCATAATGAGAAAATGCGGGGCTTGTTTCAAGTCCTTGTTCAAGTAGTCTGTCAGGCTGAATCATCTCAGCTAGTCATCTCAAAATTGTCCTAAACAGTTTGTAGTCCAAAGTCGATCTTTCCGTTATGTTAATCAGCTTAATGGCTTTACCATAGTCCAGTCCCATCTTCCTTTTGAAGATTTCAAAGTCGCTGTTAGGCGTGGTCATGGTTCACTGTAGACTTTTTTTTTTGTGCCTCTTCTGTGGTTTGGAGCAAACACAGTCTGATAAGTGTCTGTCTCTCGGAACCATAAACATTCTTCCCTAAAAGAGAAAATCTTCACAGCAATTTCTCCCCACCATTTGTCTTGCCAAACTTTTCCAAACTGACCTTTGCCGATGCTTTCTTGTAACACGATGGATGGACTTCGCAATTGTTCTCTGAACCAGCAGCGGTAAACCCTTCATTCCAGGTAGCAGCATCACCGCAGTCACCAACACAAAGAGAAGGAGCCAGCAACTCGGAGCAGCAGCTGCTGCCTCCATAGTTCTGCTGCCACCGTTTGTGGCTAGGTTTTGACTGAAGCTTCTCCTTAGCAAGCCTCCTAGGCCGGCCTCAAACTCGGGATCCTCCTGCCTCTGCCTCCTTCAGCAAATCCTACTGGCATGAGCCACCACAACCAGCCAAGTGTAGCTCCGGCCTGAGCTGGGGCCCACAAGGCCACAGGCAAGCAGCTTTTTCATGAATTCGTACCACGAACATTGGGTGCCAGATGTAGCATGAATCTTAAAAGTTCTGGCCAACTTCTCAGCTGGTCTTGTTTCCTCAGACTGGAAGCTTCTGTGTCCTCATCCCAATGGCTCTCAGCTGAACTGTGCTCGAAAGCCTAAAAGCTTAACCAGCCAAATGCTTAACCAGTCAAATGCTTCTAGTCCCTGGTCCTCACGCCTTATATACCTTTCTGCTTTTTACCACCACTCCCTGGGATTAAAGGCTCACTTTCTGGGATTAAAGGTGTGAGTCACCATGCTTGGCTGTATCCTTGAACAGATAGATTTCTGCCTCTGGAGTGCTAGGATTAAAGGCGTGTGCTACCACTGCCTATCCTAAGTATCTAGTGGCTTTTCTGTTCTCTGACCCCAGATAAGTTTATTAGGGTACACAATATTTGGGGAACACAGTAGCACCACAATGGTATGTATTCACTTGTAAGTGGATATTAGCTATTAAGTAAATGATAATTAAGCTACAATCCACAGATCTAGAGAAGTTAAATAAGAGGGCTCTTGTGGGTATGTATGGACCTCTCTGAGAAGGGGAAATAGAGTAAATTTTTCTGATAAGACTGGGGATGGGTAGGGATGGGAGAAGCAAGGTCTCTCACTTATTTCTGGCAGTTGTCAAATTGGCTAATCTAGCTTTTTGGCTAATCTAGCTAACAAGCTTCTTCCAATGGTTCCCTTTTTCTACTTGGTAGGATGACAGATGAGTTGGCAGGCCCACCTAGCTTTTCTCTGCATATTGTTTATCTGAGCTCTGGTCCTCAAACTTCTGTTGTAACTGCTTTACTGCAGACTTGTCACTCAACCCCTCTTTCTGTTAAAGAGAATTTTACTATATATCCCAGATTACCACAGAACTCACTGCTCTGCTCATGAACTGCCTCTCCTTCATGATTGCTAGAATTACATCCAGCAAGAATTTTTCTATTCTTTTCACAAAACTTTTATGCTATTATTATTAAGTGTACCTCAAAGATCATGTGTTAAATTCAGGCTTGGTCTGAAAGCTACTAGGAGATGAAGCTACCAGGAGATGGAGGATAGTGGAAAATATTGGGCCACAGAGCCAATGTCTTTGAAATGGATATTGGGTTCCTAAGCCTTTACTCTTTGCCTGCTAGATAAGATTAGATAAGCTGTTTTCTCTCCCACATGTCCTCACTATGTTAAACTACCTTGTTAGAGGACCCCAAACAGATGAACCAACTGACAATGAACTGAAACTTCAACAGAAGAAACCTTTCCTCCTAAACTCACTTGTCTCAGTTATTCTATCATATTAATGGAAAGCTGAGTAACATAATTTTATATGATGACTGCTTTGGAGAACTTGAGATTATCCACCTAAGAAAGGGAGAAAACACATAATTGTCACCTTACAATTTTCTCATGAGTTGAAAGGATTTTGCTTATTTTTCTCTTTACTCAACCTAATAAGTATACATATAATCTGGAAGGACAACCAAGTAAAAGATATTACAATAATAGAAATAACTACTTTTCATTCAGTAGTGTGTGCTACATGTTACTAGAGCATTAAACAAATACGATTTTTCTCCTGCCAGGCCTAATGTAGAGGAAACCTCTGTGGTGCTTTGTAAGCTGTGTTTGGTCCCTTCCAACTCTGAGATTATTTTCAGTATTAATTTTTGCTTAGTATAGAAAACAATAGGTGTTATTGTGGAATTTTCATCATCGTCCTTTATTTCTCTCTCTTCATTGCTCTTCTCTCACTCTTTAGGCTTCATCATCACGTTTAATAGCCCACTTTCCACTTTCTTTTTGTTTTAAAGATTTATTTTATTTTTAATTATGTGGTTTGTGTGTGTGAACATGCCAAAGCCTTGGAGGCCAGAGGATTTAGAATCCCCTGCAGTTTTAGAGGGCAATCAATCATCCAACATGGGTGCTAGGACCTGAACTTGCATTCTCTGCAAGAGGAGTGTGCAATCATAACTGCAGGACCATCTCCTTCTGTGAATGGGACAAAGCCAAATTCCTAGATTTTACATCATGGATATAACTTGTGAGTTTGGGCACAATTAAAGAGTGGAAAAGGGTGAGTCAATGAATGTCTGGCTTGTTTCAAACATCCATGGACATATTATTAATTTTGGTATAATATCAGTGGTAATTTGCTGTTCCAGGCAGGACGTAGTAACATCAATCTGCTTCTTTAAAAGAACAACACAAATCACACTGCTTACAATTATGCTTATAGCTCATTTGCCTGTTAATATTATCCTTTGACTACAATGGGCCACCACTCTCCCCTCTTTGGTGAGGCAGAATGTTTGGTTCTCTTCATAGAATACACAATGGTTTTGCTACAGGTTATTCATTCTTTCTACCCAACTACTCCTGATGTCTTCATGTATTTTTAAGGTCAATGGCTAAGTGTATGGATCCATACCAAGTAAAACTACTGGATTTATCCACAAACATATCAACACATTGACAATTTTACACCATGTTCTTCAGTCCACTGAAATGAACCCACACTGAAAACTAGTTAGTTTGGCCAGTCTTTTCTGTACTTTCTCAATTCATGTCCCACCTTTCTGTTGAGAATTGAATTAGAGTAATAGATTTCAGTCATCAAATGCATTGTACTTTTCTTTGTATTTCCCTCAAAATCACATTTTTAGAGTAGATGTAAGAACAGAGGAGTAGATCGTGTAATATTTATGACACAAATGGACTCTGATTAGATAGAATTTAGATTTAAATTGTGGTTATTAATTATTAGCTCTGCTATAATGGGGAAAAATTTCAAATGGTTTGTGTATCAGTGTCTTCAGCTGTAAGATGGAATAATAAAAATACCTATGTAAGTGTTTTGTCATGAGCAATCAATGAAATAATGCATTTAAGTTCAATAATTTAACCACTGCTCTTGTGGTTTCATAAATATGTGAATCTTAAAACACTGAATCATTTAATTCAACTTTCAAAATAATATATTAATAATCTTATGTACACTTTAAAATACATTTGTTTAATTTTACATTTCAAAAGTTACACATTCTGATTTCTCAGAGAAATAAATAAAATGATATAAAAAAATAAGCATTTCAGTCTATGTACATGTAAAACTGTCCTGAAGTTAATAAAATGTTACACAAAATATCTGTTGTATAATATAAATTATTAAAACAATTAAATTGAGTTTGTGAAACAAAGTTTACATGTCAGAAAATGGATGGCTATAGAACCTAGTTGGAAAGCAGTAAACAAATACAAAACAATTTTCTTACTAAAGGAGAAAAAACAAACTTTGATTTGCACTTAGCTACCCTAGCTGTGATTTATTTTCGATTACTATAATCTTTCATAACATTGACAATAAAAATTTGTATGATTTCTCAATCTCCTCCTATTGCCAAAGGAAATATAGTTCTGTAAACCGCAAATGGACTGTGCTAACAATTATAAGCTGTTTGACAGTAGAATTACATTATTGTTGAGAAACTTAATTTGAAACACATAAATTGATGCCCAAACAGGCCACACAGAAGCTGTGTGATTTAGTTCGACATTATTACTGTTACTTATGTCTTAGCCCCAACCTTTACAAGGAAAAAGAAAATGTGCACAATGAACTGTGAATTACTACTCACAGAATCTTCAGGGGGATGACATAATGCAACCGTTTTAGAACATTTCAAAGGATCTTGCAAATTATTTCTCCTTTAGGAAGTTTGGAAGACATAAACCATCTTTAAGATATTTTTGTCTTTCCAATTTTAAAGGCCCCATTATAGGAAAACATAAAGCCCAGAATTTTGAAAATCTAAGGGCAGTTAAGAAATACATGTAGAAATTAAAATTCTCTCCTGTGCTTGTGTAGTTTCAAAATCTTATCCACTGCTTTGATCCTAATCTTTATTCACTTTTTGTATGTAGGGCTAACTTATCCCTTAAACACAATGGCTGTTGTCTATAATTTGCAGTTCATGAAAGTGTTTTCATTTTAAAACCAAAAGAATAATGAATGTGATAACAGTGAATAAATATTCCAGATAATAAGGAATATATCCTAATTCATTTGATATAAATGCAAGTAAAAGATGCACATTATTAAGATTTTATTTTTTATATTTCATTATTTTTATATACATTTTATATAAATTTCATTATATTTTTATTTAACATTTTTTTACATATACTTTATTTTGATCATGTTTATCCCATTCCCCCAATTCTTCTCATATCTTCCACACCTCCCTACCTACCCAACTTCATGTTCTTTCTCTCACTCTCTCTTTGCTCTCTCACAAGAAGAAACAAAACAAAACAGGAAACAAAAAAAACCTCACAAAACCTCAAAAATGAAAATTAAAATAGGGAAAATATCAATAAGACAAAACATGCCAAAATAAAGTAAAAAAAAAACAAAACCTCCACAAAAATATCATTGGGTTTGTTTTGTGTTGGCCAAATACTCTTGGGCAAGAGGCCTGTCATGGGGTATGGTTGATAAATCCAATGATATTCTACTAGAGAGAACTGATTCATGGTCCTGAAAGTTAATCTGCACACTGGCAGGGTAGAAAGATAGGTAATTAATATCACCAACCTACAAACTCTTTGGCCTACAACAGCAACTTGCCTGAAATATATATGAGTGAAATAGTGGCAGAAATGTTATGGAAGTATAACCAACTATGTTTTAAAAGATTAGATTTAAGGCTCACTCAGTGAGATGGAACTCATACCTGATACTGCTCATGGAGCCAAGAACATGAGATAGGACACAGGTCTAGGGAAAAACCTATTACTACCATTCTGCTAAAATAACATAGCAGTAAAATGACTCCTAATGATGTACTCACGTACTCACAGATCAGTATCTTTCTCAAACCTCATCAGAGTAGCTACTTTGTGATGTAGAATGGAACTAACACAGAGATCCACAACTAGACAACGTGCAGAAAAAGACTTTTGAAGCACTCAGTCCTAAATGAGGTGTTTTCATCAAATCCCTCCTTCAAGGCTTAGGGGAATCTATGTAGAAGAGGAGGCAGAAAGATTGTAAGAGCCAGACGTGATGAATGATGTCTTAGGGTTTCTATTGCTGTGCAAAGACATCATGACCACAGCAACTCTTATAAAGAAAACATTTAATTGGGGGATGGACTCACTTATAGTTTCAGAGGTTCAGTCCATTATCATTATGGCAGGGAGCATGGTGGTATACAGACAGACATGGTGGTGGAGGAGTAGCTGAGACTCCTAAATTTTGCCACCAAGAGGAAGTCGACTGAGATACTGGGCAGTATCCTGAGCACAGGAAACCTCAAAGCTTGCCTCCACAGTGATATACTTCCTCCAACAAGGCAATACCCACTCCAACAAAACCACACTTCCTAATAGCACCACTCCCTATAAGATTATGAGAGCAAATTACATTCAAACTACCACATTCTACTATCTGGCCCCAATAAGCTTGTAACAATATCATAATCCAAAGTGCATTTACTCCAACTTCAAAAGTCCCCGTAGTCTATAACACTCTCAACGATGTTAAAAGTCCAAAATACAAAATCTCTTCTGAGATTTATGCATTGTCTTAACTGTAATCCCCTGTGAATTCAAAACTTATATATTTATATCTCACATACGTCCAACATATAGTGGCACAGGATATGCGTTACTATTCCAAAGCATAAGAAAGCAAGCATAGTGAGGAAATAGTAGACAAATCAAGACTTAAAACCAGCTGGGCAAACTCCAAACTCTATATCTCCATGTCTGATGTTAAAACAGTCTTCAGATCTCTAACTCTGTTCAGCTTTGTTGACTACAGCACTTTTCTTTCTCTTCGGCTGCTTCCTCTACCTGTTAGCGGCTTTCCTTGGAAGGTATCCTACAGCCTTGGCATCTCTAACATTTTGAGTTCTCCAAGGCAACCCAGGCTTTACAGCTTCACTCAATGGCCTGTCTACTAGGCCTCCACTGACACATGTCTGGCCTCAATGGCTTTCTTTAGGTACAGAGGCAAATTCCATAAACCATTTCCTCTATTGTTAACTCTAAAGCCAGAACCATGTGGCCGAAGCTGCCAAGTTCCGTATCTTACTGGGGCTGAAACATGGCCACTCATTCCATTACATCTTCACCAGCTTTCTGTTCTTTACTGCCTAAGCTTGGCTGTCCTGAAACTGGATCTCTAGACCAAGCTGGACTCAGACTCAAAGATCTTTTGGCCTCTGCCTTCCCAGTGCTGGAATTAAAAATATTCACCACCACACTCGGCTCTAAACTTTCTTTTTGTCCCTTTTCACAAGTTGGAAACTTAGCTGGGTGGGATCTTGACCTAAGATCACCACTCTCTTTACTTCATTTCTTAATCTGTTTATATCCTTCAACACAGGGCTTAGTTCCATTCCACTTCCTGATGCTCTTTTTCTCCTCAAATTATATGCTTAGTGTTTTTAGTTTCTTAGCTTGCTCCTTTTCTTTATAAATCCTCATTAGTGTTAACACTAATAACTACACAACGGAGTCTATACTAGGCTGTTTTGAGATGTCTTCTGCCAAAGGAATTAGTCCAAAAGTCTTCACTTTAGCCTCAGGCAGAGTCTTCTGACAAGGGCAAAAAAGCAGCCATTTTCTTCACCAAAATATCTCTAGGCCACATACTAATGTTCTTCTCTGAAACCTGTTGAGTCCCACAGTTCATCAAATCACATTCAGCACCACTGTCTTCCATGTACATTCCATTCTTATAGCCCATTAAGCAGCACTTAAAGCATTCCACTGATTTCCTAACCCAAACTCCTAAAGTTCATAATACTCCAAACAAAAACATGGACAGGCCTATCACAGTACCAACTTCTGTCTTAGTGAAGGTTTCTATTGCTGTGAAAAGATACCATGATCATGGCAACTCTTCTAAATAAAAACATTTAAATGGGGGGCACTTACAGCTTCAGAGGTTCAGTCCATTATCATCAAGGTAGGGAGAATGGCAGCATGAAGGCAGACATGGTGGTAGCAGAATAGCTAAGAGTCCTATGTCCTGCAGGCAATAGGAACTTGACTGTGACATTGGGTAGTATCCTGAGCATAGGAAGCCCCAAAGCCTGCCTCCACAGTGACACACTTCTTCCAACAAGGACATACCCACTCTAACAAAGCTACACCTCCTAATAGTACCACTACCTATGGGGGGGCCATTACACCCAAACTACCACAGATGACTATAAGGAAACTGTGTTTTCCTGACAAAAAAGGAATTGTACACATATGAACTCATAGAGATTATTATGTCACATGCAAGACCAGCACAGGTTAAAGTCAAATAAAATGCCAGCACTGAAAAGAAGTGGATATGGGCTCCCACCTCTGATCAAAGGTTTATCTTTTGAGTTATGTACATGCTTGTGTGTCTGTGTGGGGATAAGCACATGATGTGTGTGTGGATAATTGCCCACAAATGCAGATACCTGTATAGTCCAGTATAAAATGATGGATCTTCTGGCCACGCAGTAATAGGCAGTTCTGAGCCCACAAATGTAGGTCCTGGGAATTGAACTCATGTCCTCTGAAAGAGCAGTGTGTGTGTGTGTGTGTGTGTGTGTGTGTGTGTGTGTGTGTGCCTTCTTGATACAATAGGACTGAAGAAGCATATATTAAATCACAGAGAAGGTAGCAGTATGCATAGGGCCTGAACAAGACACAGGTCCGAGCACTGAAAAGGGAAGTAGACATAAGCACCTAACCTTAACTCAGAAGTTATCTCCAAGTGTCAACTGCTCACAAAGGAAAAATCAATTTTCTCCAGTGGAGTCTCATTGGGTATGCAAACCACACTTAAGGGCAGGTCTCTTGTCCAGCAATACATGGCCAACACAAAATGAACTTAATCATATAATTTTTGAAGATGTTTTTCCTCATAATGCTTTGTTTGGGCAATTTTTTGCCTTATTGGTCTTGGGCTTATACATTACGTTTTCTGATTTTTTTGTTTTTATGTTTGTTTTGTGTGTGTGTGTGTGTGTGTGTGTGTGTGTGTGTGTGTGTGTGTGTGTGTGTGTTTTATGCTTGTATGTGTGTTTCTTGAATTTTATTTCGATGGTTTTTTTGTTTGTTTTGTTAGCCTATTTGTTTAATAAAGAGAAAGAAAAAGAAACTGTGGAGTTGGGTGGGGATGAGAAGGATGTGAGAGCTGATGGAGGAGGGAAACTCTAATCAGAATACATTGTAAGTAAAAATTCAATAGAAAGAGCAATATATGCTCTTAACTGCTGACTCTTTTATATAACCCATGCAATATAGTTGTAAATTCATTTTACGGAGGAGACACAAAAGCAACAGTGCTTATGACTTACAGAAGTCATAATTTAGCCTTCTATGTATCTTGGAAAGGTAGGTCAGGCTGAATGATGGAGTCAAAAGATATTCATGCCCTAGTCTCTGGTGCCTGTGAATATTACCTAATATAGCAATAAAAGACTATCTTCCTTAAAAAATCCTGAGATGGGAGTTTACCTGAGGAAGCACCAAATCTAATCATGCATAGTTTTTAAGATAGGGTAGGAAGAAAACTTGACACATGGATCGTCAGAAGCCATCGTGACCATGGAAACAGAGATGCAAATGACAGGGGTCAGGGTAATGAAGATTGGAGTCCATGAAAAGATGTAAGAGGCAAGGAATTTATTCTCTGCTACAGATCTGAAAGGAGCATGCCATTCCAGCAATCTTATTTAAATTCCATGAAGATAATCTCAGAATATTCTCTAGAACTGTAAGAAAATAAAAGTTTATTGTTTGATGTCAAAGTACTTATGATATTTTGTTATAGCACCATATCAACCTAATACAAAGATTATTCACAGTTGAGTATCATATTAATGAATGATAACTTTCTGGCTTACACTTAAAAATAAATTATAAGTCTAGACAGTGTATATTGAGGATCTATTAAAGCACTATAATATTTAAAGAGAGCAAAATATCAAATTATTCTTGAAATAAAGGTGAATTATGCTTGAATGTGTATTACTTATATCTTGTTAATGTCTAACAATTTAGGATTATATATATCAAAAAATTAACATAAAATATAGAATATGTTTTGTACCATCTATTATACCTACAACATGTAACCAAAACAACTTATTTTTAAAAGATCAAAGATGATTAACCTTGCAAACCAATCACAATCATGTACATAAACCTTTACCTCATCACCCCTTTCTATGTTAGGAAATATATTCATATATATATGTAAATTTCTTTTAATCACTACAGGATTGAAAGGGTACAAATTTTCTGAGCTGCTGAACCTTGTGATTGAAATGAAGCTTTATGACACCGCTTACAGAAATAAGAAGGGCAGATGTCAATGCCCTTTCAAATGCAAAGACAAGGAATGGATTGTTAAATGGGCAGAGTTAAGTGATCGTCTGAAAAGAACATTTACTAAAAGTGATATGTCAAAAGAATAGTCTTAATGTGTTGCTGCAAATCTGTTACTGTAAACTCTGTATTCAATGTTATCTTTGCTTTAACATTCAATGTCTTTGAGTCTCAATGGTTTTCAGTGAGATTGATTTGTTTAAAGGATGAATGGCTTGAAAAATACCTGCCCCTTTGCTCATCTTTAAATAAAGAGATGTGTCTTCTAGAGTTTATGAAGAAGTGAGGGAGTTGTTCCCTTATTTTTCTAATATAATCTAGTCAATTTTCCTTTCCAAATGTTCACAACCCAATAAACCATATTGATATGAACATTTTCTGCAGTTCCAAATACACATCTTTGCAGAAGAATACTTTCTAATTCAGTCTTTGTTTTTAGACTTTAAAAAAATCAGTTTATTTGTCTTTATGAAAACAAAGCATGATAATCACGTGATTTAAATTATTTTTATAGCAAGATGATATGACTAGATTTGTATAAATTATATGTGAAAGTAATAGCTGTTTCTGTATTTTCCAGATACTGTCTTAGACTGAGAGAAATCATTTCTAAATGTCTTCGAACACTAAGGTCAAAAATATTTCTTTTAGACTATTTCATTCCAGTGCACTACATAGAATTTGGCTTTTAATATTTCTTGAGTCCAAGAATATATATGAATGAACACATATACTAGCCACTCAACAACTCTACCATAATAGAAATGGAACGTTGTAGTGAAAATTATGACAAGTAGAAATCTGGACAGCATCCTTTATACACATACAGAAAGTGACAACAGTCATCCACTCAATGTGATTTTAGAAAAATTTTTAAAAGTTCCATGTTCCTGAAAATAGCATCTACTCACTCATCTTTAGTGTTAGCAATACAACAAATAGAATAAATGTTCACATTTTCCAATGATCCACTATAAAAAGTAAATGCCAAGATGTTTTATAACACTTTACTCTTTTTATTTTTTATTGAAAATAGATTCTTCTCTCACACATCCTGACCACAGTTTCCCCTCCTTCCACTCCTCTAAGCTCCCCCACAACACCTGTCCTATCCCCTAGGTCCACTACCCCTCCATTTCCTCTTCTGAAAAGAGTAGGCCTCCAAGAGGCAACAGTCAAACATGACAAAACAAGATAGAATTAGACAAGAAAAAAGCCCTCTTAAGTACACAATGACAAGATGTTTTTCTATGAACTCATTATCTTTGAGATTTAAGATAATCTAAGGTTAGATAAATGTGAGTTGGATTCAGACTGTCCCCTTTACATGCTGAGGCATGTCAGTCAGGTTCATCACATTGAGTTCTAAACAGAGAGTTCTCAACAGAGGAAACTCAAATGGCTGAAAGACATTTAAGGAAATGCTCAACATCCCTAATCATCAGGGAAATGCAAATCAAAACAACTCTGAGATACCACCTTACGCCTGTCAGAATGGCTAAGATCAAAAACACTGAAGACGCCTTATGCTGGAGAGGATGTGGAGCTAGGGGAACTCTCCTCCACTGCTGGTGGGAATGCAAGCTTGTACAACCACTTTGGAAATCAATATGGCGCTTTCTTAGAAAATTGGGAATCAATCTCCCCCAAGATCCAGCTATACCATTCTTGGGCGTATACCCAAGGAATGCTCAATCATACCACAAGGGCACTTGCTCAGCTATGTTCATATCAGCATTGTTTGTAATAACCAGAACCTGGAAACAACCTAGATGTCCTTCAACTGAAGAATGGATAAACAAAATGTGGTACATATACACAATGGAATACTACTCAGCAGAGAAAAGCAATGACATCATGAGGTTTGCAGACAAATGGATGGATCTAGAAAAAAATCATCCTGAGTGAGATAACCCAGACTCAGAAAGACAAACATGGTATGTACTCACTCATAGGAGGATACTAGATGTGGAACAAGGATGACTGGACTGCTACTCACATCACCAGGGAGGCTACCTGGAAAACAGGACCCCAAGAAAGACACAGGGATTGCCCAATGACAGAGAAATGGAATGAGATCTACATGAACAGCCTGGACATGAGTTGGGGTAATGAAGGGCGAGGGTCAAGGGAATGAGAGCTTAGGGGAGCGGGAGATCCCAGCTGGATCAACAACAGAGAGGGAGAACAAGGAATAGGAGACCATGGTAAATGAAGACCATATGAGAATAGGAAGAAGCAAAGTGCTGGAGAGGCCCACAGAAATCCACAAAGATACCCCCACAACAGACTGCTGGCAATGGTCGAGATACAGCCCGAACTGACCTACTCTGGTGATGGGATGGCCAAACACCCTAATTGTTGTGCTAGAAACCTCATCCAACTACTGAGGGATCTGGATGCAGAGATCCATGACTAGGCCCTGCGAGTCCAATCAGCGAGAAAGAGGAGGGTTTATATGAGCGAGAATTGTTGAGACCAAGGTTGGATAAAGCACAGGGACAAATAGCCAAACGAATGGAAACACATGAACTATGAACCAATGGCTGAGGGGTCCCCACTGGATCAGGCCTTCTGAATGGGTGAGACAGTTGATTGGCTTGATCTGTTTGGGAGGCATCCAGGCAGTGGGACAAGTACAACCATTCATAGTCTCATTTTCCAGAGATGGTAATTATTATATTTGAGTATTTGTCTTCATAGAATTTTTTTCATTAATATATATGAATCTCATATGACACATACTTCACAATTTGGAGATATATCTTTATAGCAGCTTTGGGAGAAATGTTATTTCTGAGAATAATAAAATAATCATTTTTGTCTCATTATTCAATTGAATATTTCCATTGTTGTATATAAGCTTTTTAAATTTTGTGAAATCACAATTACTAATTGGTAGCATTATTTCTTGAGGGCCTGGAGTCCTATTCAGTAATTCTTTTCTTCTGTTAATACTTTGAAGTGATTCCCCATACTAGTTCTTTAACAAATTCAGTTTCATGTCTTACATAAATGTATTTGATCATTAATTTGATTTTATACAGGGTGAAAGATACAAATTTTTATTTTGTTCTTTTGTGTGCTGATATCCAGTTCTCTCAAAACCATTTGTGGAAGAGGCTGTTTTCTGTAACACAAATTTTGGCATCTTGGTTGGCTATCAGGTGGCTGTACCAGTGTAGGTTTCTATCTGGCTACTCTATTTTATTGGGGTATGTGCTTGTCTTGTGCATATTTTATATCTTAAACAATAAGTTTTATTGAATTTTTTCTTTTGGCAATTTTATACATGATAGTATATTCTGATTACTGCAATCTGCCTGCTGCTGACATCTCCTTCTCCTAACCAATTATATATATATATATATATATATATATATATATATATATATATATATATATATTCAATCAGTTTTGTCTCCTTAGAGAATCTGAGTAATACAATATATATTTCTGTATATATTCAATTTTATAATAATGATACAAGGATTTTGATTGAAATTACATCGAATATGTATCTTTTCTCAGGTGCAATGGGTATTTTCACAATATTAATTCTCCAGTTCTTGAGAATAGGAGTTCTTTCCATCTTCAAATATCTTTTTCAAATTTTCTTCAGTGTCTTAAAGTTTTTATTTTAAAGATCTTTCATACTGTTAGGTTTAATCCAAGTACTCTTTCTTTTTTGAGGTAAATGTGAGTGACATTGTTTATCTAATTTCTTTTTCAACACTTTTGTTATTTTTTACCCAAAAATTTACTAATGTTTGTATATTAATTTTGTATTCTACTACTTTGCTCAAAACACTTATCAAATCCAAGCATTTTCTGTTAGGCTTTACATACTGTAACATGGTGTATATGACCACATCATCAGAAAATAAGCATGCTTTTACTTTCTCATTCAGTATTTGAATTCATTTTATTTCCTTCTCTTGTCTTATTGCTATGTGAAAACTCCAAGTACTTTACTGAATAATAATGGAAATAGTGGATGCCCTTATTCCTGATTTTAGTGGAAATGCTTTGCATATTTTCCCATTTCATAATATAATGGTGGTAAAATGTTTGTTTTATATACTTTTTAATATATGAACATAATGTTCTTTCTATTCCTAGGTTGTTTGGAGCGTTTATCAAACATCCTGTAGAGGATACACACATAGATGAATTGATAACTCATAAACTGAAAAAATAAAACAATCCAATGACTAAATGGACAGTTTCAAAAGATGAAATACAAGTGATTAATAAAAAAAATGAGAAAAAAATGTTCAACTTTACCAGTCATGCAAGAAACACAAATTAAAATCACACTGACATTCCATCTCACACTGGTCAGATTGGACATCATTACAAAGCCAGCAACAAATGCTTGGGAATATATAGCCAAAAGGTAGCCTTTATATATTACTTATTGCATATAAATGTACCCTGTCACTATGAAAATCAATGTGGAGTTTCTTTAAAACATTCACAAGGGACCTTCCACAAGGTCTAGCTCTACCACTTTTGAATGTTTCCTCCAAAGACTCCATGTCAAAATATGGCAAAGATACTTGCATATCTCTGCTAATTACATCACTATTTGTAGTAGCTGAGTCATATAAAAAACTCTAGGTATCAAACAACAGAGGAATAGAGAAATTAATCAAGAAAATTATATATATATATATATATATATATATATATATATATATATATATATATATTTCTGCCTCAATGAAAAAAGTTATGTCATTTCAAGAAAATCAATACAAATGGAGATAATCATAGTAAGTGAATTAAAGCAATGTCAGAAAGACAACGTAATATATTTTATCCCCTTTTTGTTTGCCTGATTTTATAATCATGGAAAATTATATAAACTCCACAGCTTCTAATCTGAATGCCTATTTTAACTTTATAGAAGTTCTTTGAATTATATACAGTTTGAATCTGATTAATTTTGGTGTGTAGTGCTTTTATTTATTTGTAGGGTTTTTTTTGTAACGAAGTTTAGGGAGACATAAAGTCAGATATGTATATATTGACATGAGTATGTGGTATCGCATGCAAAATACATTATATATTTGTATACAAATATTCAAATACATCCCACTATATCCCAGTATTTTGTGTGTGCACGCACATCATTTTTTGGAGACTATTTATTTCATTTGCAATGTAGTCCCATGACATGTAGCCAAATAATAACATAACAGAAAAATGTTGAGTTCTGAGTGGGCATGTGTGCTTCTTTGACTGCTCTCATTGCCAGGGTTTTCAGGAAAAATACTCTGCTTGATAGAGAGCGTTCTTATGGTGTGTGTTTATGAATCAAACACTTTTTTCATTTAGTAGAATTTAATATTCTTGATTTTCACTTTGATTTTTTATGCCTTTATCTTCATTCTGTATTTCTTGGGAGTTTCCTTCTTTGGGGAACATCAGCATTTCTATTCTGCCTGGGGTATTCTGTTTCATCTTGCTCAAGTGCTGCTTTTGTTCAAATAATCTTTTTGTAATCAATCCTTTTGCTCATTTTTTTTATCTCTTGCAGGGGGTGCAGATTAATTTACCTCTTTCCTGTCTCTCTGGTAGTGGTTTTGAGTAAATCTTGGTCATACATGCTAAGCTTATGCCTCAATGGTGCTTTTCCAAACTTCCTTCTTTGATTAGTTTGTTGAGTGGAGGTCTTTAACAACGAGGAGGAAGAGAAACATTCACATAACTTTGTATTTTTGAAGTGACCCATGTTGTAATAGATGGTGGATTGAATATAATGGGAAATAAGCTATTTCTGTTAATGAGAACAAATATTTCATATTTTGTGGAGAGTCCCAAACTGTATACCTGTTATCATCAGACCACAGTGTTTTTGCTGTTTCTCCATGTAACTGTGCACCTTCCCCTAAGTGGAGACCTGGAGCCTCTGACTGTTCTCATGTGTACTCTCAATAATCCAGATTAACTGAAAATCTGGATTCTCTGAATTTAGATATTGCACAAAATACTTCAAAATTTTATTGGTTTTATTAGCCTTGCACTCCTTGCTTTTATGGTGAATAGTAACCATGAAAAAAGGCAAGTGAGACTAGGAAACAAGAATCAGAATTAATTTGTTTCATGGAATCAATGTCCTGCAAAATATGACATTGACTTGAAAACTTAAACACCATAGTTCCAGAGAAACTACGAGATTTGCCAGTCAATCTTAGAATGCCAGTGTTCTTTCTTTCAGTTGTGAAATTAAGACCGAGAGAAATAGGTGGCAGGTGGTTGAATTCAGATGTAGTATGTTGCCATATTATCTATGCATTCAGGTTTCCAGTTTAGTGTTTCTTTAGCATTACATGACATGTGAAAGCATTCAGATAGGATTCAGTGCACAGAAGAGATTCATATACTTCTTTTTAATGCCTTGATTTTATTATCTTGAAACAACTACCCCTCTGTGTGTCTGTGTGTCTGTCTGTCTATGAATATGTGTGTCTACATATAGCTTCTCTCTCTCTCTCTCTCTCTCTCTCTCTCTCTCTCTCTCCTTTCTTTCTCATACTGGAAATTGAACCTAGATTCTAGCTCATACTGGGAAAGTACTTATACTATCACCCTTTCAAAATGTGATAGTTTAGTCTACATTTTAATTCTAATTTGAATTAACAGGCAAATTTGTACTCATTTATGGGGTAGAGTCTGATAATCCAATGCATGAATACAATGTGTAATGAACAAATCAAGATAAATAACATTTTTATTGACTCAAATATTTTTCCTGTGTGTAGGAAACATTCATATACTTTCTCCAATTGTTAGAAAAGTGTGATTAACTGTTGAAGACCGTAGTTACCCCACTTGTGCTATCAAATATTAGAATTGCATTCTTTCTTATGATTGCATTTTGATACCCTTTATACCTATTTGCAGAATTTGTCATCTATTGGTGAAATTATTAAGGCCACTCCACATAGTTAAAAGGAGATTTATTTAATGGCGTAACTTACAAGTTAAGGGATAGTTAGGTCACAGGGTCTGGGAAAGGTGTATCAAAGTCCAGCGGTGTTCTCTGGAGCTCTGCTTGGCTCACCTTCACCGTCCAAGGTCCCGGAACCTGTAGCTGGAGAATTTTTCTCTAGCTCCCACCACCAAGTCCCGCCAGTCCCAGAGCCCACTTATAAAACAAACACACAGACTCTTACATCATTTAAACTGCTTGGCCATTAGCTCAGGCCTATCATTGTCTAGCTCTCACTCTTATATTTAGCCCATTTCTATTAATCTTTACTTTGCCACGTGGCTCGTGGCTTACCGGTACTTTACATCTTCCTTGTCTTGGCAGTGGCTCCAGTTCGTCTCCCTTTCCTTCCTCCTTCCTCAATTCTCCTCTCTCCTTGTCCCGCCTATACTTCCTGCCTGATCACTGGCCAATCAGTGCTTTATTTATATCGAGCGATATCCACAGCAGGAACTGAGTGAGTGCGCTGCCCATCCAGATCTCAGGTCTCCAGGCGCCTCCCTTGGCCCTGCCTTGTAGGCATGACAGTTGCCGAAGTCTCAATGGGGGTTGGAACTTCCAGATCAAAGCTGGAATGGCTACCCACTACAGTCATCAACTTACAATTTCTTTCTTCTAGTAACCTCTATTCTAAAGTTTTCACATACTTGATTGTCATTTGTGCCTTTTTTTTCAAGAAATGTCCTCATATCATATGCTCTTATTTTAACGTTAATAAAAGGGGCTACATAGCTTTCTTTTTCATGGTGTTCTGAAAATTATGCTTCTGCTCTGGAGTCTTCATTTTATAATGTAAAAACTCCATTCCTTCACAAAGAGAAATATATTGCACTTCCTAGGAATTTTTTTTTGGGGGGGTGTGTGTATTAGTTACCAGAGGCTTTTGTTGCCTTTAAAAATCATCAAGTTTGTTTGATTTAAATGAACTGTAGCATGATGTGCCACTTTGAGATCAGTTAGTGTTATGATATAGCATGTGAGAGGCCCTGGCAGGTGGAGCCAAGGTGCCTTGCAGAGGGTGAGAGACAGAGATGCCTTGCAGACAACACTCAGTGAAGACTTTTATTTGGTTGGGGAAAGAGAGAGGGGGAGAGAGATAGAAAGAGAGGAAGAGGGAGAGAGGGGAGAGGGAGAGAGGTAGAGGGAGAGAGGGAGAGAGGTAGAGGGAGAGAGGTAGAGGGAGGGAGGTTGAGGGAGAGAGGTAGAGGGAGAGAGGTAGAGGGAGAGAGGTAGAGGGAGGGGGAGAGGGAGAGAGGTAGAGGGAGGGGGAGAAGTAGAGAGGTAGAGGGAGGGGGAGAGGGAGAGAGGTAGAGGGAGAGAGGTAGAGGGAGAGAGGTAGAGGGAGAGAGGTAGAGGGAGGGGGAGAGGGAGAGAGGTAGAGGGAGAGAGGTAGAGGGAGAGAGGTAGAGGGAGGGGGAGAGGGAGAGAGGTAGAGGGAGGGGGAGAGGGAGAGAGGTAGAGGGAGGGGGAGAGGGAGAGAGGTAGAGGGAGGGGGGAGAGGGAGAGACTAGAGGGAGGGGGAGAGGGAGACAGGGGGAGAGAGAGAGAAAGAGAGAGAGAGAAACAGAGACAGAGACAGAGAAACAGAGACAGAGACAGAGAGAGAGACAGAGAGAGAGACAGACAGAGAGAGAGAGAGACAGAGACAGAGAGAGACAGAGAGAGAGAGAGAGACAGAGAGAGAGAGAGAGCACCTTATGGGAATAGAGAGAAATAGAGAGAAGAGAAGCAGGAGGAGGAGCTTTCTCTTTTAAAGGGGATTTTACCTCAGGTCACTGAGTGGGTCTCCAAGTGACAGGTCAGAACACTAACATTCCTCCCTTTTAACTATTATAAAATGGTGAGTTATAGAAAGGTGAGTTATTGATAGTGGCGGAGGCGGGGGATGAGGACGCTGAATCCTTAAGACTGCTTCATACTGACAAGGGGTGAAGTGGGGAGGGGGGAAGTTAGGATTTGGGGTCATGCCCAGCGGGAAATCAGTTCCTTGAGGGAGCTGAGAAGGCAGGTTGCAGCAGTGATACTCCAGGAGCTTGGGGGAATAACAAGCCAAATCAGGAATACAGAAGCCTGCCACTGCATCTGCCCAGCATGCCAGCAGATTTTCGCTCCTGTGAGGGATACCCTGGCTTAGCCAGCTGGGGGTTCCCCATGTGTGCATAATTCATAACAGATTCTTCTGAATTTGATCATTTTCTGAAGGACTAATATGGGAAAATTTGATCATTTACATGTGATTTATTTCAGAGTAGTATTGAGTACAGCAGTTGTGTAGCCTGCCATATTCAAGGACTTTGGGTCCTTCCACCAGAACAGTTGTCATTATCTGTGCCCACTCTCTGCTTGATTCTTAAGATATTTTACTGATGGCCATTCTCCAGGTTATCATTCCTCCCACATGTAAAGATTTTCAAATGGCAGTACCTCTTGTTTTGATTCTCATAGAACTTGGTGAATAAGAGCCATCATGGGTAGGTCTCAAACTGGACAGGATATTTTCCAAAACCTTACTCTAGTCATTTTGACTTGTATTTCCCATCTAAGATACATTGGATTGACCTTGAAAATTTTGTTCAGTGTATGAGGAAAAGGATTGAAATGAAAGGGTTTATATATATACATATATAAAATTCACTAGCTTGTCAGAGGTAAAATTAGAATTTCAATGCTGTGTTGCTGGAATCTTAAAGGTACTTATTAATAAAAACAAATCCGGGGCCAGTTATTGGGGTGAATGCTGGAAGATCAGAGAAGCAGAATAAGCCACAGCTACCTCATCTTGCCAGTTCCTCAGCTGATGCTGTTTCTTCAGACTGAAAGCTTCTGAGTCCTCATCCAAATGGATCTCACCTGAACTGCTGCTAAAAGCTTATAAGCTTAACCAGCCAAAAGCTTCTAGTTTCTGGTCTTCACGCTTTATATATTTTTCTGCTTTCTGACATCACTCCCTGGGATTAAAGGCTCACTTGGGATTAAAGGCGTGTGTCACCATGCCTGGCTGTTTCCAGTGTGGCCTTGAACTCACAGAAATCCAGAAGGATTTCTGCTCTGGAATGTTAGGATTAAAGGTGTGAGTGCCACCATTTTCTAGCCTCTGTATCTAGTGGCTGTTCTGATCCTTGACCCCAGGTAAGTTTATTAGGGTGCACAATATTTTAGGGAACACAATACTGATTTATTGACTCCATATCTTTTCACATTATTGTTCTATCTTATTGGCTATCTAATTTTTTAGCATTTGATAATGTAAGCATATCAAGTGAAAACACTCAACCATTTCACGTACTATAACTTCTTAGATTTTAAAAAACTTTAACAGTTATAGGGAAGTATCTATGAACTTTTAAAAATAGTCTCAAAAGGATGGTTTTAATGAGGTACATGAGAAAAACTGGGGTTTTGTTAAATTGTGTATAGCTCTTGGGGTGTATCACTTCAACTGTCATAGGTTAATTTAAATTTAGGTAAACATAAAATAATATAATTCCCTGTGGCTATATAATCTTGATGGGGTGGGGGCATTCCTGCAGGTATCACAGTCAGCAGGGAAACAAACTGCAAATATGTGAGAGTGAAAACTCGATATAGCTGGACTTGGACAGTCAGACTGGATCAAAATTTCTAGAAAGGATGATCCCATGTTTAATTTTATTACACATATAAACACAGTACAACTTTGGGGACAAAAAATCTCCAAGTGACAATTCTTATAACAAAGCTCCAGGGAAGGCTTTATTGAAATTCCCTGGCAAATATATCACTATAGCAAAGTACCTAAGGCCTTTATCATAAGAAAGAGTTTTATTGACTGGGAAACAGAGCTCAGCCTAGGGCCTAGAGAGGAAGAATTTGTAATGAGCATAAGAATAGATTCTATTGATGGAGGACACAAAGTTGTGGGGCCTCTTTCACAAGGAAGAGTTCTATTCACTGAGAGACAAAGCCAAGGATTAGGGCCTAAACAATTCTGACACCTAATAGAATAGCAAAGTATCACCAAGTTATTTGACCACTTTCACTCCAGCGTTCCTGGTGACCTGGCATCATTTTCCCATCCTTTAAAAAAAGTAAGCCCTTGTGTTTAACAAGTGTGATTCCTCCAATGCTTTCTTTAAGCTATATCTCCCATATAAGCTATTGTTTTTTCCCTTGTTTTCATCCCGGTAGTTTAAAGTAAATCCCTATTGCTGAAGACACCAGGCATTTTGAGCACAGGACTTGGTGAAATCAAGCTGAATGTCACCTGGAAGTCCCTTACCTGAAGACTAATTTTCTTAGCACTGAAATGTGCTATGCAAATTTCCAAGGGAGAAAATTAATCAATAATCTTACCTAGCTGCAAAATATACACACAACACTAATGACCAGCACACAAATATTTTGCCAAAGGTGCAATCATGGTACTTACATGTATACAGGTGTCTAATTTGACTCAAGTCCTACTATAATGGAGGCTCTCATATCTTGGTAGTAACCAATAGCTGCTTAATTGTACTCAGGCCTTCTCCTTAGGTGCTATCATGCCTAGTTAACTACCACTGGCTGACAAGAGTGGAGAACCGATTATTGCAACTTTTCTAAACCTTCGTAATTCCTAACTATATTCTAAATAGACTTATATACACAGACAGGTATAACTTTGTTTGTTTTTAATGTTTTTGTTGTTGTTTGTTTGTTTTTGGTCAACTCAATACAAGCTAGAGTTACTAAAGACAAAGAGCCTAGAATTATGAAAATGTATTTATAAGATTGATCGGTGGGCAAAACTGTGGGGTCTTTTCTTAATTAGTGATTAATGTGTGAGAATTAAAACCATTGTAGGTGGTGCTAGTGTTGGGTAAGTAGTATTGGGGAAAACAAAACTATCAAGACACGAGGGACAAACTTGTAATCAGCATTGTCCGATGGTTTCTGGATTAGTTCCTTCTCCAAGGTTCCCACCTCTGACTTCCTGCCATGGATTCCTTTGATCACACACTATAATGTGGAATTATAAGCAAAATCAATCCTTTCCTCTCCCAAATGCTTATGGTCATAGTGTTTTATCATAGCAATAGAAACCATAACTGAGACAAGCTCCTAACTGTCACAAAAGAAGCTTCTTTTTGCAATGTAGAGAGACCATTACAAAAAACTGTAAGTGGTCAAAATGCAGAAGGCAATTGATCATGGGATGCCCAACTCCAGTTGATACATCTATGACAAAGATCCAACACATGTAAGACTCAGGAAACACCACAGCAGGGGAAGAACTATTTAAGAATTGGAAGACCAGGAAGTCTATAGATTCAATTCTAAACGGTCTTATTAAATAAGAAACACATAGTCAAATAAAGAGTTAAAAGCCCAGAGATCAGAGCAGTAGCCAAGAGCTAAGACCACCTTATCTTTCCACTCCCTGCTGTCCTTCCCCTGAGAGACAGACCTTCCTGTGTCCTGTCTTTTTATTGCCTTTCTGTTCTGCCTTCTCATTGGCTCTAAACACAACCACATGACTTTCTCATCATTGCCTGTCTATACTGACCTCCAGGTCTCAACGGTTGGTATTGGGATTAAAGGCATGTGCTACCATGCTGGCTGTGTCCTTGAACACACAGAGACTCTGCCTGTCATGTGATAGGATTAAGGGCATGTGCTACCACTGACAGACTTCTGCTAAATGGCTTGCTATTAGCTCTGCTCCCCAGGCAACTTTATTTATTAACATACAAATAAAATCACATTTCAGCACAAATAAAATATCACCATAGAAGTCTGCTTTGAGTCTCTATCTTCTTGATATGACAGGAAAGCTGCATAAGTGAACACTGAACCATATGATTGTCTAAACAAGATCAGAGCAGTTGACATACAAGCATCAATGGGGGAATCTCACAAGGCATCACCCCTAGAGTTATGGAAGATGACTCCCAAGAGAGGGAGAATCAATCTCCATCATGGATGAATCCACTACTTGGGTTATTCAATATCAAGTTTTACAACCCTTCCCCAAATATATGAATACAAACAACACTAAATGGAATCAGCACCATATACATATGTATGATAAAAATAAATAAATACATTTAATTTTTAAAAAAAGAGATTCTGACTTATGTAGATTTGAAACAACATCATAAGAGTCTGTGTTTCTATTGCGTTCCTAGGTTATGCCAATTCTGCTGGTTCATATTTTCAGTAGTTATTAAAATATTCTCCAAAGCTTGCATTAAGCAGGTCAAACTTCTAACATAAAAATATGAGCATGATGTATTATTGAAAATATGAGCAAGATGAATTGTTGAAAATAGTAATTGTTAGCATATTTTGAGAAATGTGGTAATTATATTAAACACATGCAATTCAACCAAATTTTCCTAAAAATCCCATGGGGTAGGCATGATTTGACCCTCATTATACAAATGTGAATACTGAAGCTCAGGGCAATTTAATTAATTTTCCAAATATTACATGCTTGCAAGTGACTGAACTAATCTGTAAATTCAATATTGATCTCCCTCATGGATGAATTCAATCTCTTAATCTCCAAAACTATTTTTTTAAATTTCCCTAGAATGTGTCAGTACTTAGAAAGGTAAAAGGAAGTGTGAAAAGCAAAGAAGAGACAGATAAGGGAACTATTATTTATTAAAAAACTGGTGGAACTGGACATTGTGGTATTGCCAAAATCCGAAGAAGTTGAAGCAGAAAATTACATGTTGAATACCAGTCTGGACTACATTTAAGGACTAAAAATGAAAGTTGGTGTTATCTTATAAGGGTATTTTTAATTTTAGGTCATTTTATTTACTCTTGTATATTACCATAGAAGTTGGCATTATTATTTTCCTTCTAAGGAACAGGCAATCAAATATCCAAGAGGTTAAGTCACTAGTCCAAATTACCAAATGGAAGAGCTGAAGGCTGAACAAAATACTCATGTTAAATCTTTGTATTCTTCTTACTAGAATCAGCTGAGCAAAAGATAACTTTTAGAATGTAAGCAAGAGCTCTTGTCAAATGTAGTAATGACCCCTTGGTGAATTTAATTTCCTTCTCTTTTCTTTGAATACTTTAAGGCATTGCTTCATCCTAAGTTTAGGATGGTTTAGTAGACACTGTTTCTAATTAACTGCAAGTTCCCTTTTACTTATAACTGTTATGTTATACTTTTCATCTCCCTAACATGTAGGTTGAGCCACATATCTCTTTCTCAACAAAAGTTTGAACAGATATGGTCTATATCTTCTCTGCCTACAATACTTGAGACACAGAGTTCCATTCTTCAGATCATATGTCTTTTCTTTGACATATGTGTAAGTCTGTGTTAAGATGATTGAGACAGTTGCAGGAATCTACTCTAAGTATGACATAAATCTACTTATGTAGAGGAAAATATTCTACAGAGTTGAGATAGATATACTAGATGTTGTTGGCAATAAAATTAATACTGTGTTGTTTTCATCTACTAAGACATGGCTGTTTGTACCTTCATTTGTGACCCTTATTGTCATATTATAAAATCTATCATTATTTTCCTATGGGTAATATCTTTTATTTACAATGAGAATGAGGTTAAGCTACAAAATTTCAAAAGAAAGAAAACATGGTAATGTCTAAGTATCCATTGATTTCCTTTCACTACTGCACGACTTAATATGAACACTGTGGCACATTTAATGAGACAGGGTTCCTGTTAATGGAAGTTGGAGGAACCGATCTGTACATTTTGAAAATTACTTTCCTTTAGATGGAATCATTTATAATGATTACTCATTCTCAGACTTTATAGGTTCATAGATAGAGTCATCCTGTGAATGTAACTATGATTCTGGTAATGAGTCTAGGTCCTCATTGCCATTATGAAAACTCATGTTAATATTACCTGTTATAATCATGCTAATAGGTTATATTAAAATATATAACATTTATTAATTATTATTAAAATTATATCACGTCTACATATACATAAATATCAATATATACAATGCTTCAAAAATATTCCTACTACTTTGAATATAGAAAACATATTAAGTAATATGATCAAATATAATGTGGTATAATATAAATGTTGATACATATAAGCTTGGACACCTTTATGTACATTATATATGCTCAGTATTTCTCTTTATTTTGATAATTTTGCAAAATAAAATATAAAATATTTTATCCCAATTCTTTTATTAACTGTGGGGCAAAATAAAATATTAATATTGAGTAATATCACAATGCTATGAGTTTTCATATAGTTTATAATAGGTTCAAATGAGGGATAGCTTAAAATATGTTATATTCTATACTTTTCAACTTAAGGATAAGTTGGAAAGTAAAATAAATAAAAAGTAATGCACTGAAATACTTATGATGTACCATATACATATACATATATATGTATGTATATGTATACATATGTACATTCACATATATCCCAAAATACAACCTGCTCAGTCTGTGTAATGTTACTTTTATGTATGTTTTCAGAGTTGCCTATTTGATATTGGATAACCAATTGCCTTGCTCTTCCACGGAGAAGACTATTTCTCCCACTCTCAGCATTTATTAGTTTCCCAAAGTTTTATGTGTAAGGCTGAGGCCTCATGGGCTTTTCCCCATCCAGTTTGCTATATCTATCAGGTGCCACCTTTGTTCAGGTCATGTTTAGACAGTCAGGTTAGTGAGACTTTATGGGCATAGTTTCCAATATTCATAGGGACACATTTTCAGTAAACTTCCTTCATCTTGTGGCTCTTGAATCTTTCCTTCCCCTTTTCTGCAATGTTCCCTGAGCTGTAGATGTAGGGGTGTTTTGTAGATGCGTCAATTGAGACTGGGGTCCACAACTCCTCCTTTTGTTTGGTTATGGTTTTCTGTAACAGTTTCCATCTGCTGCAAAATGAAATTTCTTCTATAAGGAGTAGACTCCACTTATCTGTGGATATAAGGATGCATGTTTAGATTGTTGTTAGGGGTTGTACTAGTTTAGTAATGTGTAGATCCATGACTTCACTAGACCAGAGTATTTGGCTAGGTTTCTAGTCCCAGTCATGTTTTCCCTCTTGTTGAATGGATCTTCATCCAATTAGAGTGCTGCTAAGGTATGTGTGCCATTACTCTACCCTTAGAGCTATTATGCCATGCTGGTCTTTGTTGTGGTTCATAGTCATTAGGATATGTAGGAGTTTCTCTCCGTTGGAAGCTTGCATGGCATATAACTAAAGTTTTTTCCCACCTTGTTTTTTGAAATAGGAGGATAAAGAATGACAACTCCATATACTTTTCAAAATTTTAGAGAAACTTCTCTGATTCCTAAAGAAGTACAAATAAAATTTCACTTTTGTACAGATAGAAACTTACATATGCCTATAAACATTCTTAGGTTATTTTAAAGAATTCCTTTTGCTCACATGATTTTAAAGCAGAAGTACTGGAAATTTTGAGACAGGATCGTTTTATTTACGTTGTGACATGATTTCAGTTGGAAGAAATTTGGAAAAGTCTGTGGCACAAGTTTATCTGACAAAGCTATACAAGGTCAGATTCAGTTTTTGAGAGTGTTTTCTGGATTTGTGTCCATTAAAAGTCATGTGATTTCATTACCATATAAAATTGAAAGTGTTCAAAAGTGCATTATTTTTGTAATTTCTCTTTCTGCAGACATTTAATTTTATTTCCACAATTTGAGTGCATTTAAAAAATACCATTTTATCTTATACTTATATTAGGGACAAATACAATTACCAGTTTTGAAAGTAAAGATATATATCAGGTTCTCAGAGGGTCTGTCATCAAACTCAAGATGATTTAATAACCTTACCAACAAATTTGTTGTTTGCAAGCTGTGGATATACCTCAATGGTAGATCACTGCCAAGTACCACAGGATGTTCTCTTGTTTTTGAAAATAATTTATTAATCCTAAAATTATACATACATAAACCTAGTATATGAAAGTGATGAGAAATTTGCTCAGTAATTTAAGAATAAAGATGTCCAGGTGCTGGAAAGATGACTCACTGGTTCAGAGTACTTGTTGCTTTTCCAGAGTACCCAGGTTTGGTTTCCACTACCCACATAATAGCTCATAACTATTTGTATCTCCAATTTCAGGAGGTTCAAAATCCTTTTTTGACCTTGAGACAACCAGGCACACGCATGGTGTGCTTACATACATGGGAGAAAACACTCCTACACATAAAAATCAACAATATCATTTTTTCAAAGAAAGATGATTAGTACAGTGTTATCTATAGTAACAAATAATTAAAAACAGTGTTAGTTATGGAAATTTATTTATTTCCTTTAAAATTTTATATATTGTAATAAACAAAAACAAAAACATCACACATCAACATTAAACAGACCCAACACCAAGTTAATTCTAAAGCTATACTTAAAACTTTTATGTTTATAAGATGCTATTTAGACATTTAATATTGTTTTGAAACATTTTTAAAAAACACAAGTGGTGATTATAGTATATAAATAAAATTATAAAAAGTTATATAAATATAATTTCAATTACATAAAAATTTATCAAAATATTTGAAAAGGTAATTTCTAAAATATTAACAGTAATCATCTTAAAATTTTAGGATTGTGAGGGATGATTTCTTCTACTTTGTCAATTTTCACAAATATAATATACATTATTTTTATAATAAATATTGAAAATATTAAAGAGCGAAAAAAACCTTATATACTAAGCATTTGGTATAATACATATGGACATATAATATGTATATCTCATATACAAATTATATATTTGATGCAAAAGTGAGGTATAAAATAAAGGATTCAGAGGCTGGAGATTTAGCCTGATTGGTAAAGAGCTCACTTAGTATGCACAAGGCCTTGAGTTCCATTTTCTGTACAACATGAACTGGGTGTAAATGTCATATAATTCTCAGCCCAAAACCTGGAGGGAGGAGATGAAAGGATGAAAAGTTTAAAGTTATCATCTATTACATAGTGTTTCTAGGGCTAGTCTGGAATATTTGAGACTCTGTCTCAGAATAAATTGTCAAGAACAAGAAACAATATCTGGAAAGCAATTAATTGTTTTTCATCCTTCAGTATTAGGCAACCATTTGACTATAGCACTCAGCAATAAGACTTCACTTTGGATTTTGTGACAGATACAAAATTCTGGGTTTCAAGAGGTGTACAATAGTTATGAACTAACAAAACTAAAGAATTTTAGTTTGTTTTGAATATAAATGTAGGATGCTTTGGAACTTGAGTTCTTCTATTAATTACAGTAAATTGCCACAAAATAGGGAAAGCAGAATATGACCAGTATATATTTTTAAATCACTGCTGTTCTTTCTGGAGAATTTCTACTGAAAACACAAAGGAAATCTAAATTAGGCACATTTGAAAGTTAAAGACAAATCTCAGGCAACATACACTCTCATCAAACAGATCTGCTCAGATAGATCCACAGAATTTTGCCTTATGGGTATATGAGCTGTTCTGCCCCAGAGATACCCATTTCAATTCTCTGTGGGATTCACTGGTACACAGCATTCTTTAGAGGGTTCTTTCATCCCTACTACAAATAGATTCTCTTTTTTACATAGTCTACATACACACTCTCCCTCGAAAAGTCTAAGCCAAAGACAACTGAACCAAGCTCAAAGGAACTCACGAACTTTAGAATGACAGCTGTGGAACCTGCATGGGCCCAGACTAGACCCTCTGCATATGGGAGACAATTGTGTAGCTGGGTCTGTCTGAGGGGCCCCTGGCAGTGGTATCAGGATCTATCCCTGGTACATGAGCCCGCTTTCTGGATCCCATTACTTATAGTGAGACACCTTGCTCACCCCTGATAAAGCAAGGAGGGGCTTGGTCCTGCCTCAACTGAATGTACCAGGCTTAGTTGTTGCCTCATGGGAAAACTTACCCTGTTGGAGGAGGGGATGGGGGGGAGGGGGGAAAGCGGGAGGAGGGATGATGGGAGAATCTATGGTTGGCACGTAAAATGAATTAAAAAATTACCACTTACCTAGAATTTTCATAAAACTTTATAGTTAAAACAACTCAAATATTAGCATGGAAGAAAGTATATCATAAAACCAGGGAGATGCTTATTTTGTTACACAAAAGTTTAATGCATGAGGATGTACCATCTGACATATGTGGTTCCCTTAAAACTAATCTAAGTTATGGCTTTAGAACAATAATGTATTAAAACAGTGAGAGTCATGAAAAATAATTTTTAGAAATCTGGTGATGACTTTGTGAGTGATTCATGTTAACTCAATTTCAATGATAAAAGTTTAGCCATTGTTTTCAATGTGGTGGTATATAATAACTCATAGAATTATTTCAATGGAGGGAGGATTTAGTCAGCTTATGGTTTGGGAAGGTTCAGTCCATGGTTACTTGAATTCATCTTTCTATGCCTGTAGTGAACTCAATACATTGTGGTAGTGTGCCCATGTGGTAGTTACTGCTCACTTAATTTCAGACAAGAAATAGAGAGAGATAAAGGGACCAAAGTCTGGGCATAACTGTCAAAAACACAGCCAAAGTGATCAATTTCCTCTAGTTAGGTCATGCATCCAAAGTTTCCGTTACTCCCCCCATAAAGCACTAGTAGCCAAGACTAAAATATGGTCCTATGGGAGCAGTTCACATTCAAAGGTAATATGTAACAATAACTTGTCACCTCTTTGTTTTGTCACTTCAAGGTACCATGCCACTGTGAATGGTACCACTCATTTTTAGGATTGCTCTTACTATCTCAACTCAGTATGAAATTTCTAACAGGCATGTCTACAAGCCTGTTACTGTCTTAGTTAGGGTTCCTATCCCTGTGAAGAGATTGTGACCATGGCATCTCTCATAAAGGAAAACATTTCATTGAGGATGGCTTACAGGTTCAGAGGTTTAGTTTGTTGTCATGGCAGGAAGCATCATCAGTAGCCCCCATGCAGATATGGTGCTGGAGAAAGAGCTGAGAGTTCTATATCTGCATAGGCAGATAAGAGAGAGAGAGAGAGAGAGGGAGAGAGAGAGAGAGAGAGAGAGAGAGAGAGAGAGAGAGAGAGAGAGAGAGAGAGAGAGAGAGAGAGAGAGAGAGAGACTGGGCCTTGCTTAAGCTCTTGAAACCTCAAAGCCCACCCCAAGTGACACACTTCCTCCAACAAGGCAATATTTCTTAATAGTGCCACTTCCTTTGAACCCATGGGAGCCATTTTCATTCAGACCACCACAGTTACCATGGTGTTTCTAAATCTCATCAAGTTGACAATTATAAATAGTCATCATTAGCCATAATAAATAAATTAGGTTGTAGAGAGAAGTGGGGATTAGAATGGATTTATTTACTATGGACTGAATGAAGTTTCCCCCAAGTTCATATGTTGAAGTTTTAACCCCCAAAATGAATGAATTTGGAGATATGGGCTTTAAGGAGGTTTTAAAGTGGCTTGGGAGATGGCTCAGCAGTTAAAAGTACTTGCTGCTCTTGTGGCAGCTAACAAGCCCTGGAACTCCAGCACCAGGAGATCTGGTACCCTTTTCTGGACTCTGTGGGCATCCATATCCCATACTAACACACACACACACACACACACACACACACACACACACACACACACACACACACACACACTGTATATATATATATACATAAATAAAAAGAAATAAATCTTACAATGAAAAATGTTATAATGGTTAAAAGAAGTCATAAGGGTAAGCTTATAATCTGATATTATTGATGTTGTTTTCATTTTTCCTATTTATTTTTATAGAAAATATTAATAACACAATATTCTGGTCATGCTTTTCATGTACCTCATGCTTTTCAAGTACCTCAACTCCTCCTGACTGGCTGACTGGTGTCTTTTTGATAAGAGCTTTCCATTGTTATTGTTCTTCTCTCAATCTCTCTCTCTCTCTCTCTCTCTCTCTCTCTCTCTCTCTCTCTCTCTCTCTCTCTCTCTCTCTGTGTGTGTGTGTGTGTGTGTGTGTGTGTGTGTGTGTGTGTGTGTGTTTGTGCTGAGGAATAGCTATGTAATGACACTATATAAGCAAAATCATTGGTGTGTTGGAAAGCTGTCATCACAAAGCAGAATTTGCACCTTCAACTTCGACTTCCAGTTTATAGAAATGTAAAAAAAAAAATGTAGGCTGCTGAAGCCATCCAGTCTGTGGTATATTGTTATGGCAGTGGAAGGGACTACTATAAGCCCACAAGCCATGAGCCTAAGCAGTTGGAGAGGAGCCAAAGACATAATTGATTATGATGGTGATCTCATCTCAAGTGCTGAGTTGGGGGGAGTGCTTTTACCTCTAGCTCTTCTGGTTTAGGATGGCTGAGGTGCCTCAAGGTCATGTTAGGTGGGTTCTAATAGCTACTTCCCCAGTAATAGCATTTCTCTGAGTATGGCACATGTTTAAAATTAGTTTTTATTTATTGGATTTAAAGTGAGTTTTTAAGAACTGAGGATTAAAAGATAAGTAGATGTATTCTGCAGTAGGGTATAAACACTGCAAATATGTAAAAAATTAGAAAAGAAAACATTTGTGTGTCAAATAAAAAGGCAGCAGTAGAAATCCTGTATAATGAATCCCACTAGAATTAGATATTATAAAGAATGACAGAAATCATTTTCTAAAGAATAGTTTTTAAATAGTTCCACAAAATGAAATTGGCACTCAAAGGAGAAGGAAAGACAATTAGTAAAGGGAAATTTCTCTTTCCTTACTCCATAGACACAAAGGCACAAAGAAATCTGTTAGAACAGCAATTACAGCAATTCTTCCCAGAACATCAGTTTTATGATTTACCAGAAACTATTCTGACCCTTGAGAAAAGATTAACACCTTACATGATATCAAGAATTAAGAATAAAGAGATAAATGGCTACATCTTCTATATACAAGAGGGGTGGCAGGAAGAATAAAACTGGAAAAGTTCTGCCAATCCCAAAGTCATGAGTATGATCCAAAGACAATGTGTACTGCCTTTTTAATGTGAAGATGTCACTCATGCTAATTATTCATACAGTTATTTCGCTCTTAGAACAGAGGATACTGTGCTCTGAGCTCACCACATTCTGGTAAGTACCTGTGTTTGCATACGGGTATTGCTTGAGCAAAGGGACAAAAGACTTTCTTTATGATTATCAATGGACTGGTAAAGATATAAACTGGCAGTTTGTTTTGAAGTTTGCTAGTTGCAGTAAAAAATCCAGACTGAAATATTAACTATCTGTCAGAAAGAATATGTATTAATACATAATTATAATTAAACATTATCATAAAATTTCAATTTATCAAATTTTTCCTTTCTAACATACTTTAACATGTTTAACTAAAATCACATACACTTTGCTTAATATATATCATCATCCAAATTCCTTAGGTTTTGATGTTGATTTTTTTCTTGGTATTATTGACAACTCAAATAAATGTGTTTATATATATATATAATATATATATTATATATATTATATATATATAGTGCTCCTAAATATAAATTGCTATGTATTTTCATATTTCATTTCTTGCTTCTTTTTATTGAAAATGGATTGTTATTATTATTATTGATTGGAAAGTAAAATGATGGTGTGTTGTTTTCAACTTATATGGAACACATTGCCAGTAAGTCATAAAATCAAAGCAGAAAGGGTAGACATCATACATGTGACATATTTATACTACTAATATTTTAAAAGAAGAGTAAGAAAAGTCAACAATCAATTTAGCCTACAGGTTTTCGTGTTGAAATAGAGCAAGTTGTTTCTACAGTGAGGAAGACCTCTATTTGATAATATTTTTTTCAAAAAAAGACTAATCCATGTCTTGAATTTGGATAGATAATTCAGTGGACTGGGTTCCATTCCTGGCACCTACTTGGTAGCTCGCAATTGTCTGTAGCTCCAGTTCCAGGACACCCAACACTCTCTTCTGGCCTCTGCAACACAAAAGATGTAATAGGTTCACAGATATACCTTCAGGCAAAACACCCATACACATTAAATAAAAGGAAAATACAAAATTAGAAAAAAAGGAATCCTGTTTTCAAAGTCAGGTAAGTTTCAAATACCATTTTATAACATTATTTGAAAGTTTAAAGCATGATATTTCTATATAGGCATTTATAGATTAATAATGAATTGACTCCTCTTTATTTCAGTTTTTTACAGTGTATTTTGATCTTGTTTTTCCCTTCTTCCAAATTCTCTAGGATCCATCCCACCTCCCTAGCTACTCAACTTCATGTTCTCCCTCACACTCTCTCTCCAAAAACAAACACTACTACAGGAAATATCAAAAAGAAAAAAAAGCCCACAGACAACTAAAAATGTGAAGTCTGTTTTGTGGCAACTGACTACTCCATTATCACTGTGTGCAATTTTAGCTGTAACCATTTCTTTTATGAATTTGGATGGCCTTTGGTGCACAAATATTTAGAACTGCAATGTCCTTTTTTTTCTTGGATGAGTATGTAGTGTCCTTTCCATATCTGTTCTGATTAATTTTGGCTTTAAGTCTATTTTGTCAGGTATTAAAATTACTACACCTGCTTGTTTCTTTGGTCCATTTGCTTGGAATACATTTATCTATTCTTTTACCCTAGAGTGATGTCTGTCCTCGATGGTAAAGTGTGTTTCTCAGATTCAGCAGAAAGGTGGATTCTGTCTCATCATCTAATCTGTTAGACTGTATCTTTTTATTGGGAAAATTGAGACCATTAACCTTAATAATTATTAATGTGAAGTGTTTATTAATTGCTGTTATTTTGTTGTCATGCTGTGGGTTTTCCTCTCTTTTGATGTGTTATTCTGAGATTATTTATTCCTTGTGTCCACTTAGGGGTGTTAAACTGCTCTTCAGACTGAAATTTTGCTTCCAGTGTGTTCTTCTGAGTTGGATTGGTAGACAGAAATTGCTTAAATTTGACTTTATCATGGAATAGTTTTTTTTTTTCGTTGATTGTCATCGATGTTTCTACTACATATAGTAACCTGGGCTGGCATCTGTGATTCTTGTATAACATACACTCATGGCATTCTGGCTTTTAGAGACTCCATTGAAAACACAGGTGTTATTCTAATGGCCTGTTTATATATGTGACTTGGTCATTTTCCATTGCAGTTTTTTTTTAATTGTCTTTGTTCTGTACATTTGATATTTTGAATAATATGTGACATGGAGACTTTCTTTTGTAGTACTTTTTATTTGGTGTTCTGTGTGCTTCTTGTACCTTGATACAAATCTTTTTCTTTAGATTGGGGAAATTTTCTTCTATGATGTTGTTAAAATTATTATCTGTGCCTACGAAGGGTTTCTTCTCCTTCCTTTAACTCTATCCTTCATAGGTTTGATATTTTCTTAGTGTTCCATATTTTCTGGGCTATTTTTTTGCCTGGATTAAAAAAATAGATTTAACTTTTTTTTAAAAAAATGAGCTATCCATTTATTCTACCTAGTTTTTAGGATCTATGTTTTTCTCTTCCATGTCTTTTAATTGATAGGAGAGGTTTATTTCTGGGGTTTTTGTATTACATCCTGGTTTTTCTATTTTCAGTTTTGTTTCATTTTGGATTTTCTTTAACGATTTTATTTTGTTGTTAAATTCTACTTTCACATCTTAGATTGTTTGCAGTGTTTCATTCAACTGTTTATGTCTTCATTAAGGCATTTATTCATATCTGCATTAAAATCCCTAAGTATTTTCATGATTGCTGTTTTGAAATCCTTTTCTTGTGCTTCATCTAACTTCCTTTTTTCAAGATCTATTATAACAGGGTTCCTGACTTCTGGAGGAGGCATATTGTCCTGGATGTTCAAGTTTGGGGTTTGTGATGGGATCCAGGCATTTGGAGTTGGGATGTTTGCTATGTCTCTTGGCATAGATATCTGTTTTGTCTTTGTTGGGTGGGTGTTCCATTCTTTGGTTTCTGTTGCATGCTCTGATTCTTATTTAAGTTGTCATTTACCTTGCAGAGAGCAGGTTAGGTGATGTATCAAAATAATAGAGATGTGCTAAAAGCAAAGGCTGAGAAGGATTCCAAGAAAGAACTTGGAAGACACTGGGTCCATACTAAAATCAAAGTTAATAAAATGTTTTTGATGGATTCTCTTGCTATGTAGCTTAGATTGAACAGAATTCAAAGTTTTCTTGCCTGCCTCTCAAGTGCTGAGTGTCTGTGTATGCAGGGGTGTGTGTGTGTGTGTGTGTGTGTGTGTGTGTGTGTGTGTGTGTGTGTGTGTGTTGTATTATATCCTATATGTATAAGTAGAAGACAAAGGAGGGCATTAGGCATCTTCCTCCATCACAGTCTCTTATTTTCTTGAGACAGGGTCTCTCATTGAAATGTAAGCTTGGCCATCATGCTTTCATCCACTCATTTTCCCTTCCTAATGTTGGGATTATAGGCACATGAAGCTATGCTCAGCTTTTCATATGGGTGCTGGGGATCCAAACTCTGGACCTCAGAATTGCACATGTATTACCCACATATTCATCTTCTTTGTTTATTGTTGTTGTTGATGATGATGGTTTGTTGTTGTTGTCATTGTTTTTGAGACATGGTCTCTATATAGCCCTGGCAATCCTAGAACGAACTCTGTAGACCAGGCGGCCTTCTACCTGCTCTGCCTCATGAGTGTTGTGATTAAAGGAGTGTGCCACCACGTGTAGACTGATATTTTAAATAAAGGTAAAAATGAAAGTATTTTTCTTTCTAGCCTATAGTCAGTTTACTTCTTACCATATATAACTTTAAACTGTTTTCCAGTTCTCACATTTGACATTTTGGTAAGATGAGCTTTGTGGGCAGAGATACTTACTTTGTTTACTGTGTATTTCAAGTAGGTAGAACAGGCATTTCATCTAGTGGAAACTTAATATTCAATAAATAATTTTTATATGTATTTTGGTCTCAAGACAATTGTAAACTTTTCAAGGATAGTAATATGATATATATATATATATATATATATATATATATATATATATATATATATATATATATATAGTGACATGCAATTTTTTGCCAGTACCACAATCATAATCATTCTATGTCAAAACCAAATGAAATTCATGGATATATGGATATTTAATAATACTAAAGATTGTAGGGCAACATATTCTTTCAGGAATATAAGAAAGACGTATGTCTCTTAATCCTAGAAATGTATCCACATTTCTTGATAGCTGAGTAATATTGCATTGTCTATATGTCACATTTTTGTTATCCATTCTTTAGCTGAAGAACATTTAGGTTGTTCCCATTACCTAGTTAATATTAAAAGAGTAGTAACAGACATGGCTGAGCAAGTACCTGTGGAGTAGGATGTTGAGTCCTTTGGTCACATATCAAGGAGTAGGTTTTCTGGGTCATACGGGAGAATTATTTTTAGGTTTTCCAGAATTTTCTACACTGATTTCTAGAGTGCCTCAACCAGCTTGCAATCCCATCAGCACGGAATGAGGGTTTCCTTTTCTCCACATCCTTGCCAGCTTGTGTTGTTGGCTGTTTTCTTGACTCTTGTCATTTTGACAAGGATAAGGTTAAATCTCAAAGTTGTTTCAACTTGAATTTCCCTGATAGCTAAGGATATTGAACTTTTCTAAGTGTTTACTAGGTATTTATTTTTTTTATTGTTTTGAGAATTTTCTGTTAAGTTCCATAGCCCAAAATTGGTCTGTTTTCTAGATATTTAATTTTTTTGAGTTGTCTCTTCACACAATTGACAGTTTTCTTTGTGTACAGAAGACTTTTAGCTTTATGAGATCCTGTTTGTGGATTGTTGGTCCTATTTTCTGTGTTATTGGAATCTTACTCAGAAAGTACTTATTCATAAGTATAAATTGAAGTGTACTCCTTAGTTTTTCCTCTAGCAGTGTGAGATTATTAGGTCTTATTCGAGAGACAATGGTCTAGTTTCTCAGGTTTTTTTCTGCATGCTGAACTCCATGCTTCTGTTTATGAAACTCCAAGATCTATTTGTGAAAGATGCTGTCTTCTCTCCAATGCATACTCTTGGCATACTTGCCAAAGATTAGGTAGATGTAGTTATACTGTTATATCTAAGTCCTCTATTCTATTCCACTAATCTCTTTGTCTGTTTTGTACTCATACTATGTTATTTTCATTACTAAAGCATGATAGTGTCTTATGAAATCTGCTGTGGTGTTATCTCCTTCAGTATTCTTTTTGTTCAGTGTTGCATATGCTATCCTTGGTCATTTGAACCCAACATGAGGGAACGGGATGGTCCAGCTGGTGGAGGGATGGAATGGGAGAGCAATGAAAGAGATATCTTGATAGAGGAAGACATTATGGGGTAAGGGAGAAACCCAAACCTGGTGCTAGGAAAATTCCCAGGAATCCACAAGGATGACCCCAGATTAGACTACTAACAATAGTGGTGAGGGTGCCTGAACTGGCCTACCCTGGTAATCAGATTGGTGAAGACCATAACTATCATCATAGAGCCGTCATCCAGTAACTGATGGAAGCAGATGCAGAGATACACAGCCATGCACCAGGCCAAGCTCCAGGAGTTCAGTGAAAGAGAGGGAAGAGGGATTATATGAGCAAGAGGGGTCAAGATCATCATGGGGAAATCTACAGAGACAACTGAACCAAGTTCAAAGGAACTCATGAACTTTAGACCAACAACTGTGGAACCTGCATGGGACCAGACTAGACGCTCTGCATATGGGAGACAGTTGTGTGGCTGGGTCTGTTTGAGAGGCCCCTGGCAGTGGGATCAGGATCTATCCCTGCTGCATGAGCTGGCTTTCTGGATCCCATTACCTATGTTTGGACACCTTGCTCACCCTTGAGGCAGGGGTGAGGGCCTGGGTCCTACCTCAACTGAATGTACGAGGCTTTGCTGTCCCCCCATGAGACAACTTACCCTTTGGGAGGAGGAAATGAGGGGTTAGTCAGGGGAGGGGGCAGGGTTAGGCGTGGGGGGGAGCTAGAGGAGGGATAAGAGGGAGATCTGTGGTTGGTATGTAAAATGAATAAAAAAAATTTTAAATAAAAAATAAAATTTGAGATTGCTTTTGCTGACTCTGAAGAAAAGCCCTGGTACTTTGAATGGGGTTGAAACATGATGAAAATTTTAGGTAAATGTCTGGAACTTAAAAAATTATACCTAGTGAAGTCACCCAGGCCCCCAAATATAAATTCCAAATACCCTCATTTGTATGTGGGTTCAAAATTTAATGTTTTGTGTGTTTAATCTGGAGTAACATGTAGAAGCTAATCAAAATCAGAAATGGGCCATTGAGGATGTGCATTAAGGAAGGGGAAGTAGAAGAATATAGGGGAAGTGAAAGGAGAGAACACTGACATGTGTTTGAAAAGTCATGTGGAAACCTTTGATCTTACTACTCAAGCAACAAAATAATATGAGTAGTGGATCCCTTGTAATATGAAAGAATCTGGAAGAATATTGGGTTGTAAAAGGTTTTAGGAGAGACAGTGACAGGGAATGGGAGAAAGAGGAGGGGGAGCAGGTTAATCACAACTATGGATATATAAAATCCTTACAAAAACACACTAGTTTATAAGGTAATTAAAATACATTTTTAAGAAGGGTGTTTGAACAAAGGTACCTCACATGGATGAATGATGCTGCTCTCAGAAAACATGACTTATTAAACGAAAATTTCAGTGCTGGAAATGGTTTAACCTTCTTACTTGTTATCGGTCAGGGAGGCATTTGAGGCACCTGAAGCAAATCATTGACACTGACATTGCTCTGGGTTGCTCATTTTAAGAAGATGGCAGCTGTTTCTGAAAACATCACACACTTTACTTGCAGGACATAGAGAAATCTATCTTGAACTTACCAAGAAACTTTCTCCCTGTTGGCTAGCTTTCATAGTGCTAGAAGGTATTATGCGGAATGTGATGGTAGAAAAGACCAATTGTTTGATTCAGCACTGGAACTACATTCTACAGAATAGACCTGATAGGTGAGGTGTGCCCACTGGGGCAATACTGGCACTACTCTTTATGGGGATAAAAATAATCTCACTTCAATCTTGATTAGATTACAGCTTGTTCCACAGAAATAAATGAATGCACATTTCTGTAAGCATGTTTAAAACCCATTGCTACAGAGGTCCTAGGTGCTAGGGAAGGAACTTAATGTTGATATTCTAAATGGCTGTGTTGTCATACTGCTTTCTAAATATTTATGTTTATATCTATAATTTTGTACTACTCTGCAGCTAGAGTTTTCCTGCCTGGCCCACAGTCAGGACAAATCTCTCTCACCTGCCAGTCCCACAGCCTCTCAGACCCGACCAAGTAAACACAGAGATTTATATTGGTTACAAACTGTATGGCCGTGGCAGGCTTCTTGCTAACTGTTCTTACAGCTTAAATTAATCCATTTCTATTAATCTATACCTTGCCACATGGCTCGTGGCTTACTGGCATCTTCACATGCGGCTTGTCATGGTGGCGGCTGTCAGTGTCTCTCTGACTCAGCCTTCCACTTCCCAGCTCTATTCTCCTCCTTGTCCCGCCTATACTTCCTGCCTGGCCATGGGCCAATCAGTGATTTATTTATTGACCAATCAGCAACACATTTGACATACAGACCATCCCACAGCACTACTCTCAACCTTGGTTAGAGAAATTTCTTAAAGCAGTGGGTAGTGGTTAATACAGAGACTTGTAATTGTTCAAAATGCTGAGAATAATTGATTCTGAATAATTAGCATTATAAGTAACTTATCTATCAACCTGCTCCCAATTTCCCAGTTAAGACTCAGAGAACACTGGGAAAGCGGGGTAGAAAGAATGTAGGAGTCAGAGAATGGGGAGGAGTGCATTGAAATGCTGTACCCTGGGAATGGCATTACTTTTGCACACATGAACTCATTGTAGCTGTGATTACTGGCTCAAGTCCTGCACATGATCAAGCCAGTTTAAATATCCAGTATATATGAGGGAAGGGCTCCTGGTGGAGAGGGAGTCAGTTTTTTGGGGGGTAGATGGCCACTGGTAGGTTGCATATTCTGCATTAAATGACCCCACACATGCCTTGTACATGTGGTCGTGACTAATTTAAACCATTAGATATAGATAGATAGATGATAGATAGATAGATAGATAGATAGATAGATAGATAGATAGATAGATAGATAGATAGATAAAGATAATGAAGTTGGGATAGAGATGTGCTGGGTGTTCTGGGAAAGCTTTTATGGGTGGAGCTGAGGTGGATATTGTTGTCATACATAGTATCCATTCGTAAAAATTTTGAAGAATAACTAAGAGAAATGTAGAGTCACGTATCTTTATAGAGCATTTCAGGAAATTTAAGAATCATACTTTTAAAACAAACCATATATATTTTCAATCTTCAGGTCTCATATAGATTTCCTTATATATTAAACAAACCAAAAGAATGTGATTCTACTAAGGCAGGACTAAAAACACTGACTAGAAACAAAAAGAAGTAGAATAATTCTGCTGTATCTGGTAGAAACAACCCAGGGCATCCTTAGAAGGTGGAGGGCATAGACTTAGGGCTACAAAAGTCTGCATGGTGCTTTTTCTTTCAAATTTTCCCCTAAAATCATCGCTGTGAATGGGACATCTTCAAATTTTTCAAAGTGCCCTTCTTGTCTATGGATTTATTTGGTCAACCTATATGAAACTCTACTTCTCTATATTGCTTGGCATATAACGTGCTTAGAAATTGAAGAAATATATATGTAAAACATGTCACTGTCTATTAATACAAATATGACTTGAAAAAAGACTGAAAATGAATATTGCTTTATTACTGTTGTTCAGCTTTATTTTCAGCAATCTTACAATTTTTATCTGGCAAGTTTTTGTCACTTCTGTGTGACTTCATCCCTTTGGCTCTTTGGTAACTGATTTTTCTTTTAAAATCTCATTGTAAAGCCTAGCAATTTCTCATCCAGAATATTAACCAATAGAACATATTGTTTTAATTAGAGAGAAAAGAAACTCCCTAAGTATGAAAATTTAACTTCACATTCTAAAAGATAATAACTTACTTATAACTTTCATTTATCAATTTCCATAATTTAAATATATCAGTGGTTTACAGTATTGAAACAGACAATGTACCACTACAATTTAAGTGTTCAATAAAGTTGATGCATTTTCCTCCGTCAAACAGTACAATCAAAACAAAGGAATGACATCCAGTAATATAAATTAAAGGAAAAACACTTAAATCATTTTCAGTTGCACTATCATGCATTTCTATTCTGCTATATTTTAATATCTTATTTTTGTAAGGATTTGCATGTTCAGAAGGGAGATAAATGTGAGACAGAATCAAAGATCTTTCTGAATTCTGGTTGAAGCAAATCTGTTGTCACTCTTTTAACAGAAGACTTTAAGATGTAATTATGTACCTGACTGAGAACACAGTATGATTCTTCAGACCCAAAAATAGTTTTTCCAGTAAATGGTAAACAGACAACATTTCTTTTCTTATTTTCTTTAAGGATTTTTTTTTACTCATTTTACATACCAACCTCTCTTCCCTCCGCCCACCCCCTAGCCTTCCCCCCCAACTCACCTCCCATCCTCTCCTCAGACAAGGTAAGGCCTCCCATGGGGAGTCAGCAGAGCCTGGTACATTCAGTTGGGGCAGGTCCAAGCCCCTCCTCCTGCATCAAGGCTATGCAAGGTGTCCCACCATAGGTAGTGGGATCCAGATAGCCAGCTCATGTACCAGGGATGGATCCTGATCCTACTGCCAGGGGGCCCCTTAAGCAGATCAAGCTACACAACTATTTTGCTTATGCAGAGGGCCTAGTTCAGTTCCATGGAGGCTCCACAGCTGTTGGTCTAAAGTTCATGAGTTCCCACTAGTTTGGTTTGGTTGTCTCTGTAGATTTTTCCATCATGATCTTGATGCCCCTTGTTCCCCAGAAATCAGATCGGTGAAAACCCTAACTGTCCTCACAGAGCCTTCATCCAATAACTGATGGGAGCAGATGCAGAGATTCTCAGCCAAGCACTGGGCCGAGCTTCAGGAGTCTTAATTGAATAGATAGAGGTGGAGTCTATGTGCAATGGGCAGATAACATTTCTTTTGTCTTAATCACACCTGTATTTTCCCTTACCTAGAATCTCTTTTACAGCACTATGAAGAATTTTCTACCTCTAATAGTACACAGGAAGAAAATAATTTATTCTGTGGAGACTAAAAGAATCTAGCTATTTATGGGGAGATCATAAATCTACTAAAAGAACAAATTTCATTCCGCAGTTAACACTGTCAGGTTGAAGATGCCAAACATAAGATCTGTGGGTTTCCTATGGTTCAAAAGTACTTATGAAGGTCTATAACTTAGGTCACAGGTATATTGATTTTGAGAGTCATAAACAAAGCTACATTCATTGAAATATAGCACAAATCATATAATTTAGTGTACGCTTTGGACTTCTCCTGTGGATGTTATCATTCCATAATATAAACTCTTTTTTTTAGCGATTCTCAAGTTGTGGGAGTCTCAAGTGAAATTTAATTTCTTCCAAAAAAGTAAAGCATTGTGAGACATTGAATGTAATGATAGGATGGGTTATATAAGTGATGAGATTTCCTTTTCTTATTGGGGACTAGAAAGCTAAGCACACACTGTAACATATACACTGACAGGATGCATGCTTGAATCACTCTCACCATTATATTTGATTATATATTCCTATTCTTGATTTATTTTTCTCCTAGTATATCTATATTTAGTTACTATTTCCTTGTTTTATAATTTGTATGCTTCTGTGCTACTTTAGTCCTTGAGCGAAAAATCAGACAATAGAGAAATAAACAATTTAGAAATAGATTAACAGAATTAGTTTTCTATTGCTGCTATATCAGATGCTATAATAGATTTTGCAATGGCTTGAACAACAACAGCAACAAAAACTTAAACAGACTTGTAGACGAGAAGTCAAGCACAGATCTTAAACAAATGTGTTAGTTTTTTGCTGAGCTAACAAAATGCCTCAGTATACAAAATAAGAAAATATCTATTTTGGCTTATGGCTAGAAAGATTAGGCACTTTGGGCCCCAGGTGAAGAAGTATCATGGAAAAAACATAAGATTGAACAAAAGTACTCTACTTATGGTGGACAGGAATCAAAGAGACAGGCAAGCAGGATACACAGAAAATTATACTATTATATATACTATATATTATACTATTCAAATCTAACTACCTAAAGCTGGCCATAGGGGCTCCTGCAGTACCAGTACTTGGAAGGCTGAAGCATGAGGATTGCTATGATTTTTAAGTCACAGGTCAAGCTAGGCTGTTCAAAACTGAAAAGGCATTCCCCTAGTGTATCAATCACTTATTAAATTCATTAAGATTTAAGGTCTCAACTTCCAATAATTTCTCAAAAGCTTTAGCTTTGAACTCTGCATTGGGGGAATAAATCTTCTACATAAGATCCTTTCAGAACACTTCATTGTCATCCTGTAATTCTGTGCTAAACTTAAAATTACTGTAATATTTACATTCCTTCCTGAAAGTTCTGGGGGAATCAATTTCCTTTCCATTTACAGTTTCTTCTAGAGACTACTTACTTTCCCGAGCACATGGTCTATTATTCACTCTTCAAAATTAACAGTGCCATATCTAGCTAATGGTCTGCTGAGATCATGCAGGTTAATCCCTTTCTGTGATTCATCTAATATTATTATTTATTATTAGAGATTCCATGACATAACAATGTATTTAAAATAAATTCACCTCTACTTCTGCTAACTCCACACCAAAGCATCTCCTATTGTCCAGCGTCCTCCTTTTAAAATTTGTAAGATTTTTTATTTTAATTTTTAAAATTTTGTGTATGAGTGCTTTGCTTGCATATATGTCTATGAACACTGTGTATACAGTGCCAAAGGAGACAAGAAGATGGCATCTATTCTGTGGATAGATATTAGAGTTACTCATTGTTTGTGAGCCACTATGTAGCTGTAGGGAATCAAACACATTCACAGCATACAGAATGACATTCCCATCATTTCCCCTTTTCTTTCTATTTAAAAGGAAGGTTTTATCTTTAACATAGTAAAATTACATATAATAGAACAGTTATCAAGCAAGAATTATAGTTACAATATCTAGTCTATTTGTATTTGACAAAATTAAAGAAAATATTTTATCATCTATCCTATATTTGTGAGTCTAAATTTTCATATCTAATTTATCTTTTATCATAACCAAGGAAAATTATAATTATAACTATATAGTCTTTAACTACATCAAAGACTTCAGAAGGATATAATATTACCTGAGTAAACAGGAAGAGCATTGTAAGCAACTTCCAAAAATCTAGAATGACAGAGATAACTGGCTGCCTGAACAGTTACCCAAAGTTCCTCTGCAACATTGGGGCATCCATTTTCAGCCTATAGGCCTAGAGTTTTTCAGTTGCTTCTCTCTGTGTCTTGTAGAATGTCTGGCAATCTCCTCTGAGAGGCAGGAGTCTGAATGACCATCTTGCCCAACTTTGGTAAAATTTAGTGGTAATTTTTCCATGGGTTCTGCATGCCCAATTGACACAACATTTTGTCAAGCTGTCCAGGCAAGAGCAGTATCTTTCCCAAATGGCTAACTTTTGCCATTAGGAAAGCAAACTCCATATAGAGTTTCTTTGATACCTATCTTCTCTGAAGTAGACTGGTGCTGCCAGGAGCCGACATGTCTCAATGTCCAGAAACGTCAAAGTTCTTAAAACATTTTAAATGCCATATTCTGTAGATCTTTGAAGTGTTTGAAGATTACATACCTAATTGAAATATATCTATATATACCTACAAAACTTAACTAACATGGCTATAAGATTGATTATCATGGAGGACTAATTATTAATCTGTGTTTCTTAATTATACATCACAATTTCAAATGAGCTGCACAAACATAATACCTTAAACAAGAGTAGAAATATGCATACAATATAACAAATTAAACTTAAATATGTATCAATAAACTAAAATACGTAGCCATGTAAAACATTTTAAACAAGCTGTTGCTCTTTAAAATTATACTCAATAATCTACTCTTTTATCCTATCCTATCTATATCTTACATTTCTATATCAGTGAAGTTCTTCAGATCATAAAGCAATGCATTCACAGCCTCTAAGGATTACAGTATGGATATCTTTGTAGGATCATTATCATGCCTGTCATGCTAATACTTACTAAGAGAGTGGGAAAAGAAAAAGTTTCATAAGAATTCACTAAATTTTCAATAATAGTAATTATTAAACACTGAAATCTCACATGAACATTTCTGTAGAAAGAATTACTGTGTATACTGAATGTATTCCAATAAAATATTCAGCAAAATAGAAGAGCATATCATGTTGCCCTTCACAAAGTTTCTGTCTCATATCAAAAGAGCCACCTGGTGTGGAACAGAAAAAACATCAAAAATCTAGGAACTATTGTTGTCAAAATTATCTCTCTCCCAATTCTTATTCTTGACTCTTTGGAACCTTTCTTTAGATATAGTGCTATCCTAAAATTTAAACTTCCATTCTGATGTTAATAATGTTTAAGTATTCTACAGTGAACAATAAATTTTCCTAACAGCAATCTCTGAAGTCTCCTGAAGGAAGGTGGGGCCCTACAACAATGATTCTACCTGGTTCATAATGATGCCATTAAGTTGATAAACATCACTCAAAGATTGACATTTGACTACAAACTATTCAGGACAGTTCCAAAGTGGCTAGGTGAGATGGTACACCATCTTACACCTCTATCCAGAATTTCAGACTAGTTTTATGCATTACTCCGAGACCAACTACAAATGCTACAGCTAGTTCTAATGAGATTTAACCATTGTTTTAGCTTTTTACAGGACCCCACAGAGATACTATTGCCCCCTAGACAGCAGGAAGCAATTCTAAGAAAATAGTCCCTAGAGGTTTTTATCTTTTCAGGGTTATGGACAATTGTCATCTGTAAAGGGTAGGTTATAAGTTGAGTAGGGTTGAGGGTGGAACAATTAAGTTTAAACTCAAGAATCTCTTTTGGAAAAGAAAAAAAGGGGAATAGATAGGATAGAATAATAAGGTAGATTATTGTATATACCTGTAAACTCATTTAGCAACTATCAGCTTTAAATAGTTTGCATTGATATGGATCCTTGTATATTGATACAAATGTAAAATTATTTATCTATTCTTGATTAAGATAAATTGTATGTTGATAAAAATATAAAACTATATTTTTCATATTGTACATATGTTCCTACTCCTGTTTAAAATATTTTTGTAGACTGATAAAAATGTAAAATTGCATTTGTCATACTACATGCATATTATACTTCTGTTTAGGATATTTTGTATATTGATATATATTAAGGATGTTATTGTCATATTACACTATACATTTCCACCTCTAAGATATTTTTATATATTGTGACAAATTTGAGATCATTTTCATTGTACTGTACATCTGTCTACAGATTATTTACTTTATAATGTGAAAGTTTAGTCTTTAAGCTGTATAGGTTGATAAGAACTACAAATCAATAGTCACCTATGCTTGTCATACTTATATTAGTTAGGTTTTCTAAATATATAGAAACATTTGTCAGGTGCACAGGTAAAATTCAAACACTTCATAGACCTAGAGAATATGGCATTTAAATGTTTTAATAACTTAGAATTTTGTTGATGTGAGATATGATTGCACCTGGTAGCACTGATCTACTCAAGAGGATGTTGGGCACTGAAGACACACCATATCAAGTTTATCTTCTTGGCAAAAATAGCTTGTTGGGTACAGAACTGCCCTTGCCTTGCTGCTGAAAATAAGCACACTGTCCTTTCTGGACAAGCAGGACACAAGGAAAAGCTACTGTTGATCTTTGCCAAGACAGGGTAGGACAGTCTTTCAAAATTTCCTGCTTTTGAAAATGGTCTGTCAGATATAGGCCTGTAGCCAAAAGTGGATGCCCCAACTTTGCAGAGAAACATCATGTGACTGTCCAGGCAGCCAGCTGTCTCTGTCATTTCTGGCATTTTTGGGAAGTTGCTTGCTTGCTCTTCCTGTTCATGCAGGTAATATTATTTTCCTTCTCAGGTCTTTGTTGGTGTTGAAGACTTCATAGTTACAGATACTTTCCTCTCACATCTTAGCTAAGAGCATATCAGGTACTAGATTTAGATTCTTCAGGATAGGATAGCTGTTGGAGTAATCACTGTAATTTGTCATTTACCTATGGTCTGAACATTTAGTATGTATTTCTTGCTTGTTGTTGTTCTTGTTGGTTGTAGTCCCATTTTTGTTTATGTTATTACCTTTTCTTTCTCCTGGACAATACTTGATAATCATTTTTATTGTATATAGTTCTGTATTAGGTTTAGAACCTTCTTATTTAGACAAAAATTTATGGGAATTCGCTTTGCCAATGACCTTGAGGTGTGTGGCTTGATAGAGATATGCTTTTCTCTGGGTACAGGACTGCTTAAAACTGAGGAGAGAGCACATGCTTGCTCTCTCTTGTGGTGGTTGGAGATAGGACTGCTGGTTCCATTCACCCCCAGGCAGAATGGAGGACTATAGTGGCTGTTTATTCTGTATCCGTGAGTGCATTTTTCCCCCATTTTATATCTTAATAAATCCTTGATATCATTTTAACAGAATCTTATTGATTCACTTACAGGAGGGTAAGTTTTTGAGATATCTCAGAAACAAAGTACTGAGTGAAGATTATGTTGTATGTAGTAGGAATATTCTATGTATATTTAAACAAAACAACTGAAAACAATGTTGACAATGATATGGTAGGATTGTAAACTGGTTCAACTACTCTGGAAATCAGCGTGGAGAATTCTCAAAAAATCCAAAAGCACATTTAACATATGTGACCCAACTATACTATTCTTTGGCATATGCACAAATGACTTGGCATGCTACTCCACAAATACTTGCTCAACCATGTTCATTTCTATTCTACTAATAATAGTTAGGAAAAGGGAAGAAAATAAATGTATGTCAACTGTTGAGTAGATAATGAAAATCTAGTACATATACACAAAGAAATTCTATTCATCAGTAAAGAAAAACTAAATTATGAATTTTTAAAGTGCATGGCTGGAAGTAAAAAATAATACTCTGAATGAGGTAATCCACACCTAGAAAGACATACACAATATTTTTTCTCTCATTTGTGGCTCTAAAGATGTGACTATATCATCTGCAATAAATGAAGAAACCAGGAAAATAAAAAGGGACTATGAGGGGGAGGAGAGAAATGGGAAAAACAGAGGGAAAGTTTTAATTGGGGAGGAAGAAGTAAGGATAAAACAGAAGACAGGGGAGGGCAGGGGTATAAAGAACACTAAGTATGCTTGAAAAATATATTGGGAAATATAATATTTTATGTTAATCCAGAGTTGCAATATATATATATGTGTGTGTGTGTGTGTGTGTGTGTGTGTGTGTGTGTGTGTGTGTAACATACAAAAACATTTGAATAAATTGGCATTGCTCTTTCCCAGAATATTCCGATGGTGTATGAATTTCCTGTAAATTGCTATCTAAAGTAGGAAAGCAGTGAGAAATTCTTTGCCAGTAAAAGCCCTGAAAAATGCTTTGGGGAAGAAGAGTGTGTCCTATAACTGAAGAACGTAGATTGTGGTGCAAATATTGTTTAAAAAGTTTTCAATGTGGGTATTTCAAAACGGATAGTTCATAAAGATAATGGATTTTTAAAATTCCAAAATCACAAAGATAAGTAGATCTCGATGCACAAAGTGCTCACACATAACCCTTTACTGGAAAAGTACAAAATATCATAGGTTGTAATTTTATAGATTCTGGTTCTGAGGTTTGGGCTGTATTCATTAGGGAAATGGAATGGCTGAATAAAGAGTGCTGTGAAATGCTAAATACCTTGGTCTTTCATTGATTCATTTGAGAGTTTTGTCCCTATATAATTTCCTCATATGTCAATGGAAGAATAGATTTTTCAGAATTTTTAAAAAATTTAGTAAATAAACTATAATGCTGCATATTAAAGCATAGCCCAAACTTGATTTATAGAATACAAAGCTGAAAGTGTTCTTTCTGCTGAATATCAATGCTCTTCCTTTAATTAAAAGCCAGTTCCACTCAAATATATTTTTAATGCCCCACTGATTTGACGTGTCATGACTGTTTCTCACGCTATCTTTGCACAGTAAATCAGAGTATAGTTGGAAACAAATATTTTAATAAATTAGAAATAATAAATATTCCCTAATGTTAAAAACAAAACAAACTCCTCTCCTTTCACTTCCCTCTTTCCTTCTTTCTTTTACCTTTATCTATTTATGCTTCCCTAAATAAACCATTCAATTATTTAAACATTGAGAATAAAAATTCTGACTCAATGACCTATGGAAGATGAGCAATGAATCTTTTCTTATGAAAACTCATTTTAAGCACTACTGCATTTTGAACAAGATGAGTGTATATTAGTGTTCATTCCTTTATTAACTAATAGAAGTTTTAAATACATACTCCAGATTTTACAACACAGGAAGAGAAATATACTTTAGCATCCACTGGAACATTTATATTAGCAGATTTCCATGCATGCATATAGAGAGATGATTTGTTTGTACGTGAGTACAGGTGAATATGTGAAACTATTAAATGGAACAGTCTGTATCAAATATCATAATACATCCCAATCAATGCTTGTTAATAACAATAAAACTTGCATTGAAATAGAAAATTTCTATACTGATAACTGGCTAGAACTGGAATTGAAATAAATGTCAACAGTGGTTATTCTACCTGGCAAAATTGTGGATTTTCCCTCCTGGTTTTCTAATTAGAAGACATGTTGCTATAAGAATAAAAATTGGCAAAAAGCAAGTGAACAAAATCTAAAAATGTATTATTTCCCTTAAAATAAAATTGTGTGATAATGCTGTAAATATATAATAACATGAGTAAATTTAAAACCTAACAAAAATATTGATCTGCAATGATATCATATGACATACAAAAAAGCAAGAAAGATGCATCTTTACTATATCTATTAATTTTTACTGTGAAGAAAATAGCCTTAATTATTTTATACACCTTGCATTCTATGTCTCATTTTTGGAAATGTGGCTTAGTCTAGTTTCTCAGTATATTTTTTACATTACACCATTCATTCTATCTCTAGCATGATATTTCACTATTCCTTTACCACTGGATCAAACTTTGTGTGTGATTTAGAGGTTAATATTCCCAAGAGGTTTCTCCTTTTGAGTACATTAGAGTCTTAGGGAGCCCACTAAGGTACTAACCTGTTTTAGCAGTTACACAGTTAGTAGACTAAAAACATCAAAGCGCCTCCTGAACAACTTTTTTTTTCACTTCTCTGGGGAAGACTTAGGCATCAGAGTATATGGTCAAGTGCATTTTATTTTATTCATTGCACTTATAGTGCTTATTACCCTCTAGGCACACATAAATACTAAACAAAATCTGGTTTGAACAAAGTCAGATTTGGTCAAGAAAAGATTTGCTGATAAGTTTAAAAGTCACTTATAACTCTTGTTAAGATCTAGCCCTTCTGTTTGGAAACCTCTACTGCACAATTATGAGCCAAGAAATGATAATAACAGAATGAAATAAAGGTCTTGCTTGTTCTTCAATAATTGAAGTGATTTTTAATGTCCAATATGTCTTTTATTTGAATAGAATGAACTTTTCCAAATTCTACCAATGCACCTCTCCCTATGCTATTAGTAGGATCCTTGTGGGGACAGAAAGGTTGATCTTGTATTTGAGTCTGCGGTGGCATGAAATGTGTCACAAAATAGGCAGTAGGCAGTGTCAAGTTTGTTTTTTTTTTTCAAAATCCTCCCCATTTGGGAAGTTAAAAAAAGTACTTCTATCGTCTTGAGAGTAGAATAAACATCTTATTAACATTATTGTAATCTTCCTTTTTTTTCAGCTTGTTCATCCTGATGGTTGATGTTTTGCTCTTTGGATTGCTTTGTGAATACTACTGTCATGGTAGTTTGGTTGCCCTATTTTTTAAACTATCTTTGAATGTGAATAACTAGGGTGGAGAAACGAATTATTACCTAAAACTCTGCCTAAAAAGATTATGATCTAAGGACTTGTTCATGTTTTTGACAGAGTCATATGTAGCCTGAGCTGGCCTTGAATTAACTCTGTAGCCTTGAAGTCTTCATGATTCTATGGCCTTTACAAACCGAGTTTCTGAATTGGAGGTATACACAACAATTTCTGGATCTGCTCTTGTATTAATTACTTGTAGAACTACAATGCCAAAATACATGACCAAAGAAACCAAGGAAAGTATGGTTATTTGGGCTTACAGTTGAAGGGTTTCATATTTCCAACATGATAAGGAAATCCTGCTGGGAACAGCTTGAGGCCGCTAGATCCTTGTATCCAAGTCATGGAGCAATGAGAGATAAATGCTACTTTTTAAATTTTTTAAAATTCATTTTACATACCAACCACAGTTCCCCCTCCCTCCCCTCCTCCTGCTCCCTCCCTTCCTCAACCCACCACCATCCACTCCTCAGAACCACCTCCATCCACTCCTCAGAAAGGATAAGGCCTCCCATGGGGAGTCAACAATGCCTGGCATGTTCAGTGGAGGCAGGACTAAGCTCCCCCTTCCACATAAAGGTTGAGCAAGGCATCCCACCATATGGAATGGGCTTCAAAAGGCCAGCTCACGCACCAGGGATAGATCCTGGTCCCACTGCCAGGGGTCCCACTAACAGACCAGGCAACAAAACTGCAGAGGTCATAGATGGGTCCCATGTAGGCTCCACAGCTGTCAGTCTAGTGTCTGTGAGCTCCCACAAGTTCAGGTCTTCTGTCTCTGTGGGTTTCCCCATCATGATCTTGATCCCCCTTGTTCATATGAGATATCTCAATAGAGGGAGACATTATGGGGCTAGGGAGAAACGTGATGCTAGGGAAAATCCCCAGAATCCACAAGGATGACCCCAGCTAAGACCCATAGCAATAGTGGAGAGGGTGCCTGAACTGGCCTTCCCTTGTAATCAGATTGGTGAATATCCTAATTGTCATCATAGAGCCTTCATCCAGTAACTGATAGAAGCAGATGCAGAGATCCACAGCCAAGCATCGGACTGAGCAACGGGATTCCAATTGAAGATTGGGAGATAAATGCTATTGCTCCTGAAGATTTTGATTACCGTGTTGGGTTTCTTTATTTAAAATACTTTCTGTATTACAAGGAACTCCCAACAATGGGAGTGGGGTGTCTCTGACTCTTTTACCTGCGCTTGGACCTTTTTCCTCCCACTGGGTTGCCTCATTGAGCCTTGACATGAAGTTTTATGTGCCTAGTCTTATTGTATCTTGTTAGGCCATGTTCTATGAATATCACTGGGAGGCCTGCTCTTTTTTTAGAAGGGAAACAGAGGAAGAATGGATCTGTGGGAGAGCAGAGGTGGGGAAGGGTCTTTGAGGAGTGGAGGAAGGGGAAACTGAGATCAGGATGTAATCTATGAGAGAAGGATGAAAGTTAAAAACACTGTTTATTACATATGATCATATTTTAAATTAATATATTCAATGAATCTTGTCTAAGAGACAATGTCTTTTTCAAGTTGATTTGAATTCATTTAAATTATTTTACTTATGGACTAAAATTCATTGAAAATCTTTGGACTTACGTGGGACAAAGTAAAAAAGAGCTGTTAGATTCTATTTTTGTACACTTGGTTTGACTATTTAAAACTTATTTTAAAAGAGTAGAAATGAACAAGAATGGAGTGTGTATCTGGTCATTTGCCTTATTCAAAGAAAAGAAAATTTGACTTATCTCCTAGACATTTGACAATGAGCTAAAACATGTTCCTGCCCAGTGCCATGATGGACTGAGCAGTGCAAAGAGACACACACCCAGGCCTGGGGCAGACTGCCCTGAACTTGATGAGAAAACACAGGCCAGCCTGGTGCCTTGCAGTGTCAGGCAGAAGGGCACTATTATGGTGAAAAATGTATGATGTGGTAGGGAGAGAGAGGGACAGAACAGTTTACTTCCTGTGGACAGAGGCATATCTGAAGAGGTGAAAGTGGTGAGAAGCAGGCTAAGCTGGGTGGTCCAATTGCTACCCAGGGCCATGGTGATATCTGGGCCTGGGCTACTACCTGGGCCCATGTCTGGGTTCATGGCCCTGGTGCAGCCAAGGTCTGTATTGATGTCCATGGCTCCTGATTGTAGCTGGAGTTTTCTCTACAGGTCCCGCCAAGTCCTGCCAGTTCCAGAGCCCACTTATAAAATAAACACACAGACTCTTACATTATTTAAACTGTTTGGCCATTAGCTCAGGCCTATCATTGTCTAGCTCTTACTCTTATATTTAACCCATTTCTATTAATCTATACTTTGTCACGTGGCTCATGGCTTATTGGTACCTTACATCTTCCTTGTCCTGGTGGCGGCTCCCGCAGTTTCTCCCTCTGTCTTCCTGTTCCCTCATTCTCCTCTCTGTTAGTCCCACCTATACTTCCTGTCTGGTTACTGGCCAATCAGTGTTTATTTATACAGAGTGATATCCACAGCACCTGATACCACTGAAGGCTGAGATGATAGGGCTATACAGAGTTGTCCCTGCCCCTCACTGGCTATAAAACTAAGGAGAACTGGTCCTACCTCTCACTGACTACAAAACTAGGGACAACTGGTCCTTCCCCTCACCAGCTGAAGGACTCAGGAGAGAGGGTTCTACACCTTGCCTGGGCAGCACAATAGAGCTGACCTTATTTGTAGGGACATGACTGAGTTGGCCCTGAGGGTGTGAAAATGGGAGAAGAGGTGGTACCCCTCTTGTCTGCCATGTGGTGGCATGGGTAAGGGAAACACGCCCTCCTCTCTTCACCCCATACTTGACTCCTGAGTTTTTACTAATAATAGAATAATTTAGATAATCATGACCTCTGGCGTCTAACACATGGCATTATTAAAGCACACCAAGGCAGTTAACCTGCCACCTTTTTGCAGCCACCACTGTGGTCAGTTTTGTCTCCCTCTTCACATGCCCTCCACAAGAATACTTTAATAACATAAAATTTTTATGACAGTGATACATATCTGCCCATGGCAGCACCAATCAACTTCATGAAAGGATGATGAACACTGAGGAACCTCTATATGGAGTGTGCTTTCATTGTTTCAAAGCTAGCCATTTGATTAAAACCTGTCCTTTCCTCAATTGCTGACATTATACTGTCCAAACAGGACATGCAAGACACAAAGGAGTAAAGTGACTGCCAAACATTGTCAGGACAAGGCAGGACAGTCCTTCAGAATCCCTGCCTCATATAAAGATCTGGCAGATATTCTAGGCCTCTAGACCAAGGATGGATGCCCAGACATTACAGAGGAACCTTGGGATGACTGTCCAGACAGCCAGATATCTCTGTTGTTTCTATAGTTTTGGAAGTTGTTTGCTCTGCACTTCCTATTTACTCAGGTAATATAGCCTTCCCAGGTCTCTAATGGGGTTGAAGACTAGATAGTTATAGTTACAGCTTTCCTTATTACCAAATTCAAAAAAGAAACTCACAAAAGAGGTGTAAAGTAGACAAGGGTGAGAGATATAAAAGCTTAAGTTGTTTATCTAAAAAAAATGTCTTGAGGTCTAAAAAGGTAGTTTTGACTTGGTAATAAAAGTTAGGATAGAAAGTAAATTAGTTATAAAACTTTTGACTCATCAAGATAGGATAGATAATGGAATATTTTACTTTGAATTTGTCAAATGAAAATGGCCTGGACATGGTGGATTGGAATTCTTACCTGATGATAGTTATTATTGTGCATAGTTTTACTGTGTTAGAGTTAAAACTTTGCTGTTTTATTTAGATAAAAAGGAGGAAATGTTGTGGGAAATTCTGATCACATTCTGACCCTCCTGAGACATCCAAGAAAGTATACATTGAATCAGCTACTAGCTGATGAGAACCAGCCATAGAGGTTTTAGAGTACCTAGGGCATGTGTAGAGAAACACATAAAGTAGTAAGGAGGGGTTAGAAAGATTCATGTTCAGTTTGGATGGAGGAAGGAGAGAGTGAGGATGTCACTGCTTGCTTCTCCACTGATTTTCTGATCAATTAGGTTTTAACCCCAAATCTTACTTCCAAGTTTTTATTAATAATCAATAATTTAAGTAATTGTTGCATCCATAATTTCCAAACCATGGAACTGTTTTTAGTATTAAATGAATCAATACATATTTGATACTTGAAAGTGTCAAGCATATATAAGTGCTCATTTAATGGTAATGAGTCCAGTATATATCTCAAAGCTATTTTTGGACTCTTCATATTAGTGAAAGTTATTAATGCCTTAGATAAGCAGATGACATTGCACCTCTTCTGGTTCATCTCATTAAAGCAGCAAAGTTGAATATTAATAAGTATAGAGAATTATGTTGTCATGCATGTTAGTCTGGAAAATATAAATTCATCTCATAAAAAGTCAAAGGATCAAAAAAGGTTTTTACTGTTAATTGGAAAGAAAGTGTCATTGGTGTCCTGATTTAAAGGGCACTCAAGTACAATTAGTCAGTTTAAAAATGAGTAAAAGAAAAAAGGAAAGAAAAATAATTAAGGTTAAATTGAAGTTATTATTAACCTTCATTTCACTAAAATCTTTTCTTCATAGCCCACAGCACCAAATGAAATTAAATATAGAAAAGTCTTATAATTCACAATGATATCCTCACTGTTAAGACATTTTAAAATCAAATATACATTACTGAAAACATACTTCAAAATTATTATGTATAATATTTTTAGAGCCAAAAATGTTTAAATTTTCAGAAATTAACAACTAGAAGACAAGATGCTATATATGGATTTAGAGGGACTTAGTCACTTTCATCAGTTAAAATACTTTCCTCCTTAAGCCACCTGTTCTCTTTCCATCTGAAAAATGGTTTTGTTAAAAATAATCTCATAATTTTGACTATTATAAGGGAACTATTCCAAGAGTTAAGTATGATATTTTTTTCTTAATTATTGGTAGAGTTTCTGCACAGGTTAACAGATAGACAATCCACTACTTTGTTACAGTCTTCTCCATAACAATTTAAAACCTGGTTGGGAACAATTCAGAATAGACAATGCCTTAAAAAAATCAACCACTTACCTAAGTTCAAGGGCATAATGACAATATGTATCTCAAACTTTAGAATAATGAGTTCCTTAATTGTAGAATACATAATTTATGGTGCAAAAATCCATGTAGATGATTATTTGAATCGTTGCATGTTTACATCCATTTAGCTAGAAGCCATCATTATCATTTGAGAAGAGTCTGAATTAAAAATCTACTTCTACTTCCACAACAACTAAAGCAAGTCTGAGAAAAAATTGGTGATACAATTAATCACAATTATTCTATCCTACAAGTCCAAATCTAAGGAAATGACCAACATAAAAAAGGAAAACATTGTCTGTTTATTTTGGAGACTGTATTTTTAATTTAATTAATTTGTTTATTTTACATCCTGACCACAGCTTCCCCTAACCCTAACCCTTTCCTCCCATTCTTTCCCTCCACCTCCCCTCTGATCACCATCTACTCCTCCTCTGTTTCTGTTCAGAAAGAGGCATGGCATATCAAGTTGCAGTAAGACTAAGCACCTCGCCTTGTATTTAGACTGGGCAAGGCAATCCAGTATGAGGAATAAGTTCTCAAGAGTCTGCCAAAACATTAGGGGCAGCCCCTGCTCCCATTGTTAGGAGTACCACCAATAGATCAAGCTATACAACTGTCAAATATATGTAAATGCTTAGGTCAGTCCCATGCAGGCTGATTGTTGGTTAAAACTCTGTGAGTTCCTACGAGCCATGTTAGTTGTTTCTGTGGGTTTTCTTGTGATGTTCTTGACAACTCTGGCTCCTACAATCTGTAGCTTGAGTTTTCCTGCCTGGCCCACAGTCAGGATAAATCTCTGCCACCCGCCAGTCCCACAGCCACTCAAACCCGACCAAGCAAACACAGAGACTTATATTAGTTACAAACTGTATGGCCGTGGCAGGCTTCTTGCTAACTGTTCTTACAGCTTAAATTAATCCATTTCCATTAATCTATACCTTGCCACATGGCTCGTGGCTCACCGCCATCTTCACATGCTCTTTCTCATCCTGGCGGCTGGCAGTGTCTCTCTGACTCAGCCTTCCACTTCCCAGTTTTTTCTCCTCCTTGTCCCGCCTATACTTCCTGCCTGGCCACTGACCAATCAGTGATTTATTTATTGACCAATCAGCAACACATTTGACATACAGACCATCCCACAGCACTTCCCCTTTTCTTTTCTTAAAAAGGAAGGTTTTAACCTTTACACATCTCCAAAGTCAGCTTGGTATATTTGGGAATTTGGGCTTAGCTTCTCTTACTACTTCCTGCTGGAGGGGGGCGCTGTATCTTCTGGGGAAACAAAGAAAATTTTAGGATCATGGAGTAATCCGTGAGGCTGTATCGTCTGAGCCAGTTGCCTTGAAACCATTTTGGATGTTGGATCATTTGGGCCTTGGTGTCACCTTTCAGGGGGTCTTGGCTGGTCAAACCTGAATCTGGAATAAATCCATAGCCTCTGGCTTTCTGTGGGAAGAAAAGCAGAATCTCCTTTCCAAAGCAACATATCCTTACATCCAAATTTTGAAGTCAAGGTACCTTTAAAATATACATTTTGGCATAACTCAACAGCTTTTGTAATCAAATGTTTTTCTTCAGTTACAAATATCAAAGAGAACATAATCCAGATTCTCTGTGTGGTAGCCATCTTTACGTGGCTTATTTTTTTATATTAGCTTGGGCATGTTGCTTTAAACTGTAGCCTTCTAAGTCTGAAATGGTGCTGGCGCTGTGGCTGCTGGCTCTGCCCACTTCAGTTTTCCAACATGGCGGTGATACGTTTTCCGCCAGCTCTGGGAGCCATCAACTCTCAGAAATAGTGGGTCTATGCTTCTATCAAAGCAGCGTGTAGCCCAGAAACCTCTTTTCTTTTGTTTTGTTCTGTTTTGTTTTGTTTTGTACTAGGAAAGGCTAAATCCACCACACAGCTTAATGTGCCACTTGCAGAGGCCTCATTCCCGCCATACTGCAGGTCGAGCATGCACGCACGCTAGGAACCTGCCAGTAGCTCAAACCGGCAGCTGCCGCTCATTTGAGAGAGACAATTAAAGCTGGGAAGTGGAAGGCTGAGTCAGAGAGACACTGCCAGCTGGCACGATGACAAACAGCATGTGAAGATGCCGGTAAGCCACGAGCCACGTGGAAAGGTATAGATTAATAGAAATGGATTAATTTAAGCTGTAAGAACAGTTAGCAAGAAGCCTGCCACGGCCATACAGTTTGTAACCAATATAAGTCTCTGTGTTTACTTGGTTGGGTCTGAGTGCTGTGGGACTGGCAGGTGAGAGAGATTTGTCCTGACTGTGGGCCAGGCAGGAAAACTCTAGCTACAGCTTGCTGTATATTGCTTTTATTATATTTAGATACCACATACCAAAATTAAACCAAGATCAGATAAACAATTTAAACAGACTTATAACCCCCAAGGAAATAGAAAAATTCATTAAAAGTCTCCCAACCAATAAAAACCCAGAGCCCGGTTGTTTCAGCACAGAATTATACCAGACTTTCAAAGAAGAGCTAATGCCAGTACTCCTCAAATTATTCCACAAGGTAGAAATGGAAGGAACATTCCCAAATTCTTTTTATGTGGCCACAGCTACCCTGATAGTCAAACCACACAAAGACTCAACAAAGAAAGAGAATTGTAGACTAATTTCCCTCATGAACATTGAGGCAAAAATACTCAATAAAATATTGGCAAACTGAATCCAAGAACACATCTAAAAGATCATCCACCATGATCAAGTGGGCTTCGTTCCAGGGATGCAGGGATGGTTCAACATATGAAAGTCTGTCAATGTAACCCACCATATAATCAATCTGAAAGAAGAAAAATCACATGATCATCTCATTAGATGTTAAAAAAGCCTTGGACAAAATCCAACATCCCTTCATGATAAAAGTATTGAGATCAGGAATACAAAAAACATACCTAAATATAATAAAAGCAATCTACAGCAAGCCAAGATTGTATTATAATTAAAACATTTTTCCCTCCAACCCCTCCCATATATCCCTTCCTACTCTCCTTCAAATTCATGACCCTTTTTTCAACAATTGCTATTGAATGCATATATATATTTGCATATACATATTTATTCCTAAATACAACCTATTGTGCCTATATAGTGTTACTTGTATATGTATTTTCAGGGCTGATCATTTGGCACTGGACAACCAATTGGTGTGCTCTCCCCTGGGGGGGCATCACCATCCCTGCTCTGAGCTTTATTCCATTGCCTGTAGTGTTTTATGTATGGTTGAGGCTTCATGGGTTTTTCTCCATCCATTTTGACATGTTCCAAGTGCTGGGATTAAAGTCATGTTAACTTTATTTGTATATAAGGTTTGGGTACACTGTTGCTATTATTGTTTTTGAAATATGTTTATTTCTGAAGTATTTTTACCATTTATTACAAGACTGGTCATTGGTTCTTATTTGTTAAGAGGGCTTTGTTTATCACATGAGGGATAATTTCTAAGCAAATAGAAATCCAGTATTGTAGACTTTTCCTATCATCATTTTAACTATTTAATTGGCTTTTGGTTTTTGAGACAGGGTTTTTCCTGTGTAGCCCTAGCTTTCCTAGAACTCTCTCTGTAGACCATGCTGGCCTTAACATTACAGAGATCTACCTGCTTCTGCCTCCAGAGTGCTGGGATTAAAGGTGTGCACCACCATGCCAAGCTTCTATCAGCATTTTGAATATTTCTCCCCTCCCCTAGTTTGCATGTTTCTGAGAAATGACATTGAATTATTATTATTAATATATCTATAAAAGTATGATGATTTTCTCTCTTGGCATCTTTCAATCCATGTTTTTCATTACTTTTACTATTCAGAAAATTGAATATTATATATAAAGTATTTTAAGATTTTGCATTTATAATACTTGGCATATTCTCTGCTTCTTTTACCTGTAGCTTGATGCCTGACATTAATGGGAAAAAATTATCTCTCATTATTGTTTCAATTACTGCTTTCTTTCTTGTTCATTTTTCTGTATTTCTACTATGTAAGTGTTTTTTTCTTTTTATAGCTCTATTTTCTAAAAATACATTTCTTATTTTTCAGTCTTATAAGTTTCTATCTTCAGCTTGGATCATGGTATCTCTTTAGTGTCCTCACTTATTGGAGGGGTATGACAGGGTTATTGGTTAATCTAGAAATCCAAAGCTAGCCTAGGTAACATAAGACTGTCTACAAAAGGAGGACTCTCTGCCATCATTACTCAAATTCAGATACTTGTTAATTCAAAGAACACACCAAAAGCATGCTTCTTTTCTTTCCTTTTTGATCTGTAGTTTACTTTTCATTCTTTCCTATATTTCCATTTTTTACTTATATTTCCCATTTCCTCTGTAATCCCACTTTTCTGACAAGTGAAACAATAATTGATTTTTTAGTTTATTGACATTTTTTACTTGTTAAGACAGAATGAATACTTCTAAGCTCCTTATTGTCAGACCATAAATAAAATTCTAGGGACATATGTTCATTTCTGACAAAGTAGTATATTTCCATCAGAGTTGTCTGAAACCTAATGTGTATTTCTTTTTGCAAATCATACTCCAGTAGTTTTCTTCTAGTCCAAATTAAACTTATTTCAAATGATTCAAGACAAAAAGTCTCTGATGAAAACAACTTTAAAGATGGTTTCATTCTTCTCATCTTGCCATCCTTAGTAGGCTGAAGAAGAATGTAATAGATCAATTGTTACTGAGTGGTCAGTTAAACTGCAGAATGAGATTGAGATTCTCTAATGGACTTTTGCTATGCGATGATCTTTCTGTATGATGTGAATGAATGTTGCTACCATTGGTTAATAAAGAAGCTGTTTTGGCCTATTTGGCCTATGGTAAGGTGGGATAAGAGCCAGGTGGGAAATCCAAGAAAGATACAGGGAAAAAGAGCAGAGTTGGGGCGGATGCCAACCCACAACCCAAGGAGCAACAAGATGCCAGCAGAAAACTAATGCCACAGTCGTATGGCAAAATATAGACGAATAGAAATGGGTTAATTTAAGGTGGAAAAAGCTGGCTAGCAAGAAGCCTGAACCATAGACAAAACAGTTTGTAATGAATATAAGCCTCTGTTTACTTGAGACTGAGTGGCTGAGGGACACAGGAAAACTTCTGACTAAAGACTTTCAATTTTATTTTTGTCCTAATAGCAATACCATATTGGTGAAATTATTAAGGCCACTCCACGTAGTTAAAAGGGAGATTTATTTAGTGGTGTAACTTACAAATGAAGGGATAGGTAGGTTGCAGGGTCTGGGGAAGACATAGTGCAGTCTGGCATTGTTCTCTGGAGAACTCTGCTTGGTCTACCTCCAGCTTCCAGGGTCCAGTAACCAAGAGAGGAGGCACATCCAGATCTTGGGTCTTCAGGTCTCACGCCGACAGTTACCGAAGCCTCAATGGGGGTTGGAACTTCCAGATCAAAGCTGGAATGGCTACCCACTACAATACCATTACTGTATCAAAACTTTCTGTCATACCACTAAATTTTACTTTTGAGTCTTTACTCACTTTGTCACACATAATGACCACATTTGTGAAAGTGTGGAGTCAATAACTATCATATTCCTCAAGGCTCTATTTTATGTTCCTCAAAGCACTCATATAACATTTTAACAATGGCAACATTGGTTTATACTAGCAAATACTTCTTTTCCTTTCATCATATTAAAAAATCGTCTCCTGATCATTTTGTCTCTGCCTATTCAGAATATCTTATCAGTGTGCTCCACCATAATCACAAGGAAGTATCCATGAAGAAGCTACATAAGAACTTAGGAGCTTGCAACCCCAGTAAAAATATAATAAAAGGATAGTAGAACACACCATATAACATGAAATAACAGTGGAATACTGGGATCTAAAAATTTGAGTGGGATAGGAAGCACAGGGATGTAGGAAGAAAAGGGTAAAGGTTGACTTAAACAAAATTAAGGATGTATAAAGAAGGACTATGAAAACTTATTAATTTTAAGGTGACTTTAAAAATTCCTTTTTATAAAAGACTTTGAACAGAGGTGTCTCATGTGGTTGAACAATGCTGCTTCCAGATACAGATTATTAAGTAAAAGTCTTAGTCAAATACAGGTAACCTCTTGACTAGTTACTAGCCAAGCTGTCCATAGAGACACCCGAAACAATACAAGCTATTGGTATTGCTCTTGATTTCCCACCATAAATAGATGATAAGACCTTAAATGCACCACACATTTTGATAGCAGAACTTAGAAAATCAATCTGGAACTAAGTTAGAAGCTTCTTCCCTAATGGCTAACTTTTGTAGTGCTGGAAAGTGCTATGCGGACTGTTGGTGGAAAAAAGTCTTAAGTGAGCTTACCCTAAGATAGACCTAGCATGCTACGGTAAAGATCTGCTAGGCAAAGTGTAGGTACTGATGCAATAGTGTCAAGGTTGTTTATGGGGACAACTCATTTCTTTCTTATTGTATTTGAGGTAAGACCAACAGGAAAAATTCATGCCTAGTCCTTTAAGCATGGTTAAAATCCATGGCTATAGAAATCATAGGTTCTAGGAGAAAGCTTATTGATGTTGTTTTGCTAGTTATGTTCTTAAACTGCAGTCTATATATTTATGTTTAAAATATTAGATATGTGCTGCTCCCAAACTTGGTCAGAGACATTTCTTTTTGCAGAAGGTAGTGGTCAATTTATAGACTCACAACTGTTCAAAAATGCTGAGATTATCAGGCTTTTAGTTCTCAGCCATACATGGAACATCTGTATCAAACTCTCCTTGCTCCAAGTTTCAGAGAACATTTCTGAAGAAGGAGTGTAAAGAATGTAAAAGCCAGAAGATAAAGAAGAATACTGTGAAATGCTGTCTTTTGTATGTGACATGACTGTTGTACATAAGAAGTCACAGTAGCTGTTGCTGCCTGTACAAGATCTAGCCAGTGCAAAATTCCATCAGGGAAGGAGGATGGGCTCTTGAAGTTCTATCCTGTACTGAGAAGCTATTGAGTGTAACTTCTGGGGAAGAATGACACTTTTCTTTTGGGAGGTGGCTATTGTTAGGTTATCCTTGCCTTAGTGGATTACCCCACACCCATGGGAATATGAAAAGCATTAACTGAACTCATTGATTATTAAGAAAGAAGACATGAATTTGGAGCTAGATGTGTTAGGGACAGGAAGAGTTGGAGGGAAGGAGTAGGAGTGAATATGACCAAGATGCAATGTATACTGTTATGAAATTTTCATAGACTGAAATAAATGAGTAAAATGTTTTAAAAATAAAGCATGACACCATCTAGATATGTTGTCACTTATCTGTAATTCCAACACTCAGAAGGCTAATGTAAGTTGATTATGAATTCAAGTTCAACCCCAGCTATACAGGGAGCTCTAGTCAACTTAATGGTATATAATGAGATTCTCTTGAAAAACTTAAGGGTGGGAGGCAGGTAAGATTGCTCAATGGGTAAAGGTACTTTATGTTAAGGTTGAAGACCTGAGTATGAGCCTAAGAACCCATGCTATAGAAGATGAATTAACTCCTGAAAATTATGCACTGACCTCACACTCTGGCATGTGAACACACACATACACTCACAAATTAATATGCAAAATAAATGTAAAATAAGAAAAAGTGAAAGTTCTGGGCATGTATTATCGTAGTAGAGTGCTTAGACAGACTGGAAAATTCACTGGATCTTTATCACCACAAAAACAGCAACAATAACTCCATATTTCCCATTTTCCATTAATTCCATAAACATTAACATTTAATTATACCTCAACTGTGACTAGATAAACTTTGTCCTCTTGGTAAAATTTAGTTTTTACTAATAAATGGTGTGATCTACATATATGTTTTTAATATTTATGCTAATTCAACTAAAGTTAAACAATGTCAGTATTGTCAATCAATCATAAGTTAAAATGAGCTAAACTACGTTATCCACATTGGAATCATTTTTACATTTTAAGTATCAACAATATGAAGATAAGAATAGACAATAAATGGTGACTTGGGATATGGTTAACCAGTCTAGCTGAGTAAGTGAGCTCCTTGTTAAGTGAAAATACTGTCTCAAAAAAATATTATATGGAAGGACTACTGAAGATAGTACCTTATGTCAACCTCTGTCCTTCATACCCATGCATACACATTATACAAGCACATCTACACAGTAACACATACACATGAATAATAGAGAAAATTGACTTGAACTAAGAAGAATGGGAAATATTATTGCTTGTTCCCAATGACTTTGCTTATCTTTTATATTTTTGTATATTTTGAATTTAAAGATATTTGCATACTTTACAGTTATGACAGGATAACTATAAACATGGTGGCTCTAATAATTTTGGATTTTTATTAGTAAGATAAATTTGTTGATGTGCCCCTGTCAATTATGTTTACTGGTGAAAATAAAGTTTAGATTCTTTAGTGTCCTTCATTGATATCTATAGCCATAAATAGTATTCCCTTCAAGCTTCATGCCATGTAGCTTTTAAATAGGCAAAATGACTTATAACTTGGTCCTTATGATGCTTAAAAAACTAGTACTTTGGAGCTAGTATTTTATATAAGTGCTAATTTTCCATGTCACAACAAACCATTTTGTGTCACGTGGGGAACAAATGCAGGTCTCTTATTTCTTTATAGATTTGAGACAATTATCTATACAATTTAAGTAAAAAGTAAACTGCATGGGTGCTCTAGAGTAGCTGTCAATATTGACTAAATTGACAGGGCAGTTACTTAGCTTTCTATTTCATGTGCTTTTGTACACACAGCCACAAATAAACTAGCTCAGTTAACATACTCTGAAGAATTAATTTCCTATGAAAAGCTAACTTTTAACATGATGTTGTTTAATAATAGAATAGAAACCTTCTCAGTGGGCCAACCTTGAACATAAGGATAATAAATTTGGTACTTAGATACTTAATAGCAATGATGGCTACTTTCATTTTAACTGTTTCAATGACTCAGGGAGATCTATTCATTCACTAAGCATTCATTGAGGCCTGCTATGTGTTTTTCACATTACTTGTTCTGTGGATAGAATTTAAATGTCAAGTGTCAGCCTTCTACAATTCCATAATCCACTGAGAAAAATCAGATGAGGAAAGAGATAATTATACAACAGTGAAGTAAATGTAGTCAGTGATAGGGTTGTATAAAGTGTGCTTTAGAAAATTAATGTGGTAGCACCATGTAAAGTACACTTGAGATAAGGATGTCAAATTAGTAATGTGAAGTATATATTATTCCCATTTTTTACATAAGGAAATTTTAGGGGCCTTGAGATTTAAATAATAGCCTGGGATGACTCATTTTATTCATTAACATATACATTCATTTATTCTATCATTCATCAGTAACTATTCTGTCAGCCATGAATAGCACAGTAACCAAATCACAGGGGACCTTACCCTCATCAGTTTAATAATATATCTAAAAAACGAAGTTAGAATTACAAGAGAAGAGAACAAGGCTTTCGTATCTGGAATTTTAGTAGGATCAACAGACATATACGTACTCACTTGCCCATGAAGGAGCAGAGATGTTCTTGTACCACTTGTCTCCTACATTCTTCCTTCCACGTTATGCAGAATGAGGAGGATTTTTGTGATGGACTAACCAAACTTGCTGAGAATTTACTTGGAAATTTACTTTAAAATATTTTGAATCTGTAAATAAGGGGTGTGATAAATATGAAATGAGCTAATTTTAATTAAAATTTTGTGGGTTAATAATTAGCATAGAATGTGTCTCTCTGAAGCAACTAGATAATTAACAGGTAAGGCATCTTGTATGAAACTATCACATTAGGGTTTTCCAATTTACACAATTAATGATAATAGTTTTAACTGAAAATATTAGTGTTTAATATTTTGAATAGTACAAGAAAACCAACTTTTTACATGAAAGAGATTTTGAAAATCTGCAAACCATAGAAATCTGTGTCCTAAGTAAACTTGTAGTCTTGAAGCGTGTTGACCCTCTGCATCATTTTATTAGGAATTCTATTGATTTATAAGACTATATGACTTTCATATCCTGATATTTAGTGTAGAAAAATATAATTGAAGTTTTGCAGAGTATGTCATGAAAAGTGGGCTTGAGTGTTATAGAGGAAAATTATCTAAAAATGAAATACTGAGAATATTGAGAATATGAGTCATTTTTTTGGAACTTTTTTGAGACTTTTCACTGGATAGTCAAGTTTGGGGATTTAAGACAGTGTCCATTTGTTTTCTAATCATTACAGGCTTCTCTCTCTCTCTCTCTCTCTTTCTCATGCTCTCTCTCTCTCTTTCTTTCTGTGTGTGTGTGTGTGTGTGTGTGTGTGTGTGTGTGTTTCCATGTGTATGTGTGCATTTGTTTGACTCTTTGTGTTTGTGTAGGCAGAGGAAGAAACTGCACGTCTTCTTCAATTGTTCCTTATCTATCTATCTATCTATCTATCTATCTATCTATCTATCTATCTATCTATCTATCTATTTATTGTGACAGAGTCACTAACCGAATCTGGAGCCTGACTGACCAGTGAGTTCCAGGGATCCTCCCAGCTCCACTTCCCCAGTACTGGGATTACAGGCAACATACATTACAGCTATCCTCAGCTTTTGAAGTAGATGTGAGGCGTATAAAACCAGGCTCTCATGCATGTTTGAAAAAGTCTTTTCTTGTTTAGCAATCTGTGACTGATATAGCTGTGAATTTACTGGGGGAGAGATTTGTTACAACAATGAGGAGCTCAAATTAGTATTACTACATTTTCAAAAACAGCTTGTAAAATAATGTTTAAAATGTTGTATGTTCCTAGGGAAGATATTGGAAAGAATTAAAAGGGAAAGTCACAGGCTAAGGAAATCATAAAAAAAAACTGTCCTGTTTGTTCTTTTTATAATCAAGTTCCTTTACCTGCAGGAAATAATCCTAAAGGTATATGAAGGAATGAAATTTGGCAAATGGATGTATTTAATTTAGTAGATTTTGGAAAATTAAATTATATTCATCATACCATTGACATTTACTCTGGGTTCCAATGGGCATCTGCCTTAAGTTCTGAAGGCAGATTCTATAATTACACATTTATTAGAAATAATGGCTGTAATGGGCATAGAGGCACAAATTAAGGCTGATAATGCCCCAGCTTATGTTTCCAGTAAAATGAAACATTTTTTTTGCATGTTACAACATAAAACATGTTTCCAGGATACCATACAATCCTGCAGAACAAGCAATTATTGAATGATCTAACTGCACCCTAAAAGAGATGCTTAGGGGATATGAGGACCCCCAGAGATAGACTGCTAATGCATTATTAACTTTAAATTTTCTAAATGCTAATAAAATAGAGATCAGATCCTCCTGAAGCCACAAAGGCTAGATTCATTCTTAAGGTGCCTCTGAGTTTTCTTTCCACAGATTCACGTGAAGCCACATACCTATGCCATGACATTTCACAACAGCAATCTCTCCAGAACCCTTGGTAATAATTGTTTCATCAGAAGAAACTGACATCAAAATTGCACAGACATCTTTCTAGTATGGGAATACATTGCTAAAGGGAATATGGAATCTATAATTTCTCAAACATCAAATTATGACCAGAACGTTGGAAAGTAAAAAATAAGGATGAATTTATCTTCTTAAGAGAGTTTGATTAGATAGGATATGATTTTTATATGCATTTCCTTTGGTGGGACTCATTGTACAATAATACTTCGGCCTCATTGTTTCACAAAAATGATGAGTGTTCCATTTAAGTCAGCCAGTATTTATTCTTTCTGATTGGGGATGTTTGTTAATTAACCTAAGTATGATTCAATTCTAATGCCTTGTTGAAATTGACTTTGTAAAGATATCACACTGGTTGCAGATTATAATTATGGTATTCCATATCATTGGAGATTTCAATTTAAGTTTTACTAGTGGTTTTCTTTATTTTATTGTGTTGTATTTCATTTATTTATTCTTCTCTCATATAATACATCTTACCACAGCCTCCTCTCAAGTGGTTTTCTTATTTTACTTTTCCTTTATTTGTTTTACAATTTAAACTTTTCTTTTATATTGTACTTTTGAGAATTATGTTCTAGACAAATAACTATTCCATTATTGTAATTTTCACAAGTATCCATTTATTCAGGACCTTTTGCTTCAGGAAATTCAAACATAACCCTTACTACTTGATTATTTCTTCCTTAATTAAATCTAACAATTTTGGGAGGTTTAGCCATTTACAAACAGGTAGTAATTAAGTCTAGCTAGATATAAGGAATCATATTGAAAGAGGAGTTAGCAGTATTGCTATGGGTACAGATTGCTGAAATATATTAATAACATTAATAAAATAAAAATTGATGATAAGAAAGTATATAATAGGCAGTAAAGTTAAATGAGACTGTGCCCTACAAATACGATATGAAAGTTCTTTGAATTTAAGTGAGGATAATTTTACATTAAGAAAATTGCTTTAAAAGTCAGAAATTAATACTGCCATTATTAGTATTACTATTCCAAGAAATCCTTTTTTATGAAAATAAAGTTACAAAAGTTATTTATCTGCACAATTTACTGCTCAACTGCTGTATTTATAATGGTAAGAAGTTACTAATAGTGTAACTATTCTCATTTTCATGATCATGGTTCACTTTGTAAACAAACTGGTTGCTTATCAAATTAATACTCATTGAAACATATTAAAAATAGTCCTAGCATGTTCACCAGTATAAAAATCAAGTGTATCTCTTATATGTCCATATAGGTACATGCATGCATTAAAGACATTTTTTTTCTTTTCCAGAGCTGAGGACCGAACCCAGGGCCTTACGCTTGCTAGGCAAGCACTCTACCACTGATCTAAATCCCCAACCCCTAAAGACATTTCTTAAAGTAAACCTACAAAATGCATCAATATCTAGCATCATTCTCTCAAGTAATGTGTCCAATTTAGTTGATCAACAGGTTAATTTGGTAGTGTTTTCTTAGAGTGAAGTCACAGAAGTGATAGTTAAATTGAAGAAAATAAGTTAAATATCTGTGAATGAATATACAACTAGAGTACAGCCAAGGAGTACAATCAAGAAAGAAAGAAAAAGAAAATCCATCTCAGAAAACAGTTTGATGTTATTGTATCTAACAGTTAAGAAATGAGAGAGGACATTTTCATAATGTGTGATCATGATTTAATGCATGAAAAGTTTTGAGTAAATAATATTAATAGGAGATTCTTAAATTTGTTTAAGAGTTCAACCACGACAGTTAGGGTGTTTGGCCATCCAATCACCAGAGTAGGTCAGTTCGGGCTTTCTCTCAACCATTGCCCGTAGTCTATTGTGGAGGTATCTTTGTGGATCTCTGGGGACCTCTCTAGCACTTTACTTCTTCCTATTCTCATGGGTCTTCATTCATCATGGTCTCTCTTTTCTGGAGGTGGAGCTCTGGGAGTCCAATCGGCGAGAAAGAGGAGGAATTGTATGAGTGAGAGATGTTGAGACCATGATTGGAAAAAGCACAGGGACAAATAGCCAAACTAGTGGAAACACATGAACTATGAACCAATAGCTTAGGAGCCCCCAACTGGATCAGGCCCTCTGGATAAGTGAGACAGTCGATTAGCTTGAAATGTTTGGGAGGCCCCCAGGCAGTGGGACCGGGATCTGTCCTTGGTGCATGGGCTGGCTTTTTGGAGCCTGGGGCCTATGCTGGGACACTTTGTTCAGCCTGGGTGAAGGGAGGAGGGGACTGGACCTGCCTAGACTGAATCTACCAGGCTGAGCTGAATCCTCAGGGGAGTCCTTGCCCTGGAGGAGATGGGAATGGGGGGGTGGATTGAGGGGAGAGGGGGCGGGAGGAGGGAGGACAGGGGAATCCGTGGCTGATATGTAAAATTAAATTAAATTATAAAATAAAAAATTGTTTAAGAGAAGTTTTCTCTACTCTCAAGGAGTACAGAAAGATATGGAGTAGATATTTGGTTATTAATTGTTGCCAATATATCTGTGATAAATCTAAATAAATATAACATGGAAAAGCAATTCAAAATTAAGCTTGTGCCACTTCCTTCCTTTGGAGTAATACATATTCAATATATTAGAAAAATGATATAGTGCTCTGAGTGATCAAAACTACATACCAGTATTTTATTTTATAAAAAGTCATATTGATGAGCTACAGCTGTTGATTTCTGTAGTGTGTATAATCTCAATTGATGGTTCTACAATGCAATCACTACATGTAAGGCTCAGGGAAATTTGTGAAGAGGACACAAAGAATGTAAGAGGATAATAATGAGGACTTCCTTCAAGATAGTATCTCTTAGACATGACAGGAAAACTGTATCCATGAAATTCAACAATATGGTTGCCTAATAAAGACCTGCATAAAGATGACACCAGTTGACTTACCAACATGTAGTAAGGACATTTCACATGACCCCACTCCTAGATGAAGAGCTACTGGATACTGGTTGCTAAGAGAAGATGAACCAATCTTCTCCAGGGATGAATCCTCTGATGAATTATCCAATCCTAAGTGGTCAGTCCTACATGCAGATTTATGAGCAGCACTACAGGGATTCTGCAGCATGTGTGTGCTTATCTGTGCGTATGTGTATGTGTGCCTGTGTTCGCTCTATAACCAATAATAATTTTAAAAGAAGAGCTCATTAATTAAAGAGGGATTGGAAGATGATGAATGACTTGGAGTGGGAGAAGGAAGAGTGCAGAGTGCAAATGATGTAGCTGTCATTGGCAAGTACAAAATTCTCCAAGAAAAATAAGTAAAAATAAAAATGAAATACCCCAATTGAATGTTGAATTCATACCAGAGAAACTTCTCAATTTATCTTTCATTTGTGTGTAGTTATATATGCCCAGTCTGCATAATTGGAACAAATAATAATTTTTAAGGAATGATGCATCAGGTTGGGAACATAACCTAGTGGCAGAGCACTTTCTCGGCACGTGCAGGACCTTGGGTTGTACCCCAGCACTTCTGAATGGGAGAGAAGGAATTGGGACAGAGGGAGACAGATGATGAGGAGGGACAGAGAGAGAGAGAGAGAGAGAGAGAGAGAGAGAGAGAGAGAGAGAGAGAGAGAGAGAGAGAGAGAGAATATGAATGCTGTTTCTAGAACTCATTAAGGAAATACACAATGATTTGCTTCTACATTAATTTCTTATTTTTAAATGTCAGGTATTGTGACACAGGAAAGTGAGTAACTTCATGAAAAGTGGGAGGGACCCCATTTTCACTTATCCATTCTGTGCTTACAGGTTCCCTTCTTTGTCTTAAGAGACTTTTGAAATTCTGGCTTAGTACTTTTCCTCCATTAATCTTTTTATGACACTCTTGAGTAGAATTAAGTAATCCTACATCTCTTCTCCAATAGAATATTAAGGACACCACTTGTACAGAATTTAGTACATTGTATTTTAATTATCTGCTTCTGGGGTTATTTCTCCCATTAGGCAAGAGCCCCTTGGGAACATCAGTGTGTTTTATTATGTCTGTTTTCCTTTAGTGCCTAACACAGTGCTAGGTATGTAATGAGTAATCAATTACATTTATTATAAAGATGAATAAAGCACTAAATCTACAACTACTTTTTGTCATGAGAATTGGAAAAATGAGCTAAGCACCAATGGTCAATAATCCTTCACTTTGATAGAACATCACATTGGATAGCCTTAGCTTCCTTCTGAAACACTATACAAATCCACAAATCGAACTGCTTTCTAAATGTTGGTGGTCAATTCAACTAATTCCTTATTTAGTAAGTTCCTTATTTCATTCTAACCTTTTACTTAACAGATGTGTTTTCTCTAAGATAGATACAGGAGACCCATTAAGCTCAACAAACCAAGTAGCCTTAGTTTGATTTGATAAGAGATTTCAATATCAAAGTACACAACTATAGAACTTTAGTGTTACAGAAAATTCAGTATTTTAGTATGAGTATCACATATTTACCCAATGTGTTTAAGCATGCTGATGTCTGTATGAGTTGAGTTTGTTGATGTCAACAAATTTTGTAGAGGTTTTAACATGTGTGCCTTTTTTCCTGAGAACTTCACAAGTCATTAGTGTTGCATAATTCTCTGAGTCAAGCAGCCACCACCTTCATTGCCTCTGCCTGCTTGTTGAAGACCCTTACATCTGGGCTTGTTGATATTTATGTTCCATCACAGAAAGAGGAATAGGAGGGTCATGGCACCCTCACCTGAGTATTCAGCCACTTCCCCAAAACAGTGGGTGCCAATTCTGCCCTAAGTACTTATAACCTCATGGTAGTATGGAGGAGCTAGAATGAATAGGCTTGGAAGAATTGGAGAGGGGCACTTCATGCTGATACTGGAGAAAGCAACTGGAGACTTACTTTCCAGTCTGGCTGCTTTTGAATCACCTACGATCTTGTTGACAATGCTCACCCATGCTCTATTAGTAACCCCAATACTCTCATTGATTCCTCAAGGTAATTTGGATGAAATTTACCTTGTTTTGTGTTTGGGAACTTAGGAGGGGTAGACATTGCCTAGTCTAAATGTCAGAAAATGGAAAGATCTCCCATGCTCATGGATAGGCAGGACTAACATAGTAAAAATGGTAGTTTTACCAAAAGCAATCCACAGTTTCAATGCAATCCCCATCAAAATACCAACACAGTTCTTCACAGACCTGGAAAGAATAATACTCAACTTCATATGGAAAAACAAAAAATCCAGGATAGCCAAAAGAATCCTGTACAATGAAACAACCTCTGGAGGCATCACAATCCATGACTTCAAGCTCTACTATAGAGCTACAGTAATAAAAACAGCTTGGTACTGGCATAAAAAACGACATGTGGACCAATGGAATAGAATTGAAGACCCTGATATTAATCCGCATACCTATGAACATATAATTTTTGACAAAGAAACCAAAACTGTACAATGGAAAAAAGAAAGCATCTTCAACAAATGGTGCTGGCATAACTGGATATTAACGTGTAGAAGGATGCAAATAGATCCATATCTATCACTGTGCACAAAACTTAAGTCCAAGTAGATCTAAGACCTCAACATAAATCCAGCTACTCTGAACCTGCTAGAAGAGAAGTAGTCTTGAATGCATTGGCACAGGAGATCACTTCCTAAATATAACACCAGTCGCTCAGACACTGGGAGAAACAATCAATCAATGGGACCTCTTGAAACTGAGAAGCTTTTGTAGAGCAAAGGATACGGTCAACAAGGCAAAGCAACACGCTACAGAATGGGAAAAGGTCTTCACTAAACCCACATTTGACAGAGGACTGATATCCAGAATATATAAGGAACTCAAGAAATTAGACATCAAAATGCCCAACAGTCCAATTAAGAAATGGGCTATAGAACTAAACAGAGAATTCTCAACTTCCCTAATTATCAGGGAAATGCAAATCAAAACAACTCTGAGATACCACCTTACGCCTGTCAGAATGGCTAAGATCAAAAACACTGAAGACACCTTATGCTGCAGAGGATGTGGAGCTAGGGGAACTCTCCTCCACTGCTGGTGGGAATGCAAGCTTGTCCAGCCACTTTGGAAATCAATATGGCGCTTTCTTAGAAAATTGGGAATCAATCTCCCCCAAGATCCAGTTATACCACTCTTGGGAATATACCAAAGGAATGCTCAATCATACCACAAGGGCACTATGAAATAACTAAGACAGAAGTTGGTACCAGGAAGTGGCATATTTCTCTGACAGGCCTGACCATGCTATTATTTGAAAAATGTGTCTTGCAGTCAGCAAAGCTGGGAGGATAGAGCCATCTATCTGAGATGGAGAAGAAGGATTTGGAGCTTGCCCTGCTGGGTTTTTGATCTTCCTTTGATACAATATTTCCAAACTATGCTCCCATTTTTTTTTTCCATTTTGGAATGATAACAGAGGAAACTCAAATGGCTGAAAGACATTTAAGGAATTGCTTTTAAAGCTGAACTAAATGCACTTTGTATTAAAATATGGACACAAGCCTGTGGGGGCCATGGAATTGAATATGGTGGTCTGAATGAGAATAGCCCTCATGTGCTCATATATTTGAATGCTTCATTTATGGATGATGGAACAGTTTGGGAAGAATTAGGAGTTGTAGCCTTATTGAAGGAGGTGTGTCACTGGAGATTATGGTGGGCTTTGAGGTTTCAAAAGCTCATACCACTCCCAGTTAATGCTTTCTGCCTTGTGTTTGTAGATCAGAGGTAAGCTCTCAGATACTGTTTTAGTAGTATGGCCTGTCTACCATGCTGACAAGATTCCTGCAATGATGTTCATGGATTCACCATCGAAAACTCTGAACAAGCCACAAATTAAAAACATGTTTCATAACTTTTCTTGATCATGGTGTCTCTTCACAGCAATAGGATAGTAAGTAAGACAACCTAGTTCCAAGAATAGCTTATCTCCTTTTGAGTTGTTGGACAGTGAGGACATATCTCCCCTCGACCAAAAAAAAAAGACAGTCTATTGTCATTGTTCTTGGTTACCTTCCAGAATTTGACAATATGACTTGATTGATTATATTGCTGAAGAAGTCACAGGCATAGATTATAAAACATGGAGAGATCAAATGGGTCTATGCCTAGAAGCTTCATTCCAAGTGGCTAGTGCCAGAAGATAACATGCATTTTACTAAAGAAGAAAATAAATTGTCGGTCTTACCCAGTTGTGACCATATGAACTACAAGATGATTGTCCTGGCAAGGTATGTTCAATGGTGCATCAATGTTAACCACTTTCTGATTCAATTTATTACCCACCCACAAGATAGATCCTATACCTTCATCATTATCAGGATCAATACTCTAGCTAGAGAAGTCATAGGACTTAGGGGATAACCTGCTAATGCTAATCTGCTAAATGGACATAGTTTTTAATTGATTCATTATGAGTTCTTATTGAGTTACTCATGCATCCATAGATTAATACATCTTTCAATCCTCATCAAAGACACTTCTTTTTTCTCTTGGTTTTGTTCCACACTACATATGCTGCACTTCCTGGCAGGCATCCTATGGTTCTGTCACTTCCAATATTCTGGGGTCTCCAGTAGAATCCAGGCTTCAGTTTCATAGCTTCATGAAATGGCCTCTGGGTCACCATGCAGACATGCCCCTGCTACAGGCCTGGCCTCAATGGCTTTGTTTAATCATGAAGCGTGATTTCACAACCTTTTTCTCCTTTCAAATAGTTAATAAAAATGTTTAAAAATAAAAAAGGAGCATTTAAAAAGCCTGTATCAATTTCTTCAAATGTGAGTATATGTGTGCTTGTGAGTAAAGATACGGTGAATATATTTGTATAATTAAATTTTTCTATATTTTTTAAGTTGTTTACTTCATTCTGTAAAATATTATAATTTAAAATTTTGCTTTTGCTTTATTTGATGACAGATTTGTTTTCAATTTGATATAGCTCACTAAACTCCCTGTGACATGCCTTCTTCCAACAAAGCCGTACATCCTTATTCTCTCCACAAGCAGTTCAGCCAACTAGTCATCCAGCATTAAAATACAGGAGTTTATGGAAGCCTGCAAAATAATACTACCAGAATTATGATGCATCTGTATAATTTTGATCCTTTTAAGATAGGGATGACTTAAATTTTCTATTTACATTTATACATGTATATTTCTTTTATATAATTTTTTATGTCTATGTTTATATAAATTAAGTCCATGAATTTTTATGAATAATTTATTTTATTTATGCTATTCTATAACTGAAATTTATTATTTGATCAGTTATCACATGTAAACTTAAAGAAACAGTATTTAATAGTGACTGTAACTTTTTATATAAAGAAATCACATAATCATTGTAGAGATCCCAAGAGATCACTTATGCTCAGCAGTACTTCAAAATTACAGTAGTTATTAATGTGCCAATAGCTCGAGTTAGTTAGTGTTTTGTGAACGTATGTTGTTCTCTATCATAATTTTAAAATATGTTGTTGAAATTATTTCAGTACCTTTAACTATCTTTGTAATACTATGCACTTTGTTTTTAAAAATTATTAAAGATTTTTAAATTTGTATTTATGTGTATGTGTGTGTCTATGTGTGCATGTGTGAGCAGGTGCCTGTAGAGGCCATAACAGGGAACGAGAGTCCCCTAGAGCTGCAGATAAAAGTGGTTGTGCGCAAAGCTACAAAGAGAAACCCTGTCTCGAAAAAAACAAACAAAAAAAAAAGTGGTTGTGAGCTTGCCTAATATGTCCAATGGTAAAAAAAAAGTCAGTTTCTCTGCAAGAGCAATCCATGTTTTTAACTGCTAATCTATCTCCAGTAACAGTATTTCTTTCTTTAATAAGTATGATTTTTGAAAACCAGGTTCGCTATGATATTCAAATCATTTACTACACAAAATGTGTTCATAACTTCTAGTGTAACAGGAAAAGCTTAATATGAAGTGAGAAAGAAGTAATTGATTAGATTTCCTCTTGGGCTACTAATTATTATTTAGTTTGGGTAACTATATAAACTATGAGACTTAATTTTTTGAATTGCAGTGAAACTGAGTAATTTCAGTGGTTATTTGATGTTTATAGACCCTTAGACTCCATAATGCAAAACCAAAGCAGCGTTATTGAACAATACTCTGTGCAAATAACCTTAAAACATAAAGTTCATCCTTTGGAATACTAATAAAATTTATATAATGTGGAGACTTTTGAAAACATATCTTCAGACAACAAATATGTTCACTCAAATATTATATCTAACCACACTCTACATCCAAATAACAGAGGACTTGAAGTTCTGCAAACAACTAATAAGTAATCAAACCAATTTGGAGGAAATTTCTATTACCAAAAGATTTTTAGAGGAATTATAATGCAAATTGACTTTTGCAAAAGTCCCTAAAAGATATTTTAAGCAAATCAATGTAAATACAAATACTTAAAAGCAAAAACTTGAGACACAAAGTATCAAGGTATCAAGCAAGTGTCTCTATTTTGTCTGTGGAGAGATAGCTAGGGTTGTGTTTTTATCAAGGAGTTTCTGTATTTCCTAGGCCATGGGCAATGATCACACACTTTATCTTGGGTTAAGTGGTAAATGGCAGATTTAAGATGAGCATATGACATGACCTAATTTACAATTAGAATTATTTTTTGGCAGTAGACTGAAGGACAAATAGTAGATAAATAAAATTGTATATATAAAAACTGGTTATGAGACTTGCAATTTTGTCATAATTTAAGCGCTTCAAATAAAGCTATAGAAATATAGAATATGAAATATATGTTTGAAGGCAATGTAGGAGGAATCAATTAAATTATAAATTTGGGTAATCAATAAAAACAGGAAATAGTAGAAAAATAATAATTTGGAGAAAGAGGGAGGAACTAATCCTTGGTTTAAATATAATCTGACTTTGGTATGATTGTAGAACACTGAGATGGAAATGTTCATTAGTTGTTTAGAAATTTAATATCAGGAATATATGTTGGAGGAAAAATAAAGATGTGATAATCTTGTTTCTATACAATGTTAATATTATAGGAATGTAGAAACTATCATTGAGAAGAATCATGAATACTAAAAGAAGAAAAGTAATGTATTCTCTAATTCTATTTTTATGTATTCTACATGATAAAAATATTTAGCATATGGGGCTGAAGAGTTTGGCTAAACAGTTAAGATCGTTTATTGGTCTTTCCAAGGACAACAGTTCAATTCTCAGTACCTACATAGGGACTCACAACCATCTGTATCTCCAGCCCCAGGGTACCTAGTGCCATCCTCTGGCCTCCATGGGCAAGACACATTCATGCTGCATAGACACTGTGACAAAAAAAAAAAAATGCTTTCTGAAGGGCAGATTCAACCTGGGTGCTCAATTTCTGTGAAGTGTAGTTTACTTTTCTGCCTGTTTCTGGGAAAAGGTCTCATTCACTTAAGTACTACCATGAAGCACTGCAGTATCTCATGATTCTTAGAGAATGTAATCAATGAAATAGCATTTAATGGCTATTTATAAAATGATGTGCAGAAAACAGGATATGTAACATGTAGTTTCTGCTCTCTGAGTACTGCCTACCTATATTTGGGGGAAGTAACACAAAGATGAGAAAATTAAAATATAAAGGATATCCTAAGAATAGTTATCTTGTGATTAGTTCATAAACTTCTCTTGAGTTGTGTTAACTACTGTACCATGTTTAAAAAATTGGTGTGTTCCTGGAAATTCATTCCCTAATGACATCACTTCTGAGAAACTCAAGTCCACAGGAATAAATGAATTTTAGAATAGATTCCCTTATGTTCACTTACAGTTAAACCTGAAATATCTGCAAATATGGTGATCAGAGATAAAATATTTAAAAATGAATAATAGTGCCACTAATTAGATTTAATAATTCTAAAACTCAACATTTATTCTAAATATTATTCGATTTGAGAAAAAATGGTTTATATATTCAGCAAAACAAAAAATGTACAACACCTAGCAATTTGTTTACTGTTCTGCAGCATTTAAAATAGCTTTTTTCAATGTAAAGTAAGAAGAAGTGGTGACTGAGGTAACCCAGATCCAGAAAGACAAACATGGTATGTACTCACTCATAAGTGATACTAGGTTTAAAGTAAAGGATAAGAGGGTAACAAGAGAGGCCCAAAGAAGGACGCATGGATTTCACTGGGAGTGGGAAATAGAAGAGATCTCCCTGGGGTGGGAGGCATGGGAACATGAGGGATTGAGTTGGGCAGGTTGGAGGCTGGATGGAGGAGGATAGTAATGAAAGAGATGTTTTGATAGGGGGTGCATTTCAGGGAGAAAGCTGGTTCCAGTCAAACTCCCAGGAATCCACAATAAAGACCCCAGCTAAGACTCCTAGCAATATTGGGGAGGGTGCCTGGACTGGCTTTCTCCTGTAATCAGATTGGTGACTACACTAATTTTCATAAGAGAGCCTTCATCTGGTAATTGATGGAAGCAGATGCAGAGATCCACAGCCCAGAACTGAGCTGAGCTCTGGGAGTCCTGTTAAAGAGAGGGAGGAGGATTGTACCAGCCAGGGGGGTCAAGATCATGAAGGAGGAACCCATAGAGACAGCTGGCCTGGACTCCCAGGAGCTCATGGACTCTGGACCCACAGCTAGGTAGCCTTAATGAGACTGACCTAGGACTTCTGCATGTGTGTGACAGCTGTGTAGCTTGGTCTGTTTGTGGGGCTGCTAGCAGCAGGATTAGGACCTGTCTCTTGCCCTTGAGCTGACTTTGGGGAATCTATTCCTCATGCTGGGTTGTCTTGCCCAGCCTTGATGCAGGGGGAGGAGTTGGTTTCTGCCTCAACTTGATGTGCCATGCTTTGTTGAGGTCTTCCCCTTTCTGAATGGAGACTGAGGAGGACTGGATGGGGAAAGGGTAGATGGGATGTGGGAGGAGAAAATGGGAGGAGGGGAGGGAGGGGAAACTGATTGTTATGTAAAATAAATGAAAAAAAGTTCTAGGCTGAATGATAAGATTTTCCCCCATTTATTCCTACCTCTAGTTAGTTTTATGTCTCCAAAGATGAAAATATTGTTCTGTAAATATTGACCTATACATACCAAAGGATAAATGAATAAAAGAATCGTTACTTAATTATGAAAAATTTTGAGATTTGAAACCTCCTTAAATGGAAAATAAATGATAGGGGTGCAGATTTAGCTGACTGGTGCAAATTTTGCCTCACAAGAGCAAATCCCTGTGTTCTGTCCCTAACATCAGAAACAAAAACTGATAAGTGCCAAATAATTCTGATGAAGGACTGATACCAAATGTCTAAAGAAAAATCAATTTTGAAGAATATTTGATACCATAGTTACTACAGCATGGGAAAGTGACTCATGTGTTAGGATTATCTGAGAAAATTTGTGGAATAAGATCACAATCATGTTATAACATGATATTTCACATAGACAGAAGGGTTTTAGAAATAATATACACAAACCTAATTCAATATCAGAATTTGAGTAAAGGAATGAGGGTATTATTGAGTACCACTTATTTGTGGTACTCTTTATCATCTATTTTACATGTACTACATCCTATGACAAAAGTAGTATAGACTAGTAAGCTCCAAGATATCATTATATTCATATGAGAAAATGGTAATTAAAAAAGATATCCTGCCTCATTTCACTCTCCGAACATTGGTTGTCCAAATGGGATATCCGGGAAATTTATATTTTGTGTGTCTAACCCATGTGGTCACATATTAATCAGTTTTAGAAATATTAAATGTCTTAAGTTTTGTGCACGGTGATAGATATGGATCTATTTGCAGCCTTCTACACGTTGATATCCAGTTATGCCAGCACCATTTGTTGAAGATGCTTAAGTCCAAGTGGATCAAAGACCTCAACATAAATTCAGCTACTCTGAACCTACTAGAAGAGAAAGTAGGAAGTAGTCTTGAATGCATTGGCATAGGAGATCACTTCCTAAATAGAACACCAGTAGCTCAGACACTGAGAGAAACAATCAATCAATGGGACCTCTTGAAACTGAGAAGCTTTTGTAGAGCAAAGGATACGGTCAACAAGGCAAAGCGACAGCCTGCAGAATGGGAAAAGGTCTTCACCAACCCCACATCTGACAGAGGACTGATATCCAGAATCTATAAGGAACTCAAGAAATTAGACATCAAAATGCCCAACAGTCCAATAAAGAAATGGGCCAGAAGTTTTCTCTGGTCCGTGTGGCCCAGAAGTACCATGGCCACTTATAAAAAAATCACTCAGAGGCTTAATATTATTTACAAACTGTATGGCTTTTAGCAGTCCTCTTACTAGCTAGCTCTTATATCTTCAATTAACTTATTTCTATTAATCTATGTTTTGCCACATGTTCCGTGGCATTACCAGTCTGCTGGTATCTTGTTACTTTGGCAGCAGCTTGTCTCTCTCTAGTCTCTGCTTTTCTCTTTCCTGTCTCTCTCCTTGGATTTCCCACCTGCCTCTGAGCTGCCTTGTCATAGGGCAAAGCAGCTTATTTATTAACCAATGGGAACAACATATATTCACAGCATACACAAAGACATCCTCAGCAGCGTCTCTTCATTGACTGCTGTCTATTGCAAAATGATGCTTCTCTTATCAATGTTTAGGTCATTCTAGGTCTATGAGTACAAACATTATCATAAACAAAAAAAATCATTAGATAACTTGATACCATGACCATCTAATAAGATGCAATATATGGCTTTATCCTAGGGCTTATGATATCCCCAGCTGTGGGCTTTTGGCCAAGATTGTATACAGTACCAGGCAGGAAGTTCCTCAAATCCAATCAGAAAGTGATAATTTATTGCATAAGATTTGTGCCACAATTGCTATATTAGGTATATTTTTCCAGACAAATCTATATTACATCATATAAGATCCAGGACTGGATAAGCCCACTGATGTCTTTTTTGCCCAAGTATCCTACATAGCACCTTCCAAAACTGTGAAAGTTACGTACCAGGCATGATATTTCCAGGTTGGTCTGAGACTGTTTTTGCCATGTCCTGGAGCCAATGCATTTGATATCTCTAGCAATAGGGACTTACCATGTAGTCATGGTGGATAACCAAGGCCAAAGGCAGTAACTTGTGCTATTTTGGAGGATTCTAGAATCTCCCTGACCAATAATTCATAGGGATATACCACATGCCTTATACTGTGATTTTTCATTTAATAATCCAAGTCTCCTGTGAGTAACATTGTTTATCCATGCAATGTAATTCAATTTGAACTCTAGTTTTTAAAGCTTTTTTTTTATTTTGAAATCTGCTTACAAACTAATGGATTTTCATAAGGCTTTTTTCATGCACCCTTACTTTTGTTTAACCCAGCCAGTACCTCCTCCTCTCCCCCATCCTCCTCCTCCATCCATGCTTTATTCACTAACCTTCAGTATTCTACCTTACTTTCTTTTCACTTGGGTTCTACAACACCTCCACTTACTTTTTTAAATTATGTAGAAAGTTCACAGAAGAGGAGGGAGATCTTTATCATCTATTCACCTAACAGAAGAAGAGTGTCTAGAAAAAACAAAGAACTCAAAACACTAATCTTTAGGAAAATAAACCACTCTCCAGCAACTGGGCCTTGCAGTAGGCTTGCAGAGAACAACCTATTGTCTTGGTAACAGCTTGGGTTGTTTGGGCATTTCCATAGGACCCCTTTGGCCAACAACTCAATTGAATATAATCCAGTCCTGGTATTGGAAGCTTCATTTGGTGACAAGAGAAGGCCAGTTGGGACTCTGTTTTCCTCATTATTTGGAGATTTCATTAGGATCACCTTCATATATTTTAGGAAGTTTACACTGAACTAGGTTTCCACACCACACCTCAAATACCGTGCAATTACCACACATTCCCTCTCTCAACCCCATATCCCCTCCCTTTACCTACATGATCCTCTGGTTCCAGTGTCCCTCTAACTCCCATTCCACCCATAAACTCTTTTCTATTTCCCTCTCCCAGGGAGATCCATGTGTCCCCCTTAGTACTTTCCTCTATACCTAACCCCTCTAGGGCTATATTTTGTAACTTGGCTATCATTTATTTAGTGGGTAATATCCACATATAATTGGATACATACTATATATCTCTCAGGATCTGGGTTACCTCATTCAGGATTGTTTTGTTCTAGTTCTATCCATTTGCCTGAAAATTTGATGAGGTCATTTTTTTTTTTGGCTTAATACTCCATTGTATAAATGTATCACATTTTCTCCTAGAGGGACATCTAGGTTATTTCTAGTTTCTAGATATTATGAATACAACAGCAATGAACATGGTTGAGCAAGTATACATGTGGTAGGATGAAGTGTCCTTTGGACATAAACCTGAGAGAGGTATAGCTGGGTCTTGAGGTAGACTGATTCTCAATTTTCTGAGGAACTGACATACTCATTTCCATACTGGCTGTACAAGTTTGCACTCCCACCAGCAACAGAGAAGTGTTCCCTTATTCCATATCCTCACCAGCAAAAGCTGTCAATTGTGTTATTGATCTTAGCCATTCTGAAGACATCCACACAACTCATTGAATATGGAGAGGAAAAGCTAGTGCCTACATAGAACCTTCACTTCTATGTTCTAGTGTCTTTGGTATGGGAAGTTACTCTTCAGGCTACCAAAAGAGAAATATAAACTCCAATCCAACTGCAAAACCTTTGATCTACAATCTGCCCTGCCTGCAAAATATGCTAGGGCAATGGTAGAACAAAAGTTGTGGATGTAACCAATCATTATATAACTTGACTTAAGACTCACTCCACAAGATGGAACATATACTTAATACTGCTTGGATGACCAAGAACCAGAGACCAAACAGCCCAGAGACCTAGTGTAAAAACCAAGTCTGGTCTAAAAAACGTAACAAAAAAATGACTCCTAATGATATACTGCTATACTCATAGATCTGTGCCTTACTCAGCCAGCATCAGAGAAGCTCCTCCTATAGAAGAGCATATACAGAGAAACACAGCCAGACATTGAGCAGAGAGAGATAACTTGGAACACACAGGTCTAAGCAAGATGTCTCCATCAAATCTGTCCCATCAGAGTTCAGGGAACCCTGCTGAAGAGGAGGAAGGAAGAATGTAAGAACCATAGGGGATGGGGAACACCAAAAGAACAATGCCCTCTGTATTAACTGAGCAAGGATCATATGAACACAGAGACTGAAGCAGCAAGCACAGTGCTGACGTGTCTGCACCGGGTCCTATATATAGAGATATATATCTATGTATAGATATATAGATATATATAGAGAGAGATATATATACATATATATATATATATATAATAGTCTTCAGTTTAGTATTTTTTTGTATTTTTAATCTAGATTTTTTTTAAATTTAATTTAATTTTATTTTACAATATAATTTAATTCTACATATCAGTCATGGATTCCCTTGTTCTCCCCCCTCCTGCCCCCTCCCCTTCCCCCTGCCCACCCCCCATTCCCATCTCAATCCTTGGGGGAGTCTTTGCCCAGTTTAGTATTTTTATGGGACTCCTGAATGTATGAATGTGTGGGTCTCTGATTCAGGTGCCTGCTCTTGGGCTCTTTTCTTTTTGTTGGTCTACTTTGTCCAACTTCAATGTAACTGTTTTGTTTTATCTTATATTTTATTTTGTTATATTTGATTGCTATCACTAAGAAGCTTGTTCTTTTCTAAGGAGAGAAAGAAAGGGAGTGAATCTGGATGGGAAGGAAGATGAGAAGGAAGTGAGAGCATTAGAGAGAGAGGAAAATATAATCATGGTATACTATATGAGAGAACAATCTATTTTTAGTAAAAGTGAAAAAATAAACAAGTCAATTAAAAAATGAGTTATAGAATGGGACAGAAAATTCTCAAAAGAAGAAATGCATATGGTTAGGAAACACTTTTAAAAGAGCTCAATATCCTTAGCTATCAGGAAAATGCAAATTAAAACTACTTTAAGATTCTACTCCACTTCAGTCAGAATGGCCATAATCAACAATACAAATAACACAAATGCTGACATTGGGGGAAGGGAACTCTTATATATACATTGTTTACTGGAATGTAAACTAGATAAGTCACTTTGAAAATCAGTCTGTAACTTTCTCAAAACACTAGAATTAGAACTACCATATGACCCACCTATACCACTCCTGGGTATATACGCAATGGAATTTACATCCTTCTACTGAGTCACTTGTGTAGAGAGCCGTGCATGTCCAGCTTCCGCCTTCCCGATGGCGGGTGTTCTCTGGGATAAACAACTCCTTATTTGGCTTGGGCGTGGTATCTGGCTTGCTTGTGTATGTCTGACCCTATTGGCATTGTCTACGTGGCACTACAGGGTTGGTTGCCCAGTGGCTATAAAGGGCGTGGGCTGGCTTTCCCCAGGGAGAGAGAGAGAAGATGGCTTTCCCCGGGGTCAGAAGATTGTTCAAGGTTCCTGAATAAACTGCTTGGAGAAGAGCCTGGTGTTGCATCTTCCTTGCTGGTCGAGGCAGACGCGACACACTTGTACATCTATGTTCAATGTTGCTTGATTCATAATAACTAGAAAATGAAATCTGTCTAGATGCCTATCAAAAGATGTATAGATAAAAATATGTAGCATATATGCATAATAGAATATTACTCAGTTATAAATGAAAATGAAATCATGACATTTTCAGGTAAATGGATGGAAGTAGAAAAACATTATACTGAGTGAAGTTACTCATGCCCAGCAAGACAAACACCTTATGTTCTCTTTTCTATTTAGATCTTAGCTTCAAATCTCTTGTTTTGTGTTTAAAATAAATCTTTAAAAAATAACTCAGTGAAGAGTGCTCAGATCCAGGCAAAGGAGACAGTGGAAAGGTCGCTAAGTAAATTAGAGACAATAAGACATGTGAGAGGGACTAGAAATAGCTCAGCATTTCTTGAATGAAGATAGGTGAATGGATAAAAATGAGATTGTCAAGACTACTAGGAAATCCTAGGAGAGTAAAGAGTGTAGGCATTATTCCATAAGGAGCAATGGGTATTTTAAGCACAGTATTTATGTAAAAATTTGACAACGGATTGTTCTAGACATTGTTTGGAAAATAAATTCAAAGGGAAATACATTAAGTTGGCAGAATAACCATGAAGTAATTTTACTAAGAAATTATGACAGTTACTTTTGGGAAATGGTAGAATAAATGTAAAATCAATGAAAGGCCAAGGGGATAATATGACTGACAAATGACAGTGTGCCCAAGTTGCTAGAGGGGAAAGGAAGGAGAGAGGAATCCCATTGACTAAAATTTCTAGTTTGAATAACTGAGAAGATAATGACAAGGGATAATAAATAACTTCAGGAAGAGAGGAGGATATGGTAAGTTCAGTTTTACTCATTAAGGTTTATGCGAGGCATTCAGGAAATTCATAATATAGTACAAGTCTTAAACTTGAATAAGAGACTGTGCTTAGAGACAGAGAATAGCAGTGAGCATCACAGGAGTAATATTTGGAAGCTTTAGTGTAAATTTGATCACCTGATAAAAGATGTAAAATAAAAAGTGGAACAATGTCAAATCCAGGGAACACCAGTATCTATTTAAGAAATGCGAGAAAAGTAGCTCATATTGAAATACAAAAATAATAGCTGGAGGTATGCATATTAACTAGATAAGTTTGATGTCAAGGTATTTAATGATCAGAAAGTAAAGAGTAGGGAGTTTCAGGGAAGGGAGTGTGATTGTCAATACCAAGTACAGTGTATAGGTCCAGTAGTAAATGTTGACAATCCTCCTTAGAACTTACAATTAGCACTGTTGTGTGAATGTAGCAAAATTAATAAGGCTAGACTAGTGGGTAAAGTATCTAGAACTCAGTAAACTAAACATTGAGTAGCAATTCAAGAGGTAATAAGGCATGAATGAAGAATGAAGAACATTAGAATTTCTAAGTTTGATGGCAATGGTCGACAGAAAGCCCAAACTGACATACTCTAGTGATAGGATCGCCAAACACCCTAACTGTTGTGCTAGAAATCTCATCCTATGACAGAGGGAAGCAGATACAAAGATCCACGGCCAGGCCCCAGGAGTTCAATTGGCGAGAAAGAGGAGGGATTGTATGAATGAGAATTGTTGAGACCAAGATTGGAAAAAGCACAGGGACAAATAGCCAAACGCATGAAAACACATGAACTATGAACCAATAGATGAGGAGCCCCCAACTGGATCAGGCCCTCTGGATAAGTGAGACAGTTGATTAGCTTGAACTCTTTGGGAGGCACCCAGGCAGAGGGACTGGGACCTGTCCTTAGTGCATGAGCTGGCTGTTTGGAACCTGGGGCTTATGCAGGGACACTTTGCTCAGCCTGGGAGGAGGGGACTGGACCTGCCTGGACTCAATCTACCAGGTTGAACTGAATCCCCAAGTTCGAACTGAATCCCCAGGGGAGTCTTTGCCCTGGAGGAGATGAGAATGGGGGGTGGGCTGGGTGGAAGGCGGGGGGGGGGGGGGGGGGGGGGGGGGATGGGGGTGGACAGGGGAATGCATGGCTGATATGTAAAATTAAATTAAATTATAAAATAAAAAAATGAAAAAAAGAATTTCTAAGTTTGATACTTTGATCCTAATTGAAAAAAAAACTAACACTTTTTAGATAAAATTTTGTAAATTGTAGATACGTAATATTTATTAATTGAAGATTTCTTATGGGCATTACTAATTTATAAAATGGACAGACAGAATATAATTTCCATTGTATTTATACCAATATTCACTCATATGACCATTTGTAAAATGGCCTATGTTGATTAATGGACTAATATTAAAATAATTAATCAATATCAAAATAAAAATATTATTTAATTTAATGCATCAATATAAGCCATCATTTTTATCATACTGAAGAACAAGTAGAAGACTATAGATAGGGACCATGACTGCATCCTAATTTTGTGTCAATTGAAGCATACTAATGAAGGAGACTGATATTTCTAGCTCATTGATAATGAATATTGAGAGACAACAGAATAAGAAGTAGTAGATTATAAAATGACTCTTTGGGAAATACAATACACTAGAACTATGAACAGTGGTCATTAAAATGGGTGGCTTTAAGGCAGTAGCAATCTATTAGCTATAGCTATTAGATATAACATTTACTACACATACACAATGAATTCTTCAAGTAGACTATCATGATAGTTACTTTAACATAATGTGACCAGAAATATACAATGTAACTTGACATTTTTTGACAATCTACAAATGTTACTCTTTATAATTTATAATTTCAACAGTTTTGCATAGCTGATACATAATAAGAGATGGGAACTGTTCCTCTTATACCTGCCTTTCAATATGTCTAACAACACACTGATGGTTCTCATAATAGTTATTCAAAACTGGTAGAATCATTAAAGTGTCTTTATTTTGGTAAGACATACATGTTCATTTTCACAGATAACTACATTACATTAGTTGTATTTGAGGGTCATATTAAATATATTCAATTTATTTTTATATCTTCATGGCAAACATACAAAAATTTGTATGATGTTTTTAATATTACTCTATATTTCCTTCAATATTGGTCTTCATATTTCTAAATATTCCATGCTACAGACTAATTCCACTTGTAAAGCAGACTCTTGTTTCTGCTTTCATATACAGAATATGTTTTGTTTCTGATCAGAAGCAGATGATGCCTTCAATACCCAGAAGGCATGTAGATCCTGAAAATATCACAAATGCCAGTACACACATGGTGCCTTCCTGGTGGTATCAGATTTGTATCTCTAGCAAAGAGCATCCATGGAAATAGCTGGAATACACAAGGCAGGTAGGTGGGAGACCAGATTCAAGCTTCTAAAAACATAGTGGTATGAAAACACAAGAAATATTTGTCCTACAAATGGAGTACAATGATTTAACTGGTTATGACAGACAGTATGACCAACTACAGATCTTGCTCAAACAGCCACTTGGCAAATAACATAGAAACACCAATTTACCAACTTTAGATTTGCTTTCCTCCTCAACTTCTTTATGTAAATCTTACACAGCATTTAAATCTCAGCTTAAATCCCAGTTTCTAAAAACAGGCTTCTTTGGTAGTTACAAGGTAATATGAAAATGATAATTACTTTTATAATATTCTCTTTCTCTTCGTAGTTTCACTTCCTTCAGTATTCTATGGTCTGAAAATATTAAGTGGGAATTTGCAAATGTAAGATTAAATTTACATTTTGTTCTGAACAACGTGATGAAATCTCAACCCACTGTGCCCCATTCTACTGGGGACATGAATCATTCCTTTGTCTAAAGTATGCACAGAATATGTATTACCTGACTAATAGTTACTTAGTAGTTGTCCAGTAATCAAATCATTTGCTCAAATGACCCTTATTTTAATTAATAGAGTCTGTGCTTTAGAAAAAAGTGGGGAACATTGATTTTAATAAGTGAGTGGTAGATTCTATTGATTTCATTTTTTTCTGGTAGCTCATTTTTAGTCTTTTTTTTTCTTTCTCTTTATCAATGTTACAAACAGCTCACATTGGAAGAATTGGATTATTGTTCAGGGAGAGACACTAATATTACCCTTTTGATATTTTCTTTAGTCATATAGGTGGAAATTAAGGAACAGAAAATGAACCCCTAGATTATTATGTAGTATGGGAGAAACTTAAATATCATCAAATGATATTGGGTAAGAAGGTGGTGTAAGGAAAAAGACTGAAAAATATGTCAGTAGAGATATAATGTCTGGTTTGAGCACAAGAAATGGGAAAGCCTGGTATTAAAGTAACAGGTGAAGAAATTAGTATGAAATCGGAAAACAGAAGATTCTTTTTCTTGTGAAAGGGACTGAGGTATGAACTATACAAGAGTTGAATGAAGAGTGACTCCATCCTTCCACTCAAAAAATGGAAATGCTCTTGCCTACAGTTTATAGTAGCACACAAAAGGTCCCAGAACATCCAATGATCTTCACTTTAGCTGCAAACGTTACATCAGAGAATTCTAATTTGGAGGGGGAGGTTCTGAAATTTCCTGACCCCCCTTCACTGAATGGGGGCATGCACTTTTGTTGTGGCCTTCCTAGACGACCTCCTCCGGGCTTTCTCTTCCTCATCTACTCAGTCAGTGAAATGGTGTTCACCATCATTTCCTTTAAAAAATTTTACCTCTTGTTCGGGATTTGTAATGCTCACTTCTCATTCTACTTATGTACAGGTACATAACAGTCTATTTCCCACTACTACTGCATTTTCTCGTCTTCATGATGCCTGCTTTGCAAACCCAGCTCTCTGTTTCATGTCTCTGACAATGAACCCCTGCACCTCCTCTCCTCTCCCAATTTTGGTTTAACAAAACAACAACAACAACAACAAAACCATAAGAAAAAAAAAAAGAAAGGAAAGGAGAGGAAAAACCTGTATTGAATCCTTTTCATCTCCATGAAACCCTATTTCCCTTCACCTAACTCGGCCTGTAGCCCAGTTTCTCTTGCTCCTCCCACCTCCATTACCCAGCCCAGAAATTCTCTCTTGCTCATCAGCAACAGGTATGTTGTTGAAGACCTCATTTTATCCCCTAGCTTAGAGTCTTCAAGACGACCTTCTTTCATGTACCCTTTTCTGTGTTCACTGCAGTACCCAGTATCTACCTTTCCTGCGCTTCTTTTAGGGAGTTTAAGGATGAATACGGTTGTTCCCAGCATGCCTTGTGGCATGACTCAGTTTTTTTTCCCTTTGTGACTCATCCTGTGAGGTGTTAACTACCCCCAAGGTCACAGTTGAGGATGGAGGGCTTGGTGAGAGGATCAGCTTGTCTTTTGTCTGGAGAAGGAAAGAGAGGAGGACAGAAGTAGAGGAGGAACCAAGGACTCGACAAGGACTGAAGTAGGACTGAGGCTGGAGGGGTTGGGGGTAACAATTTGGTCACCTCTGTGGCAGTTGTGTTAGTTACCTTAGTGGAGGTCCATGAGAGTATTACTTGGCTAAGCTACAACAGCCATGGCAGTTGAATTTGGGGACCATTCCAGTGGCTTCCGCCATATTGAAGTAATCAGATTCATTAACAATGAGGTCCTTATGAATGGAGGGGGTCCAGAATTCTATATGACCTTCCGCTCTCGGTCTTGGAATGAGATAGAAGACCAGCTTCATACCATCCTTGTTGACCCCAAAGTGCCACGCTCCCTCAAGAGGGCTTGTACCTGGAGCGCGTTGGCTTTGAGTGTGAGAGTGGCTGCCAGGCAGCGTGAGCAGCAGACACGTAGAGTTGGGAGGTTACAGAACCAGGTGGGAGAGCGTGAGACAGCTTCCTGGACTCTAGCCTCTGAACTACAGCGGTTGCGAGAGGAGAGGGACCAGGCAGCAGCTCAACTTGTTTCTACACAGACTGCCCTACAAGAGGCAATGGACGAGCGTGAAGTACTTCGTGGGAGGCTGCTCCAAGCAGAGAGGTCTGCGTTGGCTGATGTACCTGAACCTAGAATGCGACAGCGTAGGGCAGCAGTGTGGTCCCTTGAGGAAGAGGTAGGATCCAGAGAGGCCCAGAACACAGCCAATTTGGCAGGCCAGATGCCAATCTCACCAATCTTGTCTTATTTGCCAGGACTTCCAGGTCCTTGGGTACAAGCAGTGCATCCCTTCCTTCGAATGCCTGTGCCACATCCACTACCACTCAATTCGCAACTTCCCTTGGGATTACCATATTCAACACCTGTACCATGTCCAGTAGTGATGGAATCAGGAGCAACAACAGCAGCCATGACTGCAGTTATACCTCAGATGGCCCCTGCAGCAATCTGCCCACCTGGCTTGTGGGTTACATTGGGGTCCCAGGAAACAATGGCTTCTGCTTGGGACCAAGTCTGCCACAGGCAGAATGAATGTTCTGAATTCCTCCAGCATGCAAGTCACCTGGGAGACAGTGTAAGTCACAGTGAAGGAGAAGGTCCACAGAAACCCCAAGGAACACCTCCCCATGGGGACAGTAGCAACAACAACCAAAAGGAAAGTCATGTCGTACCCCAGGTGATGGCTGCCACTGAGAAGAAAAATCCAGGGAAGGACCAGGTAACAGCTGCACTGGAGGTGGACAGTAACCACAGCATAAAGGAAGAATCAGTAATGCCCCAAGGGATGGCTTCCCAGGAGAATAATCCAAACTGCGCCCAGAAGAAATATCCAGGGATTCCCAGGAAGGTGGTTGGCCTGAGAGATAGCATCAATCATAACACCAATGAAGATTCAGTATCTCCCCAGGAAACAGCTACCCAGGTAAATAAAACTAGCCCCATCCTGAAAAAATATCCAGGGATTCTCCTGAGGAGGCCTGGCCTGGAAAGCAGCCTTAGCTATAAACAGAAAGAGGATCCAAAGATATCCCAGGAGACAGCTACCCTGGGAGAAGATAACAGAAATTGCAAACAGGAGGACATGATCACTTTTCAGCAGATGATACCCCAGGCTACTGGTGGAAGTCCTAGTGAGTGGAAAGATCAGGTAATGCCACAGGTGACTGGCAAGAGCCAGAACCGGAAGGAAGAGCCAAACAGATTCCAAGCAAGCCCTCTAGGAAAAAGTAAAAGTTATTGTGTGAATAAATGTCCCTCAAAACACCTGCCTCCAAAGCAAAAGAGCAAGCCACCTCAAGAGACAAAGGCCTTTGAATGCAATCCACCTCAAGGGGTAAAGGCCTTTGAATCCAAGCCACCTCAAGGGGTAATGGCCTTTGAATCCAAGCCACCTCAAGGGCTGAAGGCCTTTGAATGCAATCCACCTCAAGAGGTAATGGCCTTCAAATCCAAGCCACCTCAAGGACTAAAGGCCTTTGAATCCAAGTCACCTCAAGGGGTAAAGGTCTTTGAATTCAAGCCACCTCAAGAGCTGAAGGCCTTTGAATCCAAGCCACCTCAAGGGGTAAAGGTCTTCGAATCCAAGCCACCTCAAGGGGTAAAGGCCTTAGAATCCAAGCCTCCTCAAGGGATAAAGGTCTTTGAATCCAAGTCACCTCAAGGGGTAAAAGTCTTAGAATCCAAGTCACCTCAAGGGGTAAAAGCCTTTGAATCCAAACCACCTCAAGGGGTAAAGGCTTTTGAATCCAAGCAACCTCAAGGGGTAAAGGCCTTTGAATCCAAGCCACCTCAAGGAGTAAAGGCCTTTGAATCCAAGCCACCTCAAGGGGTAAAGGCCTTTGAATCCAAACCACCTCAACAGGTAAAGGCCTTCGAATCCAAGCCACCTCAACGGGCCTTTGAATCCAAGCCACCTCAAAGGGCAAAATCCTCTGAAGCCAAACAACACGAGAAAGTCTTCTCATACCGTACTCAAATGAATTGGGTGTGTCCGTCATGTAAAGCTGTGAATAGGTCATGGTCCAGAGGCTGCTATAAATGTGCAAAAGCAGGTGCTCAATTTCAGAGGAAATATTTTGACCCCAAACCAACTTATTGATTTCAGGAAGGTAAGTAATGGAAACACTCCGAAGAGAAAACCAATTTCTTAAGATTCATCCCCTCTTCCGCTCCAACAGTAACTTCACAGAAAAATTAAATGCAGAAATATATAGAGAAAAATCAAAAGCCCATTTTCCTATTTTCCAAATGAACTACTTTTCCTCATTGTGGGAAGGCACACATACATGCAAATATGCCAAAGTTTATGTTCTTATTTTATTAACTTACTTGAACTAAGAAGAACTATTTTGAAGTATCACATCCACTTTTTAAATTGTGAATTTCTAACCATTTTATCCCTATTTTGCAGATGGTGGAGTTGGTATGGCTGTTCCCAATTGTATGACATCCCTGAGAAGCTCAAGTTATGAAGCTTTTTAATAAACGATTCTTTCCTTTTCTCTTCTTAATTTCCTTTTCCTAAAAGCATGCATTTAATTGGAAGCAGCCACATGATATTACAATTAAAAACAACATTTGTAACACCACTTGTCCTTGAAAATGGAGTTATTTGAAATCGTTGCTATACTTATCCTTGCATTCTATATTTAATGGGAAGGTCCTGTTTAATGTGTCTCAGCCCCACTAAAGTTGTTGTTGCTGACAAAGGTGAACATATTCCATTAGAATTATCCCTAAGAGAACAAACAAACCAAAAAATAAAACCTTCATTATAATGGAATGTGACTCACACTGACTTGAGTCCAGAAGCATGATCAATTGGGAAAGAGGAAATTCATTGGTACTTATTGGGGTGGGGTGCTGGAGAATGAAATAATTTTTCTAGGACAAGGAATTAACTTGGAATGGGTGGCAGAGATATAGTACTAATAGCAAATTTGATAATTTTCATGCAATTCATGAAACACTTGCTATCATTTAGTGTTTGCTAGGAAGTGGAACTTTATGGTATTTTCTGGTCACTGCATCACGATAATTTTTGTTGAGCTGCTTAGATGACAGGTGAGAGCATTATTTAGAAAAATAGACTGCCATCTATTTCTTGCATATAAAAAATCCCAGATTCATATTTGCAGTCATTTCTTGGGGCAAAATTTAGGAGTCTTTAATGAATGGACTTACATGACCTAAGTGTTCCTCTTCTTGGTCCCAAGTGGGTAAATGATCAGGGACATGATCAGAAACATGGCCTCATGAAAATGCAGATAGGGCTTTTCTGGCCCTCTGCCCATTTCTCCTCTCTTGAGTCACAGATATTTTCCTGGCTACTCATTTGCCTGTTTGCATGGGTTGTCCTGAAGAAAGTGCTCAGACATACACTCTGGCCCTCGTTACCTGACTACCCCTGTCTTAAATCTCTCTCCTGTTAACAGTGGATGGAAAGCATCATAGGACCATCATGGTGCTGTATGTGGATGGTGCCTCTCTGGTCAGAATTGATTGAATGAAAAATAGAACTGGTGTGTGGAGAACTATTATTCCTGGGCCCTGTCTTCAGATCTTTTGCTTCCACAAGACAAAGGCTTCCAGGCAAGTTCAAGTCAGAATGAAGTTGGTCATGGGAGTTTATATGTCCAAGTCTAAAATGATGGTATCCCTGAGTTCCCTGAAAGATTCCACCAAGTTCACTAAGATCTACTGTCAAGTATTCTTCTGATGCTAACTACTAATAAATGGTATGCACGGTTGCTTAGTTTCAATCTTACTATTAGATAGTCCTTCTTCTTTTTGGTAACATAAGAATCAGAGGAGTTGTGATGCTTAAATACAATTGACAACTATTTTCCCTGATATGTCTCACTGTCCAAATCATAGTAACTTGGATGTGGGAAACTCTGCTGTTTCTGGGCCAGAGGACGATGGGAGTGCCTGCTAATACTGGACTTCCTTGATGTCATCCCTATATGTGTCAAATAGCCATTCATCTCTTAGACTTGCCTTTTCCTATGTTTCTGGCATGGGGTATTGGGTAAATTAAGTATCATGATCAGTAATTTATCTTTTTTTCCTGTTCTCTCAAGCTATTCCACTTCCATAATCATTCTTTCAACAGTTTCAAAACTATAGAAAGCCAAATGTAAGCTGATAGCATAGATCTCACTCCACACAAAAGGAAACTTTTACTTACCTTCTTCCAATAAGTATAATGAGATGTGAAATAATGAAAATGATCCTGTCAGATTAACAATTTAAGTTTTCTCAGAGATATGTCTAACATCTGAGGCAAGAGTGTAAGGAAAAGGAGAGGATCTAATGGGAAACAAACAAGCAATGCTCTAGATACTGTCATACTTTGCACATTTATGTCCCCTGAATTTCCACATGTGCACATACTTGTTTTTAAATATGATGATGGTTTGAAGGATTTAAATGAAGATTAGAGGGTAGAAATTGTGGTAGAGGAAGATGAAGAAGAATTAGTTCTGGCAATGATCATTGCCAGCAGGGGAGGAATTGGAACTGTTGCTCTAAAGGCACTTAGAAAGATGACAGGGATAGATAGTATGGGAGAAGGGAGCAGAAACAAGTTGGAAAGTTTTGGCGGCTTCAGAAAAAAATGACGTAAAATTCTGTGTTGGGTAAAAGTAGAAAAAAATGAACAACGTTCTCCCCTATTCTACCCTCATCTCATACTCATTTCTTTACTTTTTCATGTCACCTAATTATCTTCTACTACAGTCTAGGGGTAGCATTGCTTTAAAACTCTCATTTACATTTCCACCTTTAACATTAGCTATTTGTCTCATTGCTGTGATTAAAAAAAAACATGCCGGGCGGTGGTGGCGCACGCCTTTAATCCCAGCACTCGGGAGGCAGAGGCCGGCGGATCTCTGTGGGTTCGAGGCCAGCCTGGGCTACCAAGTGAGTTCCAGGAAAGGCACAAAGCTACACAGAGAAACCCTGTCTCGAAAAAACCAAAAAAAAAAAAAAAACTGATAAAGCAACCTAAGGAGACTACAGTTCCAGCACATATACTTGGGAAGGCATGGCGACCCAAGCAGCAAGTGACTCGTCTTTCACACAGCTTGCTTTCTTCCTTTTTCTATTTTCTTTTTACAGTCTGTGACTATAACTCATGAAATGGTTCTGTCTTTGTCTCTGTCTGTCTGTCTGTCTCTCTCTCTCTCTCTCTGTATGTGTGTGTGTGTGTGTGTGTGTGTGTGTGTGTGTGTGTGTGTGTGTGTGTGTGTGTTGGGGAAGGGCATCCCTGCAAACACCACCACTGGCAAAGTAATAATCCTCATGAGGCAAGAAGGAAATCCAGTTCAACATGACTTTGTTAGCTGATCTTGGTTCAAATTCTACAGTCTGCCCTGAGAAGATTATTTTTTGACATATTTCAAAATGAAACAACATCAGAAAAAAGTTTCTTGTGACTATTACCACAATAAAGCTTAAGGAGTGACTACATCAAAACTCCTTTGCAATGTACATGTCTTTTTCAAAGTTCCTATGACTTCTTCTATAAGAACGGGTTCTATTGACTGAGAAACAATGATAAGGAGTCTGGGAAGAGTCTGAGACAGAACAGGCTAGGGGATTCAAGTGAGGCCTGGCCCTACAAGTAGCAAAGATCACAAAGTTATTAATTACATTCATTCCCAGCTTTCCAGGCAGAAACAGGTATAAACCCCTTCCATTGAAGAGAAAAAGCATGTGTGTTTATTATTCCTGTTTTCCCTAGTGCTATCTATGAGCAAGAGGACTTCATTCTCTCTATATGCTACTATTCATGTTAAGCTGATCTCACTTTTCTTTTCTTCAGTATGGACCACAACTTATGACATGGTACTTCCCACATTGGGCTGTTCTTCCCACATTAATTAATCTAATCATAATAATCCTACCCCAGTCATGCCCAAAGACCCACCTCCAGGTGATTCTAGATATTGTTACATTAACTACTGAGATTAATCATGACAATGCCACCACCTATCAGCTTGACACAGAAAATATAATCATCTTTAAGACAAAACATTTTAACACCCCTTATACCCAGAGTTTTATTGTCATATCATAATGCAAAACATATTCAGTCCAATTTCAAATATTCCCATAGTCTTTAACAGTTCTAAGACTGTTAAATGTGTATGTATAGAGCAGCTTCTGAGACTTGGATCATCTCCTAACTGTGATCTACTATAACTTCAAAAAGCTAGTTACATACATCCACTACACAATGACGCAAGTAACTTTACTATTCCAAAGAAGAAGAATCAGGCCAGAACAAGGAAATATTTGCCTAAATTAAGACCAAAGCACAGTGTGGAAAACATGAAATCTTGTAGCCGTATGTTCAGAACCTCAGAGCAATAATAGAATCATCTGGTTGCAAAGAGCTTAGGTAACACCACCCCTGTAACTCTGCTGCTTATAATACATGTAGCCTCTTTCTTCAGCCAACTCTACTATAGAGGAGTGTTTCTCAGTCCGGTCCAGCCCTGCTATCCAGACAAATCTCTCCCACCCATGGTACCACAGACAGATGCTTATAAAATAATGACTCAGAGGCTTATATTAATTACAAACTGTATGACCTATGGCTTCAGCTTCTGGCTAGATAACGCATCTTAAATTAACCCATTTCTACTAATGTATATGTTGCCACGTGGCCTTGACATTACCGGTTTGCTGGCATCTTGTTGCTCCATTGGCTGTGGGCTCACATATCTCCTGACTTTGCCCTTCTTCTCTCTGTATCTCTGCTTAGATTTCCTGCCTGGCTGTAAGCTTTCTTGCCACAGATCAAAACAGCTTTATTTATTATCCAATGGGAGTCATACATATTCACAGCAAACAGAAAGACATCCCACAGCACTTCCCTGGAAGACAACTTGCTAGATGGTCTAATTAATAAAAAAAAACCCAGAGCCAGATATTGGGGTGAAAGCCAAGAGATCAGAGGAATAGGACAAGCCATAGCCAACCTCACCTCACCAACTCCTCAGCATCTAGAGAGATCTACTTCCTGTATACCCGTGCCTATATGCCTTTCTGTTCTGTCCCCCTACTTCCTCTCTCTCTGCCCAGTTACATCACTTCCTATCTGTCTGTACAGACCTCCAGACCTCTATGGTTAGTGCTATAATTAAAGGTATGTGCCACCACACATGGCTCTGTTCCCAGTGTGGCCTTGAACTCACAGAGATCTGGATGAATCTCTACCTCCCAAATGCTAGGATTAAAGGCATGTGCTACCATTGTCAGACTTCTATGTTTAGTATAGTGGCTGGCTTTTTCCTCTAATCCTCAGATAAGCTTTATTGGGGTGCATGAATAAAACCTCACCACACTTCCCCTTTTCTGTCTAATCAAAAAGGGAGGTTTTAACTTTAACATAGTAATATTATGTATAACAAAACAGTTATCAAGCAAGAATAATGGTTACAATATCTAGTCTTTTTGTATTTGGAAAAATTAAAGAAAATACTCTATCATCTATCGTATTTTTGTGAGCGTAAAGTTTTATAACTAATTTATCTTTTATCATAACTAAGGAAACTATAATTATAACTATCTAGTCTTCAAATCCATCAAAGAACCCAGAAGGATATAATATTACCTAAGTAAACAGGGAGTGCATTGTAAGCAACTTCCAAGATTCTAGAAATGAAAGAGACATTTGGCTTGCTGGACAGTCATTCAAAGTTCTTCTGTAATGTTGGGGCATCTATCTTCAGCCTACAGTCCTAGAGTCTCTGGCATAGCTTTCAGTAAAGCAGGAAAATATTAAGGACTGTTTTGCTCATTCTGGTAAATTTTGTCAGTAGCTTCTCTTCATATCCTGTAGAATGTCTGGCAGTATCTTCTGCAAAGCAGGATCCTGAAGGACCATTTTGCCAAGCAAAGTTCAGTAATCACCTTCCTATGGTTTCTGCATGTCCAGTTTATACAGCATCTTGTCAAGCAGTTGAGGCAAGGGTACTTTTTTGCCCAGTGGCTAATTTTTGCCACAAAGAAAGCAAACTCCATAATGAGTTTCATCTATTCCCATCACCCTCTTTGAAGTAATTGGTACTGTCAGGAGCAGATGTATCTCACTGTCCAGAAAAGTTTAAGTTCTTAAAACATTTTAAATGTCATATTTTGTATTTCTTTGAAGTGTTTGAAGATTACTTACCTAATTGAAATATATCTATGTATACCTAGAAAACTTAACTAACATGGTTATAAGTTTGATTATCATATATGATTATTAATTTGTATTTCTTGATCATACATTACAATTTTAAATTGCATAAACATAATACCTTAAACAAGAGTAGAAATATACATACAGTATAACAATATTTGTATCAATAAACTAAAATCCATAGCAATGTAAAACATATCAAACAAGTTGTTGCTCTTTAAAAGTAGATTCAATAATCTACACTTTCATCCTTTCATATCTATATCATATATTTCTATATCATATCCCTCTTTTTTCTTTTAGAAAGAGATTGACTATGACCAATAACAATTTGTAACCAACCCCTGAACAAAGACAATCATCCATAATCCATTTTGAGGGGAATGTGGGTATAGCTTTCTAGGCTACTTCCTGCTGTTTAGGGGAACTGGTAATTTTATAGGGACACAAAGAAAATTTTAGGATTATGGTCAAGTCCTGACTGGAGTAGTCTGTGAGGTTGTATTGTCTGAGCCAGTTGTCTTGAAGCTGTTCAGGATGTTGGATTATCTGGAAACCTCTCAAGGAGTCTTCCTTGACAGAACCATATTAATCTGGAGGGAATCAACAGCTTCCAATCTTCTATGGAAAGAAAAACAGAACCTCTTTTCCAAATCAACATATCCTTAGACATAAATTTTGAAGTCAAGATACCTTTAAAATATACATGTTGGTTTAACTTAGTAGCCCCTACAATCAAATGTCTCTCTGCAGTTAAAAATCCCAAAGACAATATAATCCAGACTCTCTGTGTAATTTCCATCTTTAAGTGGCCTATTATATTTTTTATATATTATTTTATTTTTAAGACTTTATTTTATTTTATGACTATATCCTTCCTCTTCTCTTTCTCAAGCCTTCATATCTTTTACATATATTGTAAACTGTTTAGAGGTTTATTCTGTCTGAATCTGTTTTATTGTGTATCTATAATCATTTTCTGACCAGGAGAGATTTTAAACTGTTAAACTGCGAAGTGACTTTGGCTGTTGACTCTGTCCAATTCGGCTTTTTAATATGGTGCAGGTACCACAACTCATGCTTACTTCCCCAATTCTGGGAAGCAGTATTAAGTAATATGCCGGTGTTTTTAAGGTGATGGCTGTGTTCCCAAGCCCATAGGCAGCAACTGGGAGAAGCCTCTTTGTATTATGACCTAGGCTCATCAGAGACCTTGGGAGTCTGCCATATTGCCTCTGAAGCCCACCTCAGACAGGGGACATGTCACTGTACCGTGACCCACCAAGAGCAACATTAACTAGGAAGGTGCTCTTAGCTACATTTATAATCTCTTCTTAAGATCTCTCAGGTTTTAGGTAGAAACTCTTGCCACCATGTCTGGGAGCTATTTTTAGCTGGAACGGTTCTCAGTCGCACATGGCCCTGTGGTCCCACAGTCACTAATAATCACTCTGAGGTTTATATTAATTACAAACTATATGGCCTAAGACTTCAACTTCTTGCTAGCTAGCTCTTTCATCTTAAATTAACCCATTCCTATTAATCTACATGCTGCCACGTTGCCGGAGCATTATCGGTCTGCTGACATCTTGTTGCTCCTTGGGCAGCAGCTTGTATCTCTCCAGACTCTGCACTTCCTCTCTCTATATCTCTGCTTGGATTTCCCACCTGGCTGTAAGCTTTCTTGCTATATGTCAAAACAGCTTTATTTATTATTCAGTGGGAGCCACACATATTCACAACATACAGAAAGATATCCCACAGCACTCTACTCCTTTCCTGAAACTTTTTTCAGGTAAGATGAACCATGGTTCTAGAACCTCTCACATCTTACAGTCTCCATCATAACACAGACATCTCATTCATTACTTTATGTAGTGTCATCTCAGGACCTAATTGCAGGGACTCTGACCTACCACTTGTTGCCTGGCCTTAAAAGCTCTCTGGAACCATTGGACAAGATTCCATTACTCATTCAATCCTACATCTTTCTACAAAACTAATACCATTTAGAATATGCTGCTAGGACTTGTTGCTAAGTTGGAACGAATTCTGGCTCACTTGGATGCAGTTGCATCGGTTTCTGTGTGCTGATCCCACAGTTACTTTCAAGAAACAGGGAATCAAGGAGCAGTGGCATTATCTGTTTCAGCTCTCTCCTTTCATATTTATATGATGGAGCCTGAAGTAGGCAGTCTTCCCTCAGGACACCTTCCCTGTTCTTTCAGCACAAAGCACTTGTTTTCAATGATATTAGTCTCTTTTACAATTGGAAATGCTTTCAGATATGTCTTGTCTATTAGTTTACATTCACTCATACTCTTTTATTTACCACACTAAACAACTTTAATACCATTATTTCACTTTTTTTGGGTTTCTTTTATTGTAGATCCAAATGAAAGCAGCAAGCAGTAGCCATGCCATAATTGGAGTGGTATCCTCTTTTGAAATTATGATAGCGAAAATAGGTCTATTGCCCTATCTATATTCAGCCCCACTTAATATCACACACATGGCCTCTGTACCAGTTATCAATAAAATGCATCTTCCTCACTGAAGCCTCTTGAGTTGAGCTTCACTGATGGTATTCTTTCAGCATTCCTATTTTCCAAGCTCCCACCACAAGAGCCCAATAAGCTTCCACCATGCTAGGATTTTAATAAAGAGAGGGTTCTGGCTTTTTTTAATGTCAATTTGACACTAGTAGAATCATCTGAGAGAAGGGAACCTCAATTGAGAAAATGCCTCCATAAAACTGATCTTTAGGTAAAACTATAGGTCATTTTCTTAATTAGTAATTAATGTTGGTTGTCCTAGTCCATTGTGAGTGGTGCCACCCATGGCTAGTGGTCCTGGATTCTAAAAAAAAAAAAAAAACAGGCTGAGCAGTCCATGGAGAACAAGTCAATAAGTAGCATTCCTCCTTGGTCTCTGCATCAGCTCCCGCCTTTATATTTCTACCCTATTTGAGTTCCTATCACAACTTCCTTCAATGAAGGCTCATAGAGAGTGGTATTATTTGAAAAGATTAGGGTATGTGACCTTGTTAGAGTAGGTGTGGCCATGTTAGATGAAGTGTGTTACTGTAAGTGGGCTTTGAGGCTTCAGAAGCTTAACCCAGGCCCAGTGGCTCAATCTCTCTTCTTGCTGCTTGCTGCTTGGGCTACAGAACTCTCAGCTACTCTCCAGCACCATCTCTCCCTACATGCCACCGTGCTCTTCATCATGACAATAATGGACTAAAACTATGAATTGTAAGTTAGCCCCAATTAGATGTTTTACTTTGCAAGAGTTGCCATGGTCATGGTGTCTATTCATAGCAACACAAAACTCTAAGACAGAGTACTGCCTGCAAGTGTAAGCAGAATAAACACTTGGCTCCCCCAAGTTGACTTGGGGTACAATAGTTTATCACAACAGTATTAACCATAGCTAGTACACCAATGTTTTAAACTCCTCTACATTCTGCTGAAAAACCTGTTCCAAAGGCCTGAGAATCACATGGTCAGGTTTAGCAAAACAAGGGTATGTTAATGTTTTACATAAGTTGCTCTTCTCATTGCTGTGACAAAATACCTGATAAAAGTAATAAGTAATTCAAGATCTACTTTCGATAACAGTTCTAGGGATACAGTCCATCATGGCAAAGAAGACATGGAAGTAGAACCAGGAGTTGTCTGCCTATAGTACACTTATAAGCAGGAAGTAGAATGTGATAAATGCTTGTGCTTAACTAACATTCTCCCTTTAATTTAGATTGGAAAGCCTGTATAATGGCATAACCCAAATTTAGAATTCTCTTTGCATAAAAGTTAACCTAACCTAGATAGAGAGATAATTTCTCACAGACATGCACAAACATTTGTTTCCATATTGATTTTTAAATTCTATCAAGTTGACAACCATTACAACCATTAATATATAATTTCTAATTACACTTCAACTTCTAGCAAAACCAGTATCAAAGGAGGCATCTTTAATAAGAGCATTTTTGTGGGGTATCTGTAGCTAGCATGTTGTTAAGTATGGGGTGTGGAAAATATTTCTCAGTAGCCTTTGAGCAAAAATCAGAGAACATAAAGCTCTTTGTGCTTTGAAGTCCCTTAAAGACAAGAAAATTGTGCTTAAAAAAACAGGGGAAAGAATACTGGCAGTAATTTTAAAATATGTGCAGTTTTTTGATAAATCCATGCTTTAAAGGAAGTCTGATCCTCAAATGGAGTAAAAGTTTTGTCTTTTGATGAGGACTGTCTTTTTTTTATTTCATATACATGAGAATAAAGGTGACCTGGTGCAAATTCTGATGTGAAATTAATTTTGTTTTCTTATTTTGAATGTCACTTAATTTTACTTCAGAAAAAATTGAAAACATAGTAAATGATAAGTAAGTTTCCAAAATTTTAAGAAATGCTATTGTTTATATTCCCATGCATTTAATTCCATATATATATATATGCATAAAGCTATGTCTGATGACATTTTTTACCATCTTGGAATAAATTATCTCTTAAATATTATGCATATATTTATATAAGCACAGATAATACATATCATTTTAATATCCCACTTTTAAAACTTTATTAGTATATTAATTATACAAAAATAATGGGTTTCATTATGATATTACTTGTATATATATATAATGTACACTGATTATATTCACTCTCCCATTTATCTGTCTTATCCTCATCTCATTGTTTCCCTTATACTTTCATGTCTCTCTGTTTTAAAAATGTAGATTTTCTCTATGAGAGAAAACAATCACTATTTGTCTTTCAGGGTCTTGTAGCTTTCCCAAGTATCCTTTACATGGAATGTTGCATCTTTTACAACCTCAACTATTCATTAGCACTACTCTCTTAAAAAATTTTTTGAGTTCACAGTTCAGTATAAGTAAATATACACATAATGTACAGCAAATATCTAGAACTCTGTCATCTGACATTATTGAAGTTTTATGTGTGGCTATATTGTTAATTAACATATTGAAATAATATGTTAGATTCTTAAATATTATTTAAGAACATAATGTTTTGAGAACCTTCAGCTGAAATGTGATTCACTACCCTAGTGACTGGCAATACTGCCCAAAAGTGCATGTTTACTGTATGCCTGTCATGAAGTACTTCTTTTACCTTATTCATGGCCCAGATGGATATTTAGTCTGACCCAAGGAGGTCCTTTACATGAGTAACTTGTTTACATTGACAGGTGCCTTGTGGCTCCTCTGACCTGTACATTGTTTATACCAACCTGACTATCAGTCTTGGGCTGGAAACTAGACATTGTGTTCTTCTCCATCAGGAGTTGGGAAGATTGTAGAAGCATTTACTTATTCAAGTAGAACAATCAAATTTAATATCTTCTCAGAAAGAGAGACACTATAGGGATGTACATAAGAAAATGGCCAAGTGTTATACATTTCTAGGAAAATGCCTGGATGATAAATTTGAAATAAACAATGAATTTAAAAGGAGCTTCAGTTAACCAGCACCAATGTAGAAGAGACATCTCTAATTTCTCTCTTTGGTAGCCAATCAAAGCCTTTTGTGTATAATGGTTTGCACAAAACTTCACTGTGCTATTTCTGCTACACATGGCTTCTCTTCTAATGATTAATTTTCCCTATACAATGGGAATTACATTTATTCAATCAAATACCTACTCATGGAAATTTGAATTGTTTTTATATTTTTCTTCTTTTACCACTGGAATATGAGAATACCTACTTTTCTTTGTACTGTATATCAAAGTAGAGATTTTGAAGGAAATGGTACTGATTGGCAGTGCCAAATTCAGCAAAATACTAGAAAGTAGTAGAATACTAAAAAGACCACATATCTTGGTTTTTATATGTCTATTCCCAGTTAGCACCTAAACTCTATAATGAGTAAAGCATAAGAAACATGAAATTACATACTTTGAATATGAACTATTTCTAAAATATTTGATTACAGTAGGAAGTTAAGTTCAATTGTACCAAAAAGGAAATATATGTAATCAAGTGAATTTTCTCTCAGGCTGGAAAATATTTGAGCTTTTAAATTAAATAGGATCATTTATTACAATAGGAAGAGCTAGACAGTAAAGATGGAAGATAGCCTTGGTGTTATGGAATATTAAAGATGTGTTACATTTGTTTATGCTGCAGAATGCTTGTTTAACGATGCAAAGATGTGTTGCATTCTTTTATGTTGCATTTATTTAACTCTGTGAATTTGTGTTACTTTCACTGTCTAAAACATCTGATTGGTCTAATAAAGAGCTGAACGGCCAATAGCTAGGCAGGGGAGGGATAGGAGGGACTGGCAGGCAGAAAGAATAAATAGAAGGGAAAAAGAGAAGAGGGAGGAGTGAGAAACAGAGAAGAGGAGGATGCCAGTGACCAGTGCCCCCCCCCCCAGCCATACAGCCAGATATGGAATAAGAAAGAAAAGATATACAGACATATAGAAAGGTAAAAGACCAGAGGCTAAGGATGATGGGGTAATTTAAGAAAAGCTGGCTAGAAACAAGCCAACCTAAGGTTGGGCATTCATAAGTAAGAATTTATCTCTATGTATTTATTTAGGAGCTGGGTGTTGGGCCCCTCAAAGAGTTAAAAAAAAGAATTAACTACACCTTGGGTAACCAAAATCATGAGAATTATAAAAATAATGGATTAAAGAATGTATGTTAAACTGGATGGTTGTATCTTTTTCTGAGACTGTAGGGGGCAAAAATAAGGATAAAGCTTGCTTTATCCTTCATAAGAGTGGAAAGTGGAAGGCTATTGTCATTGGTGAATTGGTTTTTCTCAATAAGGAAATGAATCTTTGGAATGGATACTTAAGATCCAATGAGTTTGTGATTGTAGCTGGAGTTTTCCTGCCTGGCCCACAGTCAGGGCAAATCTCTCTCACCCGTCAGTCCCAAGCCGCTCAAACCCGATCAAGTAAACACAGAGACTTATATTGGTTACAAACTGTATGGCCGTGGCAGGCTTCTTGCTAACTGTTCTTACAGCTTAAATTAATCCATTTCTATTAATCTATACCTTGCCACGTGGCTTGTGGCTTACCGGTACTTTACATCTTCCTTATCCTGATGGCGGCTGGCAGTGTCTCCCTGACTCAGCCTTCCACTTCCCAGCTCTATTCTCCTCCTTGTCCCGCCTACACTTCCTGCCTGGCCACGGGCCAATCAGTGATTTATTCATTGACCAATCAGCAACACATTTGACATACAGACCATCCCACAGCACCTCCCCTTTTCTTTTCTTAAAAAGGAAGGTTTTAACCTTTACACATCTCCAAAGTCAGCTTGGTATATTTGGGAATTTGGGCATAGCTTCTCTTACTACTTCCTGCTGGAGGGGGGCACTGTATCTTCTGGGGAAACAAAGAAAATTTTAGGATCATGGAGTAGTCCGTGAGGCTGTATCATCTGAGCCAGTTGTCTTGAAACGGTTCTGGATGTTGGATCATCTGGGCCATGGTGTCATCGGAGACCTTTCAGGTGGTCTTGGCTGGTCAAACCTGATGTGTCTTAATCTGGAACAAATCCATAGCCTCTTGCTTTCTGTGGAAACAAAAGAGACTCTTTTCCAAAGCAACATATCCTTATATCCAAATTTTGAAGTCAAGGTACCTTTAAAATATACATTTTGGCATAACTCAACAGCTTTTACAATCAAATGTTTTTCTGCAGTTAAAAATCCCAAAGACAACACAATCCAGATTCTCTGTGTAATATTCATCTTCACGTGGCTTATTTTTTTATATTAATTTTACTGTCTCTTTACTTTATTTTTTAAAACTATGTATTTGTTTTTATACTGTATATATCACCTTTTTTTTGTCTCTTTTAAGCCTACGTATATTTTACACACATTGTAAACTATTACATCTGAATCTGTCTTATTGTGAATCTGTTGCTTTAAGCTGCAGCAGCTGTGGCTGCTGGCTCCGCCCACCTCAGCTTCCCAACATGGCTCTGGGAGCTATCATGGGTCTATGCTTTTATCCAAGCATCGTGTAACCCAGAAACCTCTTTTTTTTTGTTTTGTTTTGTACTAGCAAAGGCTAAATCCACAATGTAGCTTAATGTGCCATTTGTAGAGGCCTCATTCCCGCCATATTGCAGGTCGAGCGCACACACCAGCAACCTGCCAGTAGCTCAAACCGGCAGCTGCCGCTCATTTGAGAGAGACAATTAGGAAGCTATTTTTAGCTCCGTTTTAGAATCTTTTTTCTCAGGTTTTAGGTGGAAACTCTTGCCCCACGTTGGGCGCCATTTGTAGCTGGAGTTTTCCTGCCTGGCCCACAGTCAGGGCAAATCTCTCTCACCCGTCAGTCCCAAGCCGCTCAAACCCGATCAAGTAAACACAGAGACTTATATTGGTTACAAACTGTATGGCCGTGGCAGGCTTCTTGCTAACTCTTCTTACAGCTTAAATTAATCCATTTCTATTAATCTATACCTTGCCACGTGGCTTGTGGCTTACCGGTACTTTACATCTTCCTTATCCTGATGGCGGCTGGCAGTGTCTCCCTGACTCAGCCTTCCACTTCCCAGCTCTATTCTCCTCCTTGTCCCGCCTACACTTCCTGCCTGGCAACGGGCCAATCAGTGATTTATTCATTGACCAATAAGCAACACATTTGACATACAGACCATCCCACAGCAGTGAATTGGTTTTTCTCAATAAGGAAATGAATCTTTGGAATGGATACTTAAGATCCAATGAGTTTGTGATAATGGCAACTAAAGAAGTAAACTTCTGTTGTAATATATATAACTTTATATTTTCTTTTTCATTTTTCTTTATTAAGAAATTTTCTACTCACTCCACATACTATCCACAACCCCCCCTCCGTCCTCCTACCCCCCAGCCCTCTTTCCCAAGCCACCCTGCAACCCCACATCCCCCAATCGAGGTCTCCCATGGGGAGTCAGCAGAGTCCTGCACACTGAGCCTAGGCAGGTCCAAGCCCCTTCCCACTGCACCAAGACTGTGCAAGGTTGTCACACCTCAGGCACCAGATTCCAGAAGCCTGCCCATAGACCACGGACAGATCCTGATCCCCCTGCCTTGGTGTCCCCCAAAGAGTTTGAGCCAAACAACCGTCTTCCGTATCCAGAGGGACTAGTCCAGTCCCATGGGGGCTCCACAGCCACCAGTCCACAGTTCATGGGCTTCCACTAGTGTGACCGGTCATCTCTGCACGTCCTCCCATCATGATCTCAACGTCCCTTGCCTGCAGTATCTCTCCTCTCTCTCATCAATCGGATTCCCAGAGTTCAATCTGGTGCCTGGCCGTGGATCTCTGTATCTGCCTCCATCTGTCACTGGACAAAGGCTGTATGATGACAGCTAGGTTATTTGCTAGGCTGGTCACCAGAGTAGACCGGTCCAGGCACTGCCAGCAGACCAAGGTGAGGTCAACCTTGTGGATTCCTGAGAGCCTCCCCAGCACCCTGCCTCTTCCTATTACCATGATGTCCTCATCTATCATGGTATCTTCCTCCCTGCCCTCCCACTCTGTCTCTGTTCCAGCTTGACCCTCCCATTTCCCTATGTTATCTTCCCCCGCTCCTCGCCCTCTGTCACCCCCCCACCCAGTTCGCTTATGTAGATCTCATCCACTTCTCCTTCACAGGACCATCCATGTGTCCCTCCTAGGGTCTTTTCCTGTTAGCTAGCCTCTCTGGAGTTGTGGGTTGCAGTCTGGCCATCCCTTCCCTCCCATTTAGTATCCACTTATGAGTGAGTACATACTATGTTTGTCCTTCTGGTCTGGGTTACCTCACTCAACATGACATTTTCTAGTTCCATCCATTTACCTGCAAATTTCATGATATCATTGTTTTTTACTGCTGAGTGGTACTCCACTGTGTATATGTGCCATATTTTTTTTCTTTATCCGTTCATCAGTTGAGGGGCATCTAGGTTGTTTCCAGGTTCTTGCTATTACGAATAATGCTGATATGAACATAGTTGAGCATGTGTCCTTGTGGTAAGATTGAGCATTCCTTGGGTATATGCCCAAGAGTGGTATAACTGGGTCTTGAGGAAGACTTATGGCTCAGCCGTTAAAGGCTAGGCTCACAACCAAAAATATAAGATATTTTCAAATGATGAGTTTATAAATCAAGGAAAGGGTAGAACATTTGATAAGTGTGACTATGTTGGAGGTCCTCTAGTATTACCTTTATATTTTCTTCTGAAGTAATACTTTCTGCTTTGCATTTGTTTGTATGCTGAGTCAGAAAAATTCATTGAATCTGAGCAAGTTTACATGGATACTGCATAATCATTTGCATACTTAAATTACTTTTTCATTGGATTTGATAAGCAATGCAAAGAACCATTAATTCTTCTTATGCTATGGAAAACAGTTGTGTTAATTTTTCTCATATATGTTTGTGACAAAGTATTGAGAAAACCAATGCAAAGGTTTAAAACTTTATTGTGGTAACCGTTTAAGGCTATGGTCAGTTGGCACCACTGTTCTGGGTTTGTGATAAGGCCAAACATCATGATAACTCAGAGATATTTAATTTATGGCAGTAAAGAAATGGAGGGTGATGCTGGAAGAATTGAATATATGCACCTACCAGCCTCTTCTAATTTTCATTCTATCAAATAGATCAAATCACTGATTAGGTCCAAACTTTTATAATTTAAGTTTAGTGTATTTTTTGGGAATTGATGTCCAAGATCAAGATGTTGGAAGAGTTGTTTTTTTTTTTCTAGTGACTAAGAAGGAAGTACCTGTTCCACATCTTTCTCTTAGGCTTTCAGATAATTGGTTATTGCCTTGCTTATTGACATAATTTTCTTTCTGGGTTTATGTTTCTGTCTTTGAATTTTCTCTCTTTATAAGTACAGCAATGATATTGGACTTCAGCTCATACTAATGACTTCATCCTAATGAGCACCACCAGAAATAACTGCTTCCAGATGTTATAGTTTCAACATAAAATATTCCCCACAGATTTTTGTGTTTTAATAGTTGGTCCATAGGTGTTAGTGTTGTTTTTTAAGATTGTGTACATTAGGGAGGTATGGCTTAAGTGGTAGAGGTATTATCATGGGGAGAGAGCTTTGGGGTTATAATCTATTGTGGTTCTGGCCCAAGCTCTGTTCCTTCTGGCCCACTGAGATGTGAGAAGTCACAGATGAAAGTTCTGTCATGATCTCCACTCTTCATTGCCTGCCGTGATGCACTGTGCATTCTCAAACTATAATCTGAAATGAATCCTATGTCTCTTAAATTGCTTCTTTTATGTATTTTGTTACAGAGATGAGAAATATAACTAACAAATCAATTAAAATCCAGTTCAGATCTAGTAGAATTCTGGACTTTAGGGTGAAATATATACATAATTCAACACATAACACTCCTAAATATCTTTATCTACCATGTATATCTCTGTCTACCTACCTATCTGTCTGTCTATTTATGTACATCTCTATCTATTTATCACCTATCTATCTATCTGTCTGTCTGTCATTATATCTATCTATCTATCTATCTATCTATCTATCTATCTATCTATTACTTGCTACTTGGACCGCTAAATCTTTGGCTATTTAGTCCTACTAAACTTTGTAAATTTTATCTAAAAGGATTTGATTCCTAGGACTGGAGATTACTGGAAGTCTTACATAACCAAATGTTTGTCTCTTTTCCTTCTACAAAGTGGCAATAATAATACCTAGAAAATATAGGTGTATAGACGCTATGAATATTACATGGAAGTACATATTTAAACACACTTCAAAGAATACAAGTCTCCATTTGTTAATCAAAGCATTTTCTCCTCAAATATAACAACAAAAACATGAATAACATTTAAAAAGAAGTTAGCCAAAAGAGTCATTGAATAAAATACAGGTTTATTGAAGTTTACATATTTCAAATTCTTTACCCGTGAATGACAAACTTCTGTTTATATATATAATGGTTTGTATAAAGCTATTCATTCAGTTGATAAGCATACAGTTCTCATAGTCTTGATTTCAGTTTTAGCCAGGGCAATTGGCTTCACTAATTATCTGTATAGTTTAACCAATTAATTCATTGAGCTACACATCAATTAGTAAATATATGTATACATATATATGTATATGTATACTATCTCATTGACTATATCAAAAGCATTAAGTGATAAATCAACTCTTAATTTATTATAGTGATTTCATCTCTTGTCACTCCATATTTCATACAAAAGAAAGCACCCTTAGTTTCTAAGAAATAGAAATATAACTAACAATACATTAATTTGATTCCAAGAATTAAAATTTCAGTTCAATGTCCACAATTTCTATACATTATAATCATTATGGTGTAGCTGGACTACCATGTCTTTTCTTCTGAGTAATACATTTTATATACTGTAATCCTATTTTGAGGATCAGTTTATAGTTCAAAAAAGAGAGGTTTTTTATTGTTGAAGAGTAGGAATACTGTGAATGTAGTCCGTTAGAGTTTTTCATTATAAAAGCTATCAAAAGTTTATTTTAGCTATTGGTTTCAATAACGTGAACGTAATCTGCAATTTGAATGACTTCAAATCCATGGAGTGCCTGTTTTTAATGAAATGGATACAGAAAATAAAATCTTGGAAAATTTTTTCTAATAAGGACAATAATATCAAGTACTGTATTAGTTATCTATTACTGTATACCAAATTGTCTGTAATTCAGCAGTTGGGAGATATGAACAATTAGCTGGAGCACAAGTGCAGTGGCTCAGAAATCTGAGCATGGCTGAGAACGTTCTTCTCTGCTGTTCCTTTATATAGCTACATGAACTTTGTTATTTTGGAGACTGCAGAGAAGTCTCTGTGGTTAACTGTACACTTCTCTGTCAACTGTTCTAAATGGGGTTCCCAAGACCCATAATTGGTGGTTCACCGTTGTCTGTAACTCTACCTTTACAAGATCTAATGCCTCAGCCCTCCTTGGGAATTAACAGTTACATGCTCTTATGCCCACTCACATACACATAACAAAAATAATTCTAATAAATCCTTTAAAAATATTTAGAAAATGAATTTGTTATCTAATGATGGTAGTTCATCTGAATCTACTCTGGAATGATAAACTTTCAATGTCACTTACATGATTGCTAGAAGAAGATGCAGTAGTAATAGTGACTGTCCCTGCAAATATCTATATTCTAGTACATAGACATGTAGATTTGTTGTTATATGGCAAAAATTATTGTGGATGGATTTAAATTGCAAACCAAAACCATTTTTAAGCAAAGAGATTACTTTATCTTATCAGAGTGGGGCTATTGTCAGCACAAGGTGTATTTAAAGTAGAGCTAGGGAACAGCATAGTCAGCTTGAGAGTAATGCAGATGTGATGCAGACTCAGTTGGCCAACACTCTTTGCCAGTGAATTGAATGAGAAAGTAAGACAGTGACAGGATTTTCATTCTTTATAGCTAAATAACAATCCATTATAAATGTATACCTCATTTATGTCATCTGTTCATCTACCAATGGGCATCTGGGCTGGTTTCATACCTCAGTTACTGTGAGTAATAGTGAAATAAACATGACAATGTACAGCCTCTTTTGTATTCAGTTTTAATTTCCTTTAAGTAGATGCCTGAGATAAAGTATCTGGGTCATATAGAAGTTCCAGTTTTAGGTTAGAGTTGAAGGAAACTTCTCATACTTCTCCATTACAGCCAAACAGATATATACTACCACCAACATTGTACAGGGGTTCTTCTTACTCATTCCTCTTCTTTGTTAGCATATGTTATTTTTAAAATTTTATAATCCTCATTATAACTGGAGTAAACAGTATCTCACTGTAGTTTTCATTTGCATTTCTCTCATGACTAATGATATTGAGCACTTTATGTTTGCTGGACATTTGTATTTCTTTAAAAATATTTGTTACTATCACCTTTGATAAAAAATCAGCTAATTATCCATAGTGTGTAGACTTTATTTTAGGTATTCTTTTCAATTCGATTGGTCTACAACTCTGCCTTTGTATCAGTATCATTCTGTCTTTATCAGTATGACTTCAAAGGATAAAGCTTTTTTGCAAATTTGATCATTTTAGTTTCAAAAAGTGTGAGGATCACAGCAATCTGCCCAAGGTCATTATTCCCCTTTATCAAAGATTCCCAGGAATTCCATGTTCTAAGGAAAGCAGTGATTATACTGCCACTTGTTCCTAGGACCCTCTGGCCTTCGTGGCAATGCTTCTTTATTGCTCTATACTTTCTCCAAGAGACAGATGAGGTCCTGATTGAACCTCACATATCTGGGAGCTGATAGTGAGGGGGGGTCATTGAGGCCCTTAATATAGCCAGGAATTCAAAGAAGATACACATGCAAAACAACCAGAAGTGGTGTAGCCTGTATCCCAACATTTCATCTCAGGGTCCATCCTACAGAACACCTTGTAGAGCAACTCATACTTTTTATGGACACTGAGAAATTGAACTTGAATGGATTACTTTGAAACTTCAATCACAGCCAGATCACACCCTGCAGACAATAAAGACATATACCCTCTCTATCAGCAAGCACTCCTAGGGGCTCACTGCAAGCTCCATCAAGGTTCTTGATCTCAGCTTTGGAATCCCCAAAACTTAAGGGTCCTGGTGCCATGCTACCTGTAGGATCTACACTAATTCTAATCCTGCTCTGCAGAAATACTGGTACTCACCTGCCAATATAACTGAAAATATCTCAGATATTTCCAAACACTTCCAGGATGGTGCAAGGAACACACTGATCCTTGTTGAAAACACTGCCTAAGGCTATAAGTCTATAGTTGGGAAGCTAGAATTGAAACCATGCTTATCTGATTTAGAATCACATAGTTTTCAATGTTATGTGGCACTGTAGAATATGTCATAGCCTCTGGCTGGCAAGCAGAAGATAAGGGAACATGCTATCATTCCTGTTTTGATGCTGAACAACAGAAATTGCTAATTTTTTTTACTGGAAAAGAAATTTTAAAAATGATTACTTTTAGTAGCGCTTCACACTACCAAGGGACAGGCATTAAGTACAAGTGATCAAGGCCATTTCATAAGCAAATAATAAGAGCTTCCAGAGATGGGACACAAATAATAAATTTACTATTTTCTTTAAATTCCTTTACTATTTTCCAGATTTACTCTTGACCTCTACCAAGTTATCTGTACATATACAATCTACTTTACGGTGACTCACTGGAGTAAAAGGAACTGGGATGATATCACTAAATGTACTTGAAAGTGATAGATGGATGTGGGATTCTCATGGTAATATGTTTATTTTCCAGAGGTAGTTATATTATAAATTTCTTTTCAGTCCTTGAGAAACACCAAAGAACAAAATGAAAACAAAAGGAAGGGAATTTTGGATCCTGGAACACTACATCTAGCCATATTCCACATGATTTACTGCTCACAGTGCAGCATACAAATAATGGCCATGCCAGCATGAGAAAGCTTAAAATACATTCTAATGAAGATCACATCGTGAACATTGCCAAGGCAGAATAAAATGCAATCAGGATTTAAATGTGGTTCCTTGGTTTCAAGCATGTTGATTAATGGCAGAGACACTTACAAAATGTTGTTGTCTGGTCATCAGTGTTATTTCTTGTGGAATATTTTGTACAGGAAGAAATAAAAGAGGACTAACAAAGTAAGAGAATAACTTATTCTATAAAATCAACATGACTCCTATGAAATACTTGAGCTACAGATGATCTATATGCTCCAAGATTGACAGTTTATTAGCATAACTTACTTTGAACCATGCATATTACAATTTTTTAAAAATCTTCATCTTTCACAGAAATTTGTTTGCTTTTTCATATCTGCATACACGTTTTGTGTTTAGTGCGTAGTCAGCAGTTTTTTTTTTGTGAAACCAAAATAAGCTTTAAAAATGTAATCATTTTTAAAAAGCAATCATTGAAGAGGAAAATGTGTTTGAACCTGTAAGGAAAATGTGAAAGCATAACTTATAGGACCAGAAAAGAGATTCCTGAACAAAATAATAGTAGCATGGTCTTATTACAAATGGATCTTCATGAAACAAAAAAGGTTCTATAAAGCAAAGAGCACCATCATTCAAGTGAAGAAGCAGCAGAATAGGGGAATTTCTATACCAGTTAGACAATAAAAGTTTGGTATCTAGAATGTTCAAACAACCTAAAATGTCATAAATACAAAGAAACGAAACAATCTAGCTAAAATTTGAGGTATAGAACTTAATAGAGAATCCTCAGAAGTAACACAAACGACTGAGAAATATTTTTTTAAATATTCAGCATCCTAAGATATTAGGGACATGGGAAATAAAACAACTTTGAGATTTTTATCTTACCCAAATCAAAATGACTGAGACATTTTAACTAATGACTGTAAATGATGACATAAATGTGGGGAAATAGGAACACTTACTCATTTTGATGGGAGAGAAAACTGATGCAGTCATTGTGAAAATCAGTGTAAAGGTTTCTTAAGAAGCCAGACACATATCTACTACATGACCCAGATGAACCATTCCTGTAATACACTCAAATAACCCCATACTTTACCATACAGATACTTCCTCACCTGTGATCATCACTGCCCTAGTCACTGTAGCCAGGAAATGGAAATAGTCTATATAATCATCAGTTGGTGAATGTGCAATGGAAATCTAGTACAAATACACAATATGATTTTATTAATTTTTAAATAAATTAAATTATGAAATTTCATCAAAATGAATAGAACTGGAAGTAATCATTCACACTGAAGTAATCCATACCCGGAAAGACAAAGGCAATCTATTTTATCATATGTAGATGTTAGTTTTGAATATTTATATGTGTATTTAAATTAGAATACCTATATAAGTCAGAAAAGTAGTGAGGGGCCATGAGAACTCAAAGGATATGTATAGAACATAGGTACTAAGAAGGAAAAATAGGGGAATAACAAAGCAGGAAGAGTTAAGAGTGGCATAGGAGGACAGGGTAGAGAAAGGAGTATGGTAATAAATAAATAACACCAAAAACCTCTGTTTTAAAACTTAACTATATCTATATCTATATCTATATCTGTATCTATACCTATTATACCTGTGTAGGGGTATCAAGCAAGTATGAATGCGGGTACCAGCATAGGTCAGAAGAGAATATCAGATCCTCTGGAGATGGAGTTAAAGGTGGTTGTAAACTACCAACATGACTACTGGGAACTGAACTCAGGTCTTCTTGAATACCACTGAACACTCTTAAATGCTGAGCCTTTCTCCATTTCCATTAAAGAAAATCCACAGTTTAAATGAAGTCACCTTGTAGTAGGGACAATGTCTTCCCCAGACAACATAGGGTACTAAATAAAAGGCTAAATGTCAGATACTAACTTTTTTTTATTTGGTGGTCGCAGGTGGTCCCATAAACTGTTCAAATCTTATAGGCTATTCATATTTCACTTAATTCCCTTCCCAAATTTGATAAGATCCTATTTCTGAATATAAAGCCTCTAAATATTGTAGGCTATCGAAATTTTACTTAATTCTCTTCCTGAAAATGATAAGATCCTAGTTCTGAATATATTGTATCCTAATTAGGGTTAATGTTGCTGTGATGAAATATCATGACAAAAAGCAATTTGAGGAGGAAAGGGTTTATTTCCATTAACACATTCACATCACTATTCATAATTGAAGAAAATCAAGACAGGGAATCAAACAGAGCAGGTACCTGGAGGCAGGGGCTAATGCAGAAGCTATGGAGGAGTGCTGCTTATTGACTTGCTCACTCTGGCTTGCTAATCCTCTTTTTTTATACAACCCAAGATGATTAGCCCAGGGATGTTCCCACCCACAATTGACTGGGTTCTCCCACATCAATCACTAAGAAAAGCTCTAGAGACTTGCCTCCAGCCTGATCTTATGGAGGCGTTTTCTTAACTGATGTTCCCTCCTCTCAGAGGACTTTAGCTTGTCTTAAGTTGACATAAAAATATTCAGCACACATAACTTACTTGAGTAATAGGACATGGATAAATCACGCTGGTACTGAACTGACAGGTCCGTTCCTACTAGGTAGGATTCACAGTCCTGGAAGGTGATATACTTAATACTATGGCAAGAAAAGTAGTCAATAGTTTTACCCATCTGTGATACACAAAATCTAGAATAATGACTGACCTGGCAAGATATTACTGCTGGTGCAATAATGGCACAAATGTTATGAACATAACCAACCATTTTCTTTTGGAATTTAAGGCCTGCTCCATATGATGAAATTGATGCCTCTTACAGTTAGTTTAGCCAAGGACCTGTGACTGCGAAGATCATGAGCACCAAGTGAGAACTTACATTCTTTGTTAAATGATAATAGTATTAAACTGCTTCTTACGTACTTATCTTTATACTTTCTGCATCTCTCAACCCTCATCACAGAAAGCATGTTTGTGCACTAGACAACTATTAATACAGATATAAACTAGTCACATTCCAAGAATAAGAGGCTAGGACTAGTCAGTTATAAATGGGACATTTATTATTACATTGTGTGGTGGTTTAAATAAAATGCACTATATAAGTCCGGGTCATTTAAGTACTTGGTACCTAGTTGGTGGCTGTTTGGGAAGAGTTAAGAGGTGTGGGCTTTTTGAAAGATTTATGTTACTTGTTCCATGCTTGCGGTCTCAAAAACCTCTTGTTCACAGTGCCCTTTCTCTGTTTTCTGTTTGTGAAGCAAGATGTGGGCTGTCAGTTGCTGCTTCAGCACCATTCTTGAATGCTGCCATGACAATGATGATGGACTCTTCTCCTTTCTGGAACAGTAAACCCAAAATAAATTCTTCATTTTATATGTTGCATTTGTGATAGTGTTTTATCATAGCAATACAGCACTAACTAGTACAAAAGTGGATGCCAAAAATTAGGTTGTTGCTATAAAGGGCCTGACCATGCTTTTTGTTGTTGTTGTTGTTGTTTTTTTTTTTTTAGGAATATGAATGGCCTTGGAACTTTGGACTGTATGATTGAAATCTGTAAGCAGGGTATAATGGCCATCCTAGTAGGATCCCTAAAGACAGTGCCAAGAGCTGGACGGACTTTGCAGGCCTGGTTCAAAAGCCTTCAAAGGGATAAAAGGATTTCAACTGGACGACAGGTGATTCTTGTGAAATTTTGGATGAGAATGTGGCTTCTTTCTGCCCTAATTCTATGAACTTGTCTGAAGTTAGATTAAAAAGCAATGGACTGACCCCCTCCCCTGGGTTCCATACTAGGACCTACAGACCCAGCAACATTACCGGAAACTAGGCTGGCCATAGGAACCCCAGATAAGATACTGCCCATTAACCATAAAACCCCTTCAAGCCTGTCCAACAACACCAAAATATATCCCCATCCCTGGGGCACACTCTATATTCTGGCCTACTACTTTGAAAAAGTCTTCAGCTTTACCAGAGGCTAGGCAGGATCTAAGAAGCACAGGAAAGACCACCCACCACCAGCTAGCACTCCTTAAAACCTGTCTAATAACCCCAGACTGCACCCCTCCCCTTGGGCTCCATACTAGGGACATAGCCCCAGCAGCTTTATAGGAGGCTGGACTGGTTCTAGAAACTCCAGATAAGATACCACCCACTGCACACAAAATCCCTTTAAGCCTGTCCAAAACCACAGTTTGCACCCCTCTCTCCTGGCTCTATATCCTGGTCTACAACACCAGAAGAAGACTTCTGCTTTATTAAAGGCCAGACTGGACCCAGGGACCCCAGTCCTATAACTTCAGAAGCAGACTTCAGCTTTACCAGAGCAAGGCTGAATTTAGGGACCCTCAGCCCAGGCAGCTGTACTGAAGGACAGGCTATTCCGAGGGAACTGAGAGATCAGACCAGATCTAGGGACCCCAGACTGCTCCCCATTCCCTGGGTTCCATATCCTGGTCTACAACTTTACCAAAGTCCAGGCTGGATCTAGGGACCCCAGTCCCAAAAGCCCTAGAGCAGACACCATATTAGACCTGAAAACAAGCTAGTCACCAGAACCCTTGGCCATTTAAGCCAGAAGACAAGAGAGGAAAGAGAAATCATGGAACAATACACCTACCCAATATAGACAAATGAAATAATCAACACCTAGACCTATAATCATCCCAAATTTCGATGCCCAAGTGCCAGTATAAGAATTCAATCAGTAAAAGAAAGGGCAATATGGAACTACCAGCTCCCAGCTATCCTACAACAGCAAGACCTGAGCAATCTAACACAGCTGAAGCACAAGAAAATGACCTTAAAATCAATTTAAAGATGATCGAGATCCTTAAAGAGGATGTGAATAAATCTCTTAAAGAAATTGAGGGAAAGACAAACAAAAAACTAGAAGAAATCAATAAATCCCCAAAAGTAGGCCAAGAAAAAACAAACAGTTAAAGAAAACTGTCCAAGACCTGAAAATGGAAATAGAAGCAATAAAGAAAACACAAATGAAGGTAATCCTGGAAGTGGAAAATCTGGGTAAGGGAACAGGAACTACATATGCAAGCATTAGCAAAAGAATAAAAGATATGGAGGACAGAATCTCAGGTGTTGAAGACACAATAGAGGAAATAGATTCATCAGTCAAAGAAAATGTTAAATATTAAAAAAAAATTCTAACATAAAACATACTGGAAATCTGCAACAATGTGAAAAGACCAAACATAAAAATAATAGGAATAGATAGAAGAAGGAATCCATCTCAAAAACCCAGAGAATATATTTAACAAAATCATAGAAGAAAACTTTAACAACCTAAAGAAGGACATGTCTATAAAGGTACAAGCAGCTTAGAAAACACCATACAGATTGGATCAGAAAAGAAAATCCCTTGCCACATAATAATCAAAACACTAAACACATAAAACAAAGAAAGAATATTAAAAGTGGAAAGAGAAAAAGCCCAGGTTACACATAAAGGCAGACCTATTAGACTCACAGCCAACTTCTCAATGAAGATGTTAAAATCTAGAAGGGCCTCAACTGACATCTTTCAGACTCGAAGAGACCATGGATGCCATCCCAGACTACTATATCCAGTAAAACTATCATTCACCATAGATAGAAAAAACAAGATATTTCATGGCAAAGTCAGATTTAAACAATGTCTATCCACAATTCCACCCCTACCGTGGCTGTCATGATAGAACTCTCATCCAGTGTCTGATGGAAGCAGATGCAGAGATCCACGGCCGAGCCCCAGGTGGAGCTCCGGAAGCTCGGGGCGAGAGAGGAGGAATTGTATGAGCGAGAGATTCTAAGACCATGATTGGAAAAAACACAGGGACAAATAGCCAAACTAGCGGAAACATATGAACTGTGAACCAATGGCTGAGAAGCCCCCATGGAACTGGACCAGGCTCTCTGCATAAGTGGGACAGTTGATTAGCTTAAACTGTTTGGGAGGCCCCCAGGCAGTGGGACCAGGACCTGTCCTTGGTGCATGGGTTGGCTTTTTGGAGCCTGGGGCCTATGCTGGGACACTTTGCTCAGCCTTGAGGTAGGGAGGAGGGGACTGGACCTGCCTTGGCTGAGTCTACCAACCTGGGCTGACTCCCCAGGGGAGACCTTGCCTTGAAGGAGGTGGGAATTGGGGGGTGAATTGGGGGAGAGGACTGGGGGGTGGGAGGAGGGAGGACGGGAGAATCTGTGCCTGATATGTGAAATAAAGTTAATTATAAAACTATATATGGTACTGGAAGGAACACTCCAAACCCAAGAAGTTAACTACATTCACTAAAACACAGAAAATATATAATCCTATACCATCCAATTACAAAGAAGGGAAACACACAGACACAGACACACACAGAAACACACACACACTACCACCATCAACAACAGAATAATAGGAATTATCAGTTATGGGTCATTGATATCCCTCAAAAACAATGGGCTCCATTCACCAATGAAAAGATAGGGGCTAACAGAATGAATATGAAAACAGGATTCATCGTTCTGTTGAACACACCTCAGCATTAAAGATAGATACTACCTCAGAGTAAAAGGTTGGAGAAAGATTTTCCAGTCACATGGACCTAAGAAGCAAGGTGGTATAGCTATCCTAATATCTAAAAAATAGACTTCCAACCAAAATTATTCAAAAGAGATGGAGAAGGGCATTTCATATTCATCAAAGGAAAGATCCACCATGATGATGTCTCAGGTCTGAGCATCTATGTCCCCAAATGTAAGTGCACCCACATTTGCGAAAGAAACATTACTGAAGCTTAAATCACACATAGACCCCACACAATAATAGTGGGAGACTTTAACACCCCACTCTCACCAATGGACAGGACATCCAGACAGAAACTAAACAGAGAAATAATGGAACTAACAGATATTATGTGTCACATGGACCTAAAAGATATATACAGAACATTTCACCCAAACACAAAAGATATACCTTCTTCTCAGCACCTCAGGGAACATTCTCCAAAATTGAACAGATACTCAGCCCCAAAACAAGTTTCAATAGACACAAAATAATTGAAATAACCCCCTGTATCTTGTCAGACCACCATGGATTAAAGCTGGATTTCAACAACAACAAAAAGCCTACAATCTCAAGGAAATTGAACAACTCTCTACTGAGTTACCACCGGTCAAGGAAGAAATAAGAAATTAAAGATGTCATAGACTTCAATGAAAATGAATGTATAACATGTCCAAACTTATGGGATGCAATGGAAGCGGTACTAAGAGGAAAGTTTATAGCACTAAGTACCTTCATGAAGAATTTGGAGAGATACCATAATAATGACTTAACAGCTCTAGAACAAAAAGAAGCAGACACACCTAAGAGGATTAGATTGCAGGAAATATTCAAATTGATGGCTGAAATCAATAAAATAGAAACAAAGAGAACAATACAAAGAATCAATGAAACAAAGAGTTGGTCCTTTGAGAAAATCAACAAGATAAATAAACTCTTATCCAAAGTAACTAAAAGACAGAGAGAATCTGCAAATCAACAGAATCAGAAATGAAAAGGAGAACATAACAACAGACTCTGAGGAAATACAGAGAATCATTACATCATACTTCAAAAACCTGTACTCCACAAAATTGGAAAATCTAAAAGAAATAAACAATTTTCTCAATAGATAACATTTACCAAATTTAAATCTAGATCAGATAAACAATTTATGTAGACTGATAACCCTAAGGAAATAGAAACAGTCATTGAAAGTCCCCCAACAAAAACAAACAAACAAACAAACAAAAATAGACCAGGCAGGTTTTTTTTTTTATTTTGCAACACAGTTCAGTTTTACATATCAGCCACAGATTCCCTTGTTCTTCCCCCTCACCTTCCCCCCAGCCCACCCTCTATTCCCACCTCCTCCAGGGCAAAGCCTCCCCCAGGACTGAGATCAACCTGGTAGACTCAGTCCAGGCAAGACCAGGCAGTTTTAATGAAGAATTCTACCAGACTTTCAAAAAAGAGCTAATTTCAATACTCTTCAAATTAGTCCACAAAATAGAAAGAACATTGCCAAATTCTGCTATGAGACCACAGTCACCCTAATGCCTAAACCACATAAGAACTCAACAAAGAAATAGAATTATATACAAATTTAAATCATGACAATTGATACAAAAATACTCAATACAATACTGGCAAACCAAATCCAAGAACACATCAAAAAGATCATACACGATAACCAAGTAAGTTCATCCCAGTGATGCAGGTATGGTTCACCATACAAAAATTTGTCAATGTAATCTACCATATAAACAAATAGAAGAGAAAAACCACATGATCATGTCATTAGATGGTGAAAAAATCTAACATCTCTTCATGACAAAAGTCTTGAAGAGGTCCAGGATACAGGGGACTTACCTAAATATAATAAAACAATATACAGCAAGCCTACAGCCAACATCAAATTAGATGGAGAGAAACTCAAAGCAATTTCACTAAAATCAGCACAAGAAACAGTTATCCACTTTCCCCATACCTATTCAATATAGTACTTGAAGTTATAGCTAGAGCAATAAGACAACTAAAGGAAATTGAGGTGTTACAAATTGGAAAGGAAGAAGTCAAAGTATCATTATTCATAGATGATATGTTAGTATACATATGGGACCTCAAAAACTCTACCAGGGAATTTCTACAGCTGATAAACACTTTTAGCCAAGTAGGTGTATACAAGATTAACTTTAAAAATTCAGTATCCCTCCTATATGCAAATAATAAATGGGTTGAGAAAGAAATAAAAAAAAAATCATTAACCTTTACAACAGCTTCAAATAATATAAAATATCTTCACGTAGCTCTAGACAAGCAAATGAAAGTCTTGTATGATAAGAACTTCAAATCTTTGCAGAAAGAAATTATAGACGATACCAGAAGTTGAAAAGATCTCCCACGCACTTGGAAAGGTAGGATTAACATAATAAAAACAGCCATCTTACTAAAATCAATCTACACATTCAATGCAATCCCCATTAAAATCCCAATGTAGTTCTTTACAGATCTTGAAAGAACAATACTCAACTTTGTATGGAAAAACAAAAAACCCAGGATTGCTAAAACAATTCTGTACAATAAAAGAACCTCCAGAGGTTACCATCATCCCTGATTTTAAGCTCTACTAGAGAGCTATAGTAGTAAGTACCACATGACATTGGCATAAAAACAGACAGGTGGGTCACTGAAATCAAAAAGAAGACCCGGATGTAAATCTACACACCTATGGACACCTGATTTTTGACAAAGAAGCCAAAATTATTCAATGTATAAAAGCACCTTCAACAAATGGTGCTGGTCTAACAGTGTGTCAGCATGTAGCAGAATTCAAATTGATCCATATTTCTCACACTACACAAAACTCAAGTCCAAGTGGATCAAAAACCTCAACATAAATCCAGTTACATTGAACCTGATAGAAGAGAAAATTAGAAATAATCTTGAACACACTGGCACAGGGCACAACTTCCTGAGCAGAATAACAATAACACAGGCACTAAAATCAACAATTAATAAATGGGACCTTTTGGAATTGAAAAGTTTCTGTAAGGCAAAGGACACCATTAATAGGACAAAACAGCAGCCTACATAATGGGAAAAGATCTTTACCAACCTGACATCTGACTGAGGACTGATTTCCAAACATATAAAGAACTCAAGAAACTAGATAGCAACAAACCAAATAATCCAATTAAAAATGAGGTAAAGATCTAAACAGAAAATTCTCAACAGAAGAATCTCAAATGGCAGAGAAACACTTAAGAAATGTTCTATGTTATTAGCTGTAGGCGGAAGTTTCTGTCTCGCCTGGTCCACCAGCCATTCAGTCCCAAATAAACACACAGAGGCTTATATTAAGTATAAACTGTTTGGCATATTGCACTGCCTTATAGCTATCTAGCTCTTATGCTTAAACTAACCCGTAATTCTTGTCTATGTTTAGTCACATGGCTTGGTACCTTTTCTCTGTTTTTTAAATTTTTTGTATTCATTTTATATACCAACCACAGATCCCCCTCTTCTCCCTCCTCCCATTCTCCCCTTCTTCCCCCCTCCCTGCCCTCTGATACCTTTTCTCAGTCTAACATTCTCATCTTACTTCCTCTGCATCTGGCTGGTGACTCCCTCTCTGTCTTTCCTCTTCCCAGCCCTCTCCTACTCTGACCACCCTGCCTACACTTCCTGTCTGGCTACTGGCCAATCAACATTTTATTAAACCAATAGGAATGATAAATCTTTACAGTATGCAAGAGCACTATCCCATAGCACTTAGCCATCAGGGAAATGCAAATCAAAAGGACTCTGAGATTCCATTCTATAGCTGTTAGAATGGCTCAGACCAAAAACACAAGGGGCAGCTCATGCAGAGAGGATGTGGAACATGGGAAACACTTCTCCATTGCTGATGGGAGCACAAATTTGTACAGACACTTTGGAAGTCAGTGTGGCAGTTCCTCAGAGAACTGGGAATCAATCTCCCACAAAACACAGCCATACCACTCTTGGGCATATACCTAAAGGATGCTCAATTACCACAAGGACACCTGCTCAACTATATTCATAGCAGCTTTATTTGTAATAGCCAGAACCTGGAAACAACCTAGATGCCCCCCCCTCAACGGAAGAATGGATAAAAAGTGTGGTACATTTACACAGTAGAGTATTACTCAGCTGTTAAAAACAAGGACACCAGGAAATCTGAAGGTAAATGTATGGAAGTAGGAAAAAAATCATCCTGAGTGGAGTAACCCTGACCAAGAAAGACATACATGGTATGTGCTCACTCATAAGTGGATATTAGCTGTAAAATAAAAGATAACTATGCTACAAAAAAGTAATTGACTAATACCTTTAGTAGAAGATTTCAGTGCAGACTAACTTGATTCTGTCATGTGGTTATTAGTAATTACTCTTATGCACTTCTGTAATGAAAAAAGTACTTGAGGCAGAAAGAAATACAAAATATATTGTCTGAAGAGCATCAGAAAATTTATCATTGGAATCAAGGCTTGTGTTGAAAAAGATAAGGAAACTTAGAGAAGGCCTGATCTAAATAGAATAAAAGCAGTGTGGCTATCAGGACAAGTTACCACCAAACTAAACTTTCAGTTTGTGAAAGTAAAAGGCCTAAGGAATTTTCTGTTCATAAAATACAATAAATGAGAACTGTAGCTAATGTGATTCAAGGGAGGCTGTCTTCATCCCAAGCAGACAGCTAAACTTGGCAGTGTCATCTTTGTGGTTCTAGCTTTAGAATCCTAACATACACATGAATGAAAGGGATTATGAAATTTTCTTCCATGGTTAAGGATGCCACTGAAGCCAGACAATGTATATCAGGGAAGTCTATACATGAAGGCCCTGAGCGGTCAATAGGCTCTGAGAGGGCACTGTGTAAATCTATGAAAGTGAATCCTGGATTGCATTGGAGTCCATAAGTTTTGGACAAGTCAGAGACATGGGATATCTTTCATGGAGACATACACATAGGCAAAGGAAACAGCCCAAGAAAGAGAGTAATGTAACTTGTAGACAGTGGGGCTGAAAGGGCAGAACCATCTAAACTCTTTGACAAGGGACATGAATTTACAAGACTTGGAATTTCCTGTGATGTGTTTCAGTCTTGTTTGATCCAGATTTCCTCACTATGCCCTGATTCTGTCCTTCCAGAATGGTAGTATATATTCCCTATCATTGTATATTGGAAGTATATTATTTATTTATTTATTATTTTTATTAGAGTTACAGTTAATAGACTGCTATCAGTCTTAGAAGTATTGAAACTGTGAAATACTGTGGAGACTTTCAAAGTTAGACTGAATGGATTTAGTATTACAATACGTTCAAGAGAATATTGGGGCCAGGGATTGAATGAAATGTCCACTGTAAGTATCAGGGGTTTAAATAATTGGCCCCTAGTTGGTTGCTGTTTGGCAAGGATTAGGAGATATGACCTTGTTGCATGAGTTGTGTGACTGGTTGCAGACTGAAGTTTTCAAAATCCTCTTGCCATCCCCAATGCACTCTTTCTGTGACCTGTTTATGAATAAATATTTAGGCTCTTACCTGCTGCTCTGGTACCATGTTTGTCTTTTGGTGCCATGTTCCTCACTGTAGTAGTGATAGATCTTATCCTTCTGGGAATATAAACCTAAATAAAATCTTGTTTCTTTAAGTTGCCTTGGTCATGGTGTCTTATCACAGTAATATAAAAGTAAGTAAGGTACATCCCTTCCTATCAGGGAAGAGGGATCTTCACTGAAGAGAGAGCAGAAAGATTACAAGAGCCAAAAGTGGATGGCTGCAACAAAGCAGTGTTTTCTAGACATGAAAAAACTGTTGCACATGAGAACTCACAGCCACAGCCATGGTGTACACAAGACCCTAATGAGAACAAGCCAACCAAAATCTGAGCAAGGATGGGAGAGGTAGCTTATGAAGTCCTACTGCTAGTGGACGAGCTATCGGCAATTGACTTCCAGGGAAGGAAAAGTAAGTTTTCTACAGGGATGTGTTCCTTGAGAGGCTACCTATGTCCTAGTAGATGGATCTGCATATATTCACATACTGTCAGTAATAAATGGACTCAGTGATTTAAAAGAAAGAGCATTTGAAGTTGGGAGGGAATAGTGGTAGATAGATGTGATTGTACTATGGAAGAATTATAGGGAAGGGAATGGGAAATGGGATGGATTTGATGATTTTCAATTTTAAAATCTAATAATTCAAATAAAAATAAGAACATAACAATAAAAGAGATGGAAGCCACTTGTAAGCATTCACCACTTCAGTTTTAAAGCATGAGTAAGTATTTAAATACGTACATTTATGTACAGTTAGCTATTTAAGGCTTGGTCACATGAGATAGTGATGATTGCATGGAAAATGTTCTTTATTAACAAATTTGATTAAATTTCATCACAATAATGATAAAAATCAAATCATCCAAATACATTCCATTATACATACATATATATCTTCTGATGATAAAGTTGTTATGGTACAAACAGAAAATTATTTGCACTCATAAAAACACACACTGAGATGATCCTCCATTACTATAAGTGAATTTAAATTAATCTACTGATTCACTGTTGCATTTTAATGTAAGACTTTGCCTTCTTTCACAAGAGGAAACACTAATGACAATGGAATTTCAGTGTACTAATATACTATTAACTACATCTCTGATAATACTCAGGATTAATATTATGTAGCACTATAAGGAAGGAAATGTGAATAAACAACTGCATTACGGCCTTGACTTAATTTCTAAATAATGTTTTGATGTGTTTCTGCTGTAAGTAAAGGTATATTGAAACCACTGAACTGGTTTACTCCATGAGTAGTGTAGTGGGTAGCCATTCCAGCTTTGATCTGGAAGTTCCAACCCCCATTGAGACTTTGGCAACTGTCACGCCTACATCTATCTCTCTATCAATCTAGTAAAGTTGTGGTTCCAATTCAATTATAAGCCAAGCTGGCTTTGGAGATGAAATTGGCTCACTCCTTCTCTAAACCCAAACATATTGCTAAAATAAAAGTTTAAAAGATTCTTCAGTCCCATATCACAAGATCCCTCTGGTGTGGGACAGAAGGAAACCAATAAAAAGGGACCATTGTCTTCTACATTCTAATTCTCTCCATGCTTACTCTTGATTTCTCAGAATTCTTTCTTACATGCTATGTCCTCTTTAAATCCAAACCTTCCATTTTGATAACAAATAAGTTTTTCCAATAACAATCTCGGAAGTCTCCAAAAGGAAGATGGGGCCCCAACAACAACAACTCTACCCAATCCAGAATGATGCATGGTAATCATCATCATACTACACTTCTTGCCAGAATTTCGGACAATCTTACCCATTACTCTAAGACTTGTTGCAAAACCTACAGTTAGTCTACTGAGATTTAACTATCTGAGCTCTCTCACAGTACCCAACAGAGATAACATCACTCCCTAAACAACAGAAAATAATTCTAAAAAAACGACGCCCCTTCTCCCTTAGGTTTCATAATTCTCAGGGTTATGGATGATGGTTATAGGGTTGGGGGTAGAAGAAAATATTAGACTCAATATTCTAAAAAAAAGGGAAAAGGAGAAATGGAATGGATAGGTATAAGATATTATGGTAGATTATTGTATATACTAGTAAACAAATTTAGTAAAATAGCAGCCTTAGATAATTTGCACTGTTATGGATTCTTATATGTTGATACAAATGTAAACTATTTTTATATTTCTGTTTAAGATAATTTGTATATTGATACAAATACAGAACTATATTTGTTATAATGTACATATATTTCTACTCTTATTTGAAATATTTGTATATTGATACAAATGTAAATTTATATCTGTCATACTTTATGTATGTTCTACTTCTCTTTAGAATATTTGGTATATTGATATATATTTAAGATTAATGTCATATTGCATATCGCACTATATATTCCTACCTCTGTTATAAATATCTTGTGTATTGTCACAATTTTGAAGTCATCATTCTTTACCATACATTTGCTTATAGACTGTTTACCTTGTTTATGTGAAGCCTTAGTCCTTAGGTTATTTCGGTAGATAAGGCTTACAGATTTATAGTCACCTATGCTTGTCATCTCTATAGTTACGTTAGTTAGATTATCCAGATTTACGGATACATAGGTCAGAGTTCATAGATAAGATAATTATGTTTTCTTTGTCTACCTGATTTTTCATAACTTTTATTCAGTTTGTTCTCTATGTACATATACAGTGCAACTCATTATTTTAAACTCCCACCCTCTTAATTCTCCTACACATGGTAATCTACATTATTTTTACCTGTTTCTTTCCCACATTTGTAAATTTTTGGCGTTGCTGTTGTTTTGGTTTGTTTTTATTTGCATTTTTTGATTCACTGATTTTAACCAGGGTCTTGGCTTGTGGTTTGTAACTACTAATTGAGCCTGTTGGTCTCCTGAATATATAAACAATTGAAAACAATGACTCCCCACTGCCAGAATCTATCAGTAGCCAATAATTCAGTAGAGAGTGGTAGGTCCCATTAAGCACCTCCTCAACCCATGATGACTGTTGATAGGTCCAGTATAATGCTGGCCTATTGCAGGCTATGAAATTATGACTCCATTGACTGCACTATGCCCAGTACAAAGCATTTAATAGTCTTCCTCCCTAAATTCTGGCTTTTATATTTTTTCTACTCCCACTTCTGTTATGTTCCTTGAGCAACAAAGGAGGTTGTTTGAGTGTCCTGTTTGATGCTGAACACGCAACAGTAACCTTTTCTCAGCTCATTGAGAAACGGTAAATCTCTGCATGTTATTGTAAAGAGAGATTTCTCTGATTAAGGCTGGGGCTAACATTTGTCTATATATATATAAGCAAAAATATTTAGGAGTCAGCTTGTTGCCATGGTGAATATCTAAAGAACAATATAAAGTTTGTCTTTTGGGCCCAAGATCTCAAGCATGGGTTTTGGACTGGGATTACTATACCAGGTATGAATCCCCTCTTGTGGAATTGTACTTAAATAGAATCCAAAAGCTAATGGTATCTCCATCTATTGCAATAGTGAGCCCATCTTGCCTGTCAGCTTGGTATTGTAAATTGTAGAATTTTCCACATCCTGTTAATCTCTTCCTCCCCTTACATAGCCTAACACAGCCTCAGAGGCCAGCTCCCAGAACTCCTCCAAGGTAGCAAAAAGAAAGGCTACCAGAATAGCCAGGTTTAGGAGAAAACTATTACCTGTCTAAATGTCTTTAGGAAAAAATCAAACAAACAAACAAAAAAACGCATACAACTTTATATGGAATCTTGAAAAATTCTTCTCTCTGAAAAGCTCTCTGTCTTCACACAGTTACATTCTTTACATACAGTTATATATCTCTCTTTACATACACACATGTCTCTCCTACACAGCCATACATCTCTATACATATTTACATCTATTTTCTTTCTTTCTTTCTTTCTTTTTTTTTCAAAAGTAAGGTTTATTTCAATTCAAGCTGAGGAAGGGACCTTGGTCGAGCACCCAGACACAGCGGAGGCTAGAGGAGGTGCCCACCCCTCTGCAAGCTCAGTTCTTAAAGGCAAAATCCATAAGATTACATCATTTAGGGGTGCAAGTACAGGTACAATTCTGATTGGCTCAAGTTTTAGGGGCTTTTCAGAATTTCTGTGTTATCTTACTTTGTAGTTTTAACTGTTTGTTTGTTAAACTTTTACAGACTGCCTCCGGCATTGGGGCATTCTGTGGTTAATCAATTGTTACCAGATAGTCCTTCAAACATCCTGACAGTACTTTGACCATCTCCGGCATTGGGGCTTTCTATGGTTAATCAATTGCTACCAGATGGCTCTTCAAACATCCTGACTTTGTCCTTTGACCTATGTCAGCAGCTCTGAGAAGTTTGAAACTCAGGCCTCTTTCAAGCTGGGGTGAGGGGCTTGTTTGAAATGGGGTTGCTTTGGTTCTTCATTTCCCCCTTCTCGTTACATCTATTTTCATATGGCTACACATCTCTCTTTTATGTACATTTCTCTTCTATATCTCTTTTCTATGCAGCTTCATCTTCCTTGTCTCCACATGGTTACAAATCTCCACACAGCCACAGCTATACATCTCATTTACATAGCTCTCTCACCATGCAGTACTTCATACAGTGTAAACCTAGTGCAGTAGAAACTCCCTGGAACGTATTAGAGTGGCCCTAGTGAAGACTCCTACAGTGGGACTGGGACACCAACTCGTGCACAAAACCATCAACCTACAATCTGTCCTGCCTTTAACATGTGCTGGGATAACAGTAGCATAGAACTTTTGAGAGTAGTCTATCAATGAATGGTTCAACTGGAGCCCATGCCACGAGAGGGAATCCATACCTGACAATGCTTGCATGGCCAGGAATCAGAGGCAGGACAGCCCAAAGACCCAGGATAGAACCAAACATGATTGGAAAAAAATCAATGAAATGATTCCTAATGAAATTCTGTTATACTTATAGATCAGTGCCTAGCCCAATTGTCATCAGAGAAGTATCATCCAGCATCTGAAGGGAGCAGATGCAGAGACCCACAGCCAACACTAGGTAGAGCTGGTGAAACTCTACAGAAGTGGAGGAGGAAGGATTATAGGAGCCTGTGGGGTCAAGGACACAATGAGAACACTGTCCACAGAATCAAATAAGCAAGGTTCATAGGGGATCACAGAGACTGAAGTGACAATCACGGATGCTGTATGGGTCTGACCTAGGTCATCTGCATATATGATGTTATAGTTGTATAGCTGTGTGCTCTTGTGGGACTCCTAAGAGTGGGAGTGGGGGATGTCTCTGACTCCTTTGCTTGCTCTTGGGACCCATTTCCTCCTAGTAGGTTGCCTCATCCAACCTTGATATGAGGGTTTGTGCCTGGTCTTATTGTAATTTGTTATTCCATATTTGGTTGATATCCTGGGGAGGCCTGCTCTTTTTCTTTCTTTCTTTCTTCTTTCTTTTTTTTTTTTGGAAGGAAAACAGGAGGAGCGGATCTGGGAGAGAGAGGAGGTAGTGGTGGGACTTAGAGGAATGGAGAGAAGGGAAAGTGTGGTTGGGATATAACGTATGAGAGAAGAATTTTTAAACAGTAAGGACAATCTATAGAACAGTAGAGAACATTACTTATCATTTATCTGAAAGGAATTTATGTCCTTATTATTTACCTAAAAAGAATTAGTGTCCAGAAGATAAAAACCATACAACTGACCACCAAATATAGTCAACCCAATTAACAATGGAAGAATCCAGTTAATATTTCCCCAGTGAAGATGTGCAAATTACCAATAATGATTTTAAAGTATACAAAATCATTACTCATTAGGAATATACAAACAAAAACAAATGAAAAGCCACTTCATGTCTATTATGATTTCTAGAACATGTTAGAACAAACAAAACAGGAAAATAAGAAGTACTAGCAAAATTGTAAGAGAATTTGATTCATAGCACAAATTAGCTGATGCAAGAGGGAAATGCTATTTGTGCTCTGAAAAACAGTCTGGAAGTTCCTCAAGTGGAAAAGAGTTATATCATATTATGACTCAATGTGCAAGAAGCCTGACACACAAATTGTTTATTGTTTTGGTTCACTTGTATGAAGTTTCCATAATAGGAAAATCTAGAAATTCCAAAAGTAAAGTTTGTATTGTAAGAAAAATAAGATAAAGAACACTTGAAATGGCTACTACCAAAATTTGAATTTTTTCTTTGAGATGAAGGAAATGGTCTTAAATTACATAGTGGTGAAGGTTGATTAACATTGTGAATAATCAAAAACTCCACTGAAGTGGGCACTTTTAAGTGGTGAATTTTATGTAATATCAATTATGTCTCAATAAAAATGCAATTAAAAAAGAGTGAATGCGATTTCAGTTAAATACAAACAGACTTTTTAATGGAACTTGAAAAAGCCAGTTCTAAAATTTCACATTGAAACTCATTGTAAGAGAGAAGAATAAAAAAAAAATCAAACTATAAAATAGTATTAAAACTTGATCTATGGATGTTAGTATCATTTTTAAGTGAACACAGTTTAGTTTTGGTTTTATATTAGACAAATAGAGAAGTGAGCCAGAATAGGTTGAAATTACCCATCAAAATAGCAAAAACAAATCAATGAAAGTCTCTACAGGTAACTCCAATCACTGGTTCCATAAACTCATGTCTTTCAGGTAAGAATATGTTTACTAAAAAGAACAGAAAGAAAATAAATGCCATGGGAGACCTTTCTGCATGTTGTGAATATGTGTTGCTCTCATTGGTTGATAAATAAAGCTGTTTGGCCAATGGCAAGGCAGAATAAGTTTAGGCAGTACATTCAAACTGAAGACAGAGATGAAGAAGGGTGGAGTTAGAGAGACACCATCCAATCGCCTGAGGAACAACAAGATGCCAGCAGGCTGATAACACCACAGCCACACCACAGCAACGTGGCAACATATAGATTAATAGAAATGAGTTAATTTAAGATGAAAGAGCTAGCTAGCAAGAAGCCTGAGCCATAGCCCACACAGTTGGTAATTAATATGAACCTCTGAGTGACTATTTTATAAGCAGCAAGGAGAACTTGTGTGGGAGAGATTCATCTGAACCATGGGGCTAGGTGGGACAGAGAAACTTCTGCCTACAAATAAATGTTTGAAAATAGACACCATTCATAAAATATCTCTGTAAGACACAGAGGGAAGAAGTCATTTTTACTATATATAACTATAGAAGGCTAATAATATATACATATAGATATGTGTTTATCTAATATGCAAAAACTAGTACAAAGGAACAAAATGGCAGACAGTATAGTAAAATAGGAGGGCTTTTAAACTAAAACATCACAAAATGATATTCAAATGTTCAATAAAGATATGGTGCTCAAAAAAGATGCAAATTTAAGGTCAATAAGACATTTTTCACAAGTAAACTAAAATTTAAAGAGAAAAAAAGGTCATATATTGTCAGGAATATAGAGTAACTATCACTCTGCTTATGACACTGTAAACTGATACAAACTCTTTGGAAAAGGTTAGGCAGTGTGTATGATTTTAAAATTATTGAAATAACTCAAGCTCTTTCCTTATTTAAAAGCACCCTAAACTATTCATGTTGCCACAATGTTTGTGAATTCCTGTGTGTGTTGGTACTGCTGTGTTTAGAGGGCCTTGTTCCCTAAGTGTTCTCTATCACTTCTTCATCTTTTTTTTTTTTTTCGAGACAGGGTTTCTTTGTGTAGCTTTGTGCCTTTCCTGGATCTCGCTCTGTAGACCAGGCTGGCCTTGAACTCACAAAGATCTGCCTGCCTCTGCCTCCTGAGTGCTGGGATTAAAGGCGTGTGCCACCACCACCCGGTGCCCTTCTGCATCTTACAACCTTTCTGCCTAGTCTTCAGCAAGGTTTCCTGAGTCTTGAGCAGAGGGTTTTGATAGAGGCATCCTATTTAGGACTTAGTATTTAGGACTCTCACTTTCTGCACATTGTTTTCCTATGGGTCTCTTTATTTGTTCTCATCTACTGTAGGTGGATGCTTTGATGAAGGCTAAGCAAAAACTAATATAAGAGCACAGCAGAATGTTGTTCGAAGTCCTTTTATGGCTGTTCTTTTAGCAGAGCCATCTATAACTATTCTATTTCCCCTTCCTAGGGAGATCTACCACTACCCCAAGTCTCTTACTCTATACATAACCTCAGTGGTTATATGGATTGTAGTTTGCTTGTCGAAGACTTAACAGCTAACACTTGCATACTGCCACACAAGGTCCCAACACTGAGACAAGTAGACACAAGCCCCTCTCCTTAATCCAGTAACTATGTACTATTGATAACCACTTTTAAATGAAAAATATGTTCTCTCAATGGGGGCATAAACCACTCTTAAGGCAAGGCCCTATGCCCAGCAATAGATTGCTAACACAAAACGTACTCAATGGCATCTTTGGGGAGATTCTTTGTCTTATAAGGTTTTGACAGAGCATTTTTTGCACATATATTATGGCTTCTGGTTTTGTGATTTTTAAGGGATTACTGTGTATGTGAGCACGTGTGTCTCTGCATCTACAAGTCTATCTCATGCTTTTTCCTTGGCTCTTTTTATTATGTTTGTTTGTTTTGTCTTATTCCTGTTTGGTTTTATTATTGTTTTTTAGATACTGTTTATTTTCTAACAAGAGACACAAGGAGTGTAGATTCTGATGGTGGAAGGAAAGTGAGGAGAATCTCAGAGGAGTTTGGAGAAAGGAAACTTTCATCAGAATATATTGTATAAAAATATATTTTCGCCGGGCGGTGGTGGCGCACGCCTTTAATCCCAGCACTCGGGAGGCAGAGGAAGGCAGATCTCTGCGAGTTTGAGGCCAGCCTGGTCTACAGAGTGAGATCCAAGAAAGGTGCAAAGCTACACAGAGAAACCCTGTCTCGAAAAGCCAAATATATATATATATATATATATATATATATATATATATATATATATATATATATATATTCAATGAAAGAAAAAAAATTGAAATAAAATTAGCCTATGCTATGTGTGCATTTGGACCAGTAGGCCTATTCAAAGGTATCCATGACAGCATGAATTGGAATATCTTCAAACTCAAAATAATCCAAACATTTATCAACAGTGAAATTGAAAACATAGTACTTATGGATGAAATTCTCAAAAAAAATTTAAAAGGTGTAGAGTGATAGAGATATTGTATCAGATGTCAACTTCTGAGATATGTACATATACACATATGCTTGGACAGGTGAACATCTACACAAACACACATAAGTTAAACATAGAGTATGATTTTATTAAAACCAGCCAAATGGCTGTTTATTGTGTACTAGTTATTAGTAAATGCTAATATACATTCTATTTATGAAATGAAATTGCATTAGAGCTATATGTGTGATGCAAGGCTCAAAACTGAAATGAGGATCATGAGTTCAAATTCAGCATGGACTACATAACAATATCCTATCTCATAGAAGAAGGGAAGAAAGGAAGGAAGGAAGAAAGGAGAGAAGGAGGAAGGAAGGAAGGAAGAAAAATGAAAGAAAGAAAGAAAGAAAGAAAGAAAGAAAGAAAGAAAGAAAGAAAGAAGGAAAGAAGGAAAGAAAGAAAGGAAGAAAGGAAGAAAGGAAAGAATGACTATGGCTATCCACTACAAATGACAGATAGACAGGGAGGAAGAAAGGAATGGAGGGAGGGGAAAAGGAGAGAGAGGGAGAGAGAAAAAATCAAGGAAGAAAAGCAGGAAGGAATTGTACTATATATTCACATAATAAGCGATACACAGTAAAGCAAATGAATGACTCAAAGCTGCATGTAACCAAAAGGGTAACTTTTGCATGTATATTTGTGATTGAGGTACAGGAAACATGAAAGAATATATCTTAGTTGAACTCTTGCATAAAAGTTTCCAAGCTTTCATTAACGAACTACTGCATGCCATTACTATATCTGTGAGTTCATATGTGTGTCTGACCCATTGTATCTGGAAAAATACCATTTCTTAGAAGTTTCCCATCACCTATTTAACTCTTATAATCTTTCTGCCCCCTCTTTCACATTGATCTTTGTGATTTGCAGTGAGGGATATTGTATATACACCATTTAAGGCTGGACGTTACAAGGTCTCTTTCTATTTGTACAAACTCAATCCCGACAAAATCCCAGCATGGTGGAGGGCCAGTACGTAAAAAGTCTCACTACTAAGGAGCTATTGGCATTTGATTGCTGCTGGGGGAAAAGAAGGCAGTATTCTTTAATGGAATGACACCTGGTATGTCAACCACACTCCAGGGCATGTCCTACACCCAAGAGTAGTTGGCTAACACAAACTGGCCTTTATTTGGGAGAGAGAACATGAGTTTAGGTGGGTAGAGAGGTGTAGGAATATCTTGGAGGAATTGAGAGAAGATGATTTATATGATCAAAATTTGTTTCATGAAATTCTCAAAAAATAAACAAAAACATTATTTTTAAAAATGAGCTATGGCAGCTTGAAATGAAAAAGTGGTTAATGGATCAAACATTGTAGTACATGACTGTAATTCCATCACTTGGGAAGTTAAAGAAGTTGGAGTAAGATTTCAAGATTATCATCACGTATATGGAGAGATAAAACCACCCTGGGCTACATGAGGTCTTGTTTTCAAAATGTGATTCAACTCAGATAAATATAAAATGATGCTTGGGAAGATGTAGAATTTTCTGCATGAATTCACTGGGATGAAAATTTATTTGAGTCCTTCTTTTCCACTTTGTCTTCTTCTTTAGGAATCCTGTATTTCAATAAATATAGAAATTCCAGCTATGGTTATACAAGCAAAAATTGAAAATGTGATAAAGAGAAACTTGTTTATTCATGTTCATAGCAGCATTTTCCACTGTAGTCAAAGGTCGAAAGCAGCTCCAATCCCATTGACTAGGCTGAATAAAGCAAATGAGGTAGATAGGTTAAAAATGGGCAATTAACAGCCTTGAACAGGAAGGTGACTCTGCTATGTATGAAACTTGGGTGGGACCTTGAGAAACTTTTTGCAAAGTACATCAATACTACTGCAACAAACCATAAAAAATAGTGCATTATTCACTTCATTGAAATGTTTAAATTATTTAAACTCAAAGAAACATGGGACAAAACAGTGTTTTCTGAGGTAAAAAAATACATTAAATATTTAATTCTATAACAATTTGGTTGTACTTAAAATCCAATACAACATTCCTTTACTCTTTGCCATTCAAATGATAGGGTAGTATGGCTTATCTTATATTAAAGCCATTTAGACATTTTTCCTTTAACATTTTCAAAAGTTGAATTTCAGTAACAATACATATTGCTTTATCTTTATATGTTATCTGTACAGTTTCTTTTACAGTATCAGATAGAATACTTCTTCAATATTTATTGATGGGTTAAATTCAATTAAGGTAGATTAATGAGGCTTGGCTTGTTAAAATAATTGAAAGAGAGAAGTCCATATTTGCTTTACTCTCATACCAGTTAGTTAAGCAGTTTTTATACACTCAGGTTTGGAAACACTTGTGTATATAACATCTGAATCAGCTAAAATCAATAGAAGCAAAATACGTATGACCTCAGAGGATTTCTATTTCTGGTCTCTCCAAGAGAATCACTGCTGAGGCATGCAGACTATTTAACATGAAAATAGTTTTATTTTTGATATAAATGACTCCCATAATCACTTGAATCCATTAGTTTCCTTGATGTAACTAGAGAAATGAGAAGATTGGCAGCCAGAAATTTTATTTAAGCAATTCCCTCCTATACAAATAATCTTTAAAAAGAAAACTCATTTTTGGTATCAAGCTTGTAGAAATGGTTCAGTGTGTAATAAAATATTGGTGTTAAACCATTGGTGTATTATAACTGCACATGAAAAGCTATATTTAGTAAAAGGAACAATTTCACAAATACTGTACATAAGATATGGAGATTGTTGATTATGACCATCATTTTTAAATGGTGTCATACTTATCTTACATTTGTAACAGTACTTATGATTTTTTAATAATGGAAGCAAAGTCATTCTTTGAGCTAATTAATTATAGCAAAAATAAAAATGATTAGCTTTCTAGCTAAAATGTTGGATATTTATTTTTAAATCTAAAACGATTTATAATGTTTGAGAAGCATTAAATTCATTTTCCTCACATTTTTAACTAGAGAACCATAAAATGGAAAAGAAAAACATGTCAAATGATTTCCACTACAGTAAGTTTTGAAAAGCATTTTGTTTGGTTATTGATATTATTTCCTCTATTTATAATATACACATGGCTGATTAAATTTTATTTTACTACTTATAAATGTTTCTTTATGTAAAATGTCTACACTTCCGGAAATGAATTAAAAGAACATAATACAACCACAGGAAGTTTTTTTGACGCTCTGGAGAAAAATATACACTAAAAATGGGACTTTTGTTTGTAGTCACTCGTATAATACACACACACACACACACACACACACACACACACACACACACACACATACATGTATATAGTATAATAAATGTATACATGGAATAGTTTGAGTAACATGCTATTCAAACTGAAAATTTTTGAAGTACTAGAATAGGAAAATAAGGGATAATCACAATTAAGAATTAAATGGACACCATACATTCTATTACTTTTGAATTGCCATGATTAACAGTCCCATGTTTTCATACATGCTGCTTCTCTATATAACTTATTTTCAGATACTAAGGTTTTTTTTTCTTTTTCTTTTAACAGTACATGTGGTGGTTTATATAGGTTCACATATTTGAGCACTTGTTTCCCAACTGGTGGCATGGTTTATGGAGGTTTAGGGGATGTGATCTTGCTTGACAAAGCATGTCCCTGGACACAGGTTTTGAAAGTAAATAGTTGTGCCTTACTTCCAGTTCTCTCTATTGCATGCTTTCGGTTAAAGCTTCTTGCTCCTGTTTCCAAGTCTGACACTTACTGCCAGGCCTCCCCTTCAAGATGGACTCTTATCCCTCTCAAATTGTAATGTCAAATAAACTTCCTTCTACAAAGTTGCTCTGGTCTTAGTACTTTATCACAGCAAAAGGTACAATGGGCTTATAAAATCAATATGGTGATTAGAATGAAAATGCTCATAATAGGCTCATAGAGAGTGGCACTATTAGAAAGTGTGGCATTGTTTGAGGAAGTATGTCACTGGGGGTGGGCTTTGAAGTTTCAGATACTCAACCCAAGACCCGGTATCTCTCTCTTCCTGCTGCCTGCTGATCCAGATGCAGAACTCTCAGCTTCTTCTCCAGCACCATGTCTGCCTGCATGCAGCCATGCTTCCCACCATGATGACAATGGACCTAAAGCTCTGAACCTGTATGAAAGCCTCAAGTAAATATTTTCCTCTGTAAGAGGTGCCATGGTCATTGTGTCTCCACACACGGGAAAAAAAGTTAGTCAATTATTAGTTTTTAAGATCAAATTTTTCTTGAAGCCTTTCTTCTGTCACACCAAATCCATACTTTCTGGGTATTGCTAAAAGAAGCTCTTTGAAATTCAGCAGAAGAATGTGTTCCATGTTCTATTTCTGCCACAAAAGGATTATCTGGCATTTTACAAAAATAAGACCCAAGATTTCCATAATATAGTTCAATTCATATATGACAAGGAAGCTGCCTTCATGAAATCCCAAAACTGCCTTCCCCTAAACAAGACTTGCAAATGGACACACCAGGACTTCACTTTGCACTTTTGTTGTGTAAGTGCTGAGCTCTAAGGCTCTGGCTGCTATTATCCTAATGGCTTTGCTAGGCATAGCCCATGCAGCGGCTCTCACAGGTTAGAGTTGTCTGACTGACTCTGTCCCAGTGTTGGATGCTAATAATGTTAATAGTCTACATTTGGGAGTTAAGAGGACCCACACAAATCTGGAAGATACTATTCTAATAGGACCTCTGTGCAGCAGCCCCAATCCTCCTCCAGATGCTGTTTGTCTGGACCTCACAGATCTCTGGAGTAGCTGTAAAAAAATATGTGAGGTCAGACAATCCTCTCAATTTATTGAGCAGAGGATTCTTTGGAGGAACATCTGGAGATGTTCAACAGCATGGTAACAGAGTTGGGGAAACAGAGTGCATGTGCAGCCTTGCTGGGCAGCCATGACTCCTTTGAAGCCATCATTACCTCAGACTTTCGTGCTTTGGGGCTATGATAGTAGATTGATTAATTCTGTAGATTTATGAAATGATGTTACTATCATTCTTTCTCTATTTTACCCACACATACTGACTTCTATTTAGATGGATATATTTGCTGTCTTAATGAACAGTTGCTAATTTCTGCTATGATGGTTAATTCATCAAAATTTTTTGGCCATATACTTGGTGATCATTCCTGAGCATGCTTTCTTATTTTATATTTCTTAATTTATAGCATGTTTATTAAAGCATTATTCAATGCAATCAAGAAATACAAACTAAATATCTATCAGTTGATGAATGGATCCAAAAAGTATGATATATATCATATATAGAGTACAAATAAATAAAAGTCATGTGTGTCACATGTTCAGTATATATGAATCTTGAGCATATAAAAGACTTGAAATATAAAAGTTATAGAGTATCAAATATTGCATTTTTCAAGTAATATGGAGTATCTGGGATACTTACACTTGTAGAAACAAAAGAAATGTCCGTTTCCAATGGGTAAAGAAAGGGAGTAAGGGGGCATGTCTAACAAATGGGTCACGCAATATAAAATGTTCTACACATTTGGTATAAGAATATAGTTAACACTATACACTTATAATTTACTGAGGATAAATCTCATGGAATGTGTTTTTACCAAAATAAAATAAATTTTGTCTTAAATGTACTAATTACAGAAATGGATCTTTATTTTTTTATTCCTCATGTTGAATAATAATGTTTATAGTGTGCAAATGTTGATATAATATAAAGAAAAACATTTCAAATATGCTATCTTAAATTTCCATAGTTTTTTTAATTGAAAATCAAATTGACTTTATTATGGCAACGTCATATTTCACCATTCAGTATTATAAACATGACAAGCTTGACATTTTAAAACCAAATTATTTTCAGTCATTCAGCATTAGATAAAAGCCTATAAATAATTTCAGCATGAGGAAGAAATGGATTTTAGGCCAAATTAACTATGAAACAGTGACTCATTTTTCCAAAACTTTCTGAACAAAGTGGGAAGTCAGGCAAAGAACAAAGAAAATTTTATTTTTTCTTTTACCTCCCCTAATTTTTCACTTAGGAAGAAAAGGCTTAAAATTATGTGTTTATACTTTAGTTGCCATTTTCGTCTTAATTACAGCATTCATTGTGATACTTCATTTTTTGACATGACACATATATCAATGTGTTTCTTTTGTTAACTCCCTGTTATAACCAGAATCCTGATTTATTTAAGAAACAGATGACTAACAAACACTCTGAAATTAGAGATTGGCAGTAGACTTTAAAGGAAGTCATGACAAACTTCTAGAGACCAATCTTTGCTCATGCAACTTTTGGTGGTGTTGAGAAATAAGCTCAGATCTTTTGCAGCAGTTCATCAGTGAAATACACACACAGCACATTTGGTATTTAGCCTCAAAATGCATTATATAGATGTTTCTCATTTATTCAATAACATTTTAGTATTGACTTAATGAGTGACAGGAGCTTAATTTTCAAGAAAGAGAGGCAAAAGTCCATTAGAACTTTAACACACCATAGTCCAGAGGTATTTAATCTATGTACAAACCATTTCTCACTAGGAGAATTTACAATGGAATCTGTACAAAAACCTTCATGTGAATAGGTAGCTAACTATATGCAATTGCAAATATCTGTAATTCTAGTGCTTTGGAGGCCTGTAGACGAAAATTGGAATGAATTTCAATCCATCTTGAGGTACATAGGAAGGAATTCATTTCTTGTACTTTAGACTTACAGAATACCTATGGCTGGTAAAGTCATGAATCATAGAAGAGAACCTACTACTACCACCACTTTACTAAATCAGTATAATTTCTAAATGCATTCTAAGTAATTATCCTTACCTCCAAAGATAAACCTAGCACTCACCCCTCATCAAAGAAGCTTCATTTTGCAGCAGAGACCATTATAGAAATCACAGCTTGTCAAAATGCAAACAACTGAGCATGGAGTACCCAGCCCCAAGTGATAAATCTACAACACAACTTCTACACCTAAAGATGAGGGAATATCACAAAAGAGGAGCTGGAAAGCTTGTAGAGGCAGAGACCAAGACATCTACTGTGAGATAGTGTCTTCTATATATAACACGGAAGCTTCCCTCATGAAATCCCCAAAATGTCATCCCACAAAATAGGCTTGCAAATATACAGTACCAGTTGACATGCCAGCACGGATGGGGGAAATCACATAAGACCCAGGCTAAAGAGTGTCAAGTAGGTAATAGCTGCTAAGAGAGTGAGAATCAGTTTTCTCCAGGGACAAGCTGTGTAATAGGTTATGGGTCATCTAACCCCAAATGCTCAGTCCTAAACATATGTGAAAAGCACTAAATGGAGTCAGTAGGATATATATATATATATATATATATATATATATATATATATATATATATATACACACATATATATATGTACATATAATATATATTATACACACAAATTGGATGATGATAAGGATGAATGGTTTCAAATTTTTCTTTAGTATGATTGCTTTTATTCTTTCTTTACTTCTGATTTGGATGGACATCAGTGATAATTTGAATTTTATCATAATGAAGGAAATTGGAAAGTCAGTTGTGAAATATTATGGAAGTAGTGGTTTAGTCATAAGGATAAATCATGAATCTCTAGAGTAATGTGATGTGCCAATAAACAAAAAATAAAAGTCACAAACATAGTTGGTTAGCCAACACCTTTTGGGAAAATTACCATGCATAATAAAAAATAGTTTTAATCATTTGAGTTAGAAGCAAAAGATGTTTAGAGAAACATAAATATTCACTTCTGTTCTTTCCAGTTGCAGTCACTGAGTATGTGTGCCAAGAAGATAAGCCTTCATTAAAATGAAAATATAAATGTGTCAATATGATAAAAATATTCAAAATGAGGCTATATACATGTAAATTATACACTCAGGAGAGAATCATGGAATATTCAAAGCTAAAGAAAAACTTGAGGCCCTCATAAAAGAGAAGGTAGTTACTGACACATGGTTTGATTGTGTTTCCTTTCCTTTCCTTTTGGTTCACTTGTATTTTTACTTCTCCAGTACACTTGTTTCCTCCTCCTCCTCCTTCTCCTCCTCCTCCTCCCCCTCCTCTCCCTCCTCCCCCTTCTTCCTTTTGCTCCTTCTCCTCCTCCTGCTCTTGCTTTTCTTCTTTTTCCATTTTTTTGCATCCATTACTTGTGATCAGTCAGTAGATGTGAAGAAAGAGGTTGTTGTCTGAGACTAGGATTTTAATGTCCTACTTGTCTGGACTGTGGATAAGACTGTACTTACTCATCTGAAAAATCTAACATGAAATCATCTAATCAAATTCTTTCAAGACGTCACTGTTCTTGGAATTAAATTGCTAGGAGACTTTGAAAGGTTCATATAGTCTTTGAATGACTCTTTTTTTTGCTAAGGTCATTTTCTCTTAGCTTATTGGGCATTTCTTTACAGATCAGAAGTATGGGAAGAAAATTGTTTTTGCTTTACCTCCTTCATAAAAATTTATTCATTAAGATAATATATTTTCTCAGTAATCTCTAATATTAAAAGATTTCCTACATTATTATAGATAAAATACATGCTGTTATGAGAGAAATACATGGTGGTGTAAAAGAGCACAGTGAAATATAATGTGTCATTTATTTGGGAGAAAGAGGAAACAACACATAATTTCCAGTTAAAGGAGTTTCTCTCCATTTTCTCTGTAAATGATAAAATGTCACTCCATGTGTGTGGGAAAATTTAAGCCCTTGAGTTCTTTTCTTCTTTTTTTCTCTCAGAAAAAAAATGTCAGCACTCTTCTCTGCTGTATCTTCTCTGGCCTTAGCTAACTTTGTGTGTACCTTCAATCAAGTACTTATCACACCCTTATGATTATCTGTCACCCCTACCAACACAAACTGTAAGGTCATTGATGGAAAAAATCATGTTTAAAATCACATATCACTCATCTGACCATAGGTAATATAGAGTCAGCATATATGCACTCAATATGGAACATTTCAGTAGCAAGACTGATTCATTTGAAATGTTTAAAATAAAAATAATAATAGCAGCTTAAATTGAGCTACAAATTATGTTACAACTTACATTACATTCATCTCTTGAACTTGGATTTGTCTATTATGTTCTTACCAAACAGACTATGATGACCTGGCTTTTAAACAAGTTCTGTGATGGACTTTTAAAACTCTGAACTGTTCTTTAAGTCTACATGACTACAGAGAATTTGAAACAGCATAAAAAGGTGTAGATATGCTTAGCCTTCAAGCCAACCCTACCAAGAAATCAGACACGAATGAAATTATTCTTTATTCTACATGTTAGTGCAGATGTTAATTGAGTAAGAAAACATGAATTCATGAAGTAAAAGAATTATCAATTAAAATGTTCTCGGTATTCATGACAATAAACCTCATGATATCAAATAAAGTGGCTATTGTTTAAGTAATACAGTTTTAAAATAGTTTAATTGGTAAGAGCTTAAAATTAAGTTTTAAAACCATATAATATTATACAATTACGTAAGAAAAACTAAAATGAACAAAAGAAACAATATATATACATCATACAGTAAAACAACCTATTCATTGTTTAAACCTGCAATTTAATCTTTTTCATATTTATTTCATCACATGGTTATGTATTAGACCAACCCTCTGTTGATCTATCAAAAATCTTATTTTGATCTATTTCAAAATAAGTTGACATCAATATACTTTATTCATAAAACATTTCAGCATGGATAGCCTTAATTAGAGTTGACTATGATTATACATGCATTTTTCTTTATAGTAAAAATTTGCATTCAATAAAATATCTACATTTTAGTGACCATTTGCTGAGATTTGAAGAACTCATATACCTGTGTAATCCCAAACTACAAGAAGATGTAGAACATTTGTTTGATTCCAGAAATTTTCTTCATTACACTTCTAGCTCAATAACTATCTAGCACCCCAAGAAGGCCTTTTTTTTCTGATTTTTCTTTTGCTATATTTTGGCCTCATCTAGATTTCATATTAAATGTGTTATAAATTCTCAACTGTTTTTAAGATCTTTCCATTCAGATGGGTGTTTGTAAAAGTAGATGAACAATTTTACATTTGTAATAACATGTGAAGGGTCTAGTTTTATTACATTCTTGCCAATATTTGCAATTATCAGTTTAATACTTGTAGCTATTCTGGAGCGCATGTAATAGTATGCTATTCCACTGTGGTTTTAAGTTGAAGTCTCTTAACAGGCAATGATGTAGAAGCTGTTTTTTTAATGGGCTTATTGGCTATTCATTTTCTTCATTTTAAAAGCTGCTCAAGTCTTTTTCACTGTGTAATCATTTTTTTTTATTGTTGACCAATAGGTGATCTTTAGACATCTTGGATATATTTTTAGTCTGGTTCTACTTTAAAAATATTTTTCATTTTCTGTTTATCCAGTCATTTATCTGTTCTTTGGATAAGTAGAAGCTTTCTGTCATCAGTATTGCTTTTTGTTTCTTGTATAAAATCCCCACTGCAACCTTAATTAATAAAATTATTCATGCGTGTTTCTTTTCTGTTTCATGCTTTTATATTTTATTTTGTGAATATGAATTATCTTAAGCTATTTTCAGTCATGATACAAAATAGATGTTAAGTATTATTTTTCCAACATAGTTATTCAGCTCTTCCATTTTCATTCATAGGAATAAATTCTTTTTCCTTATTAACTTTGATGACTTTTTCAATAGTCAACTCATCCTTTAAAGTTACCTAGACTCTCTACTTAGATTTCTTGATTTATTTTAAAGTTTTAAGCCATGGCCATGTTTTCTTGAGTCCAATGGTTTTATAGTAAGTTAAAATCCTGCAGTACTAATCTTCAAAATATAGTTTTCTGTTACAATATTCTTTTAGGTACCTTGAGTCAACTTGCCTTTCCACATACATTCTTAAGTCTGCCCATGGAAGTATACAATAATCTGTGTGTGCACACACACACACTGCACAATACTCCTTGGAGGAATTTGTATACTAAAGACATGTGGTATAGTCCATGTAAATGGTACATCCTAATATTTTTAATAAAATTAAAAATTCCAGATTCTTCACAAAATTATTTGCAATTAAGATTACAGACTTTTGAATGTATTTTGTTACATTCATTTATTAATATATTGTTGTTATTGATATATCCTGAATGAAATTGTATTTTTAAAACAATTTTTCAAGTTCTGATTGGAGAAGGTTTATACTTCCTTAGCTTGGTTTCTTCCTAATTTATTATTATTATTTGTTTAGGCTATTGTGAAAAGAATTGCTTTCCTGATTCTTTTCTCGGTGTTCATTATTGGTCTACAAAAGCTCATTATACATGTTGGAGGATTTGTCACACATTCAAGAACTCTGTTGTTTAAATAATATTTTAATTATTCTTTGAACTTTTAAGACATATATATTTTGTATTTTATCATATCCATCCCTCACTACTTCTCTGTAGTACCCTCACCCTGTTGTACTGCTAATTTCATGTCTTCTTTTTTATTGTTATTAATAACTCATTGAGTCCAATTAATGCTCCCCCTGTGGTATAAGGGCCATCCATTGAGAAGCAAGCAACAAACAGGTGACCGTGCTCCTAAAGGAGCAATTCTTCCTCCTTCAGCCACCTTCAACTACTAATAGCTCCTCCTCTTTTACTAGAGGTAGAATCTCAGGGGCCCCTCCCCTACCCATACTTGAATTTTTACAGGCTTGATCTTATGCTGGTCTTGTGTAAATAAACATAATGGCTGTGAGTTGATGGGGGCAATAGTTCTGCTATGCCAGACATAATTTCCCATTTTGCCACACATATTCTTGCCCCTAATTCTGTTACATGTTTCTTCAGATCATTATGTTTTCACCATTTCTACTCAGTTTTATTAAGCTCATTTTGCATTGATCATAGATTGCCTCAGGCAAAAAGCTCTAACATATGGAAACCAGCCACAGTTTTTTATATTTAAATGTAATTTCCATAAAACAACTGCTTCCTTCTGCTTTATCTGTACTGCTCCATTTCCCCAGATTTGTGGCCTCTTTGGATATTGATAAGCTAAGAAGGAATTTTATATTACCAGACAGAGAACATTCAAATGAAGTGATTTTATGATCTACAAATAAGACAGTGAATGGTACTAGCTGTGCCTTCTTGACTATTGTGCCAATGTAACATTATTCCAGACTTTGGGTAGAACAAATTGTAAAAACATGAATACATACATGTACTTTAAGAAAAGCTAAATTCTTGTGTTTTTTCCTATTCTGCTGTTTGTTGTGAGTTTTATAGAAAGAGAAGTTATTAGTAGTAATGTTTTAATCTTGGTTATATTTTTGGTTAGTGAAGACCTTTTTTAACTAAAAATGAGTTTAAATCAATAAAGTAATTACAATCTTAAGTGTAAAATTAAATATGATTAAAGATGTCATTTGCACTATAGATGAAGCATTTAAATTGAAATCCTCACACACTGTATTAAAGTAAATAGTAACCCCATGTGGTCTGATTTTTTTTGACATTTTATGTGCTGTCAGATAAGGTTACAAGAAACGAAGGTGTTGTTCTTATCACAGCATTTTGACATTGTTCGTATTTCAAATTTAATATGATGGAAGTCAGAGTATGATTCTTAAAACAAGCTCACTTACACTGTAAATTATACATTTGTAGCAGACTGAAAGTAGGATGTGTTGTTTACAGCTGTTTAGATCCACTAAATATCTGTATATTTGCTTCCTCAGCTAGAGCAGGAACTTGCTGGCTATAACTCCCTGCCTTGTTCAATAACTTCCAGTAATTATCAGGAATAAGATGCAATAAATTTATGTAATAGACTGCCCCTTTGCTATAATATACAATCAGAGGCAATCAATGCTTCTTACAATAAGGAGAAGAATTACAACTGTGTTTTATTTTATAGCTTTGGTGATACAGCTTTGGAAACCACCAGAGGGAGTAGAGTTAAACTTCAGTGGTCAAATTCCAATGCCATAAAACACAGCCCCAGGCTGACATTTTACAAAGTAGCGACACAACAAGGGGCTGTGTACTTCTCAGCAGACTATTTTATTTGTTCATGCATCTAGCTAGTCAAAGACCTCTGTGTATTGCTGCTCTTTTTGTTCATATGCTTGGAATAATGAAAATCTCTCTGAATGTAATAAATAATAATCAAGTATAACCTTTGACCACATCATTAAAAGAAAGGAGAGCTAGACATAACTGATAACGAAGCCTCCAGTATTGCAGTAATCCACAAGGACTTGTTCATTACAAAGTTATATTTGTTATATTTTAAGAAATATAATTTTATTGTGGTTTAAATCAAAGGGTATTTTGAGCCCTGCCTAGTTATGCTTAAAGTGTAATTACACGCTACATATCTTGGTAAGTAAATGAAAGGCTTTTCTTGGTTATTTGTTATAAATTTTTCCTCTGCCCATAGCTAAGTGAAGGCCAGGCCTCTAAAGTGTTTCAAGTATAATGCACATTGAATATAAAACAGTCCATTAATTGGGATAATAGGTCCCAGCATGTAATTGCATTTCTTAGGTGCTATGGATAGCAACTGAGTGAAGGGGTATTTATTCAAGGTTGTTAGTCACCCATGGATAACTTTATTTGTCCACTGATGCTTAAATGCATCATCCATCAGTAAGAATATTTATGAAGAAATTTATAACAAAAATCATTATTGCTTCTCAAATTATGAAAGGAAACAGTATATAAAAGTTACTGGAGAATGACACAATAAAATCTTTCCAATGTATCAGGTTACTTTTTTTAGGTTGGTGTACAGTAAAATATTGTGGATACTGAAGAATAAATATGAATCACACATGATTGTATTTTTTTGATGTTCTACCCAACAAAATATCTGTAAGACACAAAATAAATTTTACCCAGCCATTTCCTGCCCTGTGAGTCTGTCTAGTTTTGCAAGAAAAACACGAGTTTATCAACAACCTGTGAAAAGGCCATAAACCTCTACAATCTCTCAAATATTTGTGAGGATATTTAACTCACAGTTGTAAAAATGTTTACTTTGATTTTCACTTAGCAGTTTGTTATATACTTAAAGCATTAAAACATATGATTTATTTTATCATGTGGAGTCCTCAACATCTCATTTAAGAACAGTCAAGAGGGAGGCCAGATATACGTGAGAATAAGTCAGGATTATTCTCTTCCTAAGACATCATTAACAGGAGTGAAGGGAAGGTTCTGAAACTGAGATTCTACTGACTGCAATTTCTATGAGGGTCTGTGTCCTATGAAACTACTTACCAATCCCCTCCACATGAATTACTATTTCTTTGTTTTATTTTTCTCCATATCGTTCACAAACATTTTTGTTTCTTAAGCAATATATGTGTTTTTCTATATTCTTTTTATAGCACATACAGTAAAAAGTGTTTTGAATGACTGACTGACTGACTCAATAGCTCTTCTCATTTCTTTGATGTTAAGTATGCATTTCTAGATATGGGAAAAAGTTATATTGAAAGAGGAGGCCTTTATAAAACTCTAAGTGAAAATGAATCATCTTCTTTTATTGATAAACTTTTAAAAGCCAGAAAATGTTCTCATTTTCTACCTATATGAAGAATTTTTGTTTTTGCATATATTTTAGATAGCATTCATGTCTATGGAAATGGAATTGTCTTATACAAAGCCTTGAGATGCTTTTGCCATCCCTGGTGTTCTTGTTTGAATATAATGATTAGTATTATGTAGATACTATTTCATTTTGTTTTCATGTCTAATCCTTTATCTAGGTTTTGGTACACACAATATAGTTAAATAAAGACCAATTGACTCCCAAATTACAAAATGTGGATTGACATAGGAGCTGAATGACTTATATAAAAGGTTAGTTTTATACTCTTCCAACAGGGCATCACAAAGACTATGAATAAAGAACTCAAATTGATGGAAAAAATCTGTTATGTGTTTATCAAGTTATCAGAAAAAATGGTTAATTAACCAATGTTGCAAGGCTTATTTTCTTTTCAACTATAAAAGCAATATATCAATATACTAATTATTTCATAACTGAAAGATTTCAGGTGCACTCTTTTTAGAAAGGAGAACTTGCTTGTTTTCTATGTTTTGCTAAGGGTAAATCTCCAAATTGCAAAGTATACACACACTCTTTATTATAACACTAGTTTGGAAGACAAACAAATGAAAAACATATAAGGAACTACTAACTTTGAAGTTAGACTTCATTGATAACCTGGCATATTATCTGTGTAACATAATTACTCTTTCTTTACCTTTTCCATAGCATGTCAGGAAGAGGAGGCATTATGTTTATGATATGATGCTCTTCTAACCTCCTGATCAGAGTTTTGACATTTCAGGAAAATAAAATAACATATGTTGTGTTTTAGAATAGGATTTGACTTAGTAATTAAGATAAAAATATCCATCTTTCAAGTATTTCATCTAGATTACATGCTCTTAATAGCATTTCATATGGCTAACAGGGGAACAGAAAAATGTATAGTTTTATTATTTAAAGGGGTTATGAATTAAGACAATAAAGGTAAATTTCTCTACATCCTCCTAGTGTGAATACTAAAGAATTTTTAAGTAAAACAACTGTTGCTAAATAATATGTTTGTTTGTTCCATTTTAGATCCTTCCATTACCTAGTTTGTTTGTTTTCCTCTGAAGCATGAATTGACTTAAATCAACTTTCGTAAGAAGTGTTAGTGAAGGACTCTGAAACGACAATGTCTTTAATAGTGTATGTCCTTGTCAATATTTGACAGTCAATCTAAACTATGCATTACTTATTTTTCTTAAGATTTCTGTCTCTGTGTGAAACAGTGTCACTCATATTAGACACTGTATGTACCCATATACAGAACAGAAATTCAATACCTATGATTGACTTAAACAATTATCAATAAAGCTCTTCGAAGAAGGACATTTTTTCCTAGATATCAGTTCCCCTACATAGTGCCTCAACATTAGAAAATAACCTTACTCAAGGTCATTTTCCCCCAAGGGTTGTTCCTCTCCAGTTAATAATTTAGGTGTGGTATACAACTACAAACATTTTAATATATTATGAGATGAGTCTGATGGGACACATAAGTTAAAAATCAGTGGTAGAATTAATTGATTTTTAAAAGTTGTTAAATTTTGTTACATCTTCACCATGTAGCAAGCCTGCTTCCTTCTCCTTTCTAATTCTTACTACCTATCTCTAAAGACTTTCAATCTGCAATAATATTTTGTACATGTTTAGATTCCCAAGGATATAAGTGTGAACCTCTCACTTTTATGGAAGGATTCACTGGCATTTAATAATGTTTCATTATTAGATATTGCTTACTGTTCAATAACATGAACAAGCATGGGCACCACATATGGCAAAGTCACACCAGATTATAGAAACACACACTATGGCTAGAATATTATGTAATTATTCAAAAATTTCTAAGTAGGACCTACTCATCAAGTCTTTGATCATTTCCTGTATCTTTCTTTGCAAGTAAATTCCATCAACTGTGTGCTACCCTCATAAAATGAGAATGGGGGCAGTAATGCCAAAGAAAATGGAAGACTCAGAAAAAACTTCCCTTTTTTCACATTCTTGTTAACACCTGTAACCTCTTGTGTCTTTAACAATAGCTACTCTAACAGGCATGGATAACATGTCAATGCATTTTAATATATTTGAGTGTTTTGAAAATAAAATATAATACATCTTTTCTCCCATTCCTTTTCCTTTGTCCAAACCTTTCCATGTAGCCCCCTGCCCTTTCTCAAATTCGTGGTCTCTATTTCTTCAGTTACTGTTAACAGTCTTATAATATACATATGTGTATAATTTCTGAGAGAAAGGAATGCAGTGTTCCCCAGAGAGCTCCAGATTGGTTATCCAATATCAAGTGATCATCCCTGAAATCATAGCCATATGAATAACATTATACTTAGAGTTGAAAAGAGAAGAAAAAGAACATGAAAGTATATTTTCTGAAGTTTTTAATTCTTGTCTTTTCCCTGGTGAAATGACTGTCTTGAAAGTGGTATCTATGTTGAAGGTGGTATCTATGTTCTTGGTCTGGGTCCACATAGCTGAGAAGCAGTGCTTAACTTTTCATTCTATCTGTGGCTTCCTTGAAGGACTGACATAAGGTGTTTGTCTTTGTTTTCCCCAACTCAGAATCTCTCACAGTGGGGCATGGGAAGGCATGAAGCTTAAGGCATTTGCCCAAAACATTGACATTCAATTGAAACAAACCTGCTGATGACTCCACGATTGTTTGGGGATTATCTAATAAGATAGTTAGTTTGAGGAATGAGGCCACTGAAAATAAGATGATGGCACAGCATATAAAGCACTATGTGCATGATAGACACAAGTCAAGACAGGTATTCTGAGAGGACCTATGAAGGCAATAAGTTTTTATCTACGAATACTATTTAGGGTCAAAACTACTAAAGAGGAGAAACTAAGGCAGAATATTTAAAGTGGTGGGTTCCTTGTGTGAGTGTTCAATCCAAAGCTAACCTGAAAATACCCAGAGAACTTCCTTCCCTCCCTCTCTTCCTGCCTCACTTCCTTCTGTTTCTATTCCCCATGTGTTTAAATAAATCTTTGTAAAATTCCTAGTTCACAATAACCTAACAAAACAGAATTCAGAGACACAATAACAAACAGTCCTTAAAAGTGATAAGGAAAGTCACTAAATAAACAAGCAACCATCAACAGTAAATCCAAAAGGGGTGAAGAATCTGATTTTCACAGTTAGTCCTTTATAGAATTGTCCAGTTTTAAGTGAAATATTATAAAACATGTGAAGAAACAAGTGCATTTGGCTTATGTCCAGGGAAGAAAAGCAAATTTGTAGAAACTGTCCCTAAGGAAGCACAGAAGGTGAATTCACTGAACAAGAACTTTGAAGCAGCTATGTCAAATATGCTCAGTGAGTCAAAGGAAACCGTGGGCAAAGTACTACAAGAGACTAGCAGAGCCAGGCAGCAGTGGTGCACGCCTTTAATCCCAGCACTCAGGAGGCAGAGCCAGGCGGATCTCTGTGAGTTTGAGGTCAGCCTGGTCTACAGAGTGAGATCAGGACAGGCACCAAAACTACACGGAGAAATCCTGTCTGGAAAAACAAAAAAAGCGGGGGGGGGGGGGAGAGAGAGAGAAAGAGAGAGAGAGAGAGAGAGAGAGAGAGAGAGAGAGAGAGAGAGAGAGACTAAGAGAATTATCTCTCACCAAAGGATATTTTTTAATGTCAAAACTTTTCCAAAATAATCAAGGAGAAATTTGGGAGCTGAAATGCATAATACAAATATTCTACTGAGATGATCTCTAATGAACAAAGTTGGCAGAGAAAATAATTGATTGATATGAAAAGAGATTCATTCAGACTATACAGGTCAAAGAGCAGAAAATATGCAAATTGTAGGAAAAGGAATACAAGAGGAGACTTAGGGGACACCATCAAGCATACTTGTATGAGTGTCACCATCAAAATGGTAGAACAGATCCACTCTAAGATTTTGAACCGACAGATTAAATTGATTTGTAGGAACATTGGGATTTAGGTAAGAGATCCAGAGATATCAATGAACTAGTTTGTTGTGTTTCTGGAATCAGATTCAGAAATAATGGACATGTTTTTACTTTTTTATTCAAGGAAAGGCATCTACCAAGAAGACAATGAGGAGCCACACATGCCAGTGCCTCTTCATAAAGTTTGATGTATCTGCCAAAAATGTTGTTGGAATTGGACTCCAAAGTTACTCTAGGATTAGGATTCAAGCTCTATCAGTCATGATTCCAATTCATTATTGCATACAAAAGCAACATGGAGATTTATCCTAGTCTCTAAAGAATGCATTCTAGTTTGTGTCCCATAGAATATTCTAACAGAGCTTTATCTCAGAGCCTTGGAATTATCCCACTCATACAAAGAACTCTTGCCTTTCATAACAAGCTTTCTAGGCTCTATAAAATAGTTGACCCAGAATGAGTCATCTGGTGATTCAGATGATCCAGGCAAATTTGAACCTAAGCACCACTCAAGTGCCTTCAGTATTGTGTGACAGGTATATGCAGAGGGACTTCTATAGCCAAATTCAAACAGCCAAGACTGTAAGAAATACCCATCTTCAATGCACAAATACTGACACTCATCCACAAGGATCAATGATAATCAAGGAATTATGACAGTATCAATCACAGAGAATAATATGGGAGCAATTGGCCACGAAGAAATTGATCATTTAAAATAGCTATTTTAAGTAAGCTAAGAACACACATAAGGAAATACAGAGAAGCAATTTAGAAATTTATAGAGAAATTTAAATTTAAATTTAATTTAAAATATTCAAATAATACTTCAAAAATCATGTACTGCTTTTCTAAAATACAAATATTCTATTCCCAGCACCTACATCAGGCAGCTCATAACTGTGTGTGATTCCAGTTACAATGCCTTGGTGGACACTTGTTCACACACACACACACACACACACACACACACACTCATACTCGCACTTAAAATAATAAAAATAAATAGTTAAAAATGATACTTGTAGCTTGAGTTTTCCTGCCTGGCCCACAGTCAGGACAAATCTCTGTCACCTGCCAGTCCCACAGCAGCTCAGACCCGACCAAGTAAACACAGACACTTATATTGGTTACAAACTGTATGGCCGTGGCAGGCTTCTTGCTAACTGTTCTTACAGCTTAAATTAATCCATTTCTATTAATCTATACCTTGCCACGTGGCTTGTGGCTTACCGGTACTTTACATCTTCCTTGTCCTGATGGCGGCTGGCAGTGTCTACCCCACCCAGCTTCCTGTTCTCTCAATTCTCCTCTCTGTTAGTCCCGCCTATACTTCCTGCCTGGCCACTGACCAATCAGTGATTTATTCATTGACCAATCAGCAACACATTTGACATACAGACCATCCCACAGCAGATACTAACATTCTTCAACTGATAACAAAATAAAACATGTAATAGAGAACGTTAATCAAAACATTAAGAACCAATAGCAAACAATGAGCTTGGATACCAGTTATTTGAAAGTATATAGGCAGAGAATAAAAGTGAAAAATAACAGAAATTGATAAGAAAGATCCTGAAATTTATGGAACATAAAAAAGCCCAAATATTTGGGCCATTAACATTCAAGAGACCAGAAAAAGAGAAAGAAGCACAAAACTTACTTAACAAAATGATTGCAGAAGATTTTTCAAACCTGGAGAAACACCAAAATATGTAATTATTATATGATCAAAGGTACAGAGATGATGTATGTTTAGATGTTTTTTCTTTCTTTTTTTTTTGGGTAATCATTGTAGACATTTAAAAGCATCAGAAATCCCAGGTGGCTTTGACTTATTTCTTCTTACTTATCTTTTTTTTAAGTTTTCTACGGGTTGAAATTAAATTGTGTCTATTAATTTTAATGCCAATAGTTTTCTAAAACTACTTGTAGACATAATAAGTAATGCCCAGGCAGCTGGCTGTTTCTGTCAACTCACAAATTTTTTGGAAGTTGCTTGCATGCACTTTCTGTTTTTATTTTTGTTAGCTAATATTATTTCCTTCTTGGGTCTCTGAGGGAGTTGAAGATTAGTTAGTTATAGTTGAAGGTTAGTTAGTTATAGTTGAAGATTAATTAGGATAGAAAGTGAATTAGATACATTTTGGACTTAACAAAATAGGATAGATAATGAAATTATTTTCTCTGAATTTGTCAAATACAAATGGACTAGACATTGTTCAGACATTTTTTACTTGTATATATTGTATATAGTCATTGTACTTTTGTATATAGTTTTTCTTTTGTTAGTTATAACCTTTTTCTTTTGTTTTCCTTTTTATTAAAATAGAAAAGGGGAAAAAAAAAAAGTAAAACGTGATAGATTCAATGCCAATGAATTCCACAGTTAAACTCAGAGCATTTTGTAAATCCAATGTGATTGATTAATAATTCCAATGTTCAATATTATCTTCAGTACAAATAAAGATTATACCTTACCCAAAAAAAAAAAAAAAAAAAAAAACTTGGAAAAAGCAGTCTGTGGAGTCAATTGCAGTTTAATAAAATTTGAAAGCACACAAAAAAAAAAATAAGTAATGCCAATAATTTTCTAAAACTATTTGTAGACATAGTAAGTAATAAACATGCATTGTCAGAGAGCATTAGCTCAGTACTGAATAAGTGACGATAAGCACTGACCGCTTGTTTTGTGTTGAGTACTATAGTCTACATGCCCTTGCTCCTTCAAACCTCACACTTATCCTATGGAAAGGTATTTTATATTACCTCCTTTTACAAAAGGGAAACTTGAGATAGAGAGATAAAGTAAATTTACCCAGGTTACAGAGCCTGTTTAAGACAGACCAAGGAGTTATAGTTAGGAAGCTTGACTACAGAATGTTAGTTCTTTGAAGTTAGGCTAAACTAGCATTAATTTTAATATTATTATAATTAATTGTGATTATTGGATAATTTAGTTTACTTTTGGTTAATACTGCTCTCCTAAACGAAACTAGTGGAAACAATTAAAAAAACTACTGGCTCACAAAAAACAAAACAATAACAATGAAAAAGTGGTCAAAGTTTACAAATCAGACTCATCAAAAATTCGTTGATTCCCAGATTATTATAAACAAATTTTCAGAGGTCCAACACAAAAAGAGGATCCTAAATGCAGAAAGAAAAGGGAATGTTTAACATTTATTTAAGCTATAATATTCCTGGAAAAATCACTTCACAGAAAAAAAATATATATGAAAGAATGGAGTATAATGACATTTTCAGAGTCCTGAAGGGAATAAAATGACACCCAATATTACCATATCCAGAGTCTTTGAAATCTCCTAAAAATAAATGACAGGCTAACACTTTCCTATAGAAATAAAAGCTGTGGGTTTTTTTTTTTCATTTTAGGATTTTTTCCTTTTATTGAAAATAGATTATTTTCTCATGCAATACATCCTGATTACAGTTTCCTCTCCATCTGCTCCTCCCAGTTCCTTCCCACATCCCTTCCCATCAGGATCCATTCTTTTTCTGTTAACCAGATCTGTTTTATAAAAATGTTGAAGGGAACTCTTCAGGAATAAAGAAAAGCATATTAATGGGCAATGTATAAGCATATGAAGGCATAAAAATTACAGTAAATGAAATGTATTGTCAAGGTAAGAATATCCTAAACATTGTAACCATGTTGTATTGTTTTTTTTATTTTTATTATAGTAACTGTGGTAATTGGCTAAGATCTTTATAACATAAAGTGAGTACATTAGAGTATATAAACACAAAATTAAGAAAGAGGATTTAAACAAATATTTAGAACTGTTTCCATTTGTAATCAGTGTAATGTTGCTTTCAATTTTAATCAATATAATTATGCATTATAGAAGACTCATGGTAACCACAAAGAAAAATCCTATGACAGAAACAACAAAAACTAAAACACATTGCTACATAACATTTTTTCAGAAATGCAAATGGAAGATAAGAAGAAGGAACAAGCTAAAAACAATAGAAAAAAGGCAACAAAGTAGAAGTAATAAACTACTGGATTAATAATGATAATAGATGTGTACGAATAAAATTCTCCATTTACAAAGCAAAGAATGGTTGAATTAAGTTTGAAAGGGGCCAAATATATGTTACAGCAGACCTCCTTCAAGAGACTCAGCCACTCTCCACGGCTGTTGAGGTCGTGGATCCTAGAGAAGTGACTACTGGTACTTCCCTAAAGCAGTATATTTCTTAAATGTATTCTAAATACTTATCTTTATATCTACAGATAAGTGTAGTTTTCATCCAACATCAAAGGAGCTTCGTTTTGCAACAGATGGAGGTCATATCAGAAAGCCACAACTGATGAAACTTCAGAGAAAAATTGGTAGCAGGTTGTCCATCTCTAACTGATACACTACCCCATAGCTAAGGGTCATGAAACTCCAAGAAAACTGGAACAGAAAGATTGTAAGAAAATGAGTACCCAAACATTTTCTATGAGATAATGCCTTCTAATATAACAGACATAACAAGACCTGCATCATGTAAACACTGGCTGACATGTCAACTTGGCTAGAGGAAATCTCATAAGGACCTACCTGTAGATGAAGATCTGTAGGTAATTGCTTGCTTCTAGGACAAAGATGATCAGACTCCTCCATGGAGGAACACTCTGATAGGTTATACAATCAAACCTGTGTGTGTGTGTGTGTGTGTGTGTGTGTGTGTGCATGTATGTGTAACAATTATAATTAAAGAAGAAAAGGTCATGAAATTTGAGAGGGAGTATGGAGTATGAGGGGTTAGGGAGAAAGGATAGTATAGTTATGATTCAAACACAATATTATGTATGAAATTTTCAATAAACATAAAAATTAAAAGATAAAAATATAGACTGTAAGTATAAAGGAACTGGAAAAGATTGCACAAGAGTAAAACCAAAAAAAGCAGCAAGAGCTCTATTTACATACTCCAAAATCTTCTGTAAGCTTAAACTAGAAAAGAGACAAAGAAGTTTTTATATATTGATAAACTGATCAATTCAACCTCTAAGTATATCAATAATCCAATATAGAATATAGAAAACCAATATTCATATATCTATAGGGGTAAGTTAAGAGCAATTTAAAAATGGACAATTTACAGAAAGTGTCATAAACCAAAGTATGTTTACTTCCATGAGTTCTATTCAACATTGGACTGACATGTTCCGGTGTCGTCAATTTTGAAGGATAAAATAAATGGAAAAATGATTGAAAGTCAAGAGACACTGGCGTACCCATGTTTATTGCAGCACTATTTCCAATAACCAAGTTATAGAAAGAGCCTGAGTGCCATCAACATATGAACAAACGTGTTCATATATACAATGAAGTTTTATTTAACCATAATAAAAAATAAACTTCTATCATCATTTGAAGGAAAATGTATGCAGTTAGATATTGTATTAAATATGTAAGATGCAGAAGGAAAAATATCACATTTGTTCTCGTATATAGATCCTTGAAAATTAGAGGTGTGTGGTATGTATGTATGTATGTATGTATATATGTATGTATGTATGTATGAATATAGTGTAACTATTTGATATTTGATAATATTTGGGAAATCAAGACAGGATAAAAATCAGAAGCAGGATGGGGAGACAGAGATGGCAATAGAGGTATGATCAACTTATATAATACACTTTATATGAATGAAATGTCTATCTTTTTTGTTTTGTTTAATTGAACAACGTCTGACCTTTTACTCCAGGCAGTCTTGGAACTCACCATGTAGTCCAGGCTGTATTTGGACTTACAGAACTTATAGTAATAATCTTGTCTCAAGCTCCTAAGTGGCAAAATTACATGCATGAGCCTCTTTGCCCAGCACAAATGAAAATATCTTAATGAAATACACAATGGTGTACAATAAATACAGGCTAAAATAATCTGTAAAAAAGAAAACAAAGAGATAAAACTCCCTATAAACAATTTCATAATTGTAAATATGGAAAATCACAATATTTCTTTTCTTTTTTTTTTTTTTTTTGAGACAGGGTTTCTCTGTGTAGCTTTGCACCTTTCCTGGATCTCACTCTGTAGCCCAGCCTGGCCTCAAACTCACAGAGATCAGCCTGCCTCTGCCTCCCGAGTGCTGAGATTAAAGGCGTGCACCACCAACACCTAGCAGAAAATCACAATATTTCATGAATAAATTCCACATGATTTCTACAAGGCTGAAGGATATAGAACAATACACAACAGCTAGGTTTAAACCTATACATGAAAAGTGAACCCTTTGAAATTTCAGAAGACAATTTAATTCACAATAGAATTCAAAAAGTAAACTTTAAAAATACTTATTTGAGAAGTTCATAAATACATGTAACATATTTTGATCATACCCATCCCTGATTGTTACAGGGAGCCCACCAGAGGTGACTACTCAGACATAGTTTACAGCCAATTGAAAGTCTTTATTTCAGCCAGCTGAGTATAGACTCAGGTATTCAAAGCTAAGTGTATCCCCAAGCATTTAGACCAAGGGGCGTTTAAAGGTGAAAACCATAACTCATTATCCTGCTTAGCAGCTGCAGAAGGAGGTTTGCACAAGGGGGAAGTTTAATATAAGTTACAATAAATTAGCTGGGGCATCTTGGCTTCAGGTCCTAGGATAGAATTTGGTAATTTTCCACAGGATTCTCCATGGAGGAGATAAAATTCTATTTAAACCTGGTTTGGCCTCAGGAAAAATACAAGATGGAAGAACCTCTGCACTGTCTTGCCCTGTAACACTAGTACTCCCTCCAAACTCCTCTACCCAAACTGGATCACTTCCCCAGTCACCTCCAAACTTCATGGTTTCTGCTCCGTTTCCCCCTCCTCCCCCTCTTCCTCCTCCCCCTCCCCTTCCTCTGCCTCCTCCTTCTACTACTACTCATTTTCCTCCTCCTCTGAGTCCAATCAGAGTTTCTTGAACACACATTGATATTGGGACAGAAAAAGGGACATTTTAAGCAATAAATTGAAGAAATACCATGAAAGGCCGATGTCTCAAAAAGCTGCAAGGGACTATTGGAATAACGACATAAATAAGTGGAAAGGCACACTATATTGTTGTGTAGCACTTTCCTCCAAGACTAAAACCTGCCATCTTGGAAGGAAATTCTCTATGACACAGGGTGTTAAAGAGGAGGTTAAACAACATGATATATTGACACACAGGATTTTTACAGGTTGGTGAAACAACAGGATGTCCTAAGAGCAGGTGAAACACTCCTACACAAAAGCTCCTTTAGCTCAGGAAGTAAACAGCTTAAAATAGCTTCAAAAAGTACCCGAACCTGAGCACATTCACTAGGTTTCTCACTCCCCAGCATATATAGCAGTAAAGACTGGTGAGAGTCACATTCAGAGAAATTAAGACACCTGGAAGATGTTCAGACAGATACAACTGTCTGTAGAGTGTACTCTTCAATCTGTTGAACTGCCTTCACATTGTGCAGTGTTCTCAAAGTTTCCAGCTCTTGGGATCTGTCACCCATGCTGGGATGGACTTTGGTGATGCAGCCATCTTTGAGTAACTCCTGTTCCTGTATGTAAACCCTCACTGTCTTTCCCATAACTGAAACAAAACTCATTGGTTCACCAAGTTGGATTTTATAGTGTCTCTGTTGAATTCTGCCATGGTTCCCCATGTTGGGAAAGTAGACTTTTGTTCATGTCTCCCCAGGAATAGTGCCACACAACATATGTTCATAAATTTAAGGCAGTGTGGTGGAGATGGAAATAGATTCCTTAGTGTTATAATGATCCTATACAATTATGATTGTGGTATCTACATTTTTTAAGCCAAAATAGAAAGCTTGATCTTAAAATTGGTATGGAATGTCAAAAGATGGATAAAAACCAAAACAATGCTCTAAATGAAGCTCATGGCATAATCCCATTTACAGTTTTTAAAAATACTGTTTAAAAATAGTAATAAAAAGTAATGCTTTCACAAGTATAGACACATACATGAATGAGATATTGAAAGTCTAGAAGTAGAGACATATTTGAATCCCCCCTTTTAAAAATAATTATGCAAGAATGTATATCGAAAAATATATCATCTTCAACAAGACTACTTGGTTAACAGGATAGCTACATGTAAAAGAGAGACATGTGGCTCTCTTCCATATATCAGATGATTAATTAGAAATGAATTAAAAACCTAAATATAAGTGCTGAAACTATAAAGGCTTTAGAAGAAAATAGATATTTATCTTTGCTATTTTCAGTTGGGCATATTTATGACCCAAAAGTTTTTATTCATTTGTTTATTTTATATATCAGCTGCCGCACCCCCATCCTCCCCTCCCCGGCTCCCTCCACCATTGTCCCTTCCCATCCCCCAATTCCCTCCTCTTCTGTCTCTATCCAGGAAAGGGCACTTCTTTTATGAGTATCAACAAAACGTGGTATATTAAGTTGCAATAAGACTAAGCACCTCCCCATGTATTAAGGCTGGGCAAGGTGATCCAGTATGAAAAATAGGGTCTCAGAAGCCACTAGAAGAGTCAGAGACAGTCCCTGTTGTGGTGATATAGAGGAAGATTATTGAATATGGATATATATATATATATATATATATATATATATATATATATATAGAGAGAGAGAGAGAGAGAGAGAGAGAGAGAGAGAAATGATAGGATAATAGGGTAGATTATTGAATCTACTCTGAAAAGAATGTGGGATGTTCTGTATGGCAAATGTGTTGCTAATTAGTCAATAAATAAAACACTGATTGGCCATTGGCTAGGCAGGAAGTGTAGGCGGGACAAGGAGGAGAATAAAGCTGGGAAGTGGAAGGCTGAGTCAGAGAGACACTGCCAGCCACCACGATGAGAAACAGCATGTGAAGATGCCGGTAAGCCACGAGCCATGTGGCAAGGTATAGATTAATAGAAATGGATTAATTTAAGCTGTAAGAACAGTTAGCAAGAAGCCTGCCACGGCCATACAGTTTGTAACCAATACAAGTCTCTGTGTTTACTTGGTTGGGTCTGAGGGGCTGTGGGACTGGCAGGTGATAGAGATTTGTCCTGACTGTGGGCCAGGCAGAAAAACTTAACCTACAAATGGCGTCCAACGTGGGTGGCAAGAGTTTCCACCTAAAACTGAGAAAAAAGATTCTAAAACGGAGCTAAAAACAGTTCCTAATTGTCTCTCTCAAATGAGCAGCAGCTGCTGGTTTGAGCTCCTTGTGGGTTTCTGGTGTGCGTGCTCAACCTGCATTTTGGCGGGAATGAGGCCTCTGCAAGTGGCACATTAAGCTGCGTGGTGGATTTAGCCTTTGCAGGTATAAAACAAAAAAAGAGGTTTCTGGACTACACGCTGCTTGGATAAAAGCATAGACCCATGATAGCTCCCAGAGCTGGTGGTAAACGTAACCATGTTGGGAAGCTGAGGTGGGCGGAGCCAGCAGCCACAGCTGCTGCAGTTTAAAGCCACAGATTCACAATAAGACAGATTCAGATGTAATAGTTTACAATGTGTGTAAAAGATACGTAGGCTTAAAAGAGAAAAAAGGTGATATATAAAGTTATATAAACAAATACATAGTTTTAAAAAAATAAAGTCTTTAAAGAGACAGTAAAGGTAGTATAAAAAATAAGCCACGTAAAAATGGATATTACACAGAGAATCTGCATTGTGTTGTCTTTGGGATTTTTAACTGCAGAAAAACATTTGATTGTAAAAGCTGTTGAGTTATGCCAAAATGTATATTTTAAAGATACCATGACTTCAAAATTTAAATATAAGGATATGTTGTTTTGGAAAGGAGACTCTGCTTTTGTTCCCACAGAAAGCCAGAGGCTATGGATTTGTTCCAGGTTAAGATACATCAGGTTTGACCAGCCAAGACCCCCTGAAAGGTCTCCGATGACACCATGGCCCAGATGATCCAACATCCAGAATGGTTTCAAGGCAACTGGCTCAGACGATACAGCCTCATGGACTATTCCATAATCCTAAAATTTTCTTTGTTTCCCCATAAGATACAGCGCCCCCCTCCAGCAGGAAGTAGTAAGAGAAGCTACGCCCAAATTCCCAAATTATATGTAATTTTACTTTGTTAAGGTTAAAACCTTCCTTTTTGAAAAAAAAATGGGGGAAGTGCTGTGGGATGTTCTGTATCCCAAATGTGTTGCTAATTAGTCAATAAATAAAACACTGATTGGCCATTGGCTAGGCAGGAAGTGTAGGCGGGACAAGGAGGAGAATAAAGCTGGGAAGTGGAAGGCTGAGTCAGAGAGACACTGCCAGCCACCACGATGAGAAACAGCATGTGAAGATGCCGGTAAGCCACGAGCCATGTGGCAAGGTATAGATTAATAGAAATGGATTAATTTAAGCTGTAAGAACAGTTAGCAAGAAGCCTGCCACGGCCATACAGTTTGTAACCAATACAAGTCTCTGTGTTTACTTGGTTGGGTCTGAGGGGCTGTGGGACTGGCAGGTGTTAGAGATTTGTCCTGACTGTGGGCCAGGCAGAAAAACTTAACCTACACCTTCCCATCCCCCAATTCCCTCCTCTTCTGTCTCTATCCAGGAAAGGGCACTTCTTTTATGAGTATCAACAAAACGTGGTATATTAAGTTGCAATAAGACTAAGCACCTCCCCATGTATTAAGGCTGGGCAAGGTGATCCAGTATGAAAAGTAGGGTCTCAGAAGCCACTAGAAGAGTCAGAGACAGTCCCTGTTGTGGTGATATAGAGGAAGATTATTGAATATGGATATATATATATATATATATATATATATATATATATATATATATATATAGAGAGAGAGAGAGAGAGAGAGAGAGAGAGAGAGAAATGATAGGATAATAGGGTAGATTATTGAATCTACTCTGAAAAGAAAAAAAGAGAGAATGTGTATATGATAAGATAAAAAGATAGATTACTGACTCTACTTTTAAAAAGCAACTACTAGTTTTAAATATTATACTTTTATTGGATTTTGTATATTGTATACAAATTGTGTATATTGACACAGAGTTGAGATTATTTTTTTGGAACACAATGTACATGTATTTTTACTGTTGTTCAATATATTGTACCTATTCAGTTCATTTAATGATATAATGTATATTGCTAGTCTTTGAAAGTTATTATTAGCACTAATTAGTATATAAAGAAATGAAAGTAGTTTGTTATTATAATCGAAATTGTAGTCATATTAGGTATGTTTTCAAGGTCAAACAGAAATATATTTTAGATAGACAGATCATCTTCAAACACTTCAGAGATCTACAGAATATGCCATTTAAACTGTTTTAATAACATAGATTCTTTTTTTATGGACGTGAGACATTTCTGCTTCTAGGAGCACCAATCTATTTCAGAGAAGATGATGGGCATCGAAGAAACTCCACATGGAGTTTACCTTCTTTGTGGCAAAATTATCCACTGGGCAAGAAAGTGCCTTTGTCTCAACTTCTCACAGTATGCTGTACAAATGGACAAGCAGGACACAAAAGAAAGGACTGCCAATCCTTGTCAAGACAAAGTAGGATAGCCCTTCAGAAAATCCTGCTTCACAGAAAAGTCTGTTAGATATGCTAAGCCTATAGGCCAAAGATGGATGCCTCAACATTGCAGAAGAACCTTGTGTCCAGGCAGCCAGCTGTTTCTGTCATTTCTCACATTTTTTGGATGTCACTTGTTTGCACTTCCTGCTTACTCAGCTAATATTTCCTTCTTGGGTCTCTGAGGGAGTTGAAGCTTAGGTAGTTATAGTTTTCCTTCTTAACAAATTCAGAAAAGAAACTCACTACAGAGGTGTAAAGTGTGTAAGTTTGAAAGACATCAAAAGATAGTTTTCAGTTGGTAATACAAGTTAGGATAGAAAATGAATTAGGTACAACATTTTGCATTCAACAAAATAAGATAAACTATGGAGTATTTTTTCTCAATTTGTCAAATGTTAATGGACTTAACATTGTTTATGTAATTTTTGACTGTATATATTATATATACTTATTGTATATAGTTTTACTTATATTAGTTATAGCCTTCTTTTATTATTTTAGACAAAAAAGGGAAATGTGGTGATATATTATGTACCCTAATAAAATTTACCTGAAGATCAGAGAACAGAACAATGCACTAGATTAAATATAGAGGCCAGAAAGGAGTGACATACACATTTAATCCTAGGACTCGGGAGGCAAAAGCCACCCTGCACTACATGAGATTGACTCAGTCTAGGAGAGAAACAGAGCCAGGCAGTGGTAGCACTTGAGATCTCATGCTTTTAATCCCAGTACTAGAGAGGTTGAGACAGGAAATGATATGGTGGGCAGAGAACTGCATATAACACATGAGGAGATAGGAACTAGAAGCCCTTTCAGCTGAGGAAGCTCATTTGTTTAGATTCCTATTGGCTGAGGCAATTTTAGGCTGAGGATTTGGTGAGGTAAGAGGTGGTAGCTGTGGCTTGCTCTGCTTCTCTGATCTTCAGGCAAAGTTTATTAAGGTACAAAATATATCACCATACTCTGTCCCTGCTATTAGGAGTCCCATAAAATGATCAAGCCACACAACTGTAACATATATGCAGAGTGCCTAGTTCAGTCTCATGTAGGCTCCCTGGTTTTTGGTTCAGTATCTATGAGTCCCTATGAGCACAGGTTAGTTGTTTGTGTGAGCATTCCCATGGTGTCCTTGACTCCTCTGGTTCCTACACTCCTTTCTCCTCTTCCTCCTCTGCAGGACTCCTGAGCTCTGCCTACCTAATATTTCGCTATGTGTCTCTGCATCAGCCTCCATCAGTTGCTGGATGATACCTCTCTGATGACAATTGGGCCAGGCACCAATGTGGTCAAAGGAGATGGCCAGTTCAGGCTGCTTATCCACTAATGCTAGGAGTATAAGATGGGGTCCTCCCTGTGCTGTGGGATAATGCCCTTGTACATGTGGGATAAATAAAGTGCTGATTGGCCATTAGCTAGACAGGAAGTATAGGCGGGGCAAACAGACAAGGAGAATTTGAGGAAGAGGAAGTCAAGAGTCGCCAGTCAGACACAGAAGAAGCAAGATGACAAGGCAGAACTGAGAAAAGGTACCAAGCCATGTGGCTAAACAAAGATAAGAATTATGGGTTAATTTTAGTGTGAGAGCTAGTCAGTAATAAGCCTGAGCTAATGGCTGAGCAGTTATAATTAATATAAGCCTCTGTGTGTTTGCTTGGGGGAAATTTATCCCAACTGCTGGCCAGCTGGGACACAGGAAAACTTCCAGCTATAGGGTGAAATGTTCTGCAGATATCTGTCAGGTCCATTTGAGTCATAACATCTGTTAGTTCCATTATTTCTCTGTTTAGTTTCTGTCTAGATGTTCTGTCCATTAGTGAGAGTGGGATGAATTTCCCACTATTATTGTGTGGGGTTCTAGGTATAATTTAAGCTTTAGTAATGTTTCTTTTACAAATGTGGGTGCCATTACATTTGGGGCATAGATGTTCAGAATTGAAACATCATCTTGGTGGATCTTTCCTTTGATGAATAATGCCCTTCTCCATCTCTTTTGAATAATTTTGGTTGGAAGTCTATTTTTTAGAATTAGGATGGCTATACCATCTTGCTTCTTAGGTCCATTTGATTGGAAAATCTTTTCCCAAACTTTTACTCTGAGGTAATACCTATCTTTGATGCTGAGGTGTGTTTCTTGTATGCAGCAAAATGTTAGATCCTGTTTTTGTATCCAACCCATTAGCCTGTGTCTTTTTACTGGTAAATTGAGTCCATTGATATTGAGGGATATTAATGACCAATGATTGTTAGTTCTTGTTATTTTGTTGTTGTTGTTGTTGTTGTTGTTGGTGGTGGTGGTGTGTGTGTGTGTGTGTGTGTGTGTGTGTGTGTGTGTGTGTGTGTATGTATGTCTTTGTGGGTGTCTTTGTGTATCCCTTCTTTGGGTTTTGCTGATATGAGATTGTCTATTGCTTCTGTTTTTGTAGGTTTAGTTACTTTCCTTGGGTTGGAGTTTTCCTTCTAGTGCCTTCCATAGTGCTGGGCTTATGGATAGATATTGTTTAAATTTGACTTTGCTATGAAATATCTTGTTTTCTCCATCTATGATGATTGATAATTTTACTGGATATAGTAGTCTGGGCTGGCATCCATGGTCTCTTAGAGTCTGCAAGACAGTCCAGGCCCTTCTGGATTTTAGTGTCTCCAATGAGAAGTTGGGTGTGATTCTAACAGGTCTGACTTCATGTGTTACTTAGCCCTTTCCCCTTGCCACCTTTAATTTTCTTCCATTGTTATGTATATTTTGTTTTGATTATTATGTGGCCAAGGTTCTTTCTTTTCTGATCCAATCTGTTTTGTGTTCTCGAAGCTTCATGTACTTTTAGAGACATATCTTTATTTAGGTTGGGAAAATTTTCTTCTATGATTTTGCTAAATATATTCTCTGGATTTTTTAGTTGGTTTTCTTTTCCTTTTTCTATTCCCGTTATTCTTATATTTTGTCTTTTCATATTGTCCCAGATTTTCTGGATGTTTTGTGTTAGGAATTTTTTGTATTTAACATTTTCTTTGATTGATGAGTCTGTTTCCTCTATTGTGTCTTCAACACCTGAGATTCTCTCTTCCATGTCTTGCATTCTTTTGGTGATGCCTGTGTCTGTAGTTTCTGTTTGCTTACCCAGATTTTCCATCTCTGGGATTACTTCCATTTGTGTTTTCTTTACTGATTTTATTTCCCCTTTCAGGTCTTGAGCAGTTTCTTTTATCTGTTTTTTTTTTCTTGATTTTCTTCGAGGGATTTATTGATTTCTTCCAAATTTTTATTTGTCTTTTCCTCAATATCTGTAAGAGATTTGTTCATATCCTCTTTAAGGACCTCTATTATCTTCATGAAATGTTTTTTAAGGTCATTTTCTTGTGCTTCAGCTATGTTGGATTGTTCAGGTCTTGTTGTTGTAGGATAGCTGGGCTCTATTGATGACATATTGCCATTTCTGTTACTGACTGTGTTCTCACACTGGCATTTAGATATCAGCATTTGGGATGATTTTAGGTCTAGGTATTGAATCTTGCATTTGTCTTTGTTGGATGGGTGTTTTGTTTCTTGGTTTCTCTTTCCTCTCTGGTGTTCTGGCCTAAATGTTCAAGGGTTCTGGTGACTAGTATGTCTTCACATTCAGTAGGGTGTCCCCTCCAGGTTTTTAAGGGTTAAGAGTCCATAGGTTTTACCTGACTTTTGCTAAGGTCAAAGTCCCCTTCCAAATTTATAGGTCAGGATATGGAGACCAGGGGAAAGGATGCACACTAGGGTCCCTAGATCTAGACTGGCCTCTGGGATACCTAGGATCAGCCTGGCCTCCAGTACAGCTAGGTGCTGACAGCTGGGATCCCTAGATCTGTCCTGAGCTCCAGTAAGGCTGAATCCTACTGAAGTTGTAGACATGGGGTTCCTTGATCCTGCCTGGTCTCTGGTAAAGACAAAACCTTCTCCCAAAGTAGTAGGTCAGGATATGGGGCCCAGGAGTGGGGATGCAGTCTGGAGTTGTTGGACAGGCTTAAAGGAGTTTAGTGGGTGGTGGGTAGTGTCTTCCCTTGGGTCCTTAGGACTGCTCTGGCTTCCTGTAGAGCTGCTGGGGGCTGGGGGCCCTAGTGTGAAGAATCCCAGATTTGATTTCATCTAATATAAATGTTTCTGTTTAAAAAAGGTAACATTATGATAGTTAAAAATAGTAGAAAAAATGCAAAACATAAACAATAAGATCTAGTATTTAGAACATGTCATGAACTAAAACTTTAACTAGAAAAAGTTAAAAGTTTCAACTTTAGTAATGTGAAATGACATGTACATTCTTATTCTCAAAGATACACAAATGAAGTACAAGTGCATTAAGACGCATATTATCACTAGTCACTATGAAATGCACATCAAAATCATGGACTAGTGAGAAATAAGCCACAAAAATATCTGAAGTCAATCCTAATGCATACAACGAATATATAGCATATAAATACATGGTATTCAATTCTTTCATAACTTTTTTCCATGTAAAAATGATCTTGTAATACATAATAAATCAAATATTTAGTGACTGAAAATATGTGAATTAAAAAGAAATATCATTGAAGAGATTGGCTGCTTTCCAATTAAATTGAAGATCTATAATAAGGAAATTGTGGGGTTCTACTTTACACAAGTTTGAGTAATATTGATTCTTCTCGATGTGCTCAAAAGAGTAGTGCATGGTTGGATGGTGGTGGCATACTACTTTAATCCCAGTATTTAGGAGGCAGAGGATAGTGGATCTCTGTGAGTTAAAGGTCAACCTGATTTAAAGAGTTAGTTCCAGGACACATACACACACACAAAACCTGTCTCAGAAAAAAAAAAAAGAACACAGTTTTATGCCAGAAGAGGGCATCAGCTGTCATTATAGATGGTTGTGAGTCACCACATGTTTGCTGGGAATTGAACTCAGGACCTCTGAAAGAGCAATAAATGCTCATAACTCATGAGCCTACAGGATCCCCATGAAACAGGACAACAACAGGTTATCCAGGAGGAGTTTCAATATCCATAGTGTAGCAGAAGCCAGAGCCAGACAAATTATCCATTGCAAAGAAAACTTACAAGAAAAGATATATGGACTAAGGGGTATACTGTGTGACTCACTGGGCCGTATTACAGCCTCCACACCAATTTTTCTTCCTCTTCTTTCTTTCTTTCTTTCTTTCTTTCTTTCTTTCTTTCTTTCTTTCTTTCTTTCTTTCTTTCTTTCTTTCTATCTATCTTTCATTTTTATGTTTCCTTTATCTTTTTGTTTATGTTTTATTTGGTTTTAGGCTATACTTTTAAATTTTATTTTGTTTTGGGGTGTGATCACAAGGGCAGTGTGCAGAGGTGAGGGGATGGGGAAAAGAGTGGGATTGGTATGCATGATGTAAAAACCACAAAGAATCAATAAAGAGTTAAAAATAGAATAATGTTTGTACATATACATACATGCATACAGTAACAGTTAATGAGAAAAGAGGCCATGGATTTGAAAGAAAGCAAGGAGGATTATATGGCTTGGAGGGAGAAAAATGGAAGGAGAGATACTGTAATTATATTTTAATTTCATAAATGAACATTTTAAAAATTACAAAACAGAATAAAGAATTTGGAAACCAAAAAGAATAAATAAATAGTCAATTGAATACATCATTCACACAAAAACTACAGTGACATATTATTTTCAACTTTTTCCCTATTTACTGTTATTGTTGTTGAATGTTTAGAATGTCACTGGATACTAAACAGGGTGAGTCATTGGAAACCATGTGACTCTTGAATGTTAAATGTGCTAGACTTAGACATAAGCACAGAGTATTAAAACTTGATGCAGATAGAGAGAATTTGGTAGAATTGATACCAATATTGTTCTGAGGGATCCTGTGGAGAAGTATTGAATTGATTTGATAAAGTTTTTGTAAGTTTGCAGCAGACTCTGCTTCAGTAATCCTTTTCACTTTCCCCGTGTGAGCAGAAGATAATAGATGCAAATGCATAATTCCTTAAAGCTTTCTGGTAACTTTAGCTTTTCCATTCTTCTTGACTTATATTAACAAAAAATAAATTAATCCCCAGGAGGAAAACTTAAATGTTATTTTAAAAAAGCTGCATGTCCTAGTAGAGAAAGCAGAGACTTTCAAACCTTTTAGAACTTTCACAATATTATTCTGCTTGACTCTTTTCTCAAAAAAAACCCCCTTACAAAACATTTGATTATTGCTGAAAATATTTTTGTGCTTGGATAGAAACTTTGGAATTATAAACATGAATAAAGAAAAAAATATTAATAATCTATAATCTTGCTTTGTTTTCCTGCAGTCTGCTTCTTTAATACAGTCAAAATTAAAATCCATATAAAATGTTGTATATTGTTTTTCATTAACCCATATTTTTAAATGAAATTAAAGACACCATTAACATCTATAGAATTTGAGATTTAATTATATATGGTATTATAGCATAAAGGATGAGACTTAGAGAAAGAATCAAGTTCAGGGAATAAGTTGTCAGAAGCTAAGATTGGGAAATGAATTTTTCCAGGTTATAAAACATTATTCATTTTATTAGGAACTCCTGAGTTCAATTAGTGCTAGCCATATGCACATGGGTGTGGTGCCATTGACTGGCACATAGACAACCTACTAGTGTCTATTTTCCCAAAGGGAAGTGAGCCTTTGTATTAGTCAGGATTCTCTAGAAGAACAGAACTTACAGAATGTGTATATACACACACACATACACACACACACACACACACACACATATATATATATATATATTTATTAGAATGGCCTATAGACTGTGATCCAACTAGTTCAACATTAGCTGTCAACCAGCGGAAAGTCCAAGAATCTAGTAGTTGTTCAGTACAGGAGACTGGATGTCTTAGCGGGTCTTTAGTATTTGTCAGAATCTTAAAGAAGTAGGCTCTAATGACAGGGAAACAATGGCCTTGCTAACTAGATTGAGAGCAAGCTGTCAAAGAGACAGCAAGCTTCCATTCCATGTCCTTTATATAGGCTTTCAGCAGAAGGTTATGGCCTAGATAAATGGTAGAATTTCCCACATCAAAAGAAATGGATTAAAGGTGTATTTTCCCACTGAAAGATCCACATTAGAAGTGGGCCTTTCCAATTCAACTGATTCAATAAAGAAAATTTTCCTCACAGGTGTGCTCAGCCATTTGAGTTTTAGTTAATACCAGATGTAGCAGGGCGGTGGTGGCGCACGCCTTTAATCCCAGCATTCGGGAGGCAGAGGCAGGCGGATCTCTGTGAGTTCAAGGCCAGCCTGGTCTACAAAGCGAGTTCCAGGAAAGGCACAAAGCTACACAGAGAAACCCTGTCTCGAAAAACAAAAAAACAAACAAACAAACAAACAAAAAAAAGATGTAGTCAAAGTGACAATCAAGAAATCACTCCTTCTCTTCTACAGCAGCAAATAACTTCCATTAAGTCCTCCAAATACAGGGTCTTGGTAGCTTCTCCTCCATCCATACTGACATTGTGACTGTCTGATCTTGTGTAGGTCTTTTACAAACAACCTACTACAACAACAACTACTACTACTATTACTACTAATAGTAATAAGTAATAAATAATTATTAATAAATAGTAATATAAATGAAATAATAAAAAGGGGACATGAAGTCAGGATAGAAATGGATTAGGGAGTCTGAGGGAAATTGGAAGGAAGGAAGGTGAAGTGGAAAATATCAAAGTACAATGTATAAATGCATGAGATTTTGAAAGAAATAGCAAAAATTATTATTAAGACAACATCTGTTTTATAACTAATTGTTAACGGAATCATATCAGATTTTCTACTATTTTTAATTTAGACAAGGGAATAAACTTTACTTATGGATGAACCCTATTTAAAACAAAACCATTCCAACATAGATGCCTACAGTTTGCAGATTTGCAATCAGATGTTTAGTAGGTTATCCCATGAATCAATTACCAGAACCAGCCTTCATTTGTACAGGAAATACAAAGGAAAATTAATGAATGCTATAAATAAGATTAAAAAGATAAATTAGATAAATTTACCAAGGTATTTGCTCCCCAGCATCAGAATTTATTTTCTGATTAGATATAGATATTGCTGAACAAGAACAAATTTTCCTATGTATAGGGGAATTTTTTAGTTTTGAATTTGTACAATAATAGAAAAATAGAAATAATTAGGAATTTACTGTGCATAATAGGTAGGCTAGACTTCCTGTAGCTGTTGCAGGAGAAGCAAGAAATAACCAAAATAAATCCAAGACCCTACATTTATTGACCCCTCAATTCTACATTGAAAAAATAAAACAGCACTGTTCATTTGTTTATTATGGGATGCCCATGTTTCTCCTACAGTTATTTTTCAAAAATGCCCAAGATTGTGTGAGTCCTATGAACAAATAAAAGCAAAGTGAATCTATCTTAGATGTAGGCAAAAATCAATGGAAGCCTCATCCAGCATCATTAGTTCATTAGGAGAGATCCTTGGAGAACACTCAGTCTGTATTAGTAGCACGAAATAGTTATATTTAAGTCAGGAAAGCATGTACAGAAAAATACACAAAAGTTCTCATCTTATTTTCTTTATGCGGTGATGGTTTTCTTTAGTTTTGTTTTTGTTGCTGTAATCAAGTGTTGTTACAAATACAACTCACGGGGAAAGTTCCCCTGATTCATAGTTTCAGGTTAAAATTCAGAATTATAGGAGGAGTAGCAGTGGTCAGAGGTTGAGGGAACTGGTGACATTACACTCACAGAAAAGAGAAGAAGCGAAGGGAATAAATGCACCCTTTCTCCCAGATTGCTTTGTTCATTCTTAACAGAATTCAGGATCTCTTGCTTAGGGAATGATGCCATTCACAGTGGGAGAACCTTCCCACCTGAACTGATGTAATCAAGATAATCCCCCACAGATATTCCCACAGGCCAACCTGATACAGATAACCTTAATTGAGAATCTATTCCCAGGTGATTACAGCTTGTCAAGTTGACAAATCTAAGCATTGCTGTGTCTGTAGATACAGTTAATACCAGAGTTAAAGTTTTGAGTAAAGATCCTTTCTGGAAGGTTAATCATTTACAGAAAAGTATATTAATTATAGTGTCATAGGTGAGAAAAATAACAAAATAATCATGGATTTATAAATGAGGCAAAGAGATAATAGACTTGATTCATTATAGCATCTTTTATTGAGTCTTAGTATTGACTACCCATTAGAGTCTGAGAATGTGTAGTAAAAAATAATAGAGATATGGTTCCTGTCATGGGTTTTTCCTCACTTGATCCATTCTTATAAATGCACACTTCCTTGTGTTTAAATAAAATGCTGATTTCTATTTAAAGGTGATTGTACGTGATCCACCTGCTTTCTTGCTCTTTTAAGTCATTCTCCTCCGGTCTCACAAGTTCCTTTGGTATTCAAACTCACCTACTTTGCTTTGCTTTTACTTCACTGCCTTTAATTCTCATGACTCACAACCTCAATATGGGAAGAGAAAAATAATCTAGGCTACAATTCTTAAACGGGACTCATTTTTTGTACATGATTTCCTTACATATTCCATATTTACTCTGACACAACTTGTACTTCTAAAATAAAATGTGTCTCTTGTTCCCTTTTGCTTTTCATGTCTGGTAGGGAACAGACTTCTCTGGAAAGACAGGTGGTGGTTATTCATTAGGGCTTATTGGTGACTAACGGAAACGGGGTGTTTAGTTACTTGTTTGTACTGTGGTGAGGAAATGATTCTTACAGTATTGTTATGAACATGGGCAAACACAGAATACCCAACACTGGACAGAAAAGAATGATAACAATAATTATTCATAGACACCTATAGCCTGTGAGAAGTGAGTGATCATCATACAAAACTATGTTGACTTTGCAGTTGAGAAAAGAATGGATATTCATGAGCTTTGTAGTATTAAAAAGATGAGGCATCTCTGTCGTAGAAGGTGATTGATTTGTTCTGCATTGTTGATAAGGAACTAAAACCTGATATTCAGAGACAGTCAAAATCTTCCTCAGGGAAGAGCACATCCATTCGTTATCCAATACCAAATGATCAGTCCTAAAAACATATATGCAAGTAACATTATACAAATTGAGCATGTTATATTTAAGACTATATATATATGTATATATATGGGATATAGATTTATTAGGGACATATATGCATGTAGCAACAATGACAAATAGGTCATAGATTTCAATAAGATCAATGAGGTTCATATGGGAGGGTTTGGTGGGAGGAAAAGGAAAGGAGAAACATAAGTATATTATAATCTCAAAAATAAAGAACTATGTCTGGTCTCCTAAGTACGTAGAATTGTTTGGCTAAGGAACCTAAGAAAAACTTGGGAAGAAGCACTTGCATTAAAACTATTATCTTATCTTATCATTTTTTCCACATATCAAAGATGTACAGAATATGTAATTAAAATAGAGCCACTGATGCCTTTACATCAACTTAAACTTTGGCAATATGATGGACTTACAAAGAGTAGGAGATGCCAGGAGGTGGTGGCATGCGCCTTTAATTCCAGCACGCAGGAGGCAGAGACAGGCTTCTATAAGTTGGAGGCCAGCCCAGTCTACAAGGAGAGTTCCAGGACAGGCTCCAAAGTTAGAGAGAAACCCTGTTTTGAAAAAGCAACAAACAACAAAACAAAAAGAGTAGGAGGCATGACTCCTTTCAAGAAAATGATGCCATTAACAAATAGGGAGAGGATGAAATTATATGACCATAAAGACAGTGAACCTAGTGAAGCTTAATTATGTCCTGTGGCTAATGAAGTCAACATGTGCAGAATTGGTAAAGAACATGCATATCTACAAATGGCATGCATTTAGACTAACAAATGCCTATGGCTATAGTAATATCCAGAATTTTGTACATTTGCCACTTTGTAATTTCAATAGGAATTATTTAAGAAATAATATATTTCACAATTAAATCTGTTGCTGAGGGCCTATAAGGGAAATGGGAATTGAACTAAATACCTTATACAAAAGTAAACACTGTATGTTGCAATAGCTGATATGAACACCTCAACCATTATTTCCATTCCTGGATCTCTGTGTAAAGAAGAATGTTCTGTTAAGGTTTTATATCATGGCCTTACTTTACATAGAAATGCCTGTTACATTGATATATATCTTTGTGTGTGAAGATAAAGCTGTGTGTGAAGAATTTCTCATGTTTGTTTACATAGTAAGAAATAATAACTTTTAGACAATAGTCCAAGAATATAAAAATGTATACGCGAATATAATTACTAGCTCTGATTCGCCTTTTCCTTAACCTCTAAAGGTATTAAGTGCATGTGTATCAAAAGGGGTCTCATTAGTAATACTAATAAGTAATAACATTAATTAATGATAAGCACAAAGAGGAAGAGGCTGATAAGAGAGGATGGTGCAGAATGGATACGATCAAAATGCATTATTAGCCTACAAGATTGCTATTTATTTATTCCCAAGCTGAGGCATCTGGTGAGAAAGTGATTGAATGAAGTTTTGTTAATAGCCAAGAGAACATAGTTAAGGACCTGGTACATCTGTAGCAATATTCTGATTAAGTGATTAAAAAAAACAGTCCTCCACAAATTGCATCTACATCCATTTATCCAGGTATGTGAGCATTCTGTTATACAGTTGAGTTAATAGTTGCAAGAGGAGATATTCACAGATCCTATTACTCTCTGAGGATCTACGTGCAGTTCATGATTTTTGAGTAAAGGGAAACATTTTGTTCAGTATTGTGGCCTCTAGCAAGTTGTCTATGGTCCTATAAATAACTGATTTCTTTACCCATGCTCATTTAATTAACCCTCATTAAATCATTGGTACACACATACACACACACACACAGAAAGAGAGAGAGAGGGAGAGAGGGAGAGAGAGAGAGAGAGAGAGAGAGAGAGAGAGAGAGAGAGAGAGAGAGAGAGAGAGAGAGAAAGGGGTCTAGTTACTAAGAAGAAAGAGATCAGAAACAGAGGGAAATTGATAAGAAAAGACAATGGGGAATGAATATCATCAAAATATATTATATTCTTGTAAGACATCATCACAATAAATCTCATTATTATGTATAATTAATACATATTAATAAAAACCTTAAATGTTAAAATTTGAAAAGTTCATCTTCAGTTAATTATTAAACTATTAGAAAAGAACCTTCAGGAATGAAATGTATGACATCATGAAAGAGGTTGAATTGTTTCTCCTTTATGCCTTCCTATCACTGTAACATGAATTGCTAAATCGTCTTATTAATAAAAAAAAACCCACAGCCAGATATTGGGGTAAAAGCTGAAAGATCAGAGAGGCAGAGCAGCAAGCCACTAGTTCTTACAAAATCCTCTACTGAAAATAAGCAAGCTCCTCTCTCCACTCTGCCTTATTACTTCCTCTTTCTGCCCAGCTCTATCACTTCCTATCTGCTGTACAGACCTCCAGACCTTTATGGTTAACTAGTGGCTAATTCCCCCTTCTGATTTTCAGGCAAGCTTTATTTGTTAGAGCACAAATAAAATGTCACTACATATCAGCATAAATTGATACAGAATTTAGAATCTATGCATAGAAAAGAGAAAGAAATTTACCAGCCATAGACTTGGTCAGTGCCATGATTCTTCTTCTTAACCTCGTTTTTGAGATATATATTTATATTATTTATGAAAAATAGTATTCATAACTTTCATATATCACAGCAGGTATAGAGATTTTCGAATGCATGAAAGATCACTACAACTTTATAGATGGAATAAGTTTAGGGGCCTTAGTAGAAGTGCCTAATGAGTAGCAATTTTAACATATTATTATGTGTTTATTAGAGGAAGTATCATTGGCCTTGAACTAATTTACCAGTAAAACAAACAAACAAACAAACATAAGTGAGACTGAAAGAGAGAAATATATTGCTTGCAAGAACCATCAAATAAGCTCAAAGATGTTTGACTTGTCTTGTTTCACATTGGGGTGCTAAAATTGTTAGTAATTGTGTGTTGTGAGGGATAATGAAGTAGTAGCTTTGTGTATGTGAAGTGATTTTTATGTATTTAACCAGCATGAGATGACCCTTACATTAAATATGGAACCACGGTCCACCTACTTTTAATGCTTTTGTATCGTAAGTCTGAATAGGGCTGTCAAAGGATTTTTTTTCTTCTCAAAGCATGACATCCATGTTATGTCATATATGTGTCCTTCAAGAATGGTAAGTCAATATGGTTAAGACACTGCCTTTGAATATTGTATGATACTGCTGCCTAGGATGTGAGCCTCCAGCAGTGCAGGGCTCAAAGGGAATCCAAAGAGTCAGGGTGTACTATGACGTTTCATCTGAAAGGGTTAGGGAAAAAGACACTCACACACGCTCTTCATGGTTTCCTTCAGATATTTTCTTTATTCTTTATTCTTCTTTTTCATTCTCTATTTTTTATTTTCCTGGTGATTTCTTTCTCTCATTTTTGATGTTTTCCTTCTAACTCTCTCATTCTTGATGTTTTCCTTCTAACTCATTTTAACTCTATCTTTATTCTTTCCCTTACAGCTTATATACCCCAGCAAAATCTTTCAGGCAACATAAAAATTACAATGTGGTTACATTCTGTCTTTCAAGTGAATGATTACAATTAATACGAGTAAACAACAGGTTATTTTTCATAACCCTTACATGATTTTACATATTATAGGTGTAAAACAAATTATCCCAAGAAGCCATGTACGTTCATACTCAAGCAACTTGTTATAGATTAACAGTGTGTAGCAAGCAAGCTGCATTTTGCAGCTACAAAGAAAGGACCAATAACTTTATTAGTAATCTTGAAAGATAATCTTATAAGGAATCACAAACCTAAATTGTTATATATGAAAAAGAATCAGTCAACTCTACTTTAAATCTTAGGGGTACATGCCCGCTCATCAGTAGTTTTTTTTATATCAGGAGATTGAGGGCAGAAATGGGTACAAGGAATTGATCATCACCTTTAATCATCAACCAACCCTAGCAAATTGGCATTTCAGCTAATGATAATTAGGCTGCTTTGTTCTTGTTCCCTGACCTCAATAAGTTCCTCATTTAACTATGTGCCTTTCTAAAACTTTAGATTGTCATCTTGGGTTTTGAACCGCAAAGCTACTTAACAAAAACATCTTAGTCTAACTTTAAGTTATTTTCAAAACTTCAATTCATCTATGATGCACCCCAAAACCTGTGAACACATCTCCCAACATTAAGATTAAAAGAATTTGAGCCAGCCTGGCTCCTGGGACTCAATTGTTTTCTTTAATCATTAGCCTGGACTGTGATCTATGCAGCTCTTTAGGTGAAATTCATGTTCCCTAGCTGTGTGACGTTTTCTTTTATATATTTTTATTCATCAAAACGTTGTATAAACTAACATTATTATTATCAGTTAAATAGTACAGCTTAAGAAGAAATCATCTTTCTAATAATCCACAGGTAAAAATGCCCAGTAGAGCAGGATATTACCATGAAATTAAACACCCAAATCACAGGCAGTGGGGATCTCCCCACATCCATTGACACCATGCCAAATGCCAGAGAAAGATAGCAGCAGCAAACATGTAAAGGCACAGTGGAAGCAAAAGACATTCTGGAGCCCATGATCTCAGAGCCTTGCCTATCCTAAATTTTTCCTTCCGGGTTTTGTTTCCTAGTGGGCCAGTCCCCTGAAGCCAATTGCCATCTGTTGCTCCTCTGACATGGCCACTTGCAGTATGACATAAAGACTGAAGAAGTATTCTATGGGATATAAATATTACTTCTTTTTATATGTGAGGGAGGCTTTTGACAGAACGTTGCTGAAAATGCTACATAGAAAATATTGATTATACATACATATATATGAATATATCTATATTAATATATACCTGTATATGACTTCTGACTACAAGAGTTAACAATTTTAATAATAGAGTATATGGGACATAAATTCTTTAGTTGATGTGACCACATGTTTAATGTTCTAATATGCTCTACAGTGTATGCCATTCAAAGTTTAATAACAGAAAATCGGACTATCAGAAGGAAGAAATGTAGAAATAATTATCCTTTCACTTATAAAGTTTAGTATAATGGATTTCATTCCTTGACATGGCTGCTTTGATTTATATTGGGACTTATTAAGTATTTTATCTGGAGATAGGGTTCATCAAGAGACCTTTTTTTACCCAATTTGTATCAAAGACTTAAGAATATTGAATCATTGCATATTGTGTCAAAATATTTATGCCCATTATAAATATCCTCTGAAAGTAGGGTAGTGGGCACCATGAATATCAGAAATTTAGGTATGTAAGAGTTAAATTTAGCAAGGTCCATCTTCTGAGTCTCAATATTGATTCTGGCTAAGAATCCTTGCCAATTGATTAATTTGAATAGATCTAAAGATATTCCAAAATCTTTGTTGCACAGGTGCAGAAGCAAACTAGCATCGTTTTACTTTTTGAGTATTTTTTCTGCTTTCTCTGTATTTATTCTTTGTGCCTTTCACATCATGCCTCCCAATCCCACCCATCTCCCTCCCACCACCAAGACAAACAAAATAAAATTTAGAGAAAAAAGAGGGGAAAGGGGAAAAATCTCATCGTGGAAGCTGCAGTGTGACACAGTGTGTCACCCATTGAACTCCTTTATTCACATATTTTTACATGCAGGCATTCATTGCAAAGAATCATTGGTTTGGTTCAAGGACCCTGGTCTCTGCTACAACATCAAAGCTGGGCCCTCACTGGAACTCTTCTGGACATCTTTTTGCTGCCCCATGTGGTGGAGATCCTGTAGCCCTGGGTCCTCAGGACCAACCCCAACCCCATGGTCCATCAGATCACAGTTGGAGTGGATATTGGGGCGGATCAACACATAATCCTGGTTCTGGGCCTGGGTAGTTGAAGGGTTGGTCAACCTGCCAGCTCTCCCCTGTCTTCAACACCAGGATGAGTTCTCCAGCATTGACCTGGCTAGTTCACTGATGAGCAAGGGGAGAAGCCAATTCTCTTGCTTTTGTATTCTCAGTGTAGCTAGAGTTTTCCTGCCTGGCCCACAGTCAGGACAAATCTCTGTCACCCGCCAGTCCCACTGCAGCTCAGACCCTACCAAGCAAACACAGAGACTTATTATGCTTACAAACTGTATGGCCGTGGCAGGCTTCTTGCTAACTGTTCTTACAGCTTAAATTAATCCATTTCTATAAATCTATACCTTGCCATGTGGCTTGTGGCTTACCGGCATCTTCACAAGCTGTTTGTCCTGGTGGCGGCTGGCAGTGTCTCTTTCTGCCTTCCTGTTCTTTTTTTTTCTCCCCTCTGTTAGTCCCGCCTATATTTCCTGCCTAGCCACTGGCCAATCAGTGTTTTATTTATTGACCAATCAGAGCAACACATTTGCCATACAGAACATCCCACAGCATCTCAGGGTAGGTTCTTCCACTCCTGCACCTTCAGAACAGCTTCACAGCTGTTGTCCAGGCAAGGTACAGGGGCCACTATGCTGAGTGCTGCCGCTTATGAGGGGCAGGGACAGCTCTCCCACTCTTAGGACCTTAGGGCCACCTCGATAAAATTTGAAATTTTAACTGGATCAAATCATGTACTTCTGTTCCAGTTCTTTTCTTAGATTTATTTTATTTTTAATTCTGTGTATGTATATGTGTCTCTGTGTGGGTATGGGCACATGAAGGGTATGTTCCAGTGAAGGCAAATGAAAGAATGTGAAGTCTGATGGGGCTACAGGTCAAGCTGGCTGTGAGCTGCATTATGTGGGAAGCAAACTCAGGTCTTTTGTGTTTTACTGCAGAGCTACTGCTTCTGTTTAAGAACTGTTTCAGTTCTTCATCTATTTCTCTATATCTTACTTTTGTCTTTATTTGTTTGCTTGCTTGCTTGTTTTCTTCTGCTTCTCTCTTCTGTGCCACACTGAAGATACTTATAAGTGTCCTTATACCCTAGTTTTATTTATAAATTTATTTTGCCAGAGAGCCTCAAACCAATGTTGTCAGTGTACAGAGGTGTGAAGATTAGAAACTTCATTGGTAGAAAGTCACTATAGCAGAAGTGTTTAAGAAATATGATGAGCTATTGGTTATGAGGTGTGTGGAATTCCAAATACCACATCATGGACACTATATAACATTTCCTCTCTGTAAAACTTTCTTCAAAATATTCTAAATTTCTAGACATGTACAGTTACAGCTTTGTTTTTTTCATTTACCCATCCGTTCAGCCATAGCATAGACCTTTTGATTGGTTGCTCGTAAATGTTTGTGCATAGTAGAGTTCTCAGCCTGTTTGTACTCTAGGGTCTTCAGTCAATCTCAAAGTTTGGGATACACATTCAGTGAAGTTATCTAAATTATGGCCAAGATGGGGAGCATCAAGCCGCATGGTCACAAGAGGATTACTATTGCTGCGATGAAACACCACCACGACCAAAAGCAAATTAGGGAGGATAAGTTGTTTTTTTGTTTGTTTGGTATTTTTGCTTTCATTTCCACATCATTGTTCATCATTAAAAAAAAGTCAGGGCAGCCACCTGGGGGTAGGAGTTGAATAGAAGTAATGAAAGGGTGATGCTTACTGGCTTGTTCCTCAAGGATTGCTCAATCTGATTTCTTATAGAACCCAGGACCACTTTCCCAGGGATATCCTTACCTGAAATAGGCTGGACCCTCCCCCATAAATCACTAATTGATGCCCTACAGGTTTGTCTCCTAACATTTTGGTATCCCGGAGGCATTTTAATTTTTTCATTTGAAAATATTTTCTTTCATACAATACATCCTGACCAGAGTTTCCTTTCCCTTCGCTCCTCCCAGCTCCCACCCACCTCACATCTCCTCCAGATTCATTCCCTTTCCATTTCTCTTAAAAAAAACAGAGGAGGCCAGGCGGTGGTGGCGCACGCCTTTAATCCCAGCACTCGGGAGGCAGAGCCAGGCGGATCTCTGTGAGTTCGAGGCCAGCCTGGACTACCAAGTGAGTTCCATGAAAGGCGCAAAGCTACACAGAGAAACCCTGTCTCAAAAAACCAAAAAAAAAAAAAAAAAAAAAAAAAAAACAGAGGAGGCCTCCAAGAGGCAACACACAAACAGGACAAAACAAGATAAAGTAAGACAAGGCAAAGGCCCTCATATTGAGGCCAGACATGGCAACCCAATAGGAAGAAGAGTTCCAAGAGCAGACAAGAGACACAACTGCTCCCACTGTCAGGAGTCCCAGGAAAAAAAGAAAAAGAAAAAAGAAACCATCAAGCTTCACCATCATTACATATATGCAGGGGATCTAGTACAGGCCGCATACTTCACTCTTCAACCTCTATAAGCCCATATGAGGCCTGTTAATTTGACTCAGTGGGCCATGTTTTCCTGGTGTCCTCCATCCCCTGTGACTCCTACTATTATTTCTACCCCTCTTCCACAGGATTTCCTGATCTCTGAGGGGAGTCACCCAATGGAGACCTCTAATTTAGACGTTTTCTCTGCATAATTCCTGTCTGTGTGCCTCTCTGTACCCGCTCCCATACGCTGCTAGAGGAAGCCTCTCTGATGATGACCAGACAAGACAAAAATTTCTAAGTATAGTGTAGTGGGTAGCCATTCCAGCTTTGATCTGGAAGTTCCAACCCCCATTGAGGCTTCGGTAACTATCACGCCTACAAGGCGGGACCAAGAGAGGACCCTGAAGGCCCGAGATCCAGATGCACCAGCTCTCTTTCTGTTCCTGGACCCTGGACGGTGGAGGTTGACCGAGCAGAGTTCTCCAGAGAACACCGCTGGACTGTGACACATCTTCCCCAGACCCTGCGACCTACCTATCCCTTCATTTGTAAGTTATGCCACTAATAAACCTCCCTTTTAACTACGTGGAGTGGCCTTAATAATTTCACCAATATCATAGCAGAATATTATTAGAAATCAGTTCATTGTTTTTCTTTTACCAGCCATGACTGGTTCTATTTTAGGTCTCTGGGTTATCTAATACTGGTTCCTGACCATCCAGGCAGTAGGGGCATGGGTTCCTTCTTGTGGGGTAAGCCTCAAGTTAAATCATATATTGGCTGGCCACTTCTTCAAGTTCTGCACCACCACTGCTCCAGCATATTTTGCAGTCGGGACAGACGGTATGTCAGAGATTTTGTGCCTGAGTTGGTGTCCAGATTTCTCTTTCATGCACCAGTGAGACTGGAACACAGGAGTGAAGACTCCTTACAGGCTCCAGCTCCACCTCTCTATGTTGAGTGGGCTGTGTGGATGTTGTTCTTGGCCATAGGGCCCTGATGCCAGTTGAGGACAGTGACCCTATGTCCTGGCATCACCCTAGGTTGTTTAGGGATCTCCACAGGACACCCTAGGCCAACAACTCAGTGGAATGCAGCACAGTTCCACAAATGGAAATCTAACCTAGCTACAAAAGAAGGCCAGTTCAAACTCTGTTTCTTCCTTTAACAGGAGTCCTCACTAGAGTCTCCCTCACAAATTCCAGGAAGTTTCCACTGCACTAGGTTTCCATATTGACCCCCAAATGCCCCCCAATTTCAGCTGTCTCTCTCTGTACTCTCTCTATCCACCCCCCACCTGATCTCTCCCATTCCCAGCTCCATCCACTCCCAGTCCTCCTGCAAAATCTATTCTATTTCCCCTTCCCAAGGAGAATCATGTGTCCTTCCTATAGTCCTCCTCTTTACCTAACCTCTCTGGGTCTATGGATTGTGACTTGATTATCACCTACTTAACTGCTAATATACACTTATAAGTGTGGTGGTATTGTGTTACCCCAAAATATTGTGCACCCTAATAAACTTATCTGAGGTCAGAGAATAGAACAGTCACAATATTAAACATAGAGGATAGGCAGTGGTAGCTCATGCCTTTAATCCTAGCATTCCAGAGGCAGAAATCTGTCTGGAACTCTGTGAGTTCAAGGCCACATTGGAAACAGCCAAGCATGGTGACTCACGCCTTTAATCCCAGAAAGTGAGCCTTTAATCCCAGGGAGTGATGGCAGAAAGCAGAACGGTATATAAGGTGTGAGGACCAGAAACTAGAAGCTTTTAGCTGGTTAAGCTTCAGGCTTTGGAGCAGCAGTTCAGCAGAGAGCCATTGGGATGAGGACACAGAAACTTCCAGTCTGGGGAAACAGGATCAGCTGAGGGACTGTTGAGGTGAAGAAGCTGTGCTTGTTCTGCTTCTCTGATCTTCCAGCATTCACCCCGATAACTGGCCTCAGATTTGATTTTATTAATAAGACCTGCTAAGATTCCTGCTACATACATGTCAATACATATCATATTTGTCTTTTGGGGTCTTGGTTATCTCATTCTGGATGATTTTTTTCTAGTTGCATCCATTTGCTTGCAAATTTCATAGTATTTTTTTAACAGCCGAGTACAACTCAATTGTGTTAATAAACCACCTTTGCTTTTATCCATTCTTTGGTAGAGGAACATCCAGGTTGTTTCCAGTTTCTGGCTATTATAAACAAAGCCACAATGAACATAACCGAACAAGTGTCTTTGTGGTAAGATGGAATATACTCTGGGTATATGTCCAAGAGAAGTATAGTGTACACTCCTCCATTGGTGGTGGGAATGCAAACTTGTACATCCACTATGGAATCAATATGGCACTTTCTCAGAAAACTGGGAATTGATCTACCTCAAGACACAGTGTTTTTTTTCCAATTGAGGTTCCTTCCTCTCAAATAACTATAGCTTGTGTCAATTTGATATGAAACTAGCCAGCACAATTCAGAACTCCCATCCACCACAACAAGGGGTTTCACACTAAGGGAATTAAGTTATCAACCTTTGGAAAACTTATTATCCTTTTTCTCTTTTCTAATTAACACTTGGCCATGGGCTACCATGAATATGTACCTTAATTCTTTAAGAAGGCTACCTACCCTACATTGCCTGAATAAGAGTTTCTTTTGAGCATTTTGGATACCTCTTTTATTTTTCTCTTGCAGTAATTAGGTTCTAGTTTTTTACAAACCTCACAGATGGTCTTTGTTAGGTAACTCTAAGAGGTACATAATTCCATGCAATATCCATTTGGTAATGGTCATGGTGACAGAGGCATGATGACAATGTGGACTGTGCCAGTCCATTGGAAAGTAGAAGACACCATGTGTCCTTTTGGGTTACTTGTAAAATGTATTTTGTGATAAAAGCATTTTAGGTTGGAAAGAGACAGCAGCATTCAACAAAGACAACAGACTCGTTCACCTGAAAATATAAGTTCATAAGCAATGGTCAGGTTCACTGCAGGTAGCATTCACCATGTCCTAGAGTCAGGGAACTTGCAAAATCAAATAGTCCTTAATAACTGTCGTTGGACATGTTTGGGCCATTTTGTTCATGAGTACAATTGTTTCAACTGTCTTTTATTTATTTCTTTTAAGAAACAGATTTCTGCCTCTGTCTATCATTTCTGAATTGTCAAATATACAGAGCTATGCAGAAGGGTTTGTATGACAGTTCAGTGGTGTCATAAGTAGGCCACAGAGAAGAGAACATAGCATGTTGTTCAGGGATACCATGTCTTTGCTCATGGGAATAGGCTGGACAAACACAGGATGTGGAAATAGAGATTTATATTAGGAGGGTGAAATGACCCCTTGTACAGGAAAACGTGATACGCTTATTTGAGTAGTTCTGTGGTCTGTCATCAAAATGGATCTGATTGCTCAGGGCTAAAGCAGGAACTTATACTTGTTTTGTTGTTGTTGTTGTTGTTGTTGTTTTGCTTTGCTTTGTTTTGTTTTTTTGACAAAAAGGATTGATTAGCTTTAATGCCTAACTTAGTGAATGATTAGGGAGTGAAACTTGAAGTCAGACCAGACCATTTCAAATATATGCCAGAGCAGAACATTATGCCAACCCATAAATTTAATCCTTATACGAGAAGGGACAAGAAAGTACAAGTGGGCACTAGAAAGAGGAAAATTTTAATAAATGTAAGAGGAAATTTTTGATGAAAGTGTCGACTTGGTGGGCAGTTGAAGTCCCTCACACAACAATACTCGTTTAGGTATTAGCTATACTTTTCTCTTTCCATCCAGACATGACTGGTTTACTTGTGAAGGTGGATACAACTGACATCTTCTCCTTGATCTAACTGTAGAATCTTTGATTGGGAGTGCTCAGAAATAGAGCATTTTGTCCCCAAACTGAAAAATAATTTAATGAGTCTAGTACTTCATCTAACAGCAATACTGAATTAGTGAACTGACCTACAAAGTAATTAAATTTTGGTATCCACTTATCTGGACACCCCTTGCTTTCCTTGACACAGGGCTTGCATTCTGTATAGCTGCTGTTCATTACTCCCATTTACCTCTCATTAAATGTTACAGTTCCATCTTTTTTATTCTTATAGTATTTCTGGGTCTCTTGAGGGAAGATTACTTAATTTAAAAACTGATTTGATTATATCAACCCTCTTTACATGCTAATCTGACAAAGAGAAAAGAAAATAGGGCCTCTTCCCTTTCCATTTCTATTTTGCAGAACACTTTCTTCAATTTTGCTAATCAGATGAGGAATGAGTGCTGCTCACTGGTTAGACATCGTCCAGCTTATGTTTTGAAGCTATTGGGTATAGATCTGGATCTATTATGGTTCATATGACATTAGACAGCTTGCAGTTTTTGTGGATTCATTTCTATATTTGGAATTGAGAGAAATAATAGCTAACATTTATCAAGCACTTATATGTGCCTGTCCAATCCATGTATAATCTTATTTAATCTTTACAACATTTCTATGGGGGTAATTATTCCTTTCTCACATATGAAAAAAACTATTATATATATAGTCACATGATCCTATATTTAAAATAATATAGCTGACATATATTTAGGACTTGTTATGTGCTAAAAATTTTTCTAAGGGTTTTCATGCACTTCTTTGTAATACTTATAACTGCTAAATACATTTCCTGAACGATAGGGCAATTGCCCTCTTCAAGATTCTGTTTCACCATTAGTAGGAAAGAGACATTGGTATTCACTTTATAGAGTTGAGATAGTTTTAAAACCTCACAAAGCTAATGAGATCATATAATATGATTTGAGTAATGTAAAGCTTGAGTACATGGTACATTCTCAATAAATCGTAGCTATCATTTTATTCCATGGTTTATTCTCCCTGGGCATATTAGACTATTTGGGTTGCTGAAGCAAAATCACATAAAGAGTGCACATTCATTTCTCACAGTTCTGGAGCCTATGAAGTCCAAAATCAAGATACCAGACATTTGGTGTTTGAAGAGGGCTCACTTCTTCAAGAGAATCATGGCCTGCATATCTTCTTACATGAAAGAGGGCTTAAAGACTACTCTTCTTCTTTTTCCTTAAGGACCTAATGGCATCTGTAAAGCATCCATACCCATAGCCTGTAGACAAATTTCTAAAAGGTCTTATTAAATAAAAAACATGGAGTCAAATATAGGGGTGAAAGCCTTAGATCAGGGAAATAGGGAAAGCCACCAGCCAACCTTACCTCACCAACTCTGCAACTTCCAAAGAGAGTTACTTCCTGTCTACCCATGCCTTTATTGCCTTGCTGTTCTGCCCTCTCTTTGGCTATTTTAGCCCAGGTACCTCACTTCCTCTTCCTACACAGCTCTGTCACTTTCTGTTTTTCTGTACAGACCCTCAGGTCCCTATGGTTGGTACTGGGATTAAAGGCATATGTCACCAGGCTTGGCTCTGTTCCCTAATGTGGCCTGCTGTGAACACACAGAGACCCTGCCTGCTAATTGACAGGATTAAGGGCATGTACTACCGCTGCCTGACTTCTATGTTTACTTAAAAGTTTACTTAAAAATGGGCTTGCTATTTCCTCTGATCTCCAGGAAAATTTTATTAAAGCACAAATAAAATAAACCACAGTAGCCCAATATCCTCCCAAAGGCCCTGCCTCCTAATAGCTTCAGTTTGGGGTTAGGATTTAAAAATATGAATATTGAAGACATATAAGCCTCATACCATAGCATTTGGTAGATGCTTACATGGTAAGCTTGTACATGATATTGTATTTTCCCAATACCTATCACTATTCAGACACCTCTGCTCAACTGTTATGCTTTCCAGTATGATAGAATGACCTCAAATCACAACATCCATATGAGACAATTATTTATATAGTAGTTGTTTAATTTTCAATAATTTATGTAATCTTATTTTAATAGTAAGTTCACAAAAGTTCAATGAAAAGAAGCATCAGGATGTTTTGAGAATGCCAGGTATCTCTGAGATTATTCTAAGGAAAACATTTCTTTAATCACTTTTAATATATTACTCATGGTGTTTGGAGAATCTGATATCAACAATCCTTGTTTGCTTACTATGTGTCAGATGCCATAAAATGTTTGTTATAGTATGTATCTCTTCCATTACTCTTAGGTATACTGGGCATTATTATCACATTTTATTTCAGAGAAAATAAAATATATACAGCTGTGTTATGTAACCTGACCAATGTCTCAAGCTTATAAAGGCTAGTTTTTCTATCAGATTCAAATTCCTAAGTTTATATTTTCTATTCTTTTACTCAAAACTTACTTGGTTCCAATCTTCTTTTCCAATACATTACTTAAGTAAACAAAAGCTCATAAATAAAACAAAGCCATTACTGTTTCCTAAAACATTGAAATAAATTTGCTACTCATGCTCTGAGAATGCTTTCAAAACTCATTTTAACACTTTGAATTGTGAATCACAAAAGGGCAATGAGTTTATTGTTTTATGTTATAGAGTTTTAATTTAATGTACCTTAAAAAGTATTTAAGTAGAGCATCAGATTTATGGAATAACATTTGTAAACCCTTTTCCATGTTTAAATTTCTGTTGAAAACTCTACAAACTATATCTCCATCACATCTACTATCCATTCATGTTTTACAAGAAATTTTACCTTAAAAGAGTCTATTTAACTGTGAATAATTTGAAATACATTTGGAAATTATAATACCCCCTTTTGTTTTGTTTTGTTTTATTTTTGTTTTACTATAGAATGAGATGACCTGGAAATTGGTATGTGGCTCACACTGGCCTCAAACTCTTGACTTCCTGTTACAGCCTCTTCAATTCTGGAATTACAGCTATGTACCACCAAGCAGGGCTTTACTTAGCTGGTTTTTAATTTGACATTATTTCATGACTATCTTATGTTAGTGTGTAAAATACTTCCTCATTGTTATTTTAAAATTGTAGCATCTTCCATCTCATATATTTAATTTATTTAACCAGTCCCCTATAGTTGGTAAAATAGCTGGTAAAGCCCTTCTCTGACTCTCTTGCTGGCTTTTGGGACTGTATACTGGGTTTCCTGGCCCAGCCTTAATACAAGGGGAGGTACTTAGTCTTACTACAACTTGATATGCCATGTTTTGTTGATACCCATGGGAGGTTTTCCCCTTTCTGAACAGAAACAGAAAAGGACTGGATTGGGAATGTGAGGTGGGGGAGGTGCATGGGGAGGTAGGGGGAGGGACTAGGATGTGGGGAGGGAAGGGAACTGCAGTTGGGATATAAAATAAATAAATAAATTTATAATATACTTTAATATCCCAAGGAGCTAGTGTTATGGAGAATGTGATTTGGGAATGAATGACTTATTTTGATAACAATGGTTTGTGATTTCTTGGCGAGACCTCACATTCATGCCAGAAATTATTATAGTTTGTGATTAGTATACAAATATTATGCTTGCTAAGGTAATCATATACTATTTTGTATTATAATCTACTTTTCTGAAAGACCATCTTTACCAGCACCATTTTCTCACAGTGTGAGGAGGAATAATCATAACCATATTGTACTGTTCTCAGAGAATGTACTTCATATAATTTCAGTACTTTTAAACTTATTGAGCTTTGCCTTCTTGCCTCATATATGATTTATCCTTGATAATCATAAATTTGAAAGACTTTATATGCTGTTTTTGTAAGGTGATTTATCTATGTCTATTATATCTTTCCTCATCTATATAGTTGTTTTGTCAATTATAGAATAAGGGATGTTAAAATTTCTGACTAGTTTTGTTTTTTCATTAGGTTATGTCAGGCTTTACTTTATTTATTTTATGTTCTGTTGCTATGAATAAAGATGTTTATAGTTTTTTGTCTTCCTCATAGACCAGCATTTTATTCCTAATTTATATTAACCAGTTGTTATTAAAGTCTATTTATGTAATTAAGCCACTTTAGTATTCTAGGGTTATTACTAACATGTTACATTTTTCTATATTTTATTTTTAGTAAATTATATTTTAATTTAAATTCTGTTTTAGTATACTATTTTTAAAAACAAACATACAAAATATAGGTTTCAACATGAAAATTTACATTCTCATATTCAATTCACCATTATAGTCTCTTATACATTTTTCTCTTCATGCTACTGATTTTCCATCTCCAAAATAGTGTTACTTCTACTTTGTATCATATACCCCAGATTCCACATCTGATAGAAACTGCAGTATTGATCATTTATATTTTACTCTTTTGTTAATTTCCTTTTCATTTCTTATAACATATGTTTAGTAATGGTTGCCATATGCAATGAAATTAACTTTTTAGCTTATTCTAGTCTATTTCATATTAATATCAAATTACTATAAGTACTATAGAAAAATTGTTCCTATATTTACCCACTTAAATTCCTGCTCTTCTATGGTCTTGTTATACAGACTATAGAGATATTTTGGATCTTTTCAACATATTTGTAATTCATGACGCTATCTACTTAGATCAAAACAATTATTATAAACAAATTTGTATTTATATCATATTTAAAATATTTCTTTATTTTTATTTTATATGTATATCTTACTTGTTTGAATGTATGTCTTATACCAAGTGCATGCCATGCCTACAGACACCAGAAGAGGGTGTGGGATTCCCTGCAAGTGGAGTTACTGGGAGTTGGGGGCCAGCATTTGAATGCTGACAATTGAATCTGAGTTCTAGGCAAAATTAGCCAGTGTTCTTAACCACTGAGATATCTCACCAGCCCCCATTTATATAAACTTTTATATTGGTCAATGGAATTAATGCTTCCAGTGACATTTATCTTTTAAATTTGTTTTGATTTAATTTTTCAATGTCTTACCTTTTCAACTAAACACATTCCATTTAGTACTATTTATACAGCAAGTTTGCTGGTAATGTTTTTTCATAGTTTTTATTTGTTTAGGAACATCTTACATATTTATTCCTTTGTGAAGTATAGTTTTGATGGATATAAAATTTTTATTTCTGTTTGATGTTTATGATTTTTAAAGATAAACTGACTGCAAGCATAGTGAATATATGTGGTGATATATTGTGTACCCCAATAAAGCTTATCTGGTGATCAGAGGACAGAGCCAGCCACTAAATTAGATACAGAGGTCAGGCAGTGGTGGCACACACCTTTAATCCTATCACTCAGGAGGCAGAGATCTCTCTGGATCTCTGTGAGTTCTAGGCCACACTGGGCTACATGAGAGAAACAGAACCAGGCAGTGGTGACACACGCCTTTCATCCCAGGAAGTAATATGTCAGGACACAGAAAGGTATATAAGTCTTGAGGAAATGGGAACTCACTCTCTTGAGGCTGAGGATTTCGTAGAGGCAAGCTAGTGGCTGGCTGTTCTACTTCTCTCATCTTTCAGCTTTCACTCTGATATCCGGCTCTGGGTTTTTTTTTTTTTTTTTAATTATAACACCTTTTAAGATTCATGTTGCAGGCTGGGCAGTGGTGGTGCACGGTTTAATCCCAGCACTTGGGAGGCAGAGGCAGGCGGATCTCTGTGAGTTCGAGGCCAACCTGGTCTACAAAGCGAGTTCCAGGAAAGGTGCAAAACTACACAGAGAAACCCTGTCTCGAAAAAAACAAAAAAAAAAAAAAAGATTCATGTTACAAATATACCTCATATGTGATAAGATAAGCATGATGAATATTCCTTATATGATAAAATGGTTCCTTATTCCTTCTTTGAAGATTTTGTCTTTGTGTTTAGACTCTTATATTTTAGGTCTAGGTTTGGATATCTTTCAGATCATTCCACGTGGAATTTGTTTGACTTTTTTGATATTAAATTCATATTATCCTTCATAATTAGAAAATTTTATGGTATTGTTTTTCCATTTTTTCACACTCCTCTTCTGTGACTTTCTTCATCTTTTTGTTTGTGTTCTTGATGGTACTTCTTAGGTCTCTCAGGCAAGCTTCATTTTTCTTTACTCTTTTCTTGTCCCATGTCCTATTTTCACATTTCTGATTCCTCTGATATTTCACATGCCTTCTATGGTGAATTTTCCATTGTACATATTACATTTATAGGATTTAAATTTCTATTTGGCTCTTTTTAACTATCTAATTATGTAAATTATCGTTTTGCTGAGAACGATGTCTCATCTTTAGTCTTATGGAGGTTACTTTTAGTTAATTGAAAATATTTAATTATCTGAATGACTCCAATGCCTCAGCTTTCACAAAGACAGTTATTATTAATGGCTTTTGTTACGAACATTAATATCGAATTCTTATTTCCTTGTATGTTTGTGGTTTCTATTGAAAATTGGGCTTTTTAAATAATATAACAGTTCAATACGACAGCTCTTCAATGTTCTTCATAGATAATATTTTGGCTATTTTCAATTGCCTGTTTGGTGACTTTTCTAAATAAATTTTTTTGTGGTCATTGAAATTCCATCTAGTGCAGCTTAGTATTATGCGAATTACTGATTGTATGAGGAGTTCCTTAAATGCCCCTTCTTTTAAGTTCCTTGGTATTTGCCAAATAGTTCTGAATCTTTACTTAGACATACCATCAACACTCAAACATGTTTTGAAAACTCTTTCCTATTTATTTCTTCCTTGTTCATAGCCTCAATTCCAGTCAATGTTGAGAAATGAGGGCCTTCTGAGACCTTTCTTGAATGAGCACACAGGCCTAAAAACATACACACAAACCCATGAGCAAATGTGTTCTACAGTCTCAAGAATATATTAAAACTTTATAAGTTACTATGTGTAGGTCATTTGAAAGCTTGTCATTTTAAGTTTCCAGACAGCCTGGTGTTTGATATAATGTTTTTTCTTTTGCATTAGGAAGTAACAACAGCAAACAATTCCTGCAATTGCTTTGACCACAGACCCCAGGGAAATATGTTTCATATAAGTTTGTGCTTGTTAGTAAATTGCAAAAACTCTGTGTTTGGCGTCCAGGTTTCATCACCAAAATGTTAGTAAATTGATGCCTGAAACTGCAAGGAGACAGTTCAGCCCTGAAGGGTGAGGTATCCCGGACACCTTGAGCTGCTCAGAACAACAGCTCTACCCTGATGGTGTCCCGGACACCTGGAGCTGTGTAGCATAGCTCTGATGGCTGAACTGCAAGGAAGACAGTTCAACCCTGGAGGGTGAGGTATCCCCGACACCTTCGAGCTGCTCAGAACAAGAGCTCTGCCCTGAAAGTGTCTGGGACACCTGGAGCTGTGTAGCACAGCTCTGACAGCTGGGACTGCAAAGAAACAGCCCCATCCTGGAAAAGGAAATTTTTCTGACTTCTCGGAGAGTCAGGCCTGGAACTGCTTCAGCAGGGAAGGGTATCCTGACTCTTTGGGAAAGTCAAGGTATACCTGGTGTCATGGGGGATGGTCTCCCCACAGGATATAGCAATCCTGAGAGCCTCTACAGCTGAGCTTTGCTCAGCCCCCACTTAAGGGGGCTTCCTAGCAGAGCTCTGCTTCTCCGGCCTAAGATATTGCTTCTTTTGCTTCACTCTGTGAAAGGGGAAATCCCTACAGAAATGTAGCAATCTCCTCCAGCTCCGGAGAAAAGTGTTACTTATAGTTCTCTCTGTCCACTGAGGGACATCTTAGCAAAGATCTTCTGTTCAGCTCCTCCTTGCCCTGCCCTTTCAGCTCTCTCTCTCTCTCTCTCTCTCTCTCTTTTCCACTGGGGGACATCTCAGCAAGGATCTTCTCTATGTCAGTGAATGAAGATCTTTACACCCAAAAAACTCTTTTGAGGAAGAGGTTTATTTGGGAAGGAGGAGTCCAGGAGAGTAGCTGACTCTACTAGGGTGGAGAGAATAGCCTCCCTTTTTCTAACTGACTAGGCAGGGCAGGTTTTTTACAGGAAGTCAGAAGTCTAGGGGGTGGAGTCTACCCGGGGCCCAGGGTTCTACTATTCTGCTCTGTGATTGGTTGGTTTCACAAGTTAGTTGGACAGGGGCAGAGATGACTCTGATCTGAGCTTAACTGTGTTTCTCTCACTGGCCTCATCTGAGCCATCCTTCCCTAATTCTGGGCTCCAGGGTCAGGGTGGCTTTCTTTAGTCAGCCCCTTTTCCCTACAGTGCTCCCAAAAAAAACTTATATTCTAAGTCCCATCTTTGATGGAAAAGGGCAAAATAAGGATAATTTGGGAAGGGATGAAGTTTAGAAGGATCTCAAGCTTAATACTAGTTCTTTCACACACCTGCCAGGCTGCTGATGTTCAGCATGATTATATGGTATTGTTTTCAAGAGCATTGCCAATCTAGGAAAGAGTAGATTATGATAGAGTAAGTTCAAATACCACACATCTTTCCTATTGTTGCTGAGATTCTAGCTGACTTTTTTTTCTAGAATAAGTACTAGATTCTAGTGACTAGAATAGCCTTAAATGTTTGACTGATTTTCAGAGACCTGAGAAATGTAATATGACAATGTTTTGCCAAGTATCTCATTGGTTGTTTTGAGATAGATTTTGTAGAGTTTTATTTACTCTGTTTGTTTCAGTGGTATCACCTTGCAATAGCATATTTTCCTTCTAGACAAGCTAGTATATTCACCTGATAGATCTGACAATATATTTCCCCTTTTACATTTTCCTAACGTGACCTTGGTATGACAGTGTTTTTAGTATAAACTTTTAGGACAACCTATTATTTACCCCTGATATTCTGTGTGGTAGGAATTAAATCAGTATCTTAACATAGATTTATTTGTTAACTGTGAAATAAATAATAATTTATCCATGCTTTTAAAATATTTATTTGTTTTTAATTTCATGTGTATGAGTTTGTCCTCTCTGTATGTAAGTGTACCATGTGTATGCCTGGTGCCCATGAAGGCCATAAGAGAGTGATGAATCTCCTGAAACTGGGGTTATAGATGGTTATGAGTCACCCTGTGGGTTCTGAAAACTGAACCCAGATCCTCTGTAAGAGCAGCAAGTGCTCTTAACCAAGAACCCACCTCTCCAATCCTACTTGACATTTACAAGTAAGTTTTAAAGTATTAAAATATTTTGAAAATAAAAATAAAATAGCAAGATTTTTATTACAGTGACTAGTTACAATATTCAGTTGCCAAGACTCAATATCCATGTGTACTGAACGTAAAACTTTAACATGAAGTTCAAATAACTGATTGAAATAATATTATGCTCCAATTACCTCAAGATAATTTATTAGGAGTTAGTAATAATCTTATCTACAAATCATTAGAAAATTATTTTAATAGTATATGCCTTGCACGTAAGCCAGTAACACTGATAAAAGGTCCTTGGCATCCTTTCTAGACTTATAATTCAATTATATATTTAAGTAAGAACCACGTGAAAAAACATAATAATATGCTATATCTAGGTAACATTGAAAAATTGAACAGAGTAAAAGAAAACAATTGTAATAACTATTCATAGATTAAAGAATTTATGACTTGTTTCAATAAAGGAAATTTTAATAAGTCTGAAATTACTTAGAATAAAAACTAACAGACTTGACATTTCTCACTCTGTGAGCATAATGTATAAAAACTTGGTTCTCAATGAATAGCATGTATTACTTCCATATATATATGCATATATGCATGTGTGTGTGTGTGTGTGTGTGTGTGTGTGTGTGTGTGTGTGTGTGTTTAGAGATTGGGCCATAATTGTTTACCCAGGTTGCAATGTTATAGATAGTAGCAAATGATCCTGTATTGATTGTTTTTTGCTGTTGTCCCATGATAGATGTTCAGAGAATGGCATACAAGTTGCTTTATACTTCCATCATTCATTTGGAATCAAATGAAGTAAGTATATAAGATATAAAACTAAACCTTAATAAATTTAAAAATGAATAAAATAATATTAGTCAAGATTATTTATATTTTACAATTATGATTTTCTTAACAGCATCAAATAAAGATGCATTTATTAGAAAAATTTGTGGCGGATTCTTAATTTTATGCTTAATTAGTACCAAATATTTACTGTAGTCAGTACAATCACTGTGCTTGGAGATCAAGCTTATTTCTAGTCCTATTTGTAGCTAGAGTTTTCCTGCCTGGCCCACAGTCAGGACAAATCTCTGACACCCACCAGTCCCACAGCCATTCAGACCTGACCAAGTAAACACAGACACTTATATTGGTTACAAACTGTATGGCTGTGGCAGGCTTCTTGCTAACTGTTCTTACAGCTTAAATTAATCCATTTCTATTAATCTATACCTTGCCACGTGGCTTGTGGCTTACCGGTACTTCACATGCAGCTTGTCATCATGGCGGCTGGCAGTGTCTCTCTGACTCAGCCTTCCACTTCCCAGCTCTATTCTCCTCCTTGTCCCGCCTATCCTTCCTGCCTGGCCATGGGCCAATCAGTGATTTATTTATTGACCAATCAGCAACACATTTGACATACAGACCATCCCACAGCACCTCCCCTTTTCTTTTCTTAAAAAGGAAGGTTTTAACCTTTACATATCTCCAAAGTCAGCTTGGTATATTTGGGAATTTGGGCGTAGCTTCTCTTACTACTTCCTGCTGGAGGGGGGCGCTGTATCTTCTGGGGAAACAAAGAAAATTTTAGGATCATGGAGTAATCCGTGAGGCTGTATCATCTGAGCCAGTTGCCTTGAAACCATTCTGGATGTTGGATCATCTGGGCCATGGTGTCATCGGAGACCTTTCAGGTGGTCTTGGCTGGTCAAACCTGATGTGTCTTAATCTGGAACAAATCCATAGCCTCTGGCTTTCTGTGGAAACAAAAGCAGAATCTCCTTTCCAAAGCAACATATCCTTATATCCAAATTTTGAAGTCAAGATATCTTTAAAATATGCATATTGGTTTAACTCAGTATCCTTTACAATCAAATATCTCTCTGCAGTTAAGAATCCCAAAGACAACACAATCCAGATTCTCTGTGTAATATTCATCTTCACGTGGCTTATTTTTATATTAATTTTACTGTCTCTTTAAAGACTTTATTTTTTAAAACTATGTATTTGTTTATATAACTGTATACATCACCTTTTGTGTCTCTTTCAAGCCTACGTACATTTTACACACATTTTTAACTATTACATCTGAATCTGTCTTATTGTGAATCTATCGCTTTAAACTGCGGCTGCTGGCTCCGCCCACCTCAGCTTCCCAACATGGCGGCGGTATGCTTACTACCAGCTCTGGGAGCCATCGTGGGTCTATGCTTTTATCCAAGCAGCATGTAGCCCAGAAACCTCTTTTTTTGTTTTGTACTAGCAAAGGCTAAATCCACCACACAGCTTAATGTGCCACTTGCAGAGGCCTCATTCCCGCCATACTGCAGGTCAAGCATGCACGCACGCTAGAAACCCGCCAGTAGCTCAAACCGGCAGGCTGCCGCTCATTTGAGAGAGACAATTAGGAACTGTTTTTAGCTCTGTTTTAGAATCTTTTCTCTCAGTTTTTAGGTGGAAACTCTTGCCACCACGTTGGACGCCATTTGTAGCTAGAGTTTTCCTGCCTGGCCCACAGTCAGGACAAATCTCTGACACCCGCCAGTCCCACAGCCATTCAGACCCGACCAAGTAAACACAGAGACTTATATTGGTTACAAACTGTATGGCTGTGGCAGGCTTCTTGCTAACTGTTCTTACAGCTTAAATTAATCCATTTCTATTAATCTATACCTTGCCACGTGGCTTGTGGCTTACCGGTACTTCACATGCGGCTTGTCATCATGGCGGCTGGCAGTGTCTCTCTGACTCAGCCTTCCACTTCCCAGCTCTATTCTCCTCCTTGTCCCACCTATCCTTCCTGCCTGGCCACGGGCCAATCAGTGATTTATTTATTGACCAATCAGCAACACATTTGACATACAGACCATCCCACAGCACCTATTCTTTCCCATTTAGCATTCTTGACATTCTCCCACAGTTTGCCAATTGAGTCCTGTTAGAAAAAGAACAGATGATTTTGTTTCTTTAAGAGTCATTAGTTTTCACTTCCAATGGAGCTTTCTTCTTTTAAAACTCGTTTTTATTTGAGAATTTTGTACCTGTATGCAATGTATTTTTAGTCTTCTCTCATATATTACATCCCCATCAGTTTCCCCTTCCTCCTGTCCTCCCAGTCCCTTTCCTCTCCCCAAGATCCACTCCTCCTCCATTTCCCTTCAGAAAAGAGAAGGCATCCCAAGAATATCAACTAAACATGAGATAACAATTTGCAATAAGAATAGGCACCTCCCCTCATATCAAGGCTGAATGTATGAGGGAAAAGGTCCTGAAAACAAAAGAGTCAGAGACAGCCTCTGCTTCCACTGCTAGGAGTCCCACAAGGATAGAACCAAACACTTCCAGAAAAAAAGCAATGAAATGATTCCTAATGGTACTGCTGGACTCACAGACCAAAGTCTAATCCTCATCAGAGAAGCTTCATCCAGCAACTCATGGGAGCAGATGCAGAGACCCACAGCCAAACATTAGGAGGAACTGGGGGAATCCTGTAGAAAAGGAGGAAAAAGGATTGTAGAAGCCAGAAGGGTCAAGGACAACACAAGAAAAACCACAGAATCAACTAACCTGGGCTCATAGGTTCTTGCAGAAACTAGAGCTACAAACTTGGAGTCTGCATGGGTCTGACCTAGGCCACCTGCATACAATGTATCTGGAATGCATCCATCCCCAATCCTCCCTCCTACTTTCTGCAACGTCCATACCATGCCCTCTCTAAACTTTATATCCTATTTTTTTTAACCCATAGAGTATATTTGTATATGCACAGGTGTAGAATCATCTACAGGATTGTCCGTAGCCTCTCAGTGACCACATTCCGAAAGGAAACTTACTATTCCCTCACAAGCAGTCATCAATTGCCAATAGCTCCTCAGGTAGGGAAAACTTTATGAGCCTTTCAAATGTCTATGCTAGAACATCATCTGTCGTGATCTGATGCACAAGTGCCTACTTCTTAAACAAATGACAATTCAAAATGAGAGTTCTGTTTTCTGTTACACTAAAGATGTTTGAAAAAGCCATGAAAAATCTTTTTGTTTTCAAGACAGGGCCTCACTATGTAGCTCTGCCTGTCCTGGAACTATGTAGACCAGTCTGGCCTCAAAATTACAGAGATTCTTCTGCCTCCACCTCCCAAATTCTGGGATTAAAGGCCTGCACCATTATGCCTGGCAGTATTATTTTATGTACCTAAAATTATATATAATAGCTATAAGTGTATGTATACACATAAACATATAAGTTATGTCACTTGAACTGGCAGTGCTCTCCCCAAAAGCCATAGATTATCTAACAAAAATACCAGTACCAGTCATGAAAAAAATCCTTTTCAAATTGTTGGTTAAGGAAGACTAAGAGACTCCCAAAATAATACAGGTGATTGCAGTTACCCTTGGTTTCCTCACAGAAGTTGAAAGTAACTCAGTATTATTGAAGACAACATTCATTTTGTACATAGGCCTCAGAGAATGGAAACTGGATAGAACCTGAAAGCCTACTCACTGAGGACAAACTTTCATAGAACACAACGATGCTATGCAAACTGTAAAGGGAAGAAAGCCCTATCTAGCTATGATGCCCGTGAACCACAACAATGACCTGCATGGCAAGATATTCCTATGGTGCATTAGTTGTACTCGAAACTTGGCAGTTAGTAACAGCTGCCTGATTGGATTTAAGGTCTGCTCATCAGGAGGGAAATCTTACCTTGTACTGAAAACAAAGCATGCTAGCCCATGTTAATGAGGTAGTGAAAATTAGAGAAGAACCTACTATATGTATTTCAATTATGTAGGTAATCTTCAAACTCTTCAAAGACCTACAGAATATGGCATTTAAAATGTTTTAACAACTTTGACTTTTCTAGATATTGAGATGTGTCTGCTCCTGGCAGCATCAACCTACTTCAGAGAAGATGATGGGCATCAAAGAAACTCCATTTGGAGTTTGCTTTCCTAATGGCAAAAGTTAGCCATTTGGGCAAGAAACTGTTTTTGTCTGGACTGCTTGACAAAATGTTGTATCGACTAGACATGCAGGACCCATGAAAAAATGACAACTAAATTTTGTCAAAACAAGGCAAAATGGTCCTTCACATTCCTGTTTCACAGAGAAGATTGACAGGCATTCTACAAGACACAAGGCAAAGTGACTGAGAGACTCTAGGCCTATAGGCTGAAGAGAGATGCCCCAATGTTGCAGAGGAACTTTGGGTGACTGTCCTGGCAGCCAGCTGACTCTGTCCTTCTAGATGTTTGGAAGTTGCTTATAATGCTCTTCCTGTTTACTTAGGTAATATTATATCCTTCTGAAATCTTTGATATAGTTGAAGACTAGATAGTTATAATTTTCCTTGGTTATGATAAAAGATAAATTAGATATGAAAATTTAAACTCACAAATACAGGTTAGATGATAAAATATTTTTCTTTAATTTTGCCAAATACAAATAGAATAGATATTGTAACTGTAATTTTTGCTTGATAACGGTTTGTTATATATAATTTTACTATAATAAAGTTAAAACCTTCCTTTTTGATTAGATAGAAAAGGGGAATTGCTGGGAGATGTCTTTCTGTACTCTGTGAATATATGTTGTTCTCATTGGTTAATAAATAAGCTGCTTTGGCCTATGGCAAGGCAGCTTAGAAGAAGGCGGAAAATCCAAGGAGAGAGACAGGAAAGAGAAAGGCAAAGTCTAGGGAGACACCAGCTGCTGTGGAAAGAGAAACAAGATGCTAGCAGACCAGTAAAGCCATGGACCATGTGGCAAAACATAGATTAATAGAAATGGGCTAATTTAAGATAAAAGAGTTAGCTCTCAAGAAGTCGGCCATAGACCATACAGTTTGTAAATAATACAAGCCTCTATGTGTTTACTTGGGGCTGTAGAATGCAGGTGGGAAAGATTCATCCTGAATGCAGGGCCAGGCAGGACCAGAGAAACCTCTGACTACACTGCCACTTTTCCTATCAATATTATTTCTAACTGTATTCAAATACTTATCCTTATACCCATAGGTAAGTATACCTCTCACCCTTCATCAAAGACACTTCTCTTTGCATCAGATGGAGACCATTGCAGAAAGCCACAGCTGGTTAAAATGCAGTGAAGAAGTAATTGTGGGTTGCCTGGCTTCATCAGACACATCTATAACACAATTCCTGTACCTAAGGCTCAGAGAACATCATAGAAGAGGGGATTGAAAAACTATAAGAGCCAGAGAACCACGAAGTCTGTTTTGAGATGTGTCTCCTAGATATGATAGAGAAGCTTTACCCATAATACCTCAACTATATGTTTTTGTACACAAGATCTGGACAAAGACAATGCAAATAGACATTTAATGTAGAAAGGGGAAATCACTAATCTCACAGGGTCCAATTCTTAGCCAAAGAACTAAAGGCACATAATGACTTCTGAGAGAGAGGTAGCTTTCCGATACCAAGCAGTCAGCTTTGAAAGCATATGTGTACAAGAAATACTGATAATATTCAGTGAGTAATGTGTGTGTGTGTGTGTGTGTATGTGTGAGTGTGTGTGTGCATATAAAATAACAATTAAAGAAAAAGAGCCCAGGAATCTGAGAGGAAAGAGAACATGGGAAAGGGTGAGGGAAGAAAGAGGAGGGAAAAATGATATAACTATATTTTAATTAAAAAAATTTAAAATATGTAAATTTCAATCCCCTAGAATGTCACTACATAATTTGACAGCTATAGTTTTAACTATTAGGAAACTACAGATTCCAATGTGAGTTTTTACTTTCTGTATAGACAAAAATATAGATTTCCCAAGACATTGTGGAATGTATATTAAGCCAAAAAGAACAATTTGTGAGAAGTAATTCTTGATGTTTCACAGTTTTATAATTAAACATTTTTTTCTAATAATACAAGTAGTTTTTCCATGGAATTTTCTAAAACAGATTTTTGAAACCATTGATTGTAATATTTGCTAAATTATTTCTTAAACAATAAGATAAAATATATTAAAATAATATTTGTTATATTAATACTGGCTTTTAAAGATTATAGTAAATATATCATAGTTATAACTTTTAGGTAAAAAAGGAAAATCATTTTATGATGTTTGTCATGATAAATGCAAGAAACTCAAAACATAACAATGAAAAAACTATCAATAAATTTTCTTAACATTTAATGGCATGCTTTAAGTAGTCATATGCTTTAAAAACGTAGTTTTATTAAAGTGTAATTGCAATAGCATTCTATATATATTTAGAGTATATATACCTATGTTTGTTGTTCATATAGAGCATGGTAACCATGTAACCTTAATTCAAATAAGTTAGGAAATAATTTTTATTATTCTCTAAATTCCCTTCATCCTACCTGAAATTAATGATCTAATCCACTTTCAGCCTTTGATCTGATTTCTTGTCCTATAATATACTTATTATGGATATCATCAAAATGGTGTAGTATAGATATCCTTTTAAGATTAAAGAAATGATGAATAAGGTACTTGAGATTCATCATTACTATTATATGAATTAGTAGTTTATTACTTTGTATTAGAGCATATTGAGTTATATTGACCTATCATAATTTGTACATCCATTCCTTCAACTGAGCAACACTGGATTATTTCAGTTTTTGAGGTTATGTAAATATTCAAACATCATTGGGGGGATAGAGATAAAAATTCAAGACAAGGGAGAATCTACCATTATTATTTTGCTAAATGGACATAGTATCATAGGGTTTTTAAATACTTATCTTTGTACTTGTGTATTAGTCTGCTCTCAGCCTTCATCAGAGGGGCTTGCTTTGGCTATGGATGATGAGTAATAAAGAAACAACTGATAAAACTGTAGAGAATTAATGACATTGGAGTCTCTACCCCTAAAGGGGTGATTTATATCACCATCTTACCCCAAGATGTACAGAAAATTACGGAAGAGGGGGAGGAAAGGCTATAAGATCCAGAAGTTGAAGAACTGTTGCATACAGATTAAGAGAGAATAAACAAAACTGACCCTTTTTTCACGTCTTGACAATGTAAAAAGCTCCAATAAATTCTTTATAAATACTCATAAAACTATATGTGAGGCTTGGAGAGATAGATCAGCAGTTAAGAGCAGTGGCTACTCTTTCAGAAGGCCCAAGTTCTACTTCCAGAACCACATGATGTCTCACAACTTTCTGTAACTCTGGTCCTAGAAGTTCTGATGCCCTCTTCTGGCTTCCATGGACACCAGGCATGCACATGGTACATAGAGATACATGCAGGTAAAACACACGCATGCATAAAATAAAATGAAAATCATAATTTAAAAACTTAAAAAACTAATATGTGAGTTTACTGATGTCACAAGACAATATATAACAATAATATTTTGGTATAATAATAATAATATATTATTTATCTAGTTATCTGCGAAAACATGGAGGCAGCACAACTACATTTAAGGAAAAGACAGAAAAAACTTTTGAAAATGGAAAGATATTATTTTCAGAAATGGGCAGTCAAAATTAAATACCATTATGATTATTTTGAAACTTGTATAAACAAGCAAATGATCTAAAATAGCTAAGTGAATTTGAAAGTACTAATGTGGGGATAATTGGTCTTCTTAATTTTCTTTTTTTTTTTTTTTTTGGTTTTTCGAGACAGGGTTTCTCTGTGTAGCTTTGCGCCTTTCCTGGAACTCGCTTTGGAGACCAGGCTGGCCTCGAACTCACAGAGATCCGCCTGGCTCTGCCTCCCGAGTGCTGGGATTAAAGGCGTGCGCCACCACCGCCCGGCCTCTTCTTAATTTTCAATGTTATCACATAGTTACAGTTACAAAGATTTGGTCTTAGTTGTGGAGGGGTCAATATGTAAATAATTAAGAACAAAAGAGAAAATTCAACAGTGCACCAATGATGCAAGTATGGAAAACTAATTTGGGGGTAGTAGATTAAGTACTTGAGCAACTGGATGCCCATAAACAAAGCAAATGAAATGTCACTTAAACCTTATATGTTATAAGTCGAAAAGCTAACTTTTGATAACATAATTAAGGTACAAATGTGGGACTATGCAACTTTAGGAAGAAAATTAAAAAAAAACCAAAACTTGGGATTTCAGGCAATAAGAAAGTTCTCAGATTGACATCAAATACATGCTGCTCCCAAAATATCAATAAAGTGGTCTTTATCAACATAAAAATCACTCCATTAAGAACCCATTTAGAATGACAGGACAACATAAGCACTGGGACAAAACTAAATGAAGGCCACTGTGTAGAATCTACAACAAAACTCAGCAGAAAAAATTCACCAAAGTATCAAGTTGGAGAACTGAGCAAAGAGCAAGGATAATGTGAGATTATCAATCTTGTTAATATTAAATTAATGTAAATTAAAACTAAAATGTGATTTCTAGATATCTACCAGGATGACTATATTTAAAATAAAAATGTCAACTGCAAATGCCATTTTGAGGATATGGAGATTGCAAAAATGGTCAAGTCATTCTGGAAAGTACACTGACAAGATTTACAAACGATTCATTCTTTCTATACAGGAAACAATTGCTCTCTTGGCATGTATCTAATCGATCTGAAAATATGATTACAGAAAATCTGTACATGAATGTTCATAGCAGATTTATTTTTAACATCTCTGAACTACAAATAATCCAGAAGATCTTCAGCAGGTTATTAGTTATATAAACTGTAATACAGTCAATCCATAAAATACTATTTTAGCATTTAAAAGGAAAAAACCTATTGATTCACAGAATTTACTCACTCAAAATGATTACCCACACAAGATTTAAATAAAACTGGGCCAATCAGTATTCCATCATAGGGGAGGGAGGACTCACAAGCTGGCTACCCACTCTGAAGTTCTATTGGCAGCTAATGGTTGACAGGGGAGGGACATACATTTTCTTTGGTGGTGTAGCCTCTGAGAAGATGTACATGGTCTTGTAAATAGCCTCTCACTCATACTACTGTGAGTGGCCCACTGAAACTCATTGCCTCACAAAATCAATCAATCAATTAATTAATTAATTACATGAAAGTAGAAGTGGGGTCTAGTTGGGAGGAAGAGGATCCCAGAGTGTGACAGGAACAGGAGATGGTAATGTGTCATTGGCTCTGCAGCTTGGGTCTCGCTGTCCCTGATACCCAAGCAGGGGATAAGTAGATGCAGAGTCAATGACACAGACTCTAGGGGCTGCAAGCAAGCTCTCATTTATTAAACAAAAGGCTGATATATATATATATATATATATATATATATATATATATATATATATATATATATATATATATATATATATATATCAGCCGTGGTGGTGTTTCTTGGTAGGCTCTGGGTTGTATATCATCATTTTCAAGTTTGGAGTTTATGGATCAGGTTTCCTCTGGCGAGAGTGCTCTCTGTGCATGTCACATCTCATTGTTTGCTTAAGGTGTGGCCCAGTGCTTTGGTCTTACTTGCTTCAGTAATGGGTATGAGCATGACCAAAGTACATGAAATGCACATGTGAAAATTTCATAATGAGAGCCATTTTTATTTATAATGGTGATAATTAATAATTGATAATAGGGCTGGAGAGATGGCTCAGAGGTTAAGAGCACTGACTGCTCTTCTAGAGGTCCTGAGTTCAATTCCCAGCAACCGCATGGTGGCTCACAACCATCTGTAATGAGATCTGGTGCCCTCTTCTGGCCTTCAGGGATACATGCAGGCAGAACATTGTATACACAAGAAATAAATCTTTTTTTAAAAAAAAAAATGATAATAATGTAAAACACAAACATTTTATACCACTGCAAATATATTAGAATGTCCATACCACTTCAAAATAATGTTGACATGAAAGTGATTATTCAGGTTTTAGGAGGACATGAAGAAGGAAAAAGTGGAAATGGTCTTTTCAGAGATGATTAATACATAGTGTATGTGTGTCTGTAAACACCATACTTAACCTTGCTAACGTAAATGGTTAATATGAGTTAGTAGTAGAAGATAATTTTTCAGTTCTGGCCACAAAATGTTGATAATACTTTATTTCCTTGGTGATTTATAATTATTTCAGAGCAGCAACTATTGTGTTCTTCCAATCAGGTTTCTACTAGCTTTTACATTAATGTCAATAATTGAAAAGACTATCTCAGTGTAGAAATTTTGAGAACACTGAAAAAGAGAAAATAAATTATATATGTTCACATGAGAGTCTAAATGAAATTTAGAGACTGCTGAAGAGTCTCTGAGAATTATTAAATAGTAGATTGCATGAGACAATGTTCAAATCTTTGAAAAGTACACATAATTAAGGAATATCTGTTGGAGAGAAGATACTAAAATGTAATGAAAGAAAACATACTTTGAAAAATTGATATGAAACAATGGTAATTTATTTTTCCAAACAGACTTATAAATTAAGTCCTTGTCACATAAAGCAAGGGGAAAGTTAACATGAATTGAAAGAGTACACATTTATAAAGAAGTGATATAATGAACTGATTTTGTCTAATTTTAGAACAATTTTATGTAGAGCAACTGTCAGTCATTTAATTGAAACAGAATGATAAAGGGACTCAAGTGATTATTTTTGTTCGTTTTTATTCTAACTTAACTTTAGCAGAAGTGTTACAGAATGGCCATCTGTCAGATGAGTGTAGACAATAGTGGTATACAATAATAGACATGCCTATGAAAGAAACCAATAAAAGTTACTATAAAAGTAAAATTTATATCAGCAATTGGGGCACACAAAATACTGTGGAAAATTTATGGAAAGACATTGTATAAGTCTAAATTTAATCTGTATATCAAATGGTGACATCAAGAATGTGAAAATAAATCCTATATAAAGCAGAAAATATTTGATATATGAAACCTTATAAGGGTCTAATATTCACAACACATAAGAGACTATTACAGTTCAATACCCAGTAAGATACCTATTATCAATAATCATTGACATTGAAATAATAATAATAATAATAATAATAATAATTCAGAAACCAAATAGCAAGTATTTATGCAGATGTGGAGAAATTGCAACTCTCATACATTGCAAAAGGAGATGCAAAATGATGACCTCACTATGGAAAATACTGTGATAACTTCTAATTAATTTAAATATAGAGTTACGATATAGCCAGCAATCTCACACTTAGATATGCAACACAGAGAATTGATGAAAAAAATGTTCACACAAAAGTCTGTGGATAATTATTCACAGAGGCACTATTCATAACATCCAAAAATATAGAAAGTTCAAAGGTCCATTCAGTGATTCATGGAAAAACAAATACTTTATATCTATAAAATACATCCAAAGAATATCATGAAATCCCAATTCATGCTGGAACATGAGGAAATTTGAAAACAGTATGCACATATGAATGCTCAAACCACAAAAAGCCACATTTTTTTTCTGGTTACAGTTACAGGAAATATCCAGAATAAGTAAATCTATGGTGATAGAAAGTAAATTAAGGATTCCACACTGCAGAAAATAGTGTGATACTTTCTGAGGAGGGGGAAAAAACAAGAAAATGCTTCCATAATATTGGCTCATAGGCAATCCTATTAAGCATTTTCTTAATTTGTGACACAAGTGGGAGGGACTAGCCCATTTTAGGTGGTGCCACCCCTGGGCAGGTGGTCTTGGGGTGTATGGAAAAGCAGGTTGTGTATACCATATGTTGTAGGAAAGTCAGCAGCATTTCTCCATGTTTTCTGTTTCAGTCTCTGCCTTCAGGTTCTGTATTGAGTACTTACCGTGACTTCCCTCAATGATGGATTGTAACCTGAAAGATCAAATAAACCATTCTTCCAAAAGTTGCTTTTGGTCATGGTCTTTATCACAGATATAAGACAGTGGGTACAACCTTTATTTTGTACATTGTGAAAACATTTGTATAAATGGAAGCAGCTATACAAAATTGAGAGCATATGAAATACACCCTCTTAACACCACTGAAATAAAAGTATAATTTAAAATGATAAATGTTTAACTTTATATCATGTGGATTTTATCTCAATAAATGATGAGGCATATCATTTTATAGGAAGTTCTCGAATAAGGAACAAATACTTTAGATTCATGGTTTACCTAAAATTCCTTAACCTGTATTAATTGTATATGAATCCCAGATCTGCCAACATTGAGCTATATAATCTAAGATTGGTCACATAACTCACATACCTCCTTCTTTCTGTCTTGGATTTATCTGCTCTAAATGATTATCATTAATGTGACTGATTTTTTTCTGTTTGTTTTTCGAGACAGGTTTCTCTGTGTAACAGCTCTGGTCATTCCAGAACTCACTTTGTAGACCGGGCTGGCCTTGAACTCACAGAGATCCACCAGCCTGACTCCCAAGCACTGGGATTAAAGGCCTCTGTCACCAGGCCTGGCTGACTGATTTTTTGTAATGCACAGAAAGAAATATTATGGCTACCACTGAGAAGAATGAATACAATGAAATTCAGAAAATGAGCCCAAGATGTGGAAGACATAGAAATCCAGACTTTTAACACATGATAAAAGGAAAGGGGCAAGGAAACTGACATAAACTTTTATTTTTCTCCATGGTCATTGGGTCTGTTTCCTATGAGCTACAAGCACGTGACAGAACATGAGAACTACAAGAAGTCTAGTGTTTGCAGAAGCGTGACATGATCTTCTTAAAAAGAATTTCCCAAATTGTTTATTCAACCTAAAAGAATATTTTGAGGCATTGTCAAATATATCCTTAATGATTACATCTAGTGAATCTTTCTCATTGCTAAAAATTCTTTTGAGAATCAATTAGAATATTTTTATTTGATATTTGATGAACATTTTAATCAGTTTTCCTAGTGTTCTTAACTTTGACCTGGCTGCATTGGGAGAGTGACCTGGCTGCATCGGGAGAGTAACCAGGCAATTAGCCCACTGCGAACATATTTATTTATATATGAGCTTATCTATAAAGTGCATCATTTATTTTTCTTCTGACTTTCTCCATCCATTTTGTTGGATCATGTTTGAAATTTTCTGTAAGTATTGTATATGTGTCCAGAGGCCATTGATAATGTTGGGTACATTTATGAAAACAATTATAACTAAGTAAACAACTCCCTCCTGCTGTTTTGAATAGTAACAGACTCCTTTCCTATTCTAAACATGTGGAGTGTTGTATTGTGCTTTCAAATAGCTTCTGGGTCCAAACCCAGAGGTGACCACATTTCAATGGAGAGTGACAAGATTAAAATGTATATTCAGGAAATGTGATCCTGCAATCAATTTTTACAAATAACTCCCAGTTAAGTTAATGGGAGATGGTGCATGGACAGATTACAGATTTCATGCCATTATGCAGTTTGTTGAGTGATTTTTGTATTCTTTTAGTGGATAAATACAACATTCTACACTTTTTATGCTATTTTTAAAGAGATTGTAGTCTAGTATATTTTGCAATAAAGCTGAGTTACATATTGAGTTGTATAAAAAGATGAAATATAATAAGTAGATAGAAAAAAGCATACTTATGCTGTATTATGACAGAGATGAAGATATATAGTGATATAATTGGAAATATTAGCAGATTTCATGTAAATTAGTTTTGGGGTTTGAATTTATATTATTCTAAAATCAAAATCATATTTTGTTCAGTTATAGTGTATGAAGGAAAAATATAGAGCTTAATCTAAAATTATCTTGAGTTGTTGAAATCAGCTTTGAAAATATAGTTTACAGAAAAAAAAATGAAAGTCCAGTTGTGTTAAGAAACTTCAAGACTACAAATTGAATTGCATGTTCAAAGAAAAGTCTAGATGTGTAGGGACATTTTCAAACGACAAGAATAGTTTAGACAAAGCATGCTATAGTTTCTGTGGTAGGTTCTTTTTTATCATTTAGAAAAGAAACTTGTAAAGGAGGAAAGAAATGCTGTGATTACAGGAGAGTATAAACAAAAATATAAAGAAATATGCAGTAAGTTTTATAGGCATAAAAGCTAAACAACTTATAATAAAAAACACATGAACTATGAACCAATGGCTGAGGGGTCCCCAACTGGATCAGGCCTTTGAATGGGTGAGACAGTTGATTGGCTTGATCTATTTGGGAGGCATCCAGGCAGTGAGACCGGGTCCTGTGCTCATTGCATGAGTTGGCTGTTTGAAACCTGGGGCCTATGCAGGATTGCTTGGCTCGGCCTGGGAGGAGGGGACTGGACCTACCTGGACTGAGTCTACCAGGTTGATCTCAGTCCTGGGGGGGGGGAGGCTTTGCCCTGGAGGAGGTGGGAATAGGGGGTGGGCTGGGGGGAAGGTGAGGAGGGTGGGAGGGGGGAGAACAAGGGAATCCATGGGTGATATGTAGAACTGAACTGTATTGCAAAATAAAAAAAAAAAAAAACAAAAAAAAATAAAGAAATGAAAGAACAGAAAAAAAGCAGCATGAAAGGAAAAACGCTCTCTAAGAAACTACTTTACAGCTTTCAAACATACATATTTTTTTAATTTCCCTAAAATACCAGGTTTATCTATGTTATATTCCTCGGGTAAAGAATGGTACAAAGTGAGAAAGTATATATTAACATAGTGGTCTGAAATAACATTTTCTTCTGTAATTTATACTTTTGCATCCATTTACTATTTTAAACTTATAAGTATACATTTAAGTGCTTGAAATTATTATATTAAGAAGTTTACATTTTCTCCCAGGAGTGTAAAAGCACTTAATTTTTAAAATAATTTATTATGAAATGGCATCTCATTTTCTCATTTCTGATTACTCTATCCTTGTGACAGCCAGGAACCACATTCATTACAGGGGGTTCACAAGTTATAAACTTCCTTAAGAAAGCTTTTGGTTCTCATACAAACTCATTCACCTGGGCATATTTTATTGACCACTTTCCAAATTCAAACTATCTCATTCTTTTTCTAATTCTATGAACATTTTCACTTCTGCCCAGGGCCTCATATTCTATGTTTGTAAAATTAAAGTATTATTAATGTGTCTGTGCTGTGGGATGTTCTGTATGGCAAATGTGTTGCTGATTGGTCAATAAATAAAACACTGATGGGCCATTGGCTAGGCAGGAAGTGTAGGCGGGACAGGGAGGAGAATAAAGCTGGAAAGTGGAAGGCTGAGTCAGAGAGACACTGCCAGCTGCCATGATTAGAAACAGCATGTGAAGATGCCGGTAAGCCACGAGCCATGTGGCAAGGTATAGATTAATGGAAATGGATTAATTTAAGCTATAAGAACAGTTAGCAAGAAGTCTGCCGCGGCCATTCAGTTTGTAACCAATATAAGTCTCTATGTTTACTTGGTTGGGTCTGAGTGGCTGTGGGACTGGCGGGTGACAGAGATTTGTCCTGACTATGGGCCAGGCAGGAAAACTCAAGCTACATGTCTGTTTAATACCTTAAGGTATGAACATAGTTGAGCATGTTCCGCCTTGGTGCAGTGGGAAGGGGCTTGGACCTGCCTAGGCTCAGTGTGCCAGGCTCTGCTGACTCCCCATGGGAGACCTTGATTTCAGGGATGTGGAGATGTGGGGTGGCTTGGGAGAGAGGGCTGGGGGTGGGAGGAGGGAGGAGGCAGGATCTGTGGGTAGTATGTAGAGTGAGTAGAAAATTTCTTAATAAAGAAAAATGAAAAAAATAAAATTGTAAAACCTAATCTGTATTACATTAAAAAAATACCTTAAGGCATTCTCAAAGATCCTAAATATATGTTGCAAAGATTTAGCCTTATGATAAATTGCACAATGTAAAATGATTTTTGTTATTTTGCTTATGTGTTTTTGTTTTGTTTTGCTTTCTTGATACAATTTCTTTTTTTTTTTTTTTTTTTTTTTTCGAGACAGGGTTTCTCTGTGTAGCTTTGGAGCCTGTCCTGGAACTCACTCTGTAGCCCAGGCTGGCCTCGAACTCACAGAGATCTGCCTGCCTCTGCCTGCCTCTGCCTGCCTCTGCCTCCTGAGTGCTGGAATTAAAGGCATGTGCCACCACTGCCCAGCTTTGATACAATTTCTTACAGCCCAGCTGGTTTCAAACTCTACCGATAACTCAGAATTCCTGATTCTGCCTCTACATCCCAAGTTCTGGTATTATAGGAATGTGCCAATGTGCCCTTACACCTGGCTGCATAATGTAAAAATTTACTGATCCTATGCTGAAGTTGTATTATGGTCCTTTCTTTCTTGCTTTCTTTCTTTCTTTCTTTCTTTCTTTCTTTCTTTCTTTCTTTCTTTCTTTCTTTCTTTCTTTCTTTCATTTGTGTGTGTGTGTGTGTGTGTGTGTGTGTGTGTGTGTGTGTGTTCGTCATTGTGTTTTGCCCTCATCAAAATTTACATCAAAGTAATGCAAGACTAGGAATGAAGTGCCAAAGAGTGAAAACCTGTTCCTCAGTAGCCAGTATCATGTGGAGAAACTGTAAGGATTTCATAATATTAAATATTCAGTAGAAATACACACAAGGAGAGATAATATTTATACTTACTTCATTTTCATTCAAGTTTTTATGTTGGTGACATGATATCCAATAAATTTCATAAGATAGTATTAAAGAAAGTAACAAGAACTGTTATACTGGCTAATGAAGTCAGTCTGCAAACACATAGAGCACACATGGAAACTAGAGAGGTAACATTGTCTAACTTACAGCTATGGGTGATAATGTTTCCTTTTCAGCTTTCTGTGCATCTAAAAGTGGCTTCTTAAAGATAACATGTACCTCTGCTTTACCCCAAGCCTTTACACAGCCACTGTTACTTTCATACATTTCCTTTGAAACACAAGCATCTGTCTGCTTCTGTAGGAACAGGTCTATTTATAATTACAGAATCATGGCCTTTGCTGGATGAAATATTCATGTGTGCTCCACTGCCAAACTGCACTTATGGCCTAGTAAACTGCAGACATTATCATATTAAAAGCGATTTAGAAACATGGTTCATGCCAACTTAATAAAAATGTCATTTTCAATATTGTTTAAGAGCACTAGTTTAACAACTTTTACAACATTTGGCCACCAAAATGTATTTATTATCTACAGGGTATTTACAAAACTGAAAATGGAAATGAAAGGGAAATCGTTGAACTCAGTCATGTAACTCCTGAGTAATGAAAAAGTGGTAATAGATGGTCTCTATCCATTTATAGGAAACCTTAGAATATGGAAATAAGCTGAAGAATTTGGACCCTCAGCTGGTAATCCCTGGCACATTCATACACTGCATTGCCTTGCTCTCTATTAAACTGTATAAAGGCATCAATGGATATATTGACATATTGTTTGATGGGAATATATTTATCAAAAATTAGTACCAGGATGTGTTATTCTCTATACTAACACCTAGAGTATATGTCTTTTTGTTGTTCAAACAGGTCAAATAAAACTTTATATAACCATATACATATTTAAATTTGAAGATTTTATTGTGAATAATCCAGATACAGGTGTGACTTTTTGGATCATTTAATACAATTTTAATCTTGCTTCTGTACCCATGTGAATGAGTTTGCATTTGAACCAAGTGCTATCTTGAGGAAAATTATGCATTGCAAAACATGTATAATGACTTCAGGGTACATGGCATTCACAAGGATAGAATCATCCACAATGAGAAAATGAGATACCATTTCATAATAAGTTATTTCAAAATTTAAGTGTTTTCACACTATTGGATGAAAAATGTAATGCCACAGACTTTTAGTGAGAGCATTTCTATTTCCCTTGCCTTTGTCCTTTTCTTCCTTTCATTTTATTTCCTTTGTTGGGAGCACTTAGGCAATAGAGTACAGAGTTATTCACTGTACAATAGAAGTTGATACACAAAGAGCAAGCTTATGTTTGTGGATTGTATATTGAACAAGGTAAGTATAGTATTATTTCTTCAATTACTTCTGTGAAAATATCTCTAAAATTTTTAAATTTTATTTTAATTTATGTGTATAGGTATTTTTGCCTACAAGTATTTCTGTTAACCAAGTGCATGCATTTTTCCCACAGAGGCCAGAAGAGTACATTGGATCTCCTGCAACTGGAGTTACAGATGGTTATGAGCTACAATGTGGGTGCTGGGAATTGAACCCATGTCTTTGGAAAGAATAGCCAGAGAATAGCTCAACCACAGAGTTATCAATTCAGCTATTTACTGAGATATCTAAAGAAGAACTAACCATAATCCAAGTGCTATAGTTTCAAAGATTACCTGATCAGATAGTTTCACTTATATAAATTTTGGCTACCAAAGATTTGCTGTTTTAGTTGTTTCTTGAGATTCTAGAATTAAAATGTTCTGACTACCAAATTCATGTTTCAGAAATGGAAATAAATTTTTTTCTTAATTGCTCTGGAATAATCCTCTTGTACACTGTAAAGACTTGTCACTCAAATTGATTTAATAAGGCACTGATTGGCCAGTAGCCAGGCAGGAAGTATAGGCAGGTCAACCAAACTAAGAATGCTGGGAAGAGGAAGGCCAGAGTCAGGGGTAATCAGCCAGACACAGAGGAAGCAAAATGAGAATGCCAAACTGAGAAAAGCTACCAAGCCACATGGCTAAACATAGATAAGAATTATGTGTTAATTTAAGTGTAAGAGCTAGTTAGTAATAAGCCTGAGCTACCAGCTGATCATTTATAATTAATATTCAGCCTCTGTGTCGATTACTTAGGAAGCTACTGCTCAGTATTTGAAAGTTGCTAGTAGAACAGAAGCTTCTCTTTACATTTAATTCAAATTAAACATGTTATATAGAACATAAGATTGTATTTAATAGATGATAGATTTAATAAATAATCATTTTAAATAGATCACAGTAGTGAATTATTATACTTCAGTGTTTACTCAACAACTTTGGAACCACTTAAAAAAGTGTGGTGTTTAATAGATACAGTGAAAGTTTGTACTATGTAGCTTTCATGTTTTACATTTCAAAAAGAATCATGTGTTTAATAAGTAAAAGCAAAATTAAATTGACCTCTACCAATTTGACTCATAAATAATGTGATGCCAAGATCAATGTTCTGAATTATTACTGACAGCACATTATTTCTAGTAAAATGAAAAGAAAATCCAGGAATATAGTAGGGTAATATAATTCTAACTTACACATACATTTATTTACATACTAAGTAGATGATATTCCTTTAAATGGGGAATGGAGTATGAATTTCTCTACAAATAATAGTACAATTATTAGGAGTAAAGACAGAGTGCTGAAAAGATGCAGGTTCTTATTTTATACCCTAGCACTAAGTTTCTGTAGCCATTTTGCTTATTTAAGTGTCAGATCCTTCAATTCTGAAAGCAAAAAATTCAGATGTAACCATCTTTAAGATCTCTGCCACTTGGCTATGGTTTGGATCTGAAATGTTCCCCAAATACCTGTTTGTAAAAGGCTTTGTCCCTAGATTGGCACTTTTGGTAAGTGGTAGAAATTTGTGGCTTAATAGAATATCTTTAAGATATTTACTGCAATTTGTTGCTTAGAAGAAAGTCACTAGTCCCACCTACATCCTAAGCAAGGAGATTCTGTACGGATACAATCACCAAGTATCATGGAAGCCATTTACAGTATGCCAATTACAAAAGAAATATAAAAGGAAAATTGTGCTTTGCTATTTTTTCCTTCTGTCCCTTTCTTTTCTTCATCTCTATTTCCACCGTTTTGTCCTCATCTCCACTCTCTTTCCCCATACCTGTACTCCCTTTTCTTTCTAATCATTTTATCTATTATCAAAATGTCATTGTGGTTGAAACACAGGTGCTATGTCCACATATGTAAATAAGGAGCTGAATTAGAGGTGATGTGTGATACAATTACATGTAATATCTTAAAGGCAAATAATTGGCACTTTACTAGAAGATGAAATGCTAAAGAATTATATGAAAATTTTTACAGTGATTATACTAATGTCTGTATTTACGTGAAAAGTTCTCTGTTCAAAATGTTGCCTTGAATTGCAATTTTACAAAGCTGTAACTATTTTCAAGTGAAAATTGATTTGTTCTTTTATTAAACTTTTAAAATTCTCATTTAATTTTATTTATATTTATAAACATACCTAAAATATGACAGCAAAAGAAATATATTTAACAATTTGAAGGAAACCTTATTTTACACAGGATTTTCAGAAATCTTTTTAGAATTATTTTACCACTGTTTCTATTTCAAATTTTGTATTTTCTAACAAAATAAAAACTATATAGTTATTTAGTAAAATGACAATGTATCTACACCAATGGATGAAACTGAGAAGGTTATATTTATATATTTCATAAAATAGATGTAATATATGTAATATTAATTTTGAGAGTGACCTAGGATATACAATAGAGGGGTAGGGGAAGACCATGTCTTGACTAGACATCTCATGCTACCAAGTAAAACCTCCTGTTCCAGGAATAGTTTACATCTTATTAAATCATTGGCCCAAAGTGCCCCATCACAGGCTGTTGCCAAAGTGTGCTTTAGAATTTCTGATTGCTAATAAAGAAATGACAGGTGCTAAGACATATTGGATTATGAAAACTGCTGGATTAAACCAGCCTATTCATTTAAAAAGTGTCTTGACTTCAAAATAGAAGTCAAAAGGTGTGTTACTTTGAGGTAGAAGTTATGCTTTTATTTCCACAGGAAATGAGAGGCTGTGCATTCATTCTAAGTTGATATAGATCAGGTTTGATCAGGGAAGACTCCCTGAAAGTCCTAACTAGAAACATAAAGAAATAAACCTAAAAGAACTACAAGGTACTGAACTTGATAGAAGAGAAGACAGGAAGTAGTCTGGAATGAATTGGCACAGGAGACCACTTCCCAAATATAACATGAGTAGCACAGACACTGAGAGCAACAATTAATAAATGGGACCTCCTGAAACTGAGAAGCTTTTGTAGAGCAAAGGACACGGTCAATAAGACAAAATGACAGCCTACAGAATGGGAAAAGATCTCCACCAACCCCACATCTGACAGAGGGCTGATCTCCAAAATATATAAAGAACTCAAAAAGCTAGACTTCAAAATACTGAACAATCCAATTAAAAATGGGCTACAAAACTTAACAGAGAATTCTCAACAGAAGAATCTCAAATGACTGAAAGGCATTTAAGGAATTGCTCAATATCCTTGGTCATCAGGGAAAGGCAAATCAAAACAGCTCTGAGATACCGTCTTACACCTGTCAGAATGGCTAAGATAATAACAAAACAAAACAAAAGAAAACTGAAGATAGCTTATGTTAGAGAGGATGTGGAGCAAGAGGAACACTCCTCCACTGTTGGTGGGAATGCAAACTTGTACAGCCACTCTGGAAATCAGTATGGCGGTTTCTCAGAAAATTGGAAATAAGTCTTCTTCAAGACACAGTTACACCACTCTTGGGCATATACCCAAGGAATGCTCAATCTTACCACAAGGACACATGCTCAGCTATGTTCATATCAGCATTATTTGTAATAGCAAGAACCTGCAAACAACCTAGATGCCCCTCAACTGAAGAATGGAAAAAAAAATGGCACATATGCACAATGGATTACTACTCAGCAGTAAAAAACAATGCTATCAAGAAATGTACAGGCAAATGGATGGAACTAGAAAATATCATCTTCAGTGAGGTAACCCAGACACAGAAAAACAAACATAGTATGTACTCACTCATAAGTGGATATTAATGAGAGGGAAGGGATGGCCAGACTGCAACCCACAACTCCAGAGAGGCTAGCTAACAGGGAAAGACCCTAGGAGGGACACATGGGTGACCCTTCAAAGGAGAAGTGGATGAGATCTACATGAGCAGACTGGGTGTGAGAGGGTGGCAGAGGGCGAGGAGTGGGGGATGAGAATATATGGAAATGGGAGAGTCAAGCTGGAACAAGGACAGAGTGGTAGGGCAGGGAGGAAGATACCATGATAGATGAGGATATCATGGTAATAGGAAGAGGCAGGGTTCTGGGGAGGCTCTCAGAAAATCTACAAGGTTGACCCCAACTTGGTCTGCTGGCAATGGTCCAGAGGGTGCCTGGACTGGTCTACTCTGGTGACCAGTCTAGCATATAACCTAGCTGTCATCATAGAGCCTTTGTCTAGTGACTGATGGATGCAGATGCAGAGATTCATGACCAGGCACCAGGCTGAGCTCTGGGAATCCAACTGAATAAAGAGAGGAGAGATTCTGCAGGAGAGGGACGACGAGGTCGTGATGGGAGGATGTGCAGAGATGACCGGCCACACTAGTGGAAGCCCGTGAACTGTGGACTGGTGGCTGTGGAGCCCCCATGGGACTGGACTAGGCCCTCTGGATATGGAAGACAGTTGTTTGGCATGAACTGTTTGGGGGGCACCCAGGCAGGGGGATCAGGATCTGTTCCTGGTCTATGGGCAGGCTTCTGGGAATCTGGTGCCTGAGGTGTGACAACTTTCACAGCCTTGGTGCAGTAGGAAGGGGCTTGGACCTGCTTAGGCTCAGTGTGATGGGCTCTGCTGACTCCCCATGGGAGACCTCGATTTGGAGGATGTGGGGATGTGGGTGGCTTGGGAAAGAGGGCTGGGGGTTGGGAGGAGGTAGGAGGGGGTTCTATGGATAGTATGTGGAGTGAGTAGAAAATTTCTTAATAAAGAAAAATAAAAAAAGAACTACAAGGTATGGTGCATATTTTACCTGTTTTAACATAAAACAAAAAATTATTTTTTGTTGATTTGTGTACAATGCACAGTCTATACTTGTATTAATGCAAATATGTATGTTACCTTTAAAAATTTACGTATTTTCAGAGCAAGCGGACCAGACACCAATAAAAATCCATGTGATCCAGCATCCAGAATAGCTTTAAGACAGATGACTGAGATAATCTAGCCTTACAGAATACTCCAACTGACTTAACAACTATCCTGATTTTCTCAAGTTTTTCCCAAAGATTCCAATGTCCCCAAACTACAGTAGGTATTCTAGAGAACAATGCCCACAGTCCCAAAAGATGGGTATTTTTTTTAATCATTTAAGGAGTACTGGTTACAAGCTGTTATTGGTCATAATAAAAGAAAAAAAGGGTAAACAAAAGAATTAATTCAAAGATTTCTTTCAAAAAAAGGGGGAAATATCCCTATTATATAGGAATGATAGGAAAAAGATAGACTATTGAATCTACTTTAATCCAAGAAAACAGTGATTTATCTCAAAATACTTTACATTGGTATGGATTTTGGTATATTGATAGAAATTTAAAGTTATTTTTGTTATACTATATGTATGTTTCTACTCTTATTTAGGGTACTGTGCCTATGCAACTCATTTAAAATGTAATGTATAATTAAGAAATACAGGTTAGTAGTTAGTCATCTACAATAATCAAACTTGTAGTTATATTAGGTATGGTTTTAAAGATTAAAAATATATATTTAGGTAGATAGATGGTCTTCAAACACTTTAAAGATCTACAGAATATGTCATTTAAATGTTTTAATAACATAATACTTTTATTGACAGTGAGACACATCTGATCCTGGCAGAACAATTTACTTCAAAGATGATTGGCATTGAAGAAACTCTGCAAGGATTTTACTTTTTTTGTGGCAAAAGATACCCTTTTGGGCAAAGAAACTGCCTTTGCCTCAGTTGCTGACAGTATACTGTTCAAACTGGACCAACAAGATGCAAAAGAAAGTGACTGGTAAACTTTGCTAGGACAAGATAGGACAGCCCTTCAAAATTTCCTACTTCTCAAAAATATCTATAAGATAAACTAGACCTGTAGGCCAAAGATGAATACCCCCACATTACAGAAGAACCAAGGGTGACTGTCCAGGCAGCCAGATGTCCCTGTCATTAGGTAACACTTCATCCTTCTGGTGTCTTTGACAAAGTTGAAGTCTAAATCATCATAGTTAAGTTTTCCTTAGTTATGAGAAAAGGTAAATTAGGTATAAAACTTTAGACTCACAAAGGTAAGAGAAATAATAGAATAATTTCTAGAAATTTGCCAAATACAAATGGACTAGATATTGCAACTGTAATTCTTTCTTAATAACTATTTTTGTTGTGTATAATTTTACTATGTTAACATTAAAACCTTGCTTTTTAATTAGACAAAAGTGGGGAAATGTGGAATATTCCTTTACACTGTGTGAATATATGTTACTGTGATTGTTTTAATAAAGAAGCTGACTGGCCAATAGCTGGACAGCATAAAGTTAGGCAGGAGAACCAAGCTAAGGACACTGGGAAGAAGAATAGTGGAGTCAGAGGAGTTGCCGGCCAGACACAGAGAGGAAACAGGAGGTGCAAAATGAAAGTGAGGTAACACCACATGGCAGAATGTAGATTGATATAAATGGGTTAATTTAAGTTGTAAGAGTTAGCTAGAAACAGGCCTGAGCTATTGGCCAAGCATTTATAATTAATATTATGTCTCCATGTTGGTTATTTGGGAACTGGCAGGTGGGAAAGAAAAGTCTGCCTTCATCATTGCCTTGCTCAACCCTCCTCAGAGAAGCTTCTTATTGCTGTAGATGGGAACTAACACAGAAATCAACAACTGGACAATGTGCAGAGGAAAAGAGACTTTGTATCACTTAATCCTAAATGAGATGTTTTCATCAAAGCCTTCCCCTCAGGGCCTAGGGATCTATGTGGAACATCAGGGAGGAAGATTTTAAGGGGCAGAGCAGATGGATGACTCCAAAGAAACAGTTTTCTCCAGACACAATTGAACTGATACACATATGTACTCAAAGATTTTGTGATATCATGCACAAATCTTGCACAGCATCAAGTCATACATGGTACCCAAGCACAGAAAGGGGGAAGTGAACATAGACTCAAACCCCTAATGAAGAAGCTATCTGCAATTAATACTGCTGACAATGGTAAAGCAATTTTTCTCTAGTGGAATTGCATTGGGTATGTTAACCACATTTCAAGGCAGGCTTGAAAACAGAGTGGTTTGCCAACACAAAACTAACTCAATGGTACTTTTGTAGACATTTTGTTTCATTTTGCTTTGTTGGGCATTTTTCGTCTTATTGAACTTTTGCTTGTTTGTTTTGATTTCCATTTTTGTGTTTATGTGATGTGATGTGTGTGTGTGTGTGCGTGTGTGTGTGTGTGTGTGTGTGTGTGTGTGTGTGTGTGTGTGTATGTGTGTGTGTGTGTTTTGTTGTTTTGTTTGATTGTTTTAAAGGGAGAGACAGAGAAAAATCATGCAGCTATGAAGATAGGGAGGATCTGGGAGAATTGTGTTGGGGAAATACAGTAAAAATACATGACATGAAATTTATTTTTCAATAAAATTCTATACACACAATTGTATAGTTTATGAAACATTAAAGAAAAAAGAATAAATACTCCACTGATGGTGTAATCACAGTTTCACTGTAAATTTTAATTAATTTTAAGTTATTAGCTAAATTATTTGCTCTAACATCCTTTAAAAAGTAGGAGATACTATTTAAATTTGCTATTGTCCACATGTTTATTCTCATTATGTGGCCAAATTTTAATCAAAAGTGTTTAATAGCCTATATTTTAAAATATTTTATTTTAAATATTTAAATATATATTCTCAAAAGAAATGTAATTGTTCTGAAACAACATTTCTTCTAAATTTATTGAAAAGACTACAAAAGCATACTAAGTGTATTGCATAAGGTACATAGAATTAGCATGAAGCTAATCTGAAATAAAGGAATATATAATTATTTTTGAATAAAAGTTGAGTAAATTTAAATACAGTTTTTTGCATCACAATTTGGATAATAATACCAGTGACATTTCTAGTGGAATTTCATGATTTACATTTTTGAAAGTATATCTCTTAGTGTTTAACTTTTTGAAGGATAGAGGTTCTTTATAAGATGGAGTTCCCCAAAATAATTTTTTCATCCAATGTTCAAGATATTTATCATCTCCTGCTTTTATGTTATATTATTTTGAAAACCAACAACAGTGAAAAAAATGTAACTTTACTAATGTGACATTTGACTTCAATATAGATGTATTTTTCCTTCAGGTTCAAAATTATCATGTAAATTGAAGACTGTAATTGTTTATATCAAGGTGAAATATAAGGAACCCAGACTGAAATTTATATATTTATATATGTATTTGTGGGGCTTGCTATTCAAACTCAATGCATGCATATATGTATATATGTTTGTTTTTAAAGACAGGGTTTGTCTGTGTAGCCCTGGCTGTCCTGGAACTCTCCCTATAGACCAAGCTGGTCTGAAACTCAGAGATCCACTGATCTCTGATTCTTAAATGCTGAGATTAAAGGCATGTGCTACCACAGCCCAACCGATTACAAAATTTTTAAATGGAGAAGGTGCAAGTACATCTATAACACATAATGCAATTCATTTAAAGGAAATCTAAACAACATAAGATAATCATTAATTTTAAAAGTAGTTAATATATCTAATACATGCAAAAATAACTATAGTGATGTCACATTTATGGGTATATTTCAATGAAGGGCAGTCTTCATCCTCTCTGTATCTTTTAAGATATTAGTAAGTCAGAGTCAGTTCAAACAGTAAGAAACTTAACATTCAAGATGTAATAGCATAAGACAGCAATATTTGATATTTTATGCTAATTCAGTATAGGAAAAGAAGAAAATGCAGCAAGCATATGTTATATCTGCCCATTTTTTTGTTTTGTTCTTGTGTTTTAGAAATAGAGTGTATCATTTTTTTTCAAATTCATGGCCCTGTGTTTGCTTTCTATCCCTGTTATAAAACATCATGACCAAAAACAACTTTTGGAGGAAAGGGCTTATTTCAGCTTCTAATTGAAGTCCATCACCTAGAAAAATCAAGGCAGGAACTTAAGACAGGAGCCTGGAAGCAGGAACTGAAGCAGAAATCATGGAAGAATGCTGCTTACTGGCTTGATCAGGCCATGCTTTATACAACCCAGGACCACCTACCTTAAGTGGGCTAGGTGATCCCACACCAACCCTTAATCAAGAAAGTGCTTCAGTTAGATTTCCCTTAGGTACATATGCAAACAATTTCTCAGTTGAGGTACTCTCCTCTCAGATAACCTTATTTCAGGTCAAGTTGAAAGAAAAATAATCTAACCAGGAAATCCTGCGAACTTCTAAAAGTTACCTATTTATCAGTAATCTTGAACCTTGAAACACACATTTATAATGGTATTTTATAAAATTGTATGGTGACATTCCCTGATAAGTTCATTTATTCTTATTTATGTTTATCTTTGACATTAACACACAGATGTGGCCAGTAACAGCATCCTTACCACACATCATGGTATGTTCTACTTTTTTAAGTTTATATTTAAAGTTACTATATTTGGCATATTGTTTTCTGGAATTTTGCTTTGATTGGTTTGCAAGAAACAAAATGCACTCTGGTTGTGGACAGCTGTAATTCAACATATGGGAGACTGAAACAAGAATATTGAGATCATGCCTCAAATTCTCCCTAAAGTCCTTTCCATATTGATGACATTCATATGGACTCTCATTACATCAATTAAATGATGATAATATCTAAAGGTTCTTACACAGTGATTATAAATATTTGGTTTCTTTCTTGGTTGACAACACATGTGGATTCAAAGTTGAGTTGTGTGGAAATTGTCCCTGATTTGTAGCATTTGGAGGCTTCTCTTCATTGTTAAATCACACCTACAGACATGTTTGTCCTTCCTGAAAGTTTCCTTTACAAGCAGCATTTCATTTTTTTCTGGATTCATCTTTGTGATTTAACTTACCATTCTGGGAAATCCTCTTTCTTCCTCCCCAGCAGGATCCATGCCTCTTCAGTGAAGTCTACACTCACTCCTTGAAGGTCAGTAACTATTGTGGGTATATTCTCAAGAACTCCATGCTGCCTGCTATGTAATCATCATCACTCTGAATTCCAAACAGGAAAATAAGATCAAGAGAGATGGGGAAGGGAGGAGTAGACATCTAACTGAAAACACTTTTATGCAGAACTTCTTCTTTCTGGGAAAGCCTAAATCAACTTCATAAATTATCAAACAAAAATCTGGTAATAACTACTATTTTAAGTATTTTATTCTAGGAAACAGATATCTTAATTGCTTCTTAAAATTTGCCTTTTAAATGGCATGTATACATTTTAAATAGAAATTTATTATTTTTTAAAATTGCACTTTTATTAATTGTTTGAGAATTTTGTACAGTGTATTCACCACCTTCACCCCTTCTCCCCAAACTTCTCCCATTTCTACTTTCTCTCCTCTCTCTTCTATACTCATAAAACTTCTTGGGGGTATTTTTTGTTTATTTCCTATTACCTCCAGTTTATGTTGCCCAAATACTCCAAGAAGTGAAGCCTGCCCTGGGGTATGTTGTCCTGCAAGGGGTGATTGAGTTTTTGTTTAAGATAGTCTCCTCTGTCTTCACAAATCATTCTACTGGAATATTCTTTCAATTAAAAATAAGCTAAAGGAAATTGTTTATTATGAACAAGATTATATAATCTATTTTCATTAGCTAAAAATATTCACAAGGACACAATTGGTAAACTGCAGCACATGAATATTGTCATAAATCTATATTTTTGGCTTTGAAGGCTTATTTATTTCTAGTCGTAATTTTTGGTTAAATGGTGATCATTGTTTAAATGTCTATGGTAGCAAAAGATTTCTCATGGATACAATTGACAGAAAAACAAAAACAGAGAAGTATATTTGTAACCATCATGCCTAGGGCAGAAAATTATCAAATGAGAAAATTATCATCAAAAAAGACTTCAAAATAATTGTTTAAGAAATAAGCATTTGTTAGTAAAGTTGCTATCAATTTTATGAAGTTAGTTAGGGGAAAATAATTTTATTAATATATGAAAAATTGAAGCTGTGTATAATTCTTAAGAGGGAATTTAAAAATATCACAATTATTATATTAGAAAATAGATTTATTTTAGTCCAACAGGGTTATAAACATTGACAAATATAAAAATTCTCTGCAAACCAGTCACCAGGGAAAAGAGATCATCTGATATTTGCAAAGAATATTTATAATGCATGCTAAAATTAATATTTAGCAAACCATATAAATAATTAGTGTGCAGTTGAGGGTTTATTTGATTTAATATTTCTGTGGTCATTTCAAAGTTCTTTATAAATAAATAAGGTAATAATTACTGAAAAAAGTGTAAGCATCCCAGTGCCTTCCTCTGGAAAATGTCTTAATTATTATCTGTCTATCTGATTTCATGTCTGTGAATAAAAATAACAATATATATGCATTACTGAAAAGTAGTTGATAGGCACAGGAGAGGACTTTCTGAACAGAACACTGATAGCACAAGCACTAAGATCAACAATTAACAAATGGGACCTCTTGAAACTGAAAAGCTTCTGTAAGGCAAAGGGCATTGTCAATTGGACAAAACAGCAGCCAACAGAATGGGAAAAGATTTTCACCAACTTCACATCTGACAGAGGGATAATATCAAAAATATATAAGAACTAAAGAAACCACACATCAACAAGTCAAACAACCAAATTAAAAATTGGGGTACAAATCTAAACAAAATTCTCAACAGAAGAATCTCAAATGGCTAAGAATACTTAAAGAAATGTTCAAAATCCTTAGTCATCACAGAAATGCAAATCAAAATAACTCAGATTCCACCTTACACCTGTCAGGATTGCTAAGATCAATAACACAAATGACAGCTAATGATGGCAAGGATGTGGAACAAGGTGATCACTCCTCCATTGCTGGTAGGAGTACAAACATGTATAGCCACTTTGGAAATCAATATGGAGATTCCTCAGAGAAATGAGAATCTATCTACTTTTTGGGGGATGTGGGGATGTGGGGTGGCTTGGGAAGAGGGCTGGGGGTGGGAGGAGGGAGGAGGGAAGGTCTATGGATAGCATGTGGAGTGAGTACAAAATTTCTTAATAAAGAAAAATGAAAAAAATAAAGAGAAGAATCTTAAAAAAAACAGCTATACCCCTTTTGGGGCAAAGGACAAGCTATATCCACAAGGATACTTGCTCAGTTATGTTCATAATGGCTTTATTCATAGTAGTCAGAAACTGAAAACAACTTAGATGTCCCTCGACAGAAAAATGAATAAAGAAAATGTGGTACATGTATACAATAGAGTATTGCTCAGCTGTTAAAAACAATGACATCATGAAATTTGCAAGTAAATGAATGAGACTAGAAAAAAATCATGCTAAATGAGATAACCCAGACTGAGAAAGACAAATATGGTATGTATTCACTTACAAACTATTAAGTAAGTGATAAGAAAGCTATCATTTGCAGACCTACAGAGATTAGATAAAGAGGAGGCCTCTAGTGGGTACACATGGAACTCCCTGGGAAGGGGAAATAGAATAAATTTTCAGTGGACTGGGGGCCAGTGGGGATTGTAGAAAAGTGTTCAAGTGTGGGGGTGATGGGATGGAGGGAGAGAATATGGGGAAAGACATTTGGAATTGAGAGGGTGGGGGAATTGAGGGCCTGTGTGGAAACCTAGTGTGGTGTAAACTTCCTGGAATCTATGAGGGTGATCCAAATAAGAACTCCTAGTATTAGGGGGAAAGGAGTCTTAACTGTCCATGTCTTCTAGTGAGGTAAGGTTGTCAGTGTCAGGACTGCTTTGCATTTGGTTGAGTTGTTGGCCAAGGGGGTCCTGTGAAGATCCCTGAACAACCCAGGTTGATGCCTAGAGGGAAGCTGTCTGCAAATGCATAGAAGACCCTATTACCAAGAACGACATCAACACAGCTCACTGAATGTAGAGAGCTTGAGTTGGTGCCTGCATGGAGCCTTCATACCTACGTGCTAGTCTCTTTGGTGTGGAAAGGTATTTTGCAGACTAGAGAAAAAAATCTGGACACTAACCCAGCCACAAAACCTTTGACCTACAATCTGTTCTGCCTACAAGATGTGCTATGACAATGGTAGCCCAGAACTTGGGGAATGGACAACCAATATCTGATTTAACTTGAGGCCCACTCCACAAGAGGAAGCTTGTGCCCAACACTGCTTTCATGGTCTGAAACAGGAGATTGCATGGATCAGAGACATAGGGTAGAACCAATCTTGACTGACCTAAAGCAAAGCAAACAAAAAAAAATCAATGAAATTATTTCTAATGATATTCTTCCCTACTCATAGATCAGTACCTTGTCAAGTAAATACCAGAAAGGCTTAATCCAGCAGTAGATGGAAGGGGTTGCAGAGACCCACAGGCAGACATTATGCAGAGAGAGAGTCTAAATGGGAGGTCTCCATCAGGTCCCTCCCCTCGGAGCTCATGGAACTCCATGCAAGAGAGGGAGAAAAGATTTTTGGAGCCAGAGGGAATGGAGGAGGACACCAAGAGAACATGTACTGTGGATATCGATCACTCTGTATGCTGTGAATGTATTGCTCTGATTTGGCTGATAAATAAAATGCTGATTGGCCAGTAGCCAGGTAGGAAGTATAGTATAGGTGGGATAAGCAGAGAGGAGAATTCTGGGAGATGGAAGGCTGAGTCAGAAGATGCTACCAGCCCCTGCTGCCATGAGAAGCAAGATGTAAAGTACCGGTAAGCCACAAGCCACATGGCAAATTATAGATTAATAGAAATGGGTTAATTTAAGATGTAAGATCTAGATAACAAGAAGCCTGCCACGGCCATACACTTTATAAGTAATATAAGTCTCTGTGTGTTTACTTGGGTCTGAGTGGCTACAGGCCCGAGCAGTACTAGAGAAAACTCCAACTACAAACATGGCCCAGTAAATCAAGTAAGCAGGCCTCATATGGACTCACAAAGACTGACAAGGCAAGACCAGGTCCTCTGCAGATATGTTGTGGCTGTTAGCTTGGTGTTTATGTGGAAGTCATTTCCTGCTCTTGGGATTTTTTTTCCTCCTGTTGGGTTGCATTGTCCAGCCTTTGTGCCTTGTCGTACTGTTTCTCGTTTTAAATTTTCTCTTTTGAGAATTTTATAGATGTATAAAAATATGATATTTACTTCTCTCTTTCCCTTTTGTACTCTACTTATCTACCTAACACGTTTCCAATCTCAATCTTGTGTTGTGTTTTGAAAACCCATTGATTCCTGTTAATGTTTCCAATAAGCATAGCTATGAGATCATTTACCGGAGCATGAGAATTTCTGCATCCTCAAGAAAAACTGGTGGACCAGTCTAATTCTTCAGTTATCCTTTCTAGTTTTTATTGTGGGTTAAGTTTCCATTCATAATCACTGCACTTTTCCTATATTTCTTAAATAATCCCTAAATGAATGTATCCACACATGTGTGTGCTTTAGATGACAAAAGCTTATTTCTCTTAAGTTCTGTCACCCTAAGTTTCCTTGAATTTTTCAGTTTCCCTCAATATAGCAACATATTTTGTTAAGGAGACATTCACTGCTTGTTTTTGTGTCTATTCAAGTAGGACTCACTACTAAGCCAATAGTATACTGTAATTTTATCCTTGCCTATCTTTTTGTTAATCCTTGTAGTTAAATATTGTCTCATTTCTCCATTTGTGACATTTCTGCATGCTATTATCTCCTTTAAATTTATTTAACAGGAATTTAAAGTTGCTACCATCCCTAAATTGATGAATGTTAGTGTTCAATTCATTAATCCACTTTCTCTTGAGTATCTTCTATTCTAATATGGACAATTACATTTATAAGTTTCCTGCACAGATTTCTTTCAAGACACTTCCATTAATGATTTATCTGGCAATCATCTTTACTACCCTAAAGTAGCTGTGTAATATTTCATCATCCAATATTGTTTCAAAATCCCTCAGTAATGATGTGTGCTTGCCTCCCTTTGGAGACTGAGAACACTGTGGAAGAGGGGGAAGAAAAACTGCAGATATCAGAGTAGATGGACACCATGAGAACATGTTCCATGGTATTAACTAAGCAGGGCTCACCAGGGCCTACATGGGTCTGCACCAGAACCTCTGCATATGTGTTATGGCTATTAACTTGGTGTTTTTGTGGGACTCCTAACAGTGGATACAGTTGTGTCTCCAATTCTTTTATCTGCTCTTGAGACTCTTTTCCTCCTACTGGGTTGCCTTGTTCATCTGCAATAGGAGGGTTTTTATCTTGTTTTACTGTGTCTTGTTTTATTGTGTCTGGTTGTTGTTTCTTGGAGGCCTGTGGTGATATTTTATTTGTATGTTAATAGATAAATTTTGCCTGGAGATCAGAGAATATAGCAAGCCATTAACACAAAAGACAGGCTGTGGTAGCACATGCCCTTAATCTGATCACTTGGCAGGCAGGGTCTCTGTGTGTTCAAGTTCATACTGGGAACAGAGCCAAGTGTGGTAACACACGTCTATAATCCCAGTACCAACATAGAGACCTGGAGGTCTGTACAGACAGGCAGTAACAAGGAAGTGAATTAGCTGGGCAAAGAGCCAATGAGAGGGCAGAACAGCAAGGCAAAAGGTGCTGGTAGACAGGAAGTAACTCATTTTTGATAGCTGCAGAGCTGGAGAGGTAAGGTTGGTGGCTATTACTATTTCCCTGATCTCTAAGGCTTTCACCACTATATTTGGCTCTGTGTTTCTTATTCAATAAGACCGTTTAGAAATTCGGCTACAGAGGCCTACTCTTTTCTGAGGATTGGGAGGGGATGTGGGTCTGGAGGAAACAGGAAGACAGGGGAACTTGAAGGAGTGAATGGAGGAGAAACTGTAGTCGGGATGTGATGTATGAAGGGAAGAATCTATATTCAATAAAAAAGAAAAAAGCAAAAGAAAAGCAGTTGATAAAGTACTAATTGTCCTACCAATGTTTGTTTAAGAGGAGAAATAATAACAGCACATTATAGCCCACAAGTAACTCCTGCTTTATATGAAGTAATTTCTCTTCTCCTAGCCTTTTTGTAATTTATTAGGACATCCAAAAACACAGTAATTTACCAGTTCTCATTGCCATTCAACTCAGTAGCATACAAAAAATTTTAAAATTACTTTGAGAACTACAAAATTGAGTAGAAGCAAACTTCTTTTGTATTATCTTTCTACTTACTTTCCTAGTATTTCTCTAAAATCTTCAAAAATGATGAAGACAAAGAAAAGTGACTCTGATGACCTCTGGCATTTCTACCTCAGGCTCATTCTTACTCTGATTTTAGATAACACCAGATTTGGGATTTTTAAATAAATTATAGAATTTATTTTGCATTTCAAAGAAAACTTCCTCATGATTCAGATTGAAATATACAGTGTTTTTACTTTAGTTAAGTGCCCTCAACTTGGTAAAAGCAATAGAGCAAAGTGGTTGAGTGATGCATGAAGGGCTAAGCGATTCATGAGAAGCTTTAGTGTACTTCAGCATCTAAAGTAAATATCTGTCAGAATTTATAAGCCTTTAATTGGAATATCTGTCTACAAGCTTCACTTAAGTTCCACTTTTTGGAAACTTTTATTTATTTTATAAATTCAGTTTGTTCTATGTAAGTAGAATAAGACTTTCTTCCTTAACCAGAATAGACGAGGCAAATATCAGGATGTGAACATACCTACCTAGGTGAACAGATTCTTATTTTATCTCTTTCCTCCTAATTTAATTAGTGAACTTTTCTTCAATTGGTATCAGTGCCTTCTTATATGTATTCATGTCCTTATTTTTATGATCATGGTTATTTTTATCCCATTTTCTCTTTTTTCCCCTCTCCCTTAATGTGCATTTTGTGATGGTCCTGTCTTTTGCAATGCAAAGCACCTGAACCCTCAATGCATTAGCATTTTCACATGTGTCAACAGCTGATTTTGACCATCTCTTCCCTTGAAAAAGTCTGTGTGGAGGGACTAATTATCCAGGTTTCCTTCTAGTCTGTTTTCACTTGTGCCTTTCATTGTCTTGCATAAAGAATGGTTCCTTTGCTGATATTATGCATAATAAAAGGCCCCAGTGAAGACCTTGATAATGTATTTCTAGACTGGTCTTTCTATAATTAACATAATGTCACTTACTGAAAACAACCACATACTCATAAAAAGGAGCAGGAAAGGAGAGAAGTAACTATCATCAAACTGCTAGATATTTGTTACTTCAGCTGTTATAGTTATTTCTACTTCATGTGAGAGCACAAATGGTATGAGCAGTAGAAAGAAATATCAGGTCTCACACATTACATATGTTTTTTTAAAAAAAAAGTATTATATTTACTTAAAGATAAAATTATATTTTGAAGTATAAATTAATTTAATCGACTCATAAAGTTATCTAATAAAAATTGAAACATGTATATTCATGTTGACATGTTATTATATTGAATCAATATTCTTAGCATAACTCTTAGTTTTGATCTGTTTAAATAAATATATAGCAAGCTTTTATAATCACCTTGTTTTCTGTAATACCAGCAATGCCCTATCCAATACATAAGAGAGCTTGGATAATCCAGTGAGTATTTTGACAAAGATAGTAGGTTATATGCACCTTTAGCCATCAATAAACATAAATAATTTCTTTATTTCGATTAAAATTTTCTTTTATTTTTAAGATAAAGCAGAGATATAGAACACCACACAAATTGAATGCATTGTTTAATGTGCTATCTTATGCATACCATCCAACTACATCAAGAAATGAAATTGTCAACAATCTTACAAGCCTTCCATGTGGCCCCACAAAATGACCCTTTTCTGGTGCCCTAAGTAACTGTCATGACTTTTATCTTGACCAATTTTCTAATGTTTCTATAGGCAGTTTTATCACCCCTGAGTATATTCACAGACATGAGAGTTCTTGCTGTGTTAAAACCAGATATGTCTTTTACATCTCTTAAAATTTGGAGGCCCTGCTATTCTTGACCCCCCCCCCCAGACACTTGAATGGTATTTCTCAAAGCCTGATTTTTAATAAAAAAATGATATTATATGTTATTGGGGGTGGGCACAGGGATGCAGAGTGTTCATGAATGCTATGACATGCAGATGAGGTAAGAAGACACTGTAGAGAGAAATCTTGTGGATTGCCAGGATTGAATTTAGGTTGTCAGGTTCAGCAAAAGGCGCCTTTACCAGATGAGCCATATTTCTGCCCACAAAAGTCTACATTTTAGACTTTTTTAAAAATTTTTTAAAGTGAGTGCTTTTTATTTATTCTTCGTGTCTTTCATATCATGCATCTCAGTACCATTCATTTAAACATCCCTCGTATACACCTTCTGCCCTGTCTACCCTCAGCCCTGTCATGCAGCAGCATGGGTGGAGGAGAGATTTTCCCCCAACACCATCTCATGCAGCACTCAGAAATTGGGCCCTGCATCCCACCTGGGCAGCACAGTATTGACCCTATTGATTGGAGTGGGATGGGAAGGGGCTGTGAACCAGCCCCTAAAATGTGAGCATGGGAGATCTGGCCCTGCCCTTCATCTGCCATATGGTGGTGTGGTAGGGGAGAGATGTCCTCCCCTCCTGCCCTCACCACTTGTGGCAGGTGGGAGAGGTGGCCCTGAGGTCAAAATAGCTGGAGAGATGTCCCTGCACCTTGCTCATCACTGCAAGGAGTGAACTAGCTGGGGCAATGCTGGCAAGCTCACCCTGGTGGTGAGGAGAGGGAAGAGCTGGTTGCCAGACCAACCCTGCAACTACCCAGGCCCAGAAGGAGCATTATGAGTTTGTCCACCCCAATACCGTCCTGTCTATGAACTTCTGGAGCATGTGAAGGGGCCGGTCTTTAAGACTCAAAGCGGCAGGATCTCCAGACATAGGGCTACAACAGGCTATGCAAGAGGAGTCCCAGTGAAGAGGAGTCCCAGTGAGGGGCCAGCATCAATAGTGTAGCAAAAACCAGAGGCCTTGAACCAGACCAATGACTCTTCGCAATGAATACTTGCAAGTAAAGATATATGGATAAAAGTGTTTATAGTGTGACTCTTGGCGTCACACTACAGTTTCTATGACAAGATTTTTTCCTTTTTTCTCTTAAATAATCTATAATTAAAAAAAATCCTAATAAGATCACATGTTTGAAAAGATTCTTTCATGTGGTCTTTATTTACCATGGTCTCCTATTCCTTGTTCTCCCTCTCTGTTGTTGATCCAGCTGGGATCTCCCGCTCCCCCAAGCTCTCTTGCAAAGTGCTAGAGAGGCCCACAGAAATCCACAAAGATACCCACACAACAGACTGCTGGCAGAGGTCGAGAGACAGCCTGAACTGACCTACTCTGGTGATGGGATGGCCAAACACCCTAATTGTTGTGCTAGAAACCTCATCCAACTACTGAGGGATCTGGATGCAGAGATCCATGACTAGGCCCCGGGTGGATCTCTGGGAGTCCAATTAGCGAGAATGAGGAGGGTTAATATGAGCGAGAATTGTTGAGACCAAGGTTGGATAAAGCACAGGGACAAATAGCCAAATGAATGGAAACACATGAACTATGAACCAATGGCTGAGGGGTCCCCACTGGATCAGGCCCTCTGAATGGATGAGACAGTTGATTGGCTTGATCTGTTTGGGAGGCACCCAGGCAGTGGGACCAGATCTTGTGCTCATTGCATGAGTTGGCTGTTTGAAACCTGGGGCCTATGCAGGATTGTTTGGCTCGGCCTGGGAGGAGGGGACTAGACCTACCTGGACTGAGTCTACCAGGTTGACCTCAGTCTGTGGGGAAGGCTTTGCCCTGGAGGAGATGGGAATGGGGGGGGGGTTGGGGGGAAGGTGAGGGGGACGGGAGGGGGGGAGAACAAGGGAATCCGTGGCTGATATGTAGAACTGAATTGTATTGCAAAATAAATTAATTAAAAAAAAAAAAAAAAAAAAGAACACTAAAAAAAAAAAAAAAAAAGATTCTTTCATTTATGTATAAATTGGTTGGATAATTGTCATGTTCAGTAGGTTTTGATTTGGGTCTTGCACACACACGTGAGTCTATGAAGCTTGATTCACTAGAGCTTCAGGTTTGGATTTGTGGTTAAACAACTAAGTACTTGAGATTATATATAAAAGAGCCTCTGAGACAAAGATGCAATTTGTTCATAACAACTGGACAGAAAGAATGAAAAGTTACAAAAAAGGGGGCTGAAGAGGCAGTTTATAGCCATTAAAGATTAATATATTGTTAACAACTATAAATCTGCCTAATTACAGTGAGAAAGGATCCAGGAACACAAAGTCCAAATTATCATCAAAAACAAAAAGATAGAAAGAAACCACAGAAAGAAAATGAGAATAAATTAAATGAAAACTGCAAAAACAGGATTAACATGTAAATATTTTCAGATCTGAGTACTCCACCACCAAATTGTTCTTGTTTTTAAAAAGTGTTTCCCCAAGGCGCAAAGCTACACAGAGAAACCCTGTCTCGAAAAAAAAACAAAAAAACAAAAAAAGTGTTTCCCCATTCAAGGTCATTGATATCACTGAAGCTCTTATAGAAATGTAACTTTCTCTCAAGATTTTTGGGATCACTGGGGGTAGGGGGAGATAAAGAAGTACAAAAATACAAAATTTCAAGTAGAGCAAATGTTTGCCTAAAACTTACAAGAAGAAAAAACTTGGTAATAAAAGATACATATATAGATAATCCTATTTGCTACAATGTATCATGTGTGTAATGTGTATTCAAACACTCAATTAGCAAAATAAAATAAAAAGAAGCAGTAAGTAGATATGAGAGAAAAAAATTGAGGAGAATATAAGGTACGAAGTTATATTTTGGTTTAAAAGGGCCTTTGTATTCTCCTTATCTTTAACTTTAAACTTGTTCACATGCCTTTTCTCACCAAACAGCATTTTTAACTCATTTTGCTGTCTTACACTGCTGATCTTAAGAAGAGGAAGAAGCAGTCACCATGCCAAACAGCTTGGGTGTTATATTGTCTTAAAATTTCATTAACCAAACAACTTATTTCTGAATTATTATTTTTTTTTAATTTATTTTAATTTATTTTGCAATACAATTCAGTTCTACATATCGGTCACGGATTCCCTTGTTCTCCCCCCCTCCCGTCCCCCTCACCTTCCCCCCAACGCCCCCCCCCCCCATTCCCATCTCCTCCAGGGCAAAGCCTTCCCCACAGACTGAGGTCAACCTGGTAGACTCAGTCCAGGTAGGTCTAGTCCCCTCCTCCCAGGCCAAGCCAAACAATCCTGCATAGGCCCCAGGTTTCAAACAGCCAACTCATGCAATGAGCACAAGATCTGGTCCCACTGCCTGGATGCCTCCCAAACAGATCAAGCCAATCAACTGTCTCACCCATTCGGAGGGCCTGATCCAGTGTGGACCCCTCAGCCATTGGTTCATAGTTCATGTGTTTCCGTTCATTTGGCTATTTGTCCCTGTGCTTTATCTGACAGAGGACTGATATCCAGAATATATAAGGAACTCAAGAAATTAGACATCAAAATGCCCAACAGTCCAATTAAGAAATGGGCTATAGAACTAAACAGAGAATTCTCAACAGAGGAAACTCAAATGGCCGAAAGACATTTAAGGAACTGCTCATCATCCCTAATCATCAGGGAAATGCAAATCAAAACAACTCTGAATTATTTTTTAAGCAAATTTTCAGGATAAAATTAGAAGACTATCATGGTCTTTTATAGAAACTAACCTGAATGGCCTCATGTTCAGTTCCAAATAGTCTTGTGTTCCTCTCTGAAATATTGTGAGCATAGTTTCCATTTTATTCATTTCCATCATCATTATGATATCATAAACTCATTCTTCAATGATCCATTAAACTATGCTTATAATATTTTAAGCCTCCTCAAGTTCACAGCTCTGAATCATATGCATTTCTCTACAAACTAGTTCCAAAGGCACATAAAGCATATGATTAGGGTCGGTATAACAATGCCTTAACTCCTGAAACCAATTTTCCATTTGAATTATTTCTTTCATTGTTGTGACCAAATATCTGACAGAAAGCAATTTGCGGTAGGAAGTATTTATTTTGATAAATGGTTGGAGATTGCACAGTCTATCATAATGGAGGAAGACATGACAGAGTTCATGGTGGGAGAAACATGCAGTGGGCCTTCTAAAACCTGGGCAGGCCAGAAAGCAGAGAAACGTCAATTATGAGGCTCATTTGGCTTTCTTATCTTTTACTTTTGAATTAGTCTGGAACCCCAGACCTTGGGATGGTACACCCATATTTATGGTAGTCTTTTTATTGTTGGTTAAATTTCTCTGGAATTTCCCTCATAGATATGGCCAGAGTTGTATCTCACATAATTCTAAATACAGAAAAAAATGGTAATGAAGAGTAGTTTAACAACTAAGGATTGTCATTATTTTTCTGTAAAGACTGTAATTTCTAGCCAGGTGGCAGTGGTGCACACCTTTAATCCTAGCACTTGGGAGGCAGAGCCAGGTGGATCTCTGTGAGTTTGAGGCCAGCCTGGTCTACAGAGTGAGATCCAGGACAGGTACCAAAACTACACGGAGAAACCCTGTCTCAGAAAAACAAACAAACAAAAAAGATTTTAATTTCTGGAAGAAATATCATCCCTACATAGTTCTTACCTTGATAAAATATTTGTTATTATCTCAAATTTATATTATTTCTTCATCATTGACATTGTCTTAACTAAGATTTCTATTGCTGTGAAGGGACACCATCACCCCAACAACTCTTATAGAGGAAAATGTTTAATTTGGTAGCTTACAATTCAGAGGTTGATTTCATTATCATTATGGTGGCACATGGTGGCATGCAAGCAGACATAGTCCTGTAGAAGGAGCTGAGAATTACATATCTTGATCTACAACCAATGAGAAGTGCACTGTCACACTGGACTTGGCTTGAACGTATGAGGCCTGAAAGTCACCTCCACAGTGACAAACCTCCTCCAAGACCACACATACTTCATTGAGGCCACGTCTCCTAATAGTGTCACTCCCTTTGGGGACCATTTTCTTTCAAACCACCACAGAAATGTTCCCAATTTAAAAATGTATTATTATTAGTATTATTATTATTATTAGTAGTAGTAGTAGTAGTAGTAGTAGTAGTAGTAGTATTGTTTTTTGATAACTGTCTTAGGGTTTCTATTGTTGTGAAGAGATACCATGAACATGGCAACTCTTATGAAGAGAAACTTTTAATTGAGTGGCTTACAGTTTCAGAGGATTGTCAGTTATAATCATGTCATGACATAGCAGCATGCAGCCAGACAAGGTGCTGGAAAAGGAGCTGAGAGTGGAAAAGGAGCTACATCTCGATCCTGCAAGCAACAGGAAGTGGTCTGAGAAACCGGATGTGGCTTGAACATATATGAGACCTCATAGTCCATCTCCAGTGACATACTTCCCTTCAACAAGGTTATTCCAACAAAGCCACACTACTCAATAGTACCACTCCTTTTGGGGGCCATTTTCCTTCTAACCACCACAAAAACCCTTACTAATTTTTGTGTAACATGACTGAGACTTAATTTTAAAATATTGGACTAAGTTGTTGGGCAGTAAAAATTTTAAAATAGCATAAAATTCAGGCTGTGACATGGTTACTGCTCACTACACTTAGTCATCTCTATTATATAAGAGAGCAAAAATATATGAAATACATGAAGATTGGCTAAGAAAGCAATGTGAAAGAGTATAATGTAGCTAGAGTTTTCCTGCCTGGCCCACAGTCAGGACAAATCTCTCTCACCTGCCAGTCCCACAGCCGCTCAGACCCAACCAAGTAAACACAGAGACTTATATTGCTTGCAAACTGTATGGCCTTGGCAGGCTTCTTGCTAACTGTTCTTACAGCTTAAATTAATCCATTTCTATTAATCTATACCTTTCCACGTGGCTCGTGGCTTACCGGCAACTTCACATGCTGTTTGTCATCTTGGCAGCAGGCAGTATCTCTCTGACTCAGCCTTCCACTTCCCAGCTTTATTCTCCTCCTTGTCCCGCCTACACTTCCTGCCTAGCCAATGGCCAATCAGTGTTTTATTTATTGACTAATCAGCAACACATTTGCCATACAGAACATCCCACAGCAGTATAAAGTTTCAGGTAAGACATATATGGAGAACAAAACTACAATTGTGTAAAATATAAATACTATTAAAGGAAAATTCTCACTCAGAGATAGGATAATAAAGAGGGGTTCTTGAGGGTGAGACTCCACCTGCAGGCTTCAGTTTATAAAATTAAAATTCTTTTCTAAGACAATATTCCAAAGTAAAGAATGTCACCCAAGTAATATTCTTCACCAAAATGGTTATCTCAGAATATGTTTCCTAGGTTCATCACCAAAGGCACTCAAATGAACCAAGAGCTGGAGTCCAAGGCTACCAAAATAGATATCAAGTTATCACTAAAACTTAGAAGCGTCATCCCAATTGTATTGTTCATTCAGTTATATAAAATGTAAGTATTATGGTGTCAAGGAGGCTTTCATCAAACTTTTAGAAAACTGCTAAAACCAGTTAGTGTAGTATATGGTCAGAAACTTTACAAGGAAATTGCAAGAAACTGCTGTTTGAAACTGTGAAGGGGGGTTGGGGATTTAGCTCAGTGGTAGAGCACTTGCCTCAAGCGCAAGGCCCGGGCTTCAGTCCTCAGCTCTGAAAAAAAAAAAGAAACTGTGAAGGTGAAGACTAAATTTCAATAGGAAACCAAGGATGTTGTAAAATAAAGGACTGTGAGGTGCCTAACAAGGAAAACTTCAGTCTAAAAGTATACCCAGGCCCCAAAAGATGCTATGCATGTTGCAGTTAGCGTAACTCTGGGGACAGGGCTAACCATGGGCATTGGAGTCCATCTGACTCCATCAAAATCTAAGTGGAAGTGTTAGCTGAGTTCAAACTTTTCTTGCTATGTACCTATTGTTTTTTATTGGAATGGCAATAGTTAACCTACTCCACTATATATTGGATGTAAATAACTTGTATTTTCATTTTAGAGGGGCTCACAGTTAAGACATTGCCTTGAGTTTTAGAAGAAACTTCTACTTTAGACTTTTGCAGTGTTGAAACTATCAAGACTCTGGAGGGGTACCTTTGAAATATAAATTACATGCATCTTATATTATGAGATAGCCATAATATTTTGAGACCCAGGGGAAGGGGTTACTGTGGCTTGAAGTAGTGTGTTTGTGTGTCAAGTTTACATGGAGTGTTCTTGTGATGGTTAGTCTTCCTTATCAATTTAAATGGATTTAGAATCATCTTGGAAACACACTTCTTAGTGTGTTTGTAAGGATATTTCCAGAGATAATTAACTTAAGAGAGATAAGCAACCCTAAATATGGAAGGCATATTATCCTATATACTTGGATATTTGACTGAATAACAATGAGCCCTAGAATTCCTGTTCAGATTCCTCATCTGCCCAGAAGTTGTCATAATTAGATGTTCCTATGCCCATGAACTTGGTCATATGTTCCCACCATGATGAACTATTGAATCTTTTGTTTGTTTAATTGTTTGTTTGTTTTCATTTTTTTGAGACAGGGTTTCTCTGTGTAACAGCCCTGGCTGTCCTGGAACTCTGAAGACCACACTGGCTTTGAACTCACAGAGATCTACCTTCCTCTGCCTCCCAAGTGCTGGGATTAAAGACAAGTGCCACTGGACTATGTAATCTTAAAATCATGAGCCAAAATAAATCCTCCTTCCCTTAAGTTGCTTTGAGGTATTGGGTCACAGGAATGAGAAAAAATACATAATAAATTAAATACAAAGGTGTCTTCAATTCGACTCTAGGTTGATGCATTTGCAAAATATGTACCAGACATTGAACTAATAATGATAAATATTTTTGCTAGGAATAATTGAATGAAATATTAATAAAATATTTCTCAAGTGAAACAGTATGCTTTGGAGCTTATTTTTCAGCTTGAAGGATTATCAAAATTTCAAAAATCATCACACTTTAGTCAATTGTACATTTTTATTTTAATGAGTACACACCCATTTGATATTCTTGAAAGCTCTGTACTGAAATCAGGACTTGAAAGCTAATCTAATCTGATATGTACTTTACCTCACTTTAGCTGCACTATGTTTTTCTTTAAGTTCAATGATAAAATTTAGTATAATGTCCTCTCAGAAAAAAATTTAGGTATTGAATATGAGTTATATTATTTATTTAAAACATATACCTGTTATTATTTTATTACACAAATTCAATATTTTTAGCTGATGCTTCCAATGATGCTGCGTGCTGTAACTTCTATATTGTAAATATTTTTAATTTGAAAAAATCTCCATAGGAGCATTCCATTTCCAATCATTTGTATGTTACTGAGAGTTATCAAATTATTTCCCTATGTAAAATTTATATAAATTGTTAAAAAAAACTAGCTTCTAATTTTATATGTCTTAGTTCAGCATTATCTTATTCATTATTTAAGTCTGCATATAGCTTTGAATTTAGGGGTGTATTTGAGAACTATGGAGAAATGCATTACATAGACTCCTCTATCACTAGTGAATGGCTTAAATTCATGTGATACTAATTTTGACCTTATTCAAAATTTAGTACATAAGCCAAATGGAATATAGGAGTAGCAAATTCTGGAATATAGCCATTTTCTGTCTGGAGACAACTGCAGAGTAATATTACTAAGAGACAAATAAGATGATTGGAATAGAAATTATGTGAGTTTAGAATGTGATAAAACTAATGGAAAAACAATCACTGTAGTTATAATTTAATAAAAGGATATTCCAAAATAAGACATAGTTTATCAATTGATAAATGTGGCATGCTACTGGCACTGTAATTTTTAGTAGGGGACATCAAAAGTGTCCTTCTACAATGTACTGTTTTGGACTATTATATTGAACTTCTTTTCTAAATATGGAAATATAATGGTGATTATAAATGATGTATTTCTAAGATTTGTCAAAAACTTAAAAGGCATGATTCATTGCAGTTTAACTGCCACACATCCTTCTATAGTGTAGAATTTTATCAGAGTTTTACAATGTATCAAACTTCTTTCTAAAAATATTTATTTGCTGTAATTATCATCAAGAATTAGCTTTTGCTCATTATTCATTTGTTTGTAGTCCAAATACTTTAGGAAGTACTGGGACATAGAGCATACCACATTTTCCTTCTATTATATTAATATAAATTGTTGGATTCTATTTTATAGACAATTTTTATTCTTAATTATTATGGCTGAGGAAGGCAAGAGAGTCATTGGGAGTTTGGGACCAGCCTACACTGTATAGAAAGTTACAAGTCAAATTTGGATACATGTGAAAACCTGTCTCAAGAAAAATCTCACAAGAATATATGATATTAGGAAATATCTTAATGATGGTATTTATATCATTATAATCTATAATAAGAGACAACAATTGTTAAAAATACAATGTACTAAAGTAAAAATCTTGATTTATTGTGTATTTTCATTGCATGGAGGAAAAAATTTCACATTCAGATTTCAGCTATTAAGAATATGCCAGTAAAGAATATATGATGCCATAGATTTTGTTTTTAAGTTAATAATCAGTGTTAGTTCATTTGATATATCTAAGAAAATTATAACATTAAATGTTTATTCTGTCAGGAGTTGTTACTTGGTGGTGGAGCGCCTGCTTAGAATGCACATGGCCCTGAGTTAGAACTTCAGCTTTATGTTCCACAGGTTGTTTTGCAGAATCTTTTGCATCTACTCAGCTGATGCCATTAGCACTACTTCTTCCTTATTCATTAAAACAAAAATTAGTTCTAGAAACTTCCAGTATATATGCTATCCAAGGTGAAAACTATTTTTACTGAGAACCAAGGTTCTTGACATCACCCAAAATTAAAAGTAGATAACAACTTTTGCAGAAAGAACAACTTAAAGATTTTAGAGTTCTTTATTGAATGAAAAGTGTTTGGATACATGATTAATTATGTGAATAGTTCATGTTCATCAATATTTTCTTAAAATTCAACAGATTTTATTAAATAAATTGCATGTGGATGATAGATACTTGGAAAAAGTAGGACATTTTAAAAATGACAGCTGTTACAAATAATGTACTATATACTATGTACCCAGTTATGATTGTATAGTGCAAAGATTTCTCTCTCCTTATAATTCTGTGGTTTAGATTTCATGCTTGGCTTAAGAAGCTATATTTTAATAAATTAATTATTTTTAAATAAAAAGGAAATATATAAAGTACTCCAAAACAAAAAATAATAACTTTCAACTCAGATGAGTTTCAACATATTTAACTCCAAAGACAAAGAAAAATTTTGTGCCAGAAAGGGCTTTTTCTGCAATTTATAGAAAATATTTCCTGCATTACCCTCACAGGAGAAATTTCCCTCCTGAAGTAGCTATTTAAATGGACATTTTCTGAAAAGTGAAAAGCAGTAAAATCCTAAAGACCCTTAGTCCTAACTGTACCATTTGCTCAACCTGTACTGAAACAAGGAATCATAGGCAAGAAGATGGGTAAAGCCAGGTATGGTCGCTCATGCCTTTAATCCCAGAACTCAGGAGGTAAAGGCAGGCAGATCTCTGTGAGTTTGAGGCCAGCCTGGTCTACAGAGGTAGTTCCAGGACAGCTAGGGCTGTTGCAGAGAGAAACCTTGTCTCCATAACCAAAATAAAAAGGAACCCCCCTAAAGAAAGATGAGTAAAGTGCTTGATGATGTATCTTTTACCCAAACCAGAAATTAGTGATAAAGGCTTAATTTGGAAGTTTGTAAGCAATGATAACCTTGGGTGAAATTAATTTGAGTTTAAATAAGGACAGACCTAATCCCCATGGCATATTTTGGACTGATACCAATGCAGACGTTCACAGTTAGCCAAGAAATTCATCTAAGTATCATTCAATAGTGAATTTTCCTTGGTTATCAAGTAAGGTTTACAGTTTATAGAAGGGTCAGGCTACCAAGTTAATCAAATCATTATCTTCAAAGATCAAAGTGTCTATAAAGGGCTAATTGAGAAGAAATACAGAGAACTGTAGCTTAAGTTTTCCTGCCTTGCCTACAGTCAGGACAAATCTCTGTCACCCGCCATTCCCACAGCTGCTCAGACCCAACCAAGTAAACACAGAGACTTCTCTGCTTATAAACTGTATGGCCATGGCAGGCTTCTTGCTAACTGTTCTTACAGCTTAAATTAATCTATTTCTATAAATCTATACCTTGCCACGTGGCTCGTGGCTTACCGGCATCTTCACATGCTGCTTGTCATGTGTCTCCCTCACCTTCCACTTCCCAGAATTTTCCTCTCTCCTTGTCCCGCCTATACTTCCTGCCTGGCCACTGGCCAATCAGTGTTTTATTTATACAGAACAATATCCACAGCAGAGAATTGATTTTAAAAATGTGTAATAATGCCCCCACCATGAACAGTCAATATAAATCAGTGTGGAACATTGCTGGATTAAGTTGCATGAGTTAGAATAGCATAGCATTTTTGTAGGAAAACCTTGACTCAAATAAAGTAAAGTTGTAAATAACCTCCTTAAAGTTTTAAAATCACAGTAAAACATTTCATTTAATTAGTCAAATTATTTGGCTTTAATAAACAGTTGACAAGAAGAGTGAGCATAGAATTTATCATATTGTTACAACCACGCATCCTCAAGTCACTGTCATAGTCCACTATCCCTATAAACTCACTTTTATTTATGCCAGTTTTACTAAGCAAAACATGCTAAAAAGAAGCATATTATTCGTAATGATGAAAACTAAGTCATGTTGTATGTAATGCTTCTCCCTGAGTTAGTCTCTAGTTGGATTTATATAGGCAAAATTTGAGGGTAATATTTCTTTATAAATGTTCAACAGCCCCACTGTGTCAATATGACTAATTTGAGGCACTAACTTCCAAGTAAGAACATAAAAAGAAAGAGTTTATAGCTGAACTCATGGGCCCAAGTTGTGTTTTGTAAGCTGTGGAGTGATGTACTCAGTGAAAAATGTCACCCTTTGGATTATGAATGAGCCTAACATGCTTATCACTTTATTCCTGGTCCAAATAAAAGTTTATTGTTTTGTATTACCCAGAATTCCCAAGTTGGTACAATGGTAATTATATTTAATTTTGAAATCATTATATTCATATAATTTTTGTGAAAACTGGATTAAGACATTATTGTACTTTATGGCATAATAGTAAGATTGGAATTGTTTGACTTAAAAATTACTTTACATCAATATTTAGTTTGACTCAAATCAAAAAAGTAAACTTTGTACACATACCCAAAGGACCTATCTTTAAAGATATCACTGTACAAATGAATGAGAAAGGCAACTATCCATTCACAACAAAATCTAGTCCTTATCACAAATTGGACATTTACAATGCCATGCAAAATGTTAATCTTGTGAATGAAATATTTTTCAAGTGATACATGAGTACCAGACTGACTCCAGAGAACATAATCATAGCAATTTACATTTAAGTTGCCCTAAAAGGGGGAGACATGCACCACAAATATATTTTTCAGTTTGCATGAAATTTATAGGTATTTATTTTTTATTTACACTTTTAAATTACATGTAATAACTTTCAGGCTGTTCACTATGGTTGCCACAAGTAATATGTAACAACTTCTACTTACAATTAATCAAAACTGGATAAAATTTAAATTTGTTTTTTCCACTGTGCTAGCATGTCACATGCTTCCTAGCCAGAAATCAATCATCACAGAAAGGTCTGTTGTGTAATGCTGCCACAAACAGAATGCAATGTTATGTCAAACTTTATATATCTGGAGAAACTTTAAGAAATTTCCTCACTTTACAGCACTTGACTTTCAGAGGAAAAGCTCTTTTAAACATTGACCAGTCTTGTCTGTCTAAGCAACACTTCTATCTTTCATTCTAATGAAAAACAGGATATGTTAAATTAACATTTTTCCACTTCATGCACTTTTGCAACTGGCCTTCGAAATTTCATCGATCAGCTATCCTCCAAACTGATGACAAAGCTGAAGAGTACAAAGAAAAAATTATTTTATGCAAGTTTTCTTACTGTGTATCCATTACTGTGATTATCTGCTTAGATCTAACTTTAAAAACTTATTAACGAGGATGGTAATTCAGTCAGGGTTCTCCAGAGGAACTGAGCCAAGAAGAGATTAGACATATATAAACATAGACTACAAACATATATGTGTATTAGATATGGATAATTCAATATATAGATTTAGAAACAAATGTAGATGTGGAGTATATTTTATTTTGGCTCAGTTTCTCTGGAGGACTCTCATTGATATACCATTTGTACTTCTATGTTTGTGAAAGAGTTAAGAACTCAGCAGATACAAACAATAATTATGGGAAAATCAGAAAAAATTATTTGTAATGTACTTCATTTTACTCTTCAGCCATGTCATCAATTTTGTATAAGAGACTGAACCCAGGATTTTGTGTATATTAGGCAAGCTCTCTACAATTGAGCTACATCTGAAGCCTGAGTTTTTAAGTAATTATCTACTGCAGTTATAAAAGCTGACAACATAAAAACTGAGATGTTTACAAGTTGGAAATTCAGATAGGAGTAGATTTTGCAGTTATGAGACAATATCTCTTCCTTCCTGAGAGACTTTTCATTTTATTGTTAAGGCTTTTGAATGATTAAGCGAGATTCATTTACTGACTTTATTTAAAGTCAGCATACTGAAAAGATTAGTTATATCTACAAAATCTCTTCATAACAATGCTTAGATTAGTGGTTGATTAAATGACTAGACTTACTAACAGACACCTAAGATTGAGTACATTCACAGATAGTAATACCAGCCCAATTCTTTGAACTGGGACTTAAGTCTGAGGATAGCCTCTTTTCAAGAGCAAATGTGTTGAGATTACTCTAAGTTTCTACCAGTCAAAATGAGTAGAAATCTAAGATAAGCATTGCTACAATAATAATCTATGGAAGCAGCTCTTTGAGAATATGATTAAATCCTAAGGCTCCACCTTTGTGCAAGTGGATTCAGGAACCGCCCCCAGTTTCCTTCCTGTACCCTTGTCATACTTCCAGAAGTGCTTTGAGTTTTAATTTCTTATCCCTTGTCAAAGCTTGGTGAAAATAACAGTACACTACCATGCACTGCCCTCTCTTGTCCCAGCTTAATACTTTATTGCTACAGTCATTGACTTTTTTTTTACAGTGTCCTTCCTTTTCCAACTTTCCTCTAACTTGGTTTTAAGAACTTAACTGTAGATGTATCTTAAGAATAAAAGTTTTAATACCATTTCTACATGAACATTGTGGATTGAACCCAGTTTTGTACATTTAAAGCTACTCCTGGAGTAATTCTTGAGAGATTTTAGACTGAGGGTTCCTTTTATCTTTATGCACGATCATCCCATTAGCTGTTATTTTTATAGACACCTTTATATAATGAGATTAATAATCTTAATCTCTATTGAAAAGAGTTTACCTCTTATCTGTTCTCTAGTGCACAATGCCTTTTTCCTGGCTGGACCTAGTGCCCTATGTTGTCAGATTTTTTTTTATCAGGATTATTGGCTCCCCAGTAATGACATGGAGACTTACTATTAACTATGAAAACTCAGCTGATAGCTTAAGCTTGTTTCTCACTAGTTCATATAACTTAAATTAACTCATTTTCATTACTTTTCTTTCTGCCTCTTGGCTTTATTACCTTATCTTCATAGTAACCATCCTGCTTACTCTGTGTCTCCTGTGGTCTCCCATTCTTCCCAGTATCCTTTCTTCTCAGAAATCCTGCCTAGCTGTTTCCCATACAGCTTTTTATTAAACCAATCGGAGTAACACATCTTCAGAGTATACAAAAAGATTATTTCACAATATTTCCCCCTTTTGTCTAAATTAAAAGGAAAGGTTTTAACTCTAATAGAGCAAAATTATGTAAAATAAGAACAATTATTAGGTATTGTCTAAATAGAAAGGAAAGGTATTAACTTTAACAAATGAAACTATATAAAATAAGAACAATTACCAAGTAAGAATTATATTCAGAATATCCAGTCCATTTGTATTTAGCAAATTTAGAGAAAATACTCTTATCTATCTTATCTTGATGGATTTAAAGTTTTATAAGTAAACCATTTTCTATTATAACTTGTATTACCATCTTAAAACTATGTTTTTAGACCTCAAAACATTTTTTAGATAAACAATTTAAGATTTTATATCTCTCAACCTTATAAACTTTACTTCTTTTATGTAAGTTCTTTTCTGAATTTGGTAACAAGGAAAACTGTAAAGCTATAACCATCTAGTCTTCAATCTCCATCAGAGACCCAAGAAGAATAAAATATTACTTGAGTAAACAGGAAGTATAGAGTAAACAACTTCTAAAATTATAGAAACTACAGTCCTAGAATATCTGACAGACTTTGTCAAGCAGGAAATTTTTGAAGGACTGTCCTATACTATCTTGGCTGTAGCTGAAGTTTTTCCAGTCCTGCTGGACTCCAAGTAAACACACACAAGCTATTATTATTTGAAACTGCTCAGCCATTAGCTCAGGCCTACCACTGACTAGCTCTTACACTTAAATTAACCCATAATTCTTATTTATGTTTAGCCACGTGAGTTAGTACCTTTTCTCAGTTCTGCCTTCACATCTTGTCTGGATGGCAACTCCTGACTCAGCCTTCCTGTTCCCAGAATTCTCTTCTCTGCTTGTCCTACCTATACTTCATGCCTGGCTACTGGACAATCAACACTGTATTTATTAACCAATCAGAGCAACATATTAACAGCACGCAGAGTGATATCCATGACACTTGGCAAAGTTTAGCAGTAACTTTATTTTGTACTCCCCTTGTCCAGTTTGGACAGCATAGTATCAGCAGTCTTGTCCAAAGGTACTAAAGTTTGTCAGTTGATTTCTTATGGTTATTTACAAATTGAACTCCTGTTCTACACTTTCTAATCTTGGTTCTCATTTATGAAAATTTTTTTTCTCACTTGACCTTAGTGATGTCTCTAAAGTTCTTGCTGAGATGTCAACTTACTCTCTCAAGATCAGTGAGACAACAAAATGTTATAAAAGATATAAATTTAAGGTTATCTCTCTAATAAAAGAGTTAAATTGTTTTAGATAGGATTCATTATATAAATAACAATGGGGACAAAAACTAAAACCTTAAACCAAGTCACAGAATGTTTAAATATATTGTAAAGTGTTTATAGAGGATGAGACATACATAATATGTGTAGTGGTTAAATGTATTAATATATGTAAATTTATAAGTGCCTAGTCATGTTAACAAAAATCTGACTGAAAGATGTATGTCTAGTCACTTTGTTGCTAACTTTGTTAAGCTTAAACACATGAAGAAACAGTCATGGAAACAATAATAAAAAATAATTTCACAAAAAAATTAAATAAAGCTACTCCTGATCAAGATAATTTTTTTGAAAATGGCATTTTAACAATTCATGTTAGATGTGTGCTCTGCTCAGAGTTCAAGAATTTATATTCTGTACTTCTGTGAACATTCATTTAACATTCTTTTCCTGGTTGAAAAACAAAACAAGAGAGAAGCTGAGCATTCTTCACAATTTTAAACTGAAGCTCAGAGAACATACTACTTTCTTCCAAATAAACTTCATATGCATATACCTCTGAACTAATGTACAGGAATCTTAGAGATTGTCCTTTATGATAAAATTCTATTACATGGGGAATCATACAGTTCCTGGATTCTGTTATAAGCTTTCAAAATTCCAAATAACAATGTCAAATTTACAACTTGGCCTGGCAATTGCTTTATAAGATAAAAGAGGGATGATGAATAAATGCAAGGTTGTAATCATTCACTGAGAAGGTCCTTACTGACATCATAAAACATGAAAGCACAGTGTGAACAGCCTCTATATGCTAGAAGATGCCCATGAGTGATTTGCAGCTCCTACTCATATTGTTGCACTTGATATATAAATGGTATGTTTATTAGTCCTTCAAATAGCCTCCACTGGAAACTATTTTACCTGAGGGAAAGTGAAAGCATTTTCAGGAAAATGCATTTTGGAAACATTTCTCATTTCATTTGTGGTGTCTACTTAAGAAGTATTAACTTTATCAAGAATATACAGCTTGTTAAAGATACAGCAATTAATACAATGGAGTCTTGCCTTTGAAGATCTTATGGCTATCCAAGTGTAATTTTCAATATTCTGTATCAAATTTATGCTCAATGAGGGTTTATATAAGTCATATTACCTAGGAAAATGCTCATAGATATATTCACAATAATATTTGTCTAAATATCTGGGTACTAAATGGCCTAAAAAGCTGACACATAAAATTAACAACCACTTCTTCATATTTGATTTTAACTTTTCTGTACTTCTGAGATTATTTCAAATAAAAATTCATATAAAAATCTTTCAAGTGTTTTTCTTATTATTGTGGGTATACTTATGAATATTTTCCTATGTAAGATTAATTAAATTTGTAGACTAAAAGAAAAAAAAGATTGTCCCATATAATATGAGAAAACCCCATCCCATTAGTTAAAGATTTAAATAGAACAAAATACTGACCCTTCCTTAAGAAAAGGGAACTTTCTTCTTACTTGGATGCATTGTACTAAGATCCTGGTGTGTTTCTGACTTCAGATTAATAATGCAACTATACCTTTCACTTTTCTGAGAACCCGGCTTGCTATGTGCAGACATTGGAACTACTCAGTCTCCAGAACTCCATTTTATTTCTATAAAGAAATATTAGTTGTATTTCTCTGAATAACTGATTAATAAAAAATGATTTTAGTGATAACTTCATTTCACTTTTTCATTAATGCTATTCTCTGTGATATGTAGCAGGCTTTCTTTTGGATTGTGAACCAGCTCCCAAATAAAGACATGGAGACTTAATATGAGTTATGAATGCTTGGCCTTATCTTATGCTTGTCCCTCTAGCTCTTGTAATTTTTTTTTCGAGACAGGGTTTCTCTGTATAGTTTTAATGCCTGTCCTGGATCTCATTCTGTAGACCAGGCTGGCCTCGAACTCACAGAGATCTGCCTGTTCTGCCTTCTGAGTGTTGGGACCAAAGTTGTGTGCCATTGTCGCCTGGCCTTATAACTGAATTTAACCTGTTTCCCTTCATCTATGTTTTGCTCAGTTTTTTTAATCTTTCTTTCATTCTGTATGTCCTACTTTTTCTGCTTCCTCTATGTCTGTCCACCTGGTGACTGCCTGCCTGGCTGGCTCCAGGAATCTCCCTCTTTTTCTCCCTAGTTCTCTCCTCTCTTCTTGAGCTTAGATTCCTCCTCCTACTTATGCTCTCTGCCCGCCACCCCACCTATCCCTCTATTGCCTAGCTATTGGCTGTTCAGCTTTTTATTAGATCAATCAGGTGCCTTAGGCAGGCAAAGCAATACATCTTTACATCATTAAACAAATGCAGCATAAACAAACCAATGCAGTATAATCAAATGCAACACACCTTTACATAGTTAAAATGATATTCTACAACACTGATACTTTTACATACTTGACTAAGAATAATAGGATATGATTTTTAACTAAACTATTGATGTAGGTTGAATTTCACTAGTATTACCTGTAAGTAAATTTGTTGCAATTCTGTGGGTTTGATCCCAGATTTTGGCACCAAAACGTGCGTTTTGCAACTCTGGGAAGAGGTATCCTGACCACTTAGAAATCAGGCGATGGTTGGAGCTGTGATGAGATAGCAGCCCTGGAGGGTGAGGCAGTTGCTTAGAACAGCTGACAGCTGGAGAGCAAGGTAACCAGGAAGCAGTGAGCAGCGAGCCACTTAGTACAACTCTGGAGGCTGGAGGGCGAGATATTCCGGATGCTGCAAGCTGCTAAGGACAGCTCTGACCGCTGATGCCATGAGCTGCTTAGGATGGCTCTGATGGCTGGAAGGCGAGATATCCTCGATACCTCGAGCTGCTTAGGGCAGGAGATATCCAGGACACCTTGAACTGCTTAGGACAGCTCTGATGGTTGGAGGGCGAGGTATACCAGATAACTCTAGCTGCTTAGGGCAGCTCTGCCTTGGAGATGAAGTTTTTCTGACTGCTCAGGAAAGTCAGGCCTGGAGCTACCAGGATAGCTCTGCAGGGAAGGGCATCCTGACTGTTGGGGAGAGTCAGGCTATACCTGGTGTGATGGGGGATGGTCTCCCCACATAATAGAGCAATCCTGCTCCTCTCCTGGAGAGCCACTACAGCTGAGCTTTGCCCAGCGCCCACTTAAGGGGGCTTCCTAGGAGCTCTGCTTCTCCAGTCTAAGATGCTGCTTCCTTTGCTTCACTCTGCAAACGGGGAAACCCCTGCAGAAATGTAGCAGTCTCCTCCAGCTCCAGAGAAAAGTGTTACTTTTTCAGCTTTCAGCTCTCCCTTGCTCTATCTACTGAGGGATGTCTCAGCAATGATCTTCTGTTCATCTCCTCCTTGCTCTGTCCACTGAGAGACATCTCAGCAAGGATCTTCTGTTCAGCTCCTCCTTGCTCTGTTCACTGAGGGATGTCTTAGCAAGGATCTTCTCTATGCCAGTGAATGAAGATCTTCACACCCAAAACTCTTTTGAGAAAGAGATTTATTTGGGAAGGAGGAGTCCAGAAGAATAACTGCCTCTACTAGGGTGGAGAGAACAGCCCACAAGTGACCAGGCAGGGCAGTTTATATAGGATGTCTTGGGGGTGGAGTCAACCAGTGATTGTTTAGTATTTTTTCTGCCCAGGGATTGGCCATTTTTGTGGGCTAGGGACAGAGATGGCGCTGATTTCAAAGCCAAACTGTGTTTCTTTCACTAGCCTTTTTTAGTTATTTTGACACTGCCTCTAAGGCCAGGGCACATTACTTTCAGTGACTCTGATTCTAGGGACCAAGAGTGTTTCTTTGGTACTGGTTTCAGAGTCAGGGCATGTTTCCTTGGTTTTGGGTTTGAGGATAAATTGTTCATTTCTCTGGCTCAGGTTCCAAACCCAGGCTGTGTTTCTTTCCCTGGTCCTGGGCCCCAGGGCCAGAGTGCTACTGTCCTGCTGTGTGATTGGTTGGTTTCACAAGTCAGTTGGCTAGGGGCAGAGATGGCTCTGATCTGAGCCAAACTGTGTTTTTTTTTCACTGGCCTTATCTGAGCCATCTTTCCCTAGTTCTAGGCTCCAGGGTCAGGGTGGGTTTCTTTAGTCAGCTCCTTTTCCCTACATTGCCTCTATTTATTTTTTTTTCTGTTCCAGAAACTTCTCTATGTAATAACATTCTATTTTAGAAACACCTCTATGTAATAATATTTTATTTTGCTGTTACTATACTTTTATTAATGATATCTACACAAAAATTCATATTTAATATTAAGTTTTAGCATAATAATATGGCAAGATATAAGCTTGGGAGATTTCTAAGTCATAGGGATGGTGTGACAATTTATACAATTAGTGTCCTCATAAAATAGCTAAAGATTCAAGCAAATAGCCGTTTGCCTTTACATTTGTTCTTTCTTATTAGGATATAACATTTCTCAATCACATAAAATTCAATAATCCACCATCCTTTATAATCAGGGAGTAACCTTCACCTGACATCCGTCCTGCTGAGTATCTGATCTCAGATTTCCAAGCATCCAGAACTGTGAGAAGTAAATTTCTAATGATTATAAGTGACCAGTCTTAAATATTTTGTTAGAGTACTACAAACAGAGACAGTTGGTGTGTATCCTTAATCTTCTCTGAACTGTGATAATTTCATAGAGTATTACCTTGGTTTTGATGCTATTGATGGTTTGGAAAACATATTCTGGAAAACTTATTCTAGAACTTTCTGATTTTTTAAAAAATAATAGACTAGATTATTATGTTATTTCTGTCAGTGAAGCCAATTTATGTGATGAATTATATATATATAATATATAATTATATATATATATATATATATATATATATATATTGACTTTTGTAGTTTGAGCTATCTCTGTATTTTTGGAATGCATTCTATCTGGTCATGATGAATATCTGTTTGGTATGTTCTCAGATTTGCTTTGCCAAGTATTTTATTGAGAATTTGTGGTGTATCTACATTCATCTGGGAGATTGGTGTACAGTTTCACTTTTTTCATGGTACCATAGATTTTAGTAAGCTGTAGTTTTGTTGCCTTTTAGAGTAATTTTTATTTACCTCTTGATTTTTTTCAATGACCCATCATCATTCAATAGAATGCTGTTTAATCTCCATGAGTATGAGTATTTTCTGCAGTTTTTCTTATTATTAAATTCCGGTTTTATTCCATTGTGGTCAGGAAGAATTTGTGGAGTTATTTTAATTTCCCTGTATTTATTGAAACTTTCTTTGTGTCTAAATATGTGAGCTGTATCAGAATAAATTCTGTTGACTGCTGAGAAGAACACATATTCTGTAGTATTCTGTAAAATTCTCTGTAACAGTCTGTTAAATTCAATGGTTTTATGATGTCATTAATTTGTGTTTCCTTGTTTATTTTCTATATTCATATTAAAGTCACAGAATACTTAGTATTATTTTTGAAATGCTGGAATGTTATGTCAGTATGTAATATGTTCTCCTTTTTAATTATTTAACAAGAGATTTTTGTTTGTTTTTGACTAACAAACCAAATATTAGGTTTCATGGCAACATTTTCATATATAATTTATGATTTTTAGTACCTATATGCATGTTTCTCATTGTACCCTTTCATCTACAACAGTTCTCTTTCATATAATGCCTTTCCTCTTGTTTGTAACCTCTTTTTCCACCTTACATGTTTCCGCTACTAGTTTCATGATGTAAATCCTTACTCACATCCTCATATCCCCACAAATCCACAGAAAGACGAAAATCTGAGATCAACAAATGAGAGATCACTTCAGTATTTGTCTTTGTGAGCTTTCTGTGCTGATTGTATTTCTTGGCTATTGTGAATAGAACAGCAACAAACAAGAATGTTCAAGTATCTAGGTGGTACAATATAAAGGCATTTGTATATATGCCTAAGAGTGCTATAGATGAATTATATGGTAGTTGTATTTTAATTTTTGGAGAAATATCCCTACTCATTTTCGTGGGAGCTACACAAGTTTATACTCCCACCAAGATAGAGCAAGTATCCTTTTGATATATCTTCATCAGTATTTCTTCTTCTCCTGCTCCTTTCTCCTCCTTCTGCTTCTTTTCCTCCTTCCTCCCTCCTTGTGATGATATTGTGTTCCCCAAAATATTGTGCACCCTAATAAACTTATCTTGGGTCAGAGAACAGAACAGCCACTAGATACAGAGGCCAGGAAATGGTGGCACACACACACACACACACACACACACACACACACACACACACACACCCCTTTAATCCTAGCATTCCAAAGGCAGAGATCAGTCTGGGTTTCTGTGAGTTCAAGGCCACACTGGAAACAGCCAGGCATAGTGACTCATGCCTTTAAAACCCAGGAGAGGTGGCAGAAAGCAGAAAGGTATTTAAGGTGTGAGGACCAGGAACTAGAGGCTGGTTAAGCTTTTAGGCTATTGAGCAGCACAGTTCAGCTGAGAGGCATCCAGTCTGAGGAAACAGGATCAGCTGAGGAATTGGCGAGGTGAGGCTGTGGCTTGTTCTGCTTCTCTGATCTTCCAGCATTCACCCCAATAACTGGCCTTGGGTTTTTTTTTTTAATTAATAAGAACATTTAAGATTCGTGCTACACCTCCTCTTCCTTCTTTTCTTCTTCTTTGGTAGGTCATAATCATTCTGAATTGGGTGAAATGAAATCTAAAAAGAGTATTTGATTTAAATCTACTGGCTAAGGATGAGGAATAATTTTCAAAATATTTATTAGCCATATGCATTTCTTCTTTTGAGATAATCCAGCTTGTTAACTAAATTATGGAGAAGTAGCTGTTTTGTTGATGTTTAAGTTTTGTACTACACACACACACACACACACACACACACACACACACACACACACACACACACACACACACACATATATATATATATATATATATATATATATATATATATATATATATATATATATAAAATGGGAAGGGGAAAAGTATAGTGTGAATGAGAGTATATACTTTCTATAGGCAGTGCTTTCTCCTATCCAGGTTCTGAAGAAATGTAGAGGATCCACCCAGCTAAGTATCTTTCTATCCTGGAAGTTTGTTGTGTTAGATTCAACAGTACAATTCCAGTAATCCCATAAAACTAACTACTAGCAACTGTGGGATAGTGGGTGCTATTTTTCTCTGGTTGAATGTCTCACCTTCAACTTCCCTGCCCACATTCTGCTATACATCATCACACTTATCCTACCTGATTCTCTATATTTGCTTTGAAGTAGCATAGATTTCCCCTCTCTGAAACGCTCAGTACTACTCCTTTAAGCATATCACTCAGAAAGATTACTAAAATTGAACAGTTGCACGATAGTATTGCCTATGTCCACACAGTGGCTTCAGTAGCAACAGCAATGTTAGGCTGACTGCTGGAATACATTGCTGGCTGGTTTGTCTAAGCTCTGGAATATGGAAACTCCCTCCCTCCCCAGCAAAGCTTCCTGCTCTCTACCTAGCCTTATCTGGAGGATGTCCCTGGGCCTGGAGGACTGACCTTATCTGATAGCTTTCTCTAAACTGGATGCCTGACTCATCTTTAGCTTGACCTTTGGCACAGATCCCTGCTAAGATTTGTGCTAGGAGCTCTCCTATAGGAACTTACTGTCACATACAAAGCACATAGGAGCATGCCACTAAATGCAAATTAGGGTTTGTCCCCAAGCTCCCCAATCCTATGTTTTTCTTATATTCTGTCATAAAGTTGGGCTGATTCACCAAAGTCTATCTCCCAGAGGCCTCCCCCATTTGTGCTCATGGGCTGCATACAGAGCTTTCATTTCATCCCCTTTGCCTCTTTCCCCTCTCAGGCTGATGGCCGACAGGCTGAGAGGTAAAGGGGACCCCCACAGCTGACAAATATCTTCATGGGAGACTTTCTGTGGCATGTGTATCTAACACTTACTAGTCAGTCAGGAAGCTGGCAAGAATAGCTTGACACAGTGACACAGTAACTCTGGGTCTCAACCTTTCTCCCTCTTTCTCCCTCTTTCCAGCTCTAATTAATTCTCTCATTCTTTCTTGGGTCTCACAGTCCAGCTGGCCTCCAACTTATTATATTAAAGATGATGACCTTGACCTTCTGATTCTTCTGCCTCCCTTCTCAAGTACAAATGCGGGAATTACACTCATGTTACCAAGATTTTTTATGCATTTTTGCAGAAAAAAAATCAGAATTTCCTAAAGTCTTCAGAAGTACTCTACAAACTCAGTCACTCATGTAGCTGATCCTTCTTTTAAGGATATTTATCCACTCTGTCAGATGCAGCTATTAATCCACTCTCTTATATGCAAAATTTACTACATAATATTTTTTAAATAATGCACTGAAAAATATTAGCTTCCCTCCAGTAGTAGTCAAATCCCATAAAAGAGAACTCTTCTTAATTTCCTTTACTTAACATAAAAATGGTTTAATCTTATAAGCATTCCAGATAAATCATTAAAATAAACTCTAAAGATCAGGGTCATCTAGTGGCAGATAGGAAGTAAATTCCTTCTAAAATTTTAACATTTAGACACACATAATATTAATGTTTTTCTGTTTTGAACTTGTACTTCTGTGAAATAAAAATTAATTCTTAAAATTACATGGAAATCATTTGACAACTTTAAAAACATAAACTAAAGAACACTTAGAAGTGGAAGTGAACTAATGACCTGAAATGAAGACAAAAGAATCATGACTCTAATCATATTCTGATCATAATTGTTATTTAAATAATATTCCTCATCCAAAGAAATGAAACCTTTTTAGAATGCTTTCCTCATTTAACTATCTTTAATTCAAATAAAACACTAAGTTTATCATGATTGTCCTGATTAACATTGATTACATTTGTTCCTCTTTCCAATGTGTCATCAAAGATTTCAAACATGATTGAAATTGTTAGAAATAGTAAACTTTACCCTACATTTCCTTGTAAAAACCACTTTTACAAAAGTTACACACATTTGTGCCTATCATGACCATTTAATATCCAAGATTGTCCCCTTATCATATTTTCTTACTAATTCACCCCAAGTGAAATTTTTTTATTTATTGAGACAGGGTTTCTCTGTGTAGTTTTGGTGCCTGTCCTGGATCTTGCTGTGTAGACCAGGCTGGCCTCGAACTCAGGAGATTCACCTGGTTCTGTCTCCTTAGTGCTGGGATCAAAGGTGTGTGCCACCACCACCTGGCCACACCAAGTGAATTTTATACTCATGTATAAAGTTGGCAACATCCACAAAAAACAGATTTTATTACAAACTTGAGCTCCGACTTTAAAGCATTTTCCAAGATGTTTTAACTATCCCAATTTCAATGATCAACATCAAAATACTTTAAAAGATATTTTATCCTAAAACAATTTATCAATTAGAAAACTGAGGGTTTTTTTTTCAATTATTCCAGAAAATTCAGAGGAGGACTAGTTACCATAATAAGGGAGCATTACATTTTGGAAAGTATTGAGCCAGAAAGTGAGTTGATCATGATCAGTAAGCATGATTTATCATTCTATGCTATTTCTCCAGCATCTACATTTCTACTTTTTATTTAAATAAAGGGTGAATCAATTAATAAACAGCTGAAAGAGCAGTTGGATGGATAGATAGCTAAGTAGATGAATTAATTATATAATTAACAAATTAATAAAATAGCCATAGATCAACAGTTGAAATTGTTCACAAGCTTCACTTGATGAGGTCAAAATTGCTGTGCCCCAAGAAAAATTCTTTCTGTACTCTATTAAATGGCCTTTTAAGATTTGAACTTGACATTATCATCAAATCAGTAGATACATTTCAAGAAATAATACATGATTTTGACCTTTTTTATTGTAGGCACCAAGCCATCAGTCTGCTTGATTAACTTGTCAGATTTTTTCTCTTCAGACAGTGAGCCACACTCTATGCACTGCAAGCTTTTAAAATGGATAAAAAATCCATGATAAGGTCAGGATGTTTCCATAGGAAAAGCAAATCAAGATCCTTTATTTTATTTTTTATAAGAGAAAATGTCTGAAAATTGATTAGTAGCTGTCTCTTGACACTGCTCTAAAAATTATAAGATCTCGGTTTATTTCTTTAATGTAGTGACACTTGACCTTTATATATCAAAATGACAGTAGAAAACAAAAAATATTATTTTTCCTAGAGTATGATATAAGATTATTTTATATTCCATGACCATTTTCAGTTTTCAAAGAAGATGAATAATCAGCAAGTAGGTGAAATGATTATTATAACATCTTATAAGTTATTTAATTAAGATATAATTACATCATCCCCTCTCCTCATTCAAACACTTACCCATGCCCCCCACATGTTCATGGCCTTTTTTAATTATTATTTTTACATATAATTATGTTATTATACATGCAAAATAATATGAATGCAACCTGTTGAGTCCATTTAGTATTTCTTGTACATATTTAGAGGGCTCACCCCTAGAGAAGAGTAGCTCCCTTTCTTTCAGATATCATTAGTTGTCTGTATCTTCACCTGGTGATGAAATCCCATGATCTTTTCTCAATCAACATGGACATGTCACCTGATACTGTCATTTTTCAGGTCTTCCTTAAGAATCCATACTGTTGAGATATCCTATGTGTAGCTTTCCCATCATATCTAGAATACACCGTCTCCTAGGAGTCTTCCTGGTCCTCTGGCTCTTACAATACCTAAACCCTCAGTAATATTCCTTGAGCTTCCAGTGTAGGGTTTGCATTGTAGACATATCAACTGAGGCTGGGTGCCACATTGTCATTTGTTTGCATTTTTAAGTTGTGGACTTCTTTAATATTCTCAATATGCTGCAAAGGGAAGCTTCTTTGGTGAGGTATAAGAGCTATACTTAATTGTGGGCATAAGGATTTGCATTTAGATTACAGTTAGGAATTATACTGGTTTGGGACAGTGATAGTATTTCTTTCATTCCCCTCTAAGAGCTATGACCTCACTATCCATGGGTGGTTGGCTGAGTTTCCAGTACCAGACATTTTCCCTTCTGTTGAAGAGTCCAATTAGATAGCTATTAGTTATTTTAGGGATATCTTGTCTTGATGGTCACTGCTGTGGTTTGGGTATCCCAGATGGGTAGGATCATTGATTTCTCTCCTCTTTTGGAAGTTTTCATATCACCTACTGGTACTATGAGATTTTAGGTAAAACAAAACTTTAATTCTCCAAGTCCATTGCACAAAGTATGTGGTATCTTCATAAATAGGGACTTAATTTTGCCTTCCAGGAAGAAACCAAAAACAACAGCAATCTCATATATTTTGGGGGTAATCTCAGACTCCTTTGACCAACAACTCAAAAGAACATTTCTCATGCCTGGTATTGAAGTTTTGTTATCCAGTCTATGATTCTTGGAGGAGGTATTGTCATTCTAAGTGGCAAAAATTTATTTATAATGGTGTAAGTTTAATTCACTATAAAATAATTTTATTCCCAAGGCTTTTTCAAGCATCATTAATGCTACTTATATCCCCTACATCCCTCTCTATATTGATCCCTCCCATTAAAACCCCTTCCAAGTTTTTTCTTCCCCACTTCACATCAATTGCATCCTGCTATTTCCCTTTCCAGCTGCACTCCATATTGCAAATTCTGTTTTTCTTTACAGAGGAATAATATTCCACAGTTTCCATATATAATGGACATTTAGGTTGTTTCCATTTCCTTGCTATATTTTGAATAGAACATCAATGAACTTTGCTGAGCAAATGTTTGAGCAATTGTGGAGTATGATATCAAATCCTTTAAGCATATAACAAGGAAGGGTATATCTGGGTCACATAGGAGATTTCCAGAGTGTCTTGCAGTTTAGAGCCCCATCAACAGTCAATGAGGGCTCCTCTTTCCCCACATCCTCACCAGTACTCTTTGCCTTGTTGATCTAGGACATTTTGAATTGGGTGCGATGAAATCTAAACATGTTTTGATTTGGATTACCCTAATTGCCAAGATGATAAGCATTCTTTGAGAAATTACTTAGTTATTTTTATTTTTTATTTTATTGAGAACACTCTGTTTATATCTGTATCCCAATTCTTACTGGGTTGTTTGTTTCCTTGACCCTTTGGTTTGTGAGTTATTTATATATTATGAATATTAATTGTCTGCCAGACCTACAGCTGGAAAAGACTCTACCATTCTTTGGGTTTCTTTTTCACCTAATTGATTGTTTCCTTAGCTATAGGGAAGCTTTTTGCTTTTACAGGGGTCCCATTATCAATTAGTTCATTTGTGTTAATGCCTGGGCAAATGGAGCCATAGTCAGAAAGTCCTTTCCTACACCTATATTTTGTAGGTTATTGAACTATTGTGTAGCTAGAGGTTTCCTGCCTGGCCCACAGTCAGGACAAATCTCTCTCACTTGCCAGTCCCACAGCCGCTCAGACCCGACCAAGTAAACACAGAGACTTATATTGGTTACAAACTGTATGGCCATGGCAGGCTTCTTGCTAACTGTTCTTACAGCTTAAATTAATCCATTTCCATTAATCTATACCTTGCCACGTGGCTTGTGGCTTACCCGCATCTTCACATGCTGTTTGTCATCTTGGCGGCTGGCAGTGTCTCTCTGACTCAGCCTTCCACTTCCCGGCTTTATTCTCCTTCTTGTCCCACCTATACTTCCTGCCTGGCCACTGGCCAATCAGGGATTTATTTTTTGACCAATCAGCAACACATTTGACATACAGACCATCCCACAGCACTTCCCCTTTTCTTTTTTTTTCAAAAAGGAAGGTTTTAACCTTAACAAAGTAAAATTACATATAATTTGGGAATTTGAGCATAGCGTCTCTTACTACTTCCTGCTGGAGGGGGGCGCTGTATCTTATGGGGACACAAAGAAAATTTTAGGATTATGGAATAGTCCATGAGGGTGTATCATCTGAGCCAGTTGCCTTCAAACCATTCTGGATGTTGGATCATCTGGGCCATGGTGTCATCAGAGACCTCCTTTTAGGGGGTCTTAGCTGGTCAAACCTGATGTATCTTAATCTGGAACAAATCCATAGCCTCTGGCTTTCTGTGGGAACAAAACCAGAGACTCTTTTCCAAAGCAACATATCCTTATATCCAAATTTTGAAGTCAAGGTACCTTTAAAATATACATTTTGGCATAACTCAACAGCTTTTACAATCAAATGTTTTTCTGCAGTTAAAAATCCCAAAGACAGCCCGGCGGTGGTGGCGCATGCCTTTAATCCCAGCACTCAGGAGGTAGAGCCAGGAGGATCTCTGTGAGTTTGAGGCCAGCCTGGTCTCCAAAGCGAGTTCCAGGAAAGGCGCAAAGCTACACAGAGAAACCCTGTCTCGAAAAACCAAAAAAAAAAAAAAAAAAAAAAAAAATCCCAAAGACAACACAATCCAGATTCTCTGTGTAATATTCATCTTCATGTGGCTTATTTTTTATATTAATTTTACTGTCTCTTTAAAGACTTTATTTTTTAAAACTATGTATTTGTTTATATAACAGTATATATCACCTTTTTTGTCTCTTTCAAGCCTACGATTATTTTACACACATTGCAAACTATTACATCTGAATCTGTCTTATTGTGAATCTATTGCTTTAAACTGCAGCAGCTGTGGCTGCTGGCTCCTCCCACCTCAGCTTCCCAACATGGTGGCTGTATGTTTACCAGCAGCTCTGGGAGCTATCCTGGGTCTATGCTTTTATCCAAGCAGCGTGTAGCCCAAAAACCTCCTTTTTTGTTTTGTACTAGCAAAGTCTAAATCCACCATGCAGCTTAATCTGCCACTTGCAGAGGCGTCATTCCCGTCATACGGCTGCAGGTCGAGCGCGCACACTAGGAACCCACCAGTAGCTCAAACCGGCAGCTGCCGCTCATTTGAGAGAGACAATTAGGAAGCTGTTTTTAGCTCTGTTTTAGAATCTTTTCTCAGGTTTTAGGTGGAAACTCTTGCCACCACGTTGGATACCATTTGTAGCTAGAGTTTTCCTGCCTGGCCCACAGTCAGGACAAATCTCTCTCACCTGCCAGTCCCACAGCCGCTCAGACCCGACCAAGTAAACACAGAGACTTATATTGGTTACAAACTGTATGGCTGTGGCAGGCTTCTTGCTAACTGTTCTTACAGCTTAAATTAATCCATTTCTATTAATCTATACCTTGCCACATGGCTCGTGGCTTACCGGCATCTTTACATGCTGTTTGTCATCTTGGCGACTGGCAGTGTCTCTCTGACTCAGCCTTCCACTTCCCAGCTTTATTCTCCTCCTTGTCCCGCCTATACTTCCTGCCTGACCACTGGCCAATCAGGGATTTATTTTTTGACCAATCAGCAACACATTTGACATACAGACCATCCCACAGCACTATTGTCTTCAAGCAGTTTTAAAATTTCAGGCTTTAATTTGAGATCCTTGATCATTTTGGAGTTGATTTTTACATAGGCTGATAGATATGGGTCTACTATCATTCTTTTACCTGTGGACATCTATTTTTCCCAGGAACATTTGTTGGAGATGCTATTTTCCCTGCAGTGTATGTTATTGAACTCTTTATCAAATATTAGATGGCTGAAGGTATGTATACTCATGTTGATGTCTTCTCTTTTGTTTCATTGGCCTACATGTCTGTTTTAGTGCCAGTATTTTACTGTTTTTATTACTTCAGCTCAGTAACATATCTTGAAATCTAGAGCATTAATTCTTCCAGCATTGTTCTTTTTTCTCAACATGATTTTGGTTATCTAGGGGTTTTATGGTTCCATATAAATTTTAGAGTGTCTTTTTTCTATTTCCTTGAAGCATGTTTTGGGAATTCTGATTGAGATTATATTAAATCTTTATGTTATTTTTGGTAGAATCATCAATTTCACAATATTAATTCTGCTAATATGAACTCGGGAGATCTTCTTTTCCAATATCTATCTTCCTCAGTTCTTTTCCTCAATGATTTAAAGTTTTACTTGAAGTTTCTTTCTCCTAATTGTTTATATTTATTCCTAGATATTTTATTTACTTCAAGGTTAACAGAAATGTGTCTGCCATCTCTTTCTCAGAGGGTTTGTTGTTTGTGTATAGACTTAGGTATATATTCATTTGAAGGTGATTTTGTATGCTGCAACTTTGTTGTAAGTAGCTAGAAATTTTCTGGTGGAATTTTTGGAATATCTTATGTATAATATCAAATCATCTACAAGTAGGTTTAACTTAACTTCTTTTCCTATATTTAGTCTGCTAATTTCCATTGCTTATCTTATTGTTCTAGCTTGTTTTATAGCAGTATATTGAAAAGAGCAGGAGTAGTGAACAGCCTGTATCCCTTGTGATTTTATTTGGGTTGATTTAACTTTTTTCCATGTAACATAATATTGGCTGTGGGTTTGTCATATAGACTTTTATTATGTTGGTGTATGTTCCTGTCTGTCCTATTTTCTCTAGGACTTTTATCATGGAGGATTTGTGAAAGGCTTTTTCTGCATTTGTCATGCTTTATCTTAAAGATGAAAACAAAATTGAATTGTCTATGGTAACTATGAATAATATAAGCAGTATTGATGATTATGGTTTTAAATGATCTTTGCTCAAGTGTTTTTACTTATTAAAAGGTCAGTCTACTAATATCAGACATTTTTATTTCCTTGTTTCTTTAATCAGAGACTTTTGAACAATTATGTAGAAATAACAGGATTTTAAAAAGGAAATTGAATATTAGAATAATTAACACTTCATTCTTTGGAATTGAATGGTGCTTATTGGTACCATGAAAGCTTGTTTTGAAGGAGAAGGCTTTCAGGTCAGGTCCAGGTCCTCTGCATCTTGCAGCTGAGCTTCACTGTATACTCAGCAACTGGGACTTAACTTTCTACCTCCAGAGGACAATCAGAGGCAATAGCAATAGCCTGTAATCTTTTGAGATTCTCTTTAGACAGCCTTGAACAATTCAAAAGAGGGATTCCTATACAGGATGTTGAGGTTTTTGTTAGATTGTCTATGGCTTTTGGGGAAAAATACTGTCAGCACACATGGGAAATTTAAGTTCTTTATAGGTAGATATACACAGACTTAAATGTATCATAATTATATTGGGTGGATGGATAATCTTATGGTTTCTTATGAATTTTTCAGATATCCTTACTGTTACATTTCTCTCTTCCCTTCTTCTGCACTGATCTGCCTCCCTTCTGCATAGTTAAAATGTATTCCATGTGTCTTTTCCTACTTTTTCTTCAAATCAAAAGTAACCAATAGCCTCACCCAGCTATGATACCTATGAACCACAGCAAAGACTAGCATTTCACAATACCCCAAGAGAGTAATAGTAGAGTGAATGCCATGGAACTACCAACAGCTCTCTAATTGTACTTCAGGTCCACTTACCAATAGATAAATCATTCCTAGTACTGGAAACCTAGCCATATACCCAGGACTAGTGAAGTCATGGATCTTGGAGGAGAAATAACAGCCTCCATTTTATTAAACCAGCATAATCCCTAACTAAATTCTAAACACTTATCCTTACACCAACAGATAAGTCTGATTCTCACTCCTCATTAAAAAAAAAGACTTCTGAGTCTGGGTTATCTCACTCAGGATGATATTCTTCAGTTCCATCCATTTGCCTGCAAGCCTCATGATGTCATTGTTTTTCTCTGCTGAGTAGTACTCCACTGTGTATATGTAACACATTTTCTTTATTCATTCTTCGGTTGAGGGGCATCTAGGTTGTTTCCAGGTTCTGGCTATTACAAACAATGATGCTATGAACATAGTTGAGCATGTGTTCTTGTGGTAAGATTGAGAATTCCTTGGGTATATGCCCAAGAGTGGCATAGCTGGGTCTTGAGGAAGATTGATTCCCAATTTTCTGAGAAACCACCACACTGATTCCAAAGTGGCTGGACAAGTTTGCATTCCCACCAACAGTGTAGGAGTGTTCCCCTTGCTCCACATCCTCTCCAACATAAGCTTTCTTCAGTGTTTTTGATCTTAGCTATTCTAACAGGTGTAAGATGGTATCTCAGAGTCATTTTGATTTGCATTTCTCTGATGACTAAGGATGTTGAGCATTTCCTTAAATGTCTTTCAGTCATTTGAGATTCTTCTGTTGAGAATTCTCTGTTTAGCTCTATATCCCACTTTTTAATTGGACTGTTTGGTATTTTGATGTATAGTTTCTTGAGTTCTTTATATATTCTAGAGATCAGCTCTCTGTCAGATGTGGGGTTGGTGAAGATCTTTTCCCATTCTGTAGGCTGTTGTTTTTGTCTTATTGACCATGTCCTTTGCCCTACAAAAGCTTCTCAGTTTCAAGAGGTCCCATTTATTAATTGTTGTTCTAAGTCTCTGTGCTACTGGTGTAATATTTAGGAAGTGATCTCTGGTGCCAATGCATTCAAGACTACTTTCTACTTTTCCTTCTATCAGGTTCAGAGTAACTGGATTTATGTTGAGGTCTTTGATCCACTTGGACTTAAGTTTTTGCACGGTGACATGCTGTGGGATGGTCTGTATGTCAAATGTGTTGCTGATTGGTCAATGAATAAATCACTGATTGGCCCGTGGCCAGGCAGGAAGTGTAGGTGGGACAAGGAGGAGAATAGAGCTGGGAAGTGGAAGGCTGAGAAAGAGACTGCCAGCCGCCATCAGGATAAGGAAGATGTAAAGTACCGGTAAGCCACAAGCCACATGGCAAGGTATAGATTAATAGAAATGGATTAATTTAAGCTGTAAGAACAGTTAGCAAGAAGCCTGCCACGGCCATACAGTTTGTAACCAATATAAGTCTCTGTGTTTACTTGATCGGGTTTGAGCGGCTTGGGACTGGCGGGTGAGAGAGATTTGTCCTGACTGTGGGCCAGGCAGGAAAACTCCAGCTACAGTGACATATATGGATCTATTTGCAATCTTCTACACGTTGACATCCAGTTATGCCAGCACCATATGTTGAAGATGCTTTCTTTTTTTCCATTGTATGTTATGTACTCACTCATAAGTAAATACTAGATATAAACCAAAGGATAACCAGACTGCAACCCACAGCTCCAGGGAGACTAGCTAGTAAAGAGGACCCTGAGAAAGACCCAAGGATTGCCCAGACATGGAGAAATAGATGAGATCTACATGAGCAAACTGGGGGTGAGGGGGGTAATGGAAGGCAAGGGATGGGAGAATGAGAGCTTAGGGGAGTGGGAGGTTCAAGGTGGATCAGGAACAGAGTGGGAGAACAAGGAAAGAGATACCATGATAAATGAAGGCACCATGGGAATAGGGAGAAGCAGAGTACTAGGGAGGTCCCCGAAATTCACAAAGATGACGCCACCATAGACTACTGGCAATGGTCAAAAGGGTGCCTGAGCTGACCTACTCTGGTTATCAGATGGCTGAATACTCTAACTATCATGATAGAACCCTCATACAGTGACTGATGGAAGCAGATGCAGAGATTTACAGCTGGGTCCCAGGCAGAGGTCCAGGAGTCTAATCGACGAGAGAGAGAAGAGGGATTCTATGAGCAAGAGATATCGAGATCATGATTGGAAAAAGTAGAGACAACTAGTCAAACTAGTGGAAACACATGAACTGTGGACCAATAGCTGAGGAACCCCCATGGTACTGGACTAGGCCCTCTGGATAAGTGAGACAGTTGTTTAGCTTGAGCTGTTTAGGGGGCCCCCAGGCAGTGGGACCAGGACCTGTCCCTAGTGCATGAGCCTGCTCTTTGGAACCTAGTGCCTATGGTGAGACACTTTGCACAGCCTTGGTGCAGGGAGGAGGGGCTGGGACCCGCCTCAACTGAATGTACCAGGCTCTGCTGACTCCCCATGGGAGACCTTGCCTTGGAGGAGGTGGGAATGGGAGGTGTGTTGGGGGCAAGACTGGGAGGTGGGAGGAGGGAAGACGGGAATCTGTGGTTGATATGTAAAATGAATAGAAACTCTCGTAATAAAAAAAGGAGAAAAATAAGACTTCTCTTTGAAGCAGATGGAGACAATTAGGAAAAAAAATTACAAATGATAAAAAGACTGTTGTGGAGTGAAATCCCAAGGGATAAATCTACAACAAAACTCCTGTACTTAAAGCTCAGGGATCATTATAGAAGAAGGGACAGAAGATTCTAAGAGCCAGAGGAACAGGAAGTTTGCTGTGAGATTTTGTCTTCTTTGAAATGCCCACTGCCTATGGTGGGACACCTTGTGCAGCCTTGGTGTAGGGGGAGGGGCTTGGACCTGCCTCATCTGAATGTACCAGGCTCTGCTGACTCCCCATGGGAGGCCTTGCAATGGAGGAGGTGGGAATAGGGGTTGGGCTGAGGGGGGAGGCTTGGAGGTGGGAGGAAAAAAAAGAATATCTTATTTAGGAAAAAAAACCCACAAGTCACACATTTGATAAAAATTCAAATTATGGTAGATATTTTATAAGAAGTTTGTATTAATGCTTTTGGTTTTCTGCTAAACCCAAGGGTCTTAGAGAAACTGTGTGGGTTGTACTACTAAGCTCTTCTTTAGTATATATTAGTATAACACTGATAATTTTCATATTTTAATTGTTTTCATCTACTTAATACATTAAATGTTCAAACACATACATTAAAATGTCTTATTTTTCAGCAAAAAGAAAGAAAGAAAGAATGAAAGAAAGAAAGAAAGAAAGAAAGAAAGAAAGAAAGAAAGAAAGAAAGAAGGAAAAGAAAAATGCCAGATGCGCAGGGCAGCTGTGGTACACGCCTTTAATCCCAACACTCAGGAGGCAGAGCCAGGAGAATCTCTGTGAGTTCCAGGCCATGATGACCTTTGGAGTGAGATCCAGGACAGGCACCAAAACTACACAGAGAAACCCTGTCTTGAAAAGAAAGAAAGAAAGAAAGAAATGCCAGTTGCTATGACCACGATGTCTCAACAATGTAGCTAGAAGGCCCCAATAGACATACTAATTTGGAGGGGATAAAGCTCAGGAGACCTCAACCTTAGATAAGGACTACAGGGTACTAAGAAATGCTGAGGTGGGAGAAATAATTTTCCTCATGAAAGGATACACTATCTGGTGACTAATATCAAATGGTCAGCCCTAAAAACATACATTCAATTTACATTATAAAGACTAAACAAGTTATAGTCATAGATTTAAGAATCTCCACCCCTCACACACCCACAAATACAAATATGTACACACAATCACACATGTAACAACAATTAAAGATAAAGAGATCTTGGATTTTAATTAGAACAAGGGGTGGAGGAAGGTATATGGAGGGGGTTGGAATGAGGGAAAGGGAGGAGGAAAATGACAATTATACTATAATCTCAAAAATGTTTTAAAATGTCATGGCTTGAGACATGATCAAAACTGAGCTGTACTTCATATGGTCAGAGACATGAGGACATTCATCTAAGGTTATTATCTTGGGTATGTAAAACAGAGAAGGTCTTGGTACTTACAGAGTAAATAAGACAACTGAGCATGGACAGAATAGCCCACAATATGCAAAGTGATGACAAATAATCCAACTATACCCATGTTGTCCAGACCTTACCAAACAGAGTCAGAATTATGTGGGAGCCCCTCCTCTACTTCTTCACATGGGCACTCTGATTGCAAGCCAAGCTCTGAAGTCTATGGTGTGAAGAAGGTCTGAGTCTTTTCAGAGTCAAGATGAGAATTTGAGGGTGGTCTAAAGAAGCTCCATTGCAGATAAAGTAAGATGCAGTAAGTAAATACATCTTCACCTGTGATCAGCTTGTCACTGGAATGGGATTTACTTGTGTGAATGAGCCATTTCTCCCTTCTGTCTTCAGGGAATCTTTGAATAGGAGCTAGGTCCTGGACTTTTATATTGAAAAGTGCCCCAGTCTCTTGGAGTAAAGGTAAGAATATAGGGTTTATTGCAGGTGGAGTTTCTCTATGTCTCGGCAGTTACTCCCAAATAACCATTCAGAGAATTATTATTAATTATAAATACTTGGCTGATAGTTCAGGCTTGTTACTAGCTAACTTATACATTTTAAATTAACCCATATTTCTTATCTACCCTCTGCCATGTGACAGTACCTTCCTTCAGCATTGCACATTTATCTTGCTTCTTACTGTGTCTCTTGTGACTTGCCTGATTCTTCCCTCCTTTCTAGCATTTTCTCTGCTCCAAATATCCTGTCTAGCCAATCAGCTTTTCATTAACAATGAGAGAAATACATATTTACAGTATACAAAGATTTTTCCACAGCATTTCCCTTTTTTTCTAATTATAAAAGAAGGTGTTAACTTTAACATAGTAAAACTATATACAACAAAAACAGTTATCATGTAAGAATTACAGTTACAATATCGAGTCCATTTGTATTTGTCAAAACTAGAAAAAATACTCATTATTTATCTTATGTTGTGAGTCTAAAGTTTTATACCTAATTTACCTTTTATCATAACTAAGGAAAACTTTAACTATGACTATCCAGTCTTCAACTCTGTCAAAGACCCCAGAAGGGTGAAATGTTATCTAACTCTAGGGACATCTGCCTACCTGGACAGTCACCCAAAGTTCTTCTGTAACATTGGGACACCATTCTTTGGCCTACAAGCATAGTATATCTGACAGAGTTTTCTGAGAATCATGGAATTTTGAAGGATTGTCCTACCTTGTCTTGGTAAAGTGTTAGGTTTTTTTTTTTTTTGTATCTTGCTGGTCCAGTTTTGACAGTATACTATCAACAATTGATGCAAGAGCAGTTTCTTAAACAAATGGCTAGCTTTTGCCATAAAGAAAGCAAACTCTATACAGAGGTTCTTCAGTGTCCATCATCTTTTCTCAAGTAAATTGATGCTGCCAGGAGCAGACATATCTCACTGACAAGAAAAGTCTTGTATTATTAAAACATTTTAAATACTGTATTCTGTAGGTCTTTGATGTGTTTGAAGACCATCTATATAAATATATCTGTTTAATCTTGTAAACATACCTAATATGACTACAAGTTTAATTATTATAGATGACTACTTGCCTGTATTTCTTAAATATACATTATAATTTTAAATGAGCTGTATAATCACAATACCCCAAACAAGAGCAGAAATATATATACAGTATAAAAAATAACTTTAAATTTGTATCAATAAACCAAAATACATAATACCAATGTAAAATATTTTGAGATTAATAGTTCTTTTTGGATTAAAATAGATTCAATAATCTATCATTTTTCCTATCATTCTTACATAATATCCCCCTGTTTCCCTTTAGAAAGAGATCTTTAAATTTAACTTTTAGTCTTTTTTTTTTACTAAGACCAAAAGTAATTTGTAACCAACCCCCCTTAAATGACAATAAACTTCCATAACTCATCTTTTGGGAATGTGGTGCCTTTCTCTAGAGTACTTCCTATTGTTTGGGGGAGTTGGAATCTTTGGGGGACCCGGAGAAAATTCAGGATAATGGTTAAGTCTTGACTAGAGTGATTTGTGAGTTTGGACCATCTCAGCCAGTAGCCTTGAAGTTGTTATGGATGCAGAACTCTGAGAAAAGTGCAACAGAGGCATTTTAGATGCTGGATCACCTGGGCCATTTGTTTTCATTGGTGCCTGGTCCCCTTGCTCTGAAAATACATAGACATTTAAAGGTAAGATACATATCTGTATTAGTACAAGAATAGACTGTGGTTTGTATACAAGTTAGCTGAAGATGATTTTATTTTGTTATGTGTTTGAGCAGGTAAAATATACATCATGTGTTTTGTAGTTTCTTTATGGTTATTTATGTCTGTAGTGAGGATTTTCAGGGAGTATTCCCCAAAAAAACATGTTCATCTTTAACTTGGAATGAATCCACAGCTTCTCATTTCCTGTGGAAATAAAAGCATAACCACTTTCCCAGAGTAACATATCTTTTGATTTCCATTTTGAAGTCAAAACATTTATTGGTTTAATCCAGCAGTTTTCATAATCTAATATGTCTTAGCAGCTGTTGTTCTTCATTAGCAATCAGAAAATCCAATAACACAATAGCATACAGAAGTCAGACTCTCTGTGTATTTTCCATCTCTACATGGCTTATTATATTTTTTACTCTATTCTTTTTTTAAAGAATTTACCTTATTATTTTTAAACTATTTTTTAATATATGACTGTATCTATCCTTTTTCTTCTCTCTCCCAAGCCTATGTATATTTTTAAACACATTGTAATCTGTTTTGAGGTTTTTTTCTATCTGGATCTGTTTTACTGAGCATCTGTATTGTTTTTTAATCTCATAAGATGGATCTTAAACTGCCATTGCAGATGTCACCAGTGTAGCTTAGCTTGATATATGGTGGTAGTGCATGGTAGCTGGTGGCTGCCTCTTTCTGCAGGCAGCTACTGAAAGACATGTCTCAGTACTGTGGCCAGCATGAGGGACACTAACCTAGGAAGTTGTGTTTCACTCCGTTTTTGTGTGTTTATTACCTTTTTAAAGCTTTCTCAGGTTTTATGTGGATTTAGTTGCCAGAGATTTGGGCACCATTTGCAGTCAGAGTTTCTCTGTATCTCAGCAGCTGCTTCCAAATAACCATTCAAAGACTTGTTATTAGTTATAAGTGCTTGACTGATAGCTCAGGCTTGTTACTAGCTAACTCTTACATTTTAAATTAACCCATATTTCTAATCTACCCTCTGCCATGTGACAGTACCTTCAACATTGCACATTCATCTTGCTTCTTTCTGTGTCTCTTGTGACTCTCCTGACTCTGCCCTCCTCCTTTCTAGCATATTCTCTGCTTCAAATACCCTGCCTAGCCAATGACCACTCAGCTTTTTATTAACAATGAGAGCAATACATATTTACAGTGTACAAAGTTTGTACAACAGCAGTGGATACTAGGCTGAGCTCAGGGAATCCTGCTACAGAGAGAGAGGAAGGATTGTAAGAGCTAGAGGAGTCAATAACATCATAAGGAAATCCACAGAAACAACTAACCTGGCTCACAGGAACTCACAGATTTTAAACCAACAACCAGGGAGCCTTCATGGGATCAACCTTAGCCCTCTACATATATGTGGCAATTGTGTAGCTTGGTCTATTTGTGGGACTCCTAACAATGGGAGCAGGGGCTGTCCCTAGCATTTTGGCTGGATCTTGGGAACCTATTCTTCACACTTGTGAGCCTAAGTATAAGGTGAGGTACTTATACATACAGCAAGTTGATATGCTATGCTTTGCTGATACCCAGGGGAGGCCTGGCCTTTCTGAACAGAAACAAAGGAGAAGTGGATTGAGGGAGAACAGAGGGGAAGTGGCAGAGGGAATGGAAGGAGAGGAGGGAGCAGAATCTGTGGTTGGTGTGTAAAATAAATAAATAAATGAATAATAATGAAAAAGAATATAGGGTGAAGTAAGAACCTCTGATCCACAAGGAAGATCCCAGAATAACGTACTTTCTCCCATGTAGTAAGTCTGACGTCAAGATGTGAACCACATGCATCTATTAGCCCCAGTCCCACTTTACATTGTAGAACTTTTTGCATAGGAGATATTTTCTAAGTGTCTGGTTCAGTCCAAAGTCAAGATGAAAGCAGAGGGTGAGTTAATGGTTCAGACCAGACAAACAGGTCTGGATCCAGCAGCATCTCTACTGGTGTCCTCTACCAAAAGGGGATTTCCTTGGAAGAATGAGCCCTCTTCAGGTGTTTGTTTCTGCATATTCATCCAGGAACTTGGAGGAGTTAGAACCATTTTGTAAGGTGATTGCTGCTTCAAGGATGCCTCAATGCTGACTTCAGGAATGAGACCCTTCCCACCTTTACACGTCCTCATCCAGGGACTTGGGAGAGTAACAGCCATTTTGTGAGTTCCTGAAATGGAGACAGTGACACTGAACTTTCAGAATGGAAATAAGAGGATACAGTGGACTATAGTGACCCTTTATATTGTAGAGGGTCCAATAATAAGGTAGTTTTATGCCTAGGGTCAGCCTAGATAAACAGGGCCTACATGGACGAATAAGAGAATTGCTATACTTCCATTCCATGTAATACTGCATAGGCACCATTTTCAGGTTTTCCTAGAGAGAAAGAAGGGCACTTAACTGGAAGAGTGAAAATAGAATCTGAGAGTGGGCTATGAAAGCTCTGTTTTGATGACAGGGAGCCCAGATATTATAGCTGAGCCAATATAGTGTGCTCTGTATCAAACAGGGTCCACTTGTGGAAACGAACCCCTTTACCTCCTTCAGAGGAGGACTCTTGAAGAATGAGGCATTTCAGAGGTTCTCAGGAGGGGACAATATGACGTTTTAGTCAAGATAGAAGCTTGGATGTGTTTCAGAAACCCCACCATTAATAAATAGGCACAGATAACCAAGCTACATAAGATCCTTATGAGGGTTGTATGCAAAACCTAGGCTGTCTTGTGACAGTGGGTCAGTGGTCCACAAGCTTCCACATATTCAACTGGGAATGTGGGGAATCTGGAGCCATTAGTGAGAGTCTTGATAGACTTAGCCTCAGTAATGACATGACATAAGGAAGCACCTAAACACATTTCCCCACCTATGAGAGGGACTTGTGGGTATGGAGCCATTTTGTGAGGTACTTGGCAGTAGAGGTTGCCACAGAAATGACTTAGCACTAAGTGGCCCTTAACTAATTGACAAAACCACATGAAAGGAAAAAGGTAAGGAGCCATCATGTGAGGTTTCCATGAGCCAGAGGGAGCCTCAGTTCTGAATTGGCAAAGATGAGCCTTAGCCACAATTCAGGATCTAAATCCTGGAACTTGGTGAATCACTAAGCCAGGATGGGAGATTAGTTCTGGTTGGGGGTTGCTTTGTTAACAGAAATTGAAATTGAGACCCTAACAAATATTACACAATTTTTATTCGTCCCTGTACAAAAGGATGAAGGGGATATGGAGTCATTTTGTGAGTATATTTGACAAACGTTCTAACTTACATATCAAAAAATTATGCTGAGAAGAGGTAAGAGCATCCAGGGGAAGACAAAGACCTCACTAAACGGTAGAAAGATAACAAAATTTGAGTTTAATCACTTTGATTAGAAAGTCACTAAGTGAGGCTTGTTTTTCTTGTTAGGAGCTCCAGACTGGGTCCAACACTAGACTGTCTGTACAGAAGTTGTTTTCCTGGTTCACAGGAAGAGGTTCAGGTCCAGTCCAGTGGGAAAGACCTGACAGTGAGCTCATGAATCCCTAGTCAAGGTTAGTGTACTCCAAAAATTATAACCCTGCCCCAGTGATGAGCCCTGTGCCTGACAAATCTGGTCCAGTTAGAGGATTGAGCCAGTCTGAGCTCTGCACAATAGGTCTCTAGCTGGTTTTGAGAGCTCTTTTCCCTGAGGAGAAGCAGCAAGTTTTTCAGACCTTATGGGCCCTGAGAGTGGAATTCAGAAGCCCAAGGCCAGCTAATGGGAAACCAAATGACAGGTGGTGCTGTGTACTCGGAGGAAGGAACCCTATGTAACCCTACTCCTAGAACAGCTGGGGTAAAGTTAAATGTATGTATGTATGTATGTATGTATGTATGTATGTATGTATGTATGTCTTTTTGCCCCACACTATCCTCTGTTGGGTTTTCTCAACGTTCTCTGGGTCTTACAGAGTTGATTCGACAGAAGCAAGCCTCTTTTGGGGGCTGGGTTGAGGGAGGGATGGTGGACTCTGGCACCGTGGCAGCCATTTTGTGAGGTCCCTGACCTTTTCAAGTTTCCTTGGTACTGAGGTGCCACAAATGTGCCCCTGGAAACGTTTCCACAGGTTTTTCCAGGACTTGGGGTTCCCAGAGCCATTTGTGTGATATTCCTGGTGCTTAGCAGGTACCAGAGTGCTGAGGTGACAGGTGTGAGGCTCCACGTAGCCTTTGGTATCTCCATCACGAGGTATGTCTGGCAGCTTGAGCCTCAGGCGCCATTTTGCTAGGTTCCTACCATTAGAGGCTGTCAGGGTGGAGAGAGAGATGGCACACGTGATTGCTTGGGCCCCTTTAGGCATGCACATCCTGGCACTTGGGGGAGTGGAGCCATTTTGTGAGAATGTTTGAAAGGAGTTGTGGGTTGCTTCTGGGCATGTTCTGCTGAGAAGAGGTAAGAGAACCTGGGGGATGGCAAAGACGCCTGGACAGAGTAGAAGGGCCAGTTTCTCCACTTTAGTTAGAAGGTCACTAAGCGAGGCTTGTTTTTCTTGTCAAGAGCTCTTGACTGGGTCCAACACTGGAAGGTCTGTACAGAAGTTTCTTTCTTGGTTCACAGAAAGTGGCTGTGGTCAAGTCTGCTGTGGAATACCTGATAGTGAGTTTCAGAATCACCATTCTAGATAGTGTACTCCAGAAAATTATAATCTTGCTCATGTCTTGAGCCCTGTGTTTCTGAATTCCACTCTCAGGACCCACTATGTTCTGAAATACTTTCTGATTCTTATGAAGAAAATTTTTGAAGCTTGATCCTATTTAGTCTTAAAAATAAAAACCTTAGTCATATATTAGGGTGAAAAACCTAAAGATCAGAGAAGCAGAGCAACAGCTACTAGAGACATCTTACTTCTAAGAAGTATAGAGGAATGCGGGTGGGGCACATCCTGTCTCTACTTGCCTTATATTCCTTTCTCTGCCTCCCTTGTGCTGGGATGAAAGCAAGATCCTCCCTACTGCTGGGATTAAAGGGATGATCCTCTCATGTGCTGGGATCAAAGGCATGCACCTCCACTGCCTGACTCTTTTTTCTCTCTTAAACTGTTTCAATCTCAGGTAGCCCAGGATGGCCTTGAACTCCTGATCTTTCTGCTTCGTCCTCTCAAGTGCTGGGATTAAAGGTGTGTGCCATCATTGCTTGGCGGCTATGGTTAAATTGTGGCTAGCCCTGCCCTCTCTTCTCCATGCAAGCTTTGTCAAAACACAAATAAAATATCGTACAACAAAAGAGCTCTAAAAGTCCACTGTCTTTCTCATACAGTGTCCAGCCAGGCTGAGTCCTCAAACTGGATCAGATTTGTTTGGCACAGGGCTTAGAAAACACTTCCCAAGTTCCTGACATCCCCCTTCCCAGGCTATCCAAAGTCCTCCTATGTAGATGCACAAAGGTGTAGGACTGCTCCTTCCACTCAATTCAATATGGGACACAGTCTTTAGCTGCCAGAAAACTTATGAAATGTGACCTTAGCCTCTCTCATGAGCAGCTTACCCACCACCAATTGCCTGGGTGTAAATGTTGAGGGCCAGCTAGATACTCAGTAATACCATGCATGTCAGCTCTGAGGCGTGCTCTAATAGGACTCTTTCAGGGAGGTTCCCAAAAAGAGGCTTGCTCCTGTCAACTCTATTCTGAAAGACCCAGAGTGCACCAGGAATTCCTAATTCAGGATCTGGTGATGTAAAGCAAACAAATAAATAAATCTCACTGTACCCCAGCTTTATTCTGAAAGACCCCGTGTATTCTGGTAAACCCTAACTCAGGATAGAATGGGTCAAAAATAAATACACAAACAAACAAACAAACAAACAAACAAATAAATTGAACTGTACCCCAGCTGTTCTAGGAAAGGTGGTGAAAATGGTTCTTTCCTCAAAGTACACAGCATCACCTATCATTTGGGTTCATTTATTGGTTTCTTCTCAGCATGTTCTGCTAAGAAAAGTTGAGAGCATTTGGTTGATAGAAAAATCCCCTTTACTGGGTAGAAAAGCTACAAATAAGACTGTTGCTAGTAAGGCTTGTTAAGGAAGGGAATGGCTCAGTTGCCTTTAGCCTACTGGCTATGGGTGGGTTAGGACTTCTGTTGGTCTTTTCTGTGTCAAACACACAGATTGCAAGCCCAGCGCCACTTTGAGGTCTTTGGCAGCAGTTAACTCTGCAACTCACACACGATTGAGCCTGTATGATAATGAGTATTCAGAGATGGGTAATTGTAGCTAGAGTTTTCCTGCCTGGCCCACAGTCAGGACAAATCTCTCTCACCTGCCAGTCCCACAGCCACTCAGACCCGACCAAGTAAACACAGAGACTTATATTGCTTACAAACTGTATGGCCATGGCAGGCTTCTTGCTAACTGTTCTTACAGCTTAAATTAATCCATTTCTATAAATCTATACCTTGCCACGTGGCTTGTGGCTTACCAGCATCTTCACATGCTGTTTGTCATCATGGCAGCTGGCAGTGTCTCTCAGCCTTCCACTTGCCAGCTTTATTCTCCTCCTTGTCCCGCCTATACTTCCTGCCTAGCCACTGGCCTATCAATGATTTATTTATTGACCAATCAGCAACACACTTGACAAACAGACCATCCCACAGCAGGTAATGCCTGGAGGGGCGCTCACCAACCTAAGACAGAGTGCCTGTGTGGTGGCCTGGGCAGATCTCAATGATGGGTAAGGTGACCTACTGACATCCCACGCAACCTAAGTCAGAAGCTCATGTTTTAGTAAAAGGGGGGACCTATAGTGTCCTGGCCCCCGTTTTGGGTAGCTGTTGCCTGACTTGCTGACCTTGACCTTGATGTCCTCCCTATGCTAATTCCCTGCCAGTTTCCACCCTCCTGAATGCTTAAGGGAAGTTCCTTGTCTGTTTATCCTGCATATTGGGTGTTAACAGCTTAGATACAAGATTGTAAAACATCAGTAGGGAACTTCTGCCCTCTGGGGTTCTCCCATTTTGCTGTAAGCCTGTATTAAAGACCTCCTCCTCCTTCAATAAACAGCATTTGGCATTCAAAAAAAAAAAAGACTGTTGCACCACTGTTTGTTAGTAGCTCACTAAGTATTACTGCTTATAGGCATTTTTGATATTCCTGACTGAAGTTACCTTAGTATATATGTGAAACAGCTGAGCTGTCAGCCAGCTTTCTGGTCTTCATCTAGGGAGATGGAGGCCTTGAGACATTTTATTTTATTGTGGTTGGAGGTCTCTACTTAGGTTGAGTACTGCCTTATCCAATGGGTCTCATTACAGGAATGAGTTTTTTGCTTCTTTGGACACTCTGCACAAGACAATGAATTGATTTTTAGAACTTATTTGTTCCCACAAGGCAGCTTCTCTTTATGATTGTAGTGTGGCCTGAGAGTTGACTGCTGAAGCTACAGTCTAATACACCAGTGGTATGCTTGGAGGAATAAGACTTTTTCCCTCCTTCCCCTGCACTCAATGACTAGGAGCCATTTTGCAGGATCTGAAAGAATAAAGTGCCAGTTTTTTTTTTGTTAATCTTATTGAGATCTGAGTGTGTGTTGCAGTCACCACTCCCCAAGACAGCCAGGCTGGGGTAATCATGCGATATTGTATACTTTTGATAGTGCTGAATCAAATCAAGGCAGAAGTGTGAGAATGAGTCCCTTCGTAAACTTCTGAACTTGCTGTCTGTGACTTGGGGCACTTGGAATAGTATATTGAGGTTACTTAGTGCTCAGTTGCAGGAACAAACACCCTAACTTTTCACATCCATATTTGGTTCCTGGTGGGGATACGCGCCCTATCGAGTCAAGGTTCCAGCACAAGCTTGCCTACAGAGACACTTTCAGACAGACAGAAGGTTCCTGCTTTATGTAGCCTGGCACCAGGTGTGATGCTGCTGTATGAGTGAAATTCTTGTTCTTCAGGTCACAGGGGTGCCTGCACAGTTTCACCAACACTAGTAGGACCTGGGAATAGCCACCAAATTCTGTTCACCTCTGTATCAGACCGTGGAGTGTGAGGGAGGCATGGGTCATGTGAAGAGTGAGGCCTGGGATCTTCAGAGGTAAGGCACTATGGCCCTCAAATAGAAGCAAGGCGACCTCTGCCACAATACATATAAAAACGCTCTCTGCTGTCAGTGAAGGCTTTTTTTTTTTGGCAAAATCTCCAGACCAAAGATTTCCTGTTCAGTGGTAAGGTGGGTATCATGGTGGCCAGGGGTCTGAAAGATGTACCTGAGGGTCATCAGTGACCTTATAAGGAGTAAATAAGAAAAAAAAATCAGAATCCCCAAGACAATAGAGGACCATTAACTTTCTGGAAGTCTTGAGAAACCCCTCAGGTATGTCTAGATGTGCTTCATCTTAACTTTTGTCTCCTCTTTCAGGAAGGTGGGTCTGCTAAGTGAGGAGTTCTCCATAGAGCTCAGGAGGAACCAAGTGCTGTTACCAGAGGAGAGTGTCCAGTATCTGCTAGCACCATCCAGGTGAGTAACTTTGTTAATAACTGAAGGTATGAAAGGTTCCCATCTCCAATGGATCACTTAAAGCCTGTATGCCCCTTTCCTGATGCCTAGAGAGCCCTGGATGGGTGGCTTCTGAGGCAGGCTTCTTTTAGGCTGCATGACTTGGGTTGAAATTTCTTTAGTAGGTGATGGTCTTGGCCCTACTGTTGAAGACAAGTCAGCATGCACAACCACATATGGAGAACAAAGGCATTTAATGTATGGACTTCCTCTGAGGATAGAATCTGAAGCCAAGACAAAAGTTACTGTACAGACTGGCTATGCCCTGGAGTCAGTGCTCAGAGGCAATTATGTGCTTTGCTTACTTAAACTACCTCAGGCGAAAAGTTGGGAGTCTTTGGGGAGACAAGGTCTGGTATAAAGGAGAAATCTCAAGAAGGACAAATATGTTGAATGAGCTTCAGGTGGACTCAGGGAAGCACTTTCTCGTCAGAGATGGGCACAGGTCATGGGGACAGCATTGGAGATCACAACCAGGGGTGGAAGGAATGTGCCACCAGCTCACTTCCTCTGGGAGTTTTCAGGATCTCTGGGGAGATGAGGAACTCTACCAGAGTTGGAGACTTTGTTAAGTACAGTGCTTCTAGGATTTGGCATGATCCAAATAAGAAGCCCAAGGGATGAGTGAAACACTCCAGAGCACATACAGGTTCATGATAAAAGTCTTCCCTGCTATGCCATCCAAACAGTTCTGAGCAGTGCTGTTAGTCTGATCTCCGTGTCTTGTTTTCAGGTACAGCATAAGGGAGCTGAAGGATCTGTTGAGAGCATCTTGTTGTGAGTCATCAGAGGTTGGACTGGGTGTGCCGATACTTAAGGTGAGAACCCAGGGAGTCCCAACAGCCAAACATAAAGGGAACCATTAATTATCTCAGCCCTTCTTTGGGCACTGAGAGAAAAATACAGGTACTTTATGTAGATCCTCTCTTCTTCCTTCTGACTCAACGAAATAGTCTTTTTGCCTTAGGGAAGGTGAACACAGAACTTTCTGAACCTCACAATTTATCAAGGTGATGATTAGGCTGGTCTCCCATCCTAGGTTCAATGGACTACTCTTTACTGGGCTATCTCTCAGTTACCCTTGAATAGGTGTAAGGAGGTATGTGGTACCCTCACTGCTTTCTGTTCCAGCTCAAACTCCTAGAAACTTGTTCTTAAACTTTGTGCCAGCCAAGAAGAGGGTAGACCCTGAGTAGCCATGTCTCTTCCTCTTTCACGGTCTCAGTGGCACATGCAAGGCAAGAATCATTTGGCTCTAGAGAACTACCCAAGCTAAATCCTGTAACAGGTATTTTTGAGAGTTGCCCAATGAACAGCTGTCAGAGTCCACTCACCTTCTCTCCTTATCCCTCAGGCCTATGAGTCTTCACTGCTGTGACTGCACATTCTCCTACCTGCTGTTAACAAGGAAAGTCAGGATGGATCATGCTGGGGATAACCAGAGGTGCAGTCTCCTGTACAATATTCAGGCCCCAGGGGAGGAAATGGGCCTGGAGAGTGCACCACAGGTTGCCATTCTTGAAGCCCTGGAGGCAGAGGACACTGCCACCATCTCAGGGGAGGTATCTGATGAAGGAACACAAAGCTCTCCCCAGAGTTCTCAAAGAGCCTCCTCTCCTCCCCCTTTTATGGGCTCCACTGCAGGGGTTCCATCTGGTGAGACTTCTGTCAACCAAATAGAGGATGTAGAAGACCCTTGTTTCCCCTCAGAGGCTACATTAAATACAAAAATAATTGAGTTGCTGCGGTTCCTGTTCCTCAATATCACAGGAAGCAGCTAGTCAGTGAGACAGATATGCGGGATATGATTGTTAGAAATTATAAGGAGTACTACCCTATGATCTTCAGTAAGGCATATGAGTGCATGATGCTGATCTTTGGCATTGACATGATAGAAGTAGATCCTGATGATCACTCCTATATCCTTGTCACTGCCCTGGGGATCACTTATGATGGGTTGCTGCATGGTGCTCAGGGCATACCCAAGACAGGCCTGTTAATAATCATTCTTGGCATCATCTTCATAGAGAACAACTGTATCAGTGAGGAGAGATTCTGGCATGTATTGAATAAAATGGGCTGTATGCCGAGCAGTATCATTCCTTATTTGGGGAGCCCAGGAAACTCATTTTTGAAGATTTTGTGCAGGAACGGTACCTGCCATTTAGGCAGGTTCCTGGCAGAAACCCTCCTTGCCGTGATTTCCTGTGGGGCCCACAGGTCTATGTTGAAACTACCAAGATGAATGTCTTGACCTTTCTTGCCAGGGTCACTGGGAGAAGTCCCCGATCCTATGGCACCAAGTATGAAGAAGCTTTGAGTGAACAGTTAGAGAGGACCTAGGCCAGAGTTATCTGGAAGATGATGCTACTGCCGTGACCAGTTCAAGTACACTAGTAGTTTCCAACCAAGATCAGGTTAGGCAGACACAGTGATCTAAGTAGTTGACCCTCATCTGAGAGCTGGCGAGAGGGGAGTGTAAACCATTCCACTCTTACTGTTCCATTTGGGTGATTTGGGGATTCTTGGTATTTCAAAATGTTGCTGCATTTCCTGCATCATTCATCATCAAAAATCATCATTGAGATGTTTTTTTTCCAAATGACATTAGTAATACATCTATTGTTGATTCAGGTTAGAAGAAATATATTATTTTGAAAACAAATTAAACTGCCTTCTAATTTGTAATACCACAAGATACTATGGCATTGAAATTGGAATTTAGTGGACCATGGAAAAGAACTTGGCGTTCACATTAAAAACAAAATAAAATTAATTTTCGGTTGTCTTACTATATTTAGGCTCTCATTCCGGTTAATTAAAATTTTGCCTAACCTATGCTAGATGGAATGTCTTCCCCAAACCGTCTCTGACTACCTTAGCAATGGGACATAGGAGAAGCCGGATGTACCATCACCTGTAGAAAGGGTGAGTGCAGGAGAAAGACAGAAGTCCTTTTAGGCTTTAGGAGGACTGCAGAGTGGTTTCCAAGGGAAAGCAGCATAGTGTCAACATCTTAAACTAAGGCAGTTTGGGAGGCTCAGAAATGACAATTTCTTCTTGGGGGGAGTAGAATTTAATGAAATTACAAAGTCAAAAATGCCTGGCCTTTTGATGGTGTGACTGATTTAGGGTTGAGAGAGGAGAAAACTATTCTGAACAGTTCCTTTGGATGGTAGACACCATAGGGAGGAATCAGACTAGGGTGTTGCTAATTGGTAGAACGCTTATGTAGCAAACACATGTCAACTAAAAACACAACCAAAAGGTGGAGAGGTGGCAGAGATGGGAGTTTCAGTTGAACACACCACCTAGACTGCATAGTTTGCCTCCATCCTCTGGAACTGGTTTCTGTCACATGGAGGAATCATGGAAAAGTGAGACCCAGAACTCTTAGCGCCTCTGCAGCCTTCCTGCTCAGGAGATACAAAGGTGATTATTAAGCTAATGGCTCAGCACTTAAGAGCATTGACTGCTCTTCTAGAGGACCTGGGTTCAGTTCCCAGCGCTGACATGACAGCTCACAACAGTCTGTAACTCTAATTCCAGGGGATCTAGAATTCTCATACAGACATACATGCCACAAAACAATGCAGATTTTAAAAAAGATAATGTTAAAGGTTTCTTATGTGTATGGGTGTTTTGCCTGCATGTATACTAACTCAAACATGTGTCCCTGGTACCTAGGGAGGGCAGAAGCAGGTGCCAGATCACATGGAACTAGTTATAGATGGTTGTGAGCCTCCATTTGAGTGCTGGAAAACAAATTCTGGTCCACTGCAAGAGGAGAGAATTTTCTTAACAGCTGAGTCTTCTCTCAAGCCCCAGATAATGCTAAACTTAAAAATCAATCAATGAAGCAAATGAAAAACCCACATTTGTGTGTCAACACATATGTGTGAGTATGGATGCATGCCATAGTTCAGGTATGGATGGCAGAGGCAATCTTTCAGTTTGGGTCTTGCCTTCCACCTCATCGAGGCATAGTCTCTCTTGTTTCTGATGCTACACTACATACTTTAGGCTAGCTAGGCTGAGCTATTCTGGTCAATTCTCCCATCTCTGCCTCTCGTTTTGCCAAGAAACTGCTAACATTACAGATTCATTCTGCTTCAACCTGCTTTATTAGTTCTAGGGATATAATTCAAATCATCATGCTTGAGCAGCTAGTACTTTTACCCTATGATGCATCTCCCTGACCCTAAGGAAATATTTCCATTTGGTTAGTCCAGTACAGTTTTGCCAACTCTAAGGAGATGCAGGTTTTGAGGGCATTGGTGAATGATTGAAAATAATGCTTTGGCTAGAAAGGCAGATAGTAGGGAGAAGAACTGGTCCTTGACTCACATTCTATGAACCTCCCTGTTAGGAAGACTAATTAGCACCCAGATTTCAATGTGTCCAACAAGAATGAGGATTTGGTGACTTTTGTTCATGAAATTTCATTGTGGCAGATTTGCTATTCTATGTTCCACTCTGTTACATATTATCTGATATGTCCTTGAGAACAGTACCACCCCAGGGTAGAAGGGGCTGCAATCAAATACTAATGGAAATAACAGCCACCTGCCTTTCACTATAGTTCCCCAACTCAAGGCACTGCACCAGGGCCTTTCCACACAGGGCATATATTCTAGATGTCCTAATTGGCAGGTTTTTACCAGACTTAATCAGGCTTTATCACATTTCCTAGGTTAAGAGACTGGAGGCTCCCAGGATGGGGAATTTACATGATTTCTCACTAATAAATTACAGTGCTAGGAGAAGACCAGGAGTCTGCATGCAACTCTAGCCTAGGCAGTTCTCAATCCTCCCAGACCAAAGCTGACCCTCTGACTCTTAATAACACAGCTCTTCATAGTGTCCATCAAGCCATGAATAGAACTCGCAATGAGGCCAATATCACTGAAAATAGTCCCTAACAAAAACTGAATGCACAGATCAAACACAATTAGGAGATTGTCCCAGGTGTGGGTATTTCTGTTAAGTCCCTGTACTTCTTGTGCCTCTTTCCCTCAGGAACCTGCTCTTCCATCTCTGCCTCTTGTCTGATATTCCTGTTGCCTCCTCTAGAGGCAAACATCCCTGCTGAACCAGAAGCCACTCCTGCTAGAAGACCAGGTAGGCCAGCTGTCCTCTGACAACCCCTGTCCAACCACAGGCCACATTTGCCAAAAGACCAGGAAGGCCACCACCCTATCCTCAGCCTCTTTCCCTCTTCATGGCCATATCTGTAATACGAATCTTAAAAGGTCTTATTAATAAAAACAAACCTGGAGCCAGGTATTGGGGTGAATGTTGAAAGATCAGAGAGATAGAACAAGCCACAGCTAGCCTCACCTTGCCATCTTCTCAGCCAATCCTGTTTCCTCAGGCTGGAAGCCTCGGTGTCTTCATCTGAATGGATCTCAGCTGAACAGCTACTAAAAGCCTAAAAGCTTAACAAGGCTCTAGTTCCTGGTCCTCACACCTTATATACCTTTCTGCTTCCTGCCATCACTTCCTGGGATTAAAGGCATGTGTCACCATACTTGACTGTTTCCAGTGTGGCTTTGAACTCACAGAGATCTGGATGGATCTCTGCCTCCAGAATGCTAGGATTAAATGCATGTGCTACCACTGCCTAAACCTATGTTTACTATAGTGGCTGTTCTGTTCTCTGACCCCCAGATAAGTTTATTGGAGTGCACAATATATCAACCACACATATCCCAACCCTCAACTCCCTGCTGGACAGTGAACACTCCCTGCTGGACCAGAGACCACACTGGCCACCAGAACTCCAGCCTCCAACTCAGGCACAGACTCCCTGTTATATCAGTGGCCAAGCTTGCTGCCAGAACTCCTGCTACCAACTGGAGCAGAGACATTGCTTGAAAGAGACCATGCCAGCCACCAGAAGTCCAGCCCCAACTTGAGTGGAGACCCTCTGCTCAACCACAAGAGATACAGGCCAAACGACCAGAGAGGAAACAGAAACCAAGTGTCTTGAGCAAGAGCATAGATACATGTAGTTAGTATAACAAAAGTTATATTTTATTATGCTGGGGGTCATCACACAAGATTCACACTCTAAATTCCTAACTATAATCCTAAGCCTATCTCCCCAAGGCTGCTCACCTGTGCAATGTATCATAGCTGAAGGTCAGGTCCAGTCTCTAACAGAAGTCTCTGATTCTAGGGCCAAGCACCTGTGGCAGAGACTTTCCAGGTACAGAAAGAATGCATGTTTTAATTCTCGAGGCTGTGAGGACCCATGTATTTTTCATAAAAAAAATACCTTGTTGTATTATAGTCTTAGAGTTTCTACTATTGTGAGAATACATCTGACCAGAAAAGCAACTTGGGTGTGAAAGGGTTTATTTCATCATATAGCTTGCGTTCTATCATCCAAGGAAGTCAGCACAGGAATTCAAGGTGTGAACCTGAAGGCGGGGCCTGATGCAGAGGCCATAATAGAGTTCTGCTTACTTACTGTCTTGCTTCTCATAGATTACTTGTCCTGTTTTCTTATAGTACTCAGGAACACCAGTTCAGGGATGGCAGCACCAACAGTGATCTGGGCATTCATACATCAAAACACCAATTAAGAAAATGCACCACAGGCTTGTCCACAGTCCAGTCTAGTGGGGACTTCAAAATGGCTCTAGCTGTGTCAAGTTTACATAAACCAGCCATCACAATTGACCCTTTGTTAATTTAACACACAAAAACCAACACTGTTAAACCATAAACTTTCAAAAATAGACTTTGAACTAAAATTGATCAAAAGAATATTTAACCAAGAAGAGATTACTATCTCCTAAACATATATGTACCAAATTCTGGTTCACCCAATTTCATAAAAGAAAACAACAACAGTGTATTACTTAAATAAAAGACACAAAAAATCAACCTATTAATAGTAGGTGATTTCAATACTCCATTTTCTCCAGTTCAGTAGAAAAATCATCTGAACAAAAAATAAACAGAGAAATATTAGAGTTAAATGACATCAAATATCAAATGCACTTAAGGGATTTCTATAGGGGGTGGGAGAAATGGCTCAGAGGTTAAGAGCACTGACTGCTCTTCCAGAGGTCCTGAGTTCAATTCCCAGCACCCACATGGTGGCTCACAACCATCTGTAATAAGATCTGGCACCCTCTTCTGTATACATAATAAATAAATAAGTCTTTTTTAAAAAAGAGATTTCTACAGACTATTTCACCTAAACATCAAAGAATACACATTCCAGCACATGGAAGTTTTTCTAAGATAGCTCACATTCTAGGAAACAAAAAAAAATTTACGAATTCAGAAAGATTAAAGAAATTCCATGCATCCTGTATGGCATTAATGCAACAAAACTTTAAATTGACAGCAAACAAATCTGAAATTAATATCTAAAATTATGGAGATTAAATTACTCAGTAATGAATGATGAATTAGTCAAAGAAGAAACCAAGAAAGCTATAAAAAGTTTCTTGGAAAGCACCAAAAAAAAAAAAAAAAAAGATGGAGTTGTGCTGGTACTAAAGATCGTTGTAATCCTGGTGTAAAAAAAAAAAAAGAGAGATTCAGATGTAATAGTTTACAATGTGTGTAAAATATACGTAGGCTTGAAAGAGACAAAAAAGGTGATATATACAGTTATATAAACAAATACATAGTTTTAAAAAATAAAGTCTTTAAAGGGACAGTAAAATTAATATAAAAAATAAGCCACGTGAAGATGAGTATCACACAGAGAATCTGGATTGTGTTGTCTTTGGGATTTTTAACTACAGAAAAACATTTGATTGTAAAAACTGTTGAGTTATGCCAAAATGTATATTTTAAAGGTACCTTGACTTCAAAATTTGGATGTAAGGATACGTTGCTTTGGAAAGGAGATTCTGCTTTTGTTCCCACAGAAAGCCAGAGGCTATGGATTTGTTCCAGATTAAGATACATCAGGTTTGACCAGCCAAGACCACCTCAAAGGTCTCCGATGACACCATGGCCCAGATGATCCAACATCCAGAACCGTTTCAAGGCAACTGGCTCAGACGATACACCTTCATGGACTACTCCATAATCCTAAAATATTCTTTGTGTCCCCATAAGATACAGTGCCCCCCTCCAGCAGGAAGTAGTAAGAGAAGCTACGCCCAAATTCCCAAATATACCAAGCTGACTTTGGAGATGTGTAAAGGTTAAAACCTTCCTTTTTAAGAAAAGAAAAGGGGAAGTGCTGTGGGATGGTCTGTATGTCAAATGTGTTGCTGATTGGTCAATAAATAAATCACTGATTGGCCCGCAGCCAGGCAGGAAGTATAGGCGGGACAAGGAGAAGAATAGAGCTGGGAAGGAAGGCTGAGTCAGAGAGACACTGCCAGCCGCCATCAAGACAAGGAAGATGTAAAGTACCGGTAAGCCACAAGCCACGTGGCAAGGTATAGATTAATAGAAATGGATTAATTTAAGCTGTAAGAACAGTTAGCAAGAAGCCTGCCACGGCCATACAGTTTGTAACCAAAAAAAAAAAAAGTTTCTTGGAACTAAATGAAAATGAAAACCCAATACAGTAAAACCTGTGGGATGTATTACAATTAGTCCTTTGAGGGAAATTTATAGTTCTACCTGCCTACATTAAAAAATGAGAATGAACACACAAAAATAACTTCATTATAGAACTAAAAAATTTGGTGAAACAGAACAAACAAAATTCAAATACAGTGGACAGAAATAAATAATAAAAATTGGAGCAGGAATGAATGCAATAGAAACAAAAAAATTTACAAGAATCAACAACACTTACAGTTGCTTCTTTTAGAAGATAAACATCCTTCTAGATATTAGAAGTATACATAATATGGGGTAATACTTTTTACTGTCAAATTTCCCAAATGAGTCTGCCTAGACTGCTGATCAATGCATCTGTAAGATAAACAAGATTAACAGACCCTTGGTCTAACTAATGAAAAGAAAGAGTATGCAAATTAACATAATCAAAAATAACCAGGGAAATATTACAACAGATACTAAAGAAATTAGGAATAAGAAAATATTTTAAGAATCTGTACTCTATTCACTTGGAAAATGCAATAGAAATGGATGGATTTCTAGATTCAGGCAAACCATCAAAATTAAATCAAGAAGACGCCAACAGCCTAGACAGAGCCATAACAAATGAGGAGATTGAAATAGTAATAAGAAGACTTCTAACTAAAAAAATTACAAGGCCAGATGGATTCACAGCAGAAGTTTACCAGACTTTCAAAGATTTACAGTTAATGCTTAAACTACTAAAAAAAGGAAAGAAAAGAAAGAAATAGGAGTACTCCCAAATTCATTTCTGAAGCTAGTCTCACTCTAATACCAAAAGCAGATAAAGATACAACAAAAGTACGAACCAATATCTTTGACGAACATAGATTAAAAAATCCTCAATAAAATACTTGAAAACTAATTATGGAATATGTGTCTTAGTTACTTTGCTATTTCTGTGAAGAGAAATCATTACTAGTGCAATGTATGAAAGAAATTACTTAGTTGGGAGCTGGCTTACAGTTTTGGAGGGTGAATTCATGACCATCACGGTAGGGAGCATGGCAGGAAGCAGGCAGGAATGGTCCTGGAGCACTAACTGAGAGTGTACATCTGATCCACAAACAGCAGGTGGGCAGGGACACTGCTGTGGGCTTTTTAAACCCCAAAGCCTACATCTATTGACACACCTCCTGCAAAAAGGTCACACCTCCTAAGCCTGCCTCAATAGTAAATAAACTGGCCACCAAATATTCAAATATATGATCCTACTGGTCTTGTTCTCATTCAAACCACCACAGTTCAAAAACAAAACACACACACCTATGCGCACACACACACACACACACACACACACACACACACACACACACACACACATTTACACAAATAAAAACAAACAAAAAACCCCCTATTTACCATGAACAAATTGACTTGATTCAGGCATAGTTCAATATATACAAGTCAATAAATTTAATAAACCACCTCAGTGGATTTAATGATAAAAATATCATGATAAACTCAATAGATGCAGAAACAGCCTTCCATGAAAATTCAACATGCCTTTATGATAAATGTTGGTAACAGGACTAGACCAAACATATCTCAACATAATAAATGCTATTTATGAGAAACCCACAGCCAACATCATCCTAAATTGGGAAAATCTTGAAGGAATCCCACTGAGGTTAGGAATGAAATGGGAATGTCTACTGTCCTTACTCACTTTCAATATTGTGCATGAAGTACTAGGTGGAACAACAAGGAAAAGGAGCGAATTAAATGGATACAAACAGGAAAAGAAGTCAAATGCTTCAGATTTCCAGAGAAAATGATATTATACTTAAGAGATCCCACAAATTCTGCCAGACAGCTTCTAAAAATGATAAACCATTTAAACAGCATGATAGGATACAGAATCAACTTGGCCATGGCATGTCTGGAAGAAAATATGAAAGAACACTCTATCCCTATCTCTTTCTCCTCCTGTTCTTACATTTTTTTCTGCTCCTTTTTCTGAAATGGTCCCTGAAACTTGGAAGATATTATATAGATGTCCTACGTAGGGTTCATGCTTCAGCAGTCATTAATTTTCGGTACTTTTTTACTTGATATAATTCTCTTCAGTAACTGCTGCCTATTCTGAAAATAAATCTCTCTGATCAAAACTAAGAGAAAAATCCATTAATGGACACATACACAAAAATATTTCCAATTTTTCCAAAATTTCCAATATTTCCAAAACAGGCATGTTTCATACAATTAGAGAAATATATGCAGTAGGGTCTATTGTGTCTGCAGCCATGGACTTTTGATCAGATTTTCCATACCAGACATGAATTTCCCTCTGTGTAGCTGGCAGCCTCAAATCTAATTGGAATGTACTTGGTTAACACAATAGCAGACTTGCCACTATTGCATTAGTGAGCATTTCTTACCTGGGCAAATGATAACATATCTGTAAGGGTCAAGAGTTGAATAAGATCATTGATGACAGTTCTCATCTAGCTACTTGTGTAGTACCTTTGGGCACTATGAAGGGTAGCCAATAGAGAAGTTTATAGCTCATTTCTAGTTTGATTTATCTATGTCTTATGACCAAAGCATGTGGTATTTTCAGCAATCATCTTAGTTCTAGTGTTAGTGGTTAACCAACAATAGTGGCAATACCCTGTGTTGCTTTGTAGAGATAGTGAAATTCATGATGAAGAAATCCCTTGATACAGAGGTTTTCATTCAATAATCATTGGCTTCTACCAATAGTTTATCTACCTATGCAGATTATCTGAGAGGGATTCTTTCACTTTTTAATTTTGTTTTTATAATTTGAGAGTTGAAAATTTCATATATATATATGTAATATACTATGAATATAAAATATATGTTGTATTTCTAAATATATTACAGAGTATCTAGAAAATGATAAATTCTGAAAATTATGGAAATCTGAACTATCATGATTATTTTTCCTCAACTTATAAAAAGGTAGATATAGTCAGAAATAATTCCAAGTAATACATGATGAATAATGCTTGTAAATGTGAATGAATGAAATATTGTATTTTAAAGTGAATATTTTTGTTAAATTGCCATATATACTTTTTGGATTTTAAGCTTCATTTAATACTATAAAATAATGGATGCATTTACAAACATTGTCATCTAGCCATTTAATAAAACTTATGAGAAAGAAACTCCAGAAAACTATTTCTTTATTTTACACGGATTATGGAACAATATGTTTAATTTTCCACTTATTATACACTTTATATTCTGAGTTACATTTTAGTGTTTTCTAAATTATAGTACTAACACTTTAAAAAAATCCACTGCATTAAGAAACATGTGGACCCCGAACCTTAGTTTTCGTCTTAAAATAGCATTTGCAAAGTTTGCTCATGTTATGAAGGTCAATGGCATTTCATTTAGTTTGATGTTAGTACCCATCATATGAATATACCATTATTTATTTATCCTTTTATTGTTGGCAGACATTTAGTTTTTCTAGCATGTAGCATTATAAACTAGTCCTAAAGATATTTTTTATATATGCTGTTTGACATATATTTGTTTGCATTTTCTAATAACAGGGAAAGAAGTTGAAATGTCATCAGTGTTGAACATTTTTCCACTTACTTGTTTTGGCTTAACTCATGTATTTCTGATTTTGTTTTGCATAAAATATGCTAATGCTAATGTTATGAGCATAGGAAAAGCACTGTTATCTAGCTTGAAAATAAGTTACATTTTAGTAGCCTCATAATTGTACATCAAGTGAAATTCATTTATAAGTTAAGGTAAACTTAATTTTATGCCTTTGTGGCCATACTATTTTGAACCATATTTACTTATGCATAACCTCCATCATTTGCTTTATGGCTAACATTGTAAACATACAGATGAAGACTTTCTATTTATGTGATGTAATTATATCTTTGCAAAATCCTTCAACCTATATGTCTTCTTTGTGAAATGAGAATAATATAATCCAACAGATAGTGTTGTCATGGAGATTGAATAAATATGCTAATTTGAAAACACCTGCTACATAATTTTACATGAATTTCATTGCCCCCTCCCACTGCTACCCCCTTATGGACATATTGTATACTCTGTGTTCCATAAAACTCTAACTTTACATTTCTATATCTGCATTTACATATAAATTATTGAGCCTTTTAAAGGGAGATTGCTCTGGTATAAATGAGTGTGTCTTCTTGAAATTCTTAGGTTAAATCCTAACTCCTTGGGCCTGTAACATGGCTCCTTGGGTAAAGATGCTTGTTGGGAAAGCTTAAGGTCCTGAGTTTTATCCCCAGAACCTACAGTTGAAGGAGAAAACTGAATCCTAGAAGTTGTCTCTTCAGTCCTCCATACATGTGCAGTGTCACACACACCAACACTTACGCTCACACACATATTCACACCTAATAATAATAATAATAATAATAATAATAATAATAACAATTTTAATAAACTGTAAAATAACCCCAACTCCCAAATCATAGCATTAAGAGGGAGTACAGTTTAGTAGTGCTTATTTCATGAGTATCATGCATTGGTGAATGGGATTAGTGCTGTTATATAATATGCTCGAAGTGGCTGCTTTCTCCTTTCAACTCTATTATGAAATATTAAAAATATACCATCTATGAAGCATTTGTAAAGAGCCCTCATCAGTCCTGAAATTCACTGTAACTTTCATCTTGGATTTCTCAGTTGCTAGATGTGTAAAAGATAAATACCTATTGTTAAGTTTCTCATTTTACAATATTGTATTATAGTAGCCAAATGGAATAAGATGTAGAGCATGGTGTGCTAGTTAAGAATGTAGACTGTAGATGCTAACTCATTTCAAAATGCATTTTTATACCTACTCAGAATTTGACATTTGACCAGTTTCAATTATTTTTTTCCACAGTGTCTTACTTTGAAAATGGATATAATATGGGAGCACCTGTGTTAGTGGATTACGTCAGTATTAAATGATACATGTAACGAACTTGAAACAACACTTTATACACTTGATAAACATCATAAAACATTGTACCTCTTATCTCACATTATGAACAAAATCATCTCAAAATGGATTATAGGCATAAACATAAAATAAGAGCTAAAACTTTTAGAACAAAACAAGAGAAGAATTTCCTGTCGTTGATCTTTACAATGAATGCTGTCAATAACACTTAAAGAATAAGAAAACCCACCAACACTGAACAAATAGGAATACATTAAACTAAAAATCCTGAGCATAGGACATTAAACTATCAATGTGAAAAAACACCCTACAAAATGGACCAAATAATTGCAAATGAGTTATACAATGAAGAGTTTATATCTAAAGTGTATAAGAACAACAATTCAATTGTAAAATATTAAATAAATGAAAACAACTTACACAGACCTCTTTGTAGAAGTAACCAACCATCTTATTAAATAAGAAACACAGAGCCAATACAGAGATAAAATCCAAGAGGTCAGAGCAATAACTAAGAGCTAAAAACCTTACCTTTCGCTATCGCTGTGATCCTACCTCTCCGAAAGAGAGCTACTTCCTGTGTGTTTGTCTTTATAAAGACTTTCTGTTCTGCCTTCTCATTGGTTGTAAACCCAACCACATGATCGCCTCGTCACTGCCTGTCTGTACAGACTTCCAGGTCTTCTATGGTTGGTATTGAGATTAAAGGTGTGTGTCTCCAATGCTGGCTGTATCCTTGAACACACAGAGATCTACCTAGCTCTGCCTACTAAGTGCTGGGATTAAAAGCATGCACCACCAATGCCCAGCTTCTGCAATGGCTTGCTATTAGCTCTGACCCCCAGACAACTTTATTTATTAACATACAAATCACATTTTAGTACAAATAAAATATCACCATACCTCTTAGTTTCAAATTACAAGTAAAAAGTTGTATTTTTTGTGTTTGAAGAAATCACAGTCCATGGCCATTTTATTTCATTACTTTAGTCCTGAAGCAAGCTGAAACATCATGACAGTGGGAATGTGCTGGCTAAGGAGTCTCTTACTTCATGACAATGAGGAAGCAGTAGAACAGAACCTGAAAGACCCCAAATCCAGGTAGACACTTGAAGCATATGCCACTGTGAACTACTTCCTTTTGCAAGACTCTCTACTAGTTTACAACTCTTCTGAATAATGTCATCAAATTAATGGATTTGACTACTTATGGGATTATATTTTTTATGATGCAATCACATCCAAAGGCCTGTGAGTATGCATTCAGCTTTTAATAGATGAGCCTTCTGCATGGATTTTAGGTACAGACCATAGTAGAATACATATATGAATTAATTTGCTATATGAAAGGATGCTCAACATCATTAATCATCAGGTAAACAAAAATTAAATCATTTAGAACCTTCTGAGGATTTGAAACAAACAATAAATATAAGAATTTAAAGAAGTTGGGAACATTGTAAACTGTTGTAGAAATATGCACTGGTGGAACTACTATGAAAAAGAGTACTAAGATTCTTTAAAAAATTAAAATAAAACTACTATCTGAATGATAATTACATTAGTTATATATTTGATATTAGTAGAATGTAATAAGATTCTTAAAGAGATAGCTATATTCACATGTTAATTGAACCATTATTCATAATAGTGAACATACCAAAACAAACAACAAATGTACCTGCCAGAAAATGAATGGATGAAGGGAATGTGGTATGTATTATATACAACAAAATGCTATGCAGCATATCAAATGGAAACCCTGGCATATAGGACAACAGGGTTGATTGTAGAGGTCATAATGCTCTTGGGTGACCATGAGCCAGACACTAGATAGCCCAGGAACCTAGGATAAAACCAATGACTTCTTTTCTTTAAAACAAAAAAAAAACTAGTGATAAAATGACTCCTAATGACATTCTGCTATACTCCTAGATCAGGGCCTTGTTCAGCCATCATAGAGAAGCTTCCTCCTGCAACAGATAGGAACAAATATAGAGACCCACAGCCAGACAATAAACAGAGAGTGAGAGATCTTGAAATACTCAGCTGTCAGTGGAATGTCTCCATCAAATCCCTCCTCTCAAAGCTCAGGGAACCCTGTGGAAGAGAAGGCAGAAAGAGTGTAAGAGCCTAAGGGGGTAGAAGATCCCAAGAAAACAAGTCACTCTAAATCAACATGAGTAAAGTTCATATGAACTCCCAGAGACTAAGGCAGCATGCACAGGGCCTGCACAGCTTTGCACCAGGTCCTTTGTGTACATATCTGTCTTCTAGTTTCATGTTTTTATGGGATTCCTGAGTGTGTGAATCAATGGGTCTATGATTCTTATGCCTTCTCTTAGGTTCTTTTCTTTCTGTTTGCTTGTCCTGTCCAACTTCAATCTGATAGTTTTTGTTTTCTTATTAAATTTGAATTTGTCATATCTTACTAAAAAGTAAAAAGAAATTCTCAAAGAACTAATAAAAATTAAACTCTCCATATACATATATATAGTACTTTTAAGTAAACATATTATGATTCCATAAAAACAATATAAATTTTATGAACCTACTGTTAAATTAATTGCAAATATAAACAAAGAAAATTAACAGTTAATGGGGAAGGTTAATACCTCATGTTTCAAAAGCTTTATGCAATAGAATAAAAATACATTCCTCTATAATATATGTTGCATGGATGAAGGGAACTACATTTGCAAAATAATTCAATAAACTTTACAAAAAAAACAGTGTAACTTCAAAGGATTTATACCTTTTCATTTTTCCAGCAACCATTGGTAATGTATAATTTTTAAAATAACTAAACACAGTGACTATTATCAAAAGTAAATTTTTAACAATACATTTGCAATTTGAAATTAAAGATGCTGATTTTATGTTCTTAATGAGTAGCATAGTAAGATTTCCAATTTTAAAAAAATGAGCCTTATAAAATATATTGTTCTCCAACAAACTGAAAGCTCTATACTCTACCTGTAGTGTCAATGCCAATTTCATGATGATGATGATGATGATGATGATGATGATGATGAATTGACACTTTTTGAAATCAGAAAGCTATCTAAGTAAAGTATTTTTTTTTATCTACGTAACCACAATGGTTTCTTTTATACTAAGTGGCTTGTTTATGATCTCATAGAAAATTGGTTTTATGGTCAATTAAAAGTATATGGCTATATAAACTTAATAAAAATCAGGAAATGTTGATACTACAGATTGTATAAAGAGTAGTGATATTTGCCTCTGATGTTACATAATCAAAAACTATTAGAAGGATTATGTTTGCTTTTTACAAGCACATTACATTTTAAACAGGTATCATGAGTTGCATAGTCATATATACCTACAAAAGTTAGGTAGCTCAGATTTCAGGTTTTTTTTTTCTTTTCTTGAGACTTAGAAAAAAGCAGATAATTTTCCATTTAGTTTATTATTTTGTCTTCTCTTTTTCTCTGCACCTTGGCCAATTCTAGTTCTCTGTGTCAATTGCCATCCACAGCAAATAGAAGTTTCTGTAATAGCACACATAATACATTCAAGCAATATGAGAGGTAGCTAGTAGGGATAAAACTTTAAAGTTAATATCAATTTGATTATTCCAAGTTCTGTGACTCAATTATGTGCTACCTTCAGTGACAGACTTTTACTATCAAATTCCAGAGGGCAAGCAAGAGCATTGCTACTAGTTTTTAATGTTCAGGTTAAGGCAATGGGAACTTATTACCCAACAACTCCAAAAGAAGTAACCCATTGCATGCACTGGGCTTTTCATTTATTAGCCATTGCTGTCCAGTAGTGGTAATTGCTGGCCCATAATAGACTGACTGCATTTTAAATCTTTTTTTATGTTTCAGAAATAGATATGATGGGGGAATGTCTTTCTGTACTCTGCAAATATGTGTTTCTCTGGTTGGTTGATAAATAAAGCCATTTGGCCTATGGCAAGGCAACTTAGAGGCAGGTGGGAAATTCAAAGGGAGAGAGAGGAAGAAGGTGCCGGGGGTGGGAGGGTGCCAGTGAGCCGCCCAAGGAGCAACATGTGATGGGATGCAGGTGAAGCCACAGAACATGTGGCAACACATAGATTAATAGTTATGGGCTAATTTAAGATATAAGAGCTAGCTAGCAAAAAGCTTGTGCCTGGGTCATATAGTTATAATTAATATAAGCCTCTGTGTGTTTATTTGGGGGATGCAAGTGGTAGAGATTTGTCCTGACCGCCAGCAGGCCAGGACACAGGAAGACTTCTGACTATGTAGATATATTTTAGGAAGCTTTTATAATAGTAGAATTTCACAAGACTTTTTCAAAAAGTCTTTAGTATTATCCATCCCACCCAGTTTTTCCTTGTCTACCCTGTCCTCCTCTCCCCAACTCCAATTTAACCCTTCCTTCCAATAATTATTCATCTATATATCGCCACGTGTTCCATGCCTTTACCTGCATCCCATTATATGTTGCTCCCAGGATGGCAGTGTGGCGTCTATCCAGACTCTGCCTTTCTCTATGCTGTCACTCTCTTTGGATTTCCCACCTGCCTCTAAGCTTGCTATCTTGCAATAGGCCAAAGTGGCTTTATTTATCAACCAATCAGGGCAACACTTATTCCAAGCATACAGGAAGACATCCCACAGCACCATATATTCATTATCCATTCATCAATTGAGGGACATCAAGATTGTTATCATTTCCTAGTTACTGTGAATATTGTGGCAATGAAGATGAATGAGCAAATACAAATATCTCTGTTGAAGGATATTGAGCTTTTGGGTGTATGCCTAAGAATGGATATACCTGGATCCTGTGGTAGATATATTCCTAGTTTTTTGTAAGAAATTCCACAATGACATACATAGTAACTGTGCCAGTTTGTACAACAACAGCAGTGAATAAATGTTTCCCTTTCTGCATTCACATCAGTATTTTTCTTCATTCATTTTTTGTTGGATCTTAGCTATTCTAACTGGAAGTAATATAAAATCTCAAAGCAGTTTTAATGTGCCTTTTCCTGATTACTAAGATGTCTTCTTAAGTTAATTCAGTTTCCTTTGTATAAATGGATAAGTAGTTTGGCAAACTGAATGATTAAAAGGAAATAAGTTAATATCATGTCTAGATTTCACAAAGACATTAGCAGTACAGTAAATATATTTTTTTCAAGTACACTGCACATATGGAACTACATTTTGAGTAAATATTGCTTTTATTCTTTCACTACAGGCAAAAATAGTTGATGCATATCTATATATATTAGAATGTACCACATAGTAGACAGTAATTAATCATTCTTAAACATTTTTCTAGGTTTTCTGGATTATGTAAATATGTACATTTTAATTTTATTATATATATATATATATATATATATATATGCACACGACCTTCCATCTTTTCCCATTACCCCTTGCATGTTCTTCTTAAAGCTTCATGTCCTCTTATTTATTTGTTTGTTTATTGAGAAATTCATGTATGAGTACTCTATTTACAATATTTCTTCTCTCTCTTTCACACTCTAATTCCTCCCATGGTCCCCACTTTTTCTCAGGTTCACAGACTCTTATTATTTAGTTACTATTGTTGCACACACACACACACACACACACATGCATGCACACATGCAATTTTTGGAGTTTATTTAATGTTGCTCATACCTATGCATGTTTAGTAATAATTGCTTGGCATTACATAACCTATCGGATAGCTCATCACTAAATAAGATAGATTATCCCTCTCTCAGCAGTCATTATGTACTTGTCCCCTTTCATCTAGGGGTGGGAGTCCTCCATCCAAGGTGGTATGTCAATTTGTGCTGTCATTTTCAAGTCTTGTTCAGGCATTCATATTGATGAGATTTCATGGGTCCACTTTTCTGTCATATGTACAAGATATTCTTGGAACAGATCTTCTGGTTGGTCCTCTAGAATTTACAGTCTTTCTGTTTCCCTTTCCAAGATGATCCATGAGCTTTTTATATAGAGGTTGTGCTGTAAATGTATATCATCTGGGGCTGAGTACATCACGGTCCTTTTTGCTTTGACCAATTATGTCTTTCTGTAATGGTGCCAGTATGCTGTAATGCTGTAAAAAGAAGTGTAGTTAGTGGATTTTCTTCTTCTTTTTTTTGGGGGGGGGGGGCAAGCAGCTCCCAAATAAACACACAGAGACTTTGTGGTGATATTTTATTTGTGCTCTAACAAATAAAGCTTGCCTGGAGATCAGAGGACAAAGCCAGCCACTACATTAAACATAGAGTTCAGGCAGTGGTAGCACATGATTTTAATCCTAGCATTCGGGAGGCAGAGATTCATCCGGATCTCTGTTACTTCAAGGTCACACTGAGAATAGAGCCAGACATAGAAGCATATGACTTTAATCACAGCACTAGTTAACCATAGAGGTCTGGAGGTCTGTAGAGACTGGAAGTGATAGATCTGGGAGGACAGAGGAAGTGATGTAGCTGGGCAGAGATAGGAAGTAAGATGGCAGGTCACAGAAAGGTATATAAGGCATGAGTATCCAGGAAGTGGCTCTCTTGGGCTGAGGATTTCCTAGCGGTAAGAACTTGTGGCTGGCTTGCTCTAGTCCTTTGATCTTTCAGTTTTCACCCCAATATCTGGCTCCAGGTTTTCTTTTTATTAATAAGACCATTCATGTTACAGGACTTACTCTTACTTATGAATGCCCAGTCTTAGTGTGGCTTATTGCTAGCCAGCTTTTCTAACTTAAATTATTCCATTTCTCTTTAACTACATTTTGACTCTGGGGTTTTTACCTCTCTCTATTCTATATATCTTTCCCTCCTTCTTACTCTACAGCTGAATGGTTGGCTATGTGTCTGGCCCTGGTGTCCTTTTCTCACTCAACCCTCCTTGCTCTTCTTCTGAGCCTAAGTTTTTTCTTCCCATACATTCTTTCTGCATGTCAGTCACACCTGTTTCTCTCTCCTACCCAGCTATTGGCTGTTCAGCTCTTTATTAGGCCAATTAGGTGTTTTAGGCAGGCAAAGTAGCATAGCTTTAAAGAGTTAAAAATATGCAACATAAAATAATGCAACACATCTTTGCATCATTAAACAAATATTCCATAGCATAAGCAAATGTAATACATCCCAAGTTAATATTCCACACTAAAGAAGTTTCTTTGATGCAGGATGAGAGCTAAACTTACCTGCAGGTATAAGGGTAAGTGTTTAGAATGAAGTTAGATATTATACTGGTTTTGGGAAATGGAAGGAGTAGATTATCTACTATCCTTGGTCTCATCACCCGTGGGGTGTGGGATAGGTTTAATTGTCAGATATGAATTTCCTCCTGCTTGTAGCCTTAAGTTAAATTTGACAGCTGTTCTTACCACCAAAGTATTGATGTCATTATCGCACCTTGTATCTTACCATCCTGGTACTTGATATTGTTTATAGGTATTAAAACTGAATAGAAATACTTGTTTTGCCTATAGCAAATAAAACAAATCTATCAAGTGAGTAAGTAGCTCCCAAAGTGGGAGAGAATTTTTGCTGCTATACATCTGATAGAGTGTTGTGGAATATTACTTTAACTATGTAAAAACATGTTACATTTGTTTATGCTCGATTTGATTAACAATGTAAAGATGTTTTGCCTGACTGAGGTACCTGATTTGTCTAATAAAAAGCTAAACAGCCAATAGCTAGGGAGTAGAGGGACAGGAGGGATTGGTGGGCAGAGAGAATAAGTAGGAGGAGGAATCTAGGCTAAAGAGAGAAGAGGGAATGATAGAGAAAGAGGAGACATCTGGTGCCAGCCAGCCAGGCAGCCACCAGCGAGCCAGACACAGAGGATGCAGGAAAAATAGGACATACAGAATGAAATAAAGGTAAAAAGATCCGAGGCAAGCCGGGCGGTGGTGGCGCACGCCTTTAATCCCAGCACTCGGGAGGCAGAGCCAGGCGGATCTCTGTGAGTTCGAGGCCAGCCTGGGCTACCAAGTGAGTTCCAGGAAAAGGCGCAAAGCTACACAGAGAAACCCTATCTCGAAACCCCCCCCCCAAAAAAAAAAGATCTGAGGCAAAATGTAGATGAAGAGAAACAGGTTAAATTAAGTTATAAGAGCTACTGGGACAAGTATAAGATGAGGCAGAGCATTCATAACTAATAATAAGTCTCTGTGTCATGATTTGGGAGTTGGTTGGTGGCCAAAGAGAAATCCTGCTACAATAGAGAATTGCTATCCAGAACACATTAGGAACTTAAGAAAAAACAACAGTCATGAAATCAAGTGACCCAATTAAAAATGGTGTATGAATTTTAAGAAAATTCTCAAAGAAGAAGATAAGTGGCAAAGAAATGTTTCAAAAAGTTTTCTACATCCTTAACAATCTGGAAATGCAAATTAAAACAGATTTGGAATTTCATCTCACCCTAGTCAGAATGGCTAATGTGCAAAAAAAAGCAAATGAAAAACAAATGCTGATGAAGCTATGAAGAAAAGGATCATATTTACTGTTGGTAGTAATGTAAACTGGTACAGCCACCCTGGAAATTGGTGTGGAGAATCTTCACAAACTAAAACATACAGCGACCACGTGACTCATCTATACTACTCTTCCCTACATGCTCAAAGGACTTGACATCCTACTACACAGATATTTAAGCATCCATGTTCATTGCTGCTCTATTTTTCTTTTTTAAATAACTCAATGACTCTAGTTAGTGTTGCTTAGATGTGGATAGACCATCTACTGGAAGATAAACAACCTATGACAGGCCACACCTCTCTCTCCTAGGAAGAATCAACTGCCAATAACTGTCAGCTGGTTGTGGTACCTTGTGAGTACCTATCCCATACATGCTAGGATGTTAGTGGCTTATCTTTTTCAGGTCTTCGGCAGGCAAACACAGACATGAGTTCATGAATGCAGCAGCCTTGTTATGTTCAGAAGGCAGTAATTTCAAATAGTCCTCAGCTACCTTTGGTCTTAAAATCTTTCTGCCACTCTTCACAATTTCCCTTGAGCCTTGTGGAGAGGTAATGGTATAATTTGATATTATATCTATTTAGTAAAATAACAGTATTAGGTTATCTCCTAGGGCCTATGACTTCCTTAATCATGGATTATTTGTCAGATTTATAATACCAGGTATGATTTCCTTCCAGTGGAGCTGGTCTTAAATCTAATAAGAAAACTGCCTGTTAGCACTGTAACATTAATGTTATTATTGAATAATTAGTCTTTATTGTAGATTGTAGAATTTGTAGATGAGTAAGATTGTTGATGAATTTTCACTCCCAGAAGTCTGTATCCCACCTGGATGAGCTAGAAATCAGAGAGACAGATTCAGGTCAGCACTAGCTTGATTTCTTCATGTTCAGTGACCAAACTCTGTAATATCTTTAGCAATAAAGCCTGACTACCAAATACTGGGGATAAGCCAATATAAATGATGATGAACTACCTTGTATTTATTAAGGATAGGCATACCACCACTGGCACTGGGATTTTTGTTTGATATCCTGTGACATCCAGAAGAAGCGTAAAGGATAACTACAATTACTCTTCTAAAAATATGATTTTTCAGAAGCATACAAAATAGTATCTGGGAATAGGAAGGCTGAGTCAGGAGTCACCAGCCAGACACAGAGGAAGAAAGATGTGAAGGTAGAACTGAGAAAAGGCACCAAGCCACATGGCTAAACATAAATAAGAATTATGGGTTAATTTAACTGTAAGAGCTAGTCAGTGGTAGGCCTGAGCTAATGGCTGAGCAGTTTTAATTAATATAAGCCTCCATGTGTTTACGTGGGACTGGTGTGTGAGAGAGATTTGTCCTGACAACAGTCCAGGCAGGACACAGGAAAACTCTGGCTACAAATGGTGCCCAACGGCTCAAGTTTCCACCTAAATCTACTTTTAAAGAACAACAACTTATGTAAAATGTTTTAAATTGCTATGATTTTTAGTTTATTGATACAAATTTAATTTGTTATCATTAATATTAATTTTGTTTAATTAATATATTAATTAAAAGTTAATTTTGTTATACTGTATGTATATTTCTACTCTTGTTTAAGGTATTATGTTTATGTAACTCATTAAGTTGCAATGGATAATTAAGAAATACAGATTAATAGTCATCTAGGATAATCAAACTTATTGTCATGTTAGTTAACTTTTATAGTTATACATAGATATATTTCAATTTGGTAGAAAATCTTCAAACACTTCAAAGACCTACAGAATATGGCATTTAAAATGTTTTAAAAACTTAGACTTTCTGGACAGTGAGACAAGACACATCTGCTCCTGGCAGTACTGATTTACTTCAAAGAGAAAGATGAGCATCGAAGATTCTCTATATGGTGTTTACCTTCTTCTTGAGAAAAATAGCCATTTAGGCAAGAAACTGTTCTTGCCTGGACTGCTTGACAAAATGTTGTATCGACTGGACATGCACGACCCATAGGAAGGTGATGAACTTTACAAGACAAGATGGTCCTTCAGGTTCCTGCTTCACAGAAGAAACTGCTAGATAATCAACAGGAAACAAAAAAGGTAACTGAGAGACTAGGCCTTTGGGCTAAAGACAGATGCCCCAACGTTACAGAGGAACTTTGGATGACTGTCCAGGCAGACAGCTCTCTCTGTCATTCTAGATTTTTGGAAGTTGCTTACAATGCTCTTCCTGTTTACTTAGATAACATTATATCCTTCTGAGGTCTTTGATGTAGTTAAAGACTAGACAGTTATAACTATGATTTTTCTTGGTTATGATAAAAGATAAATTAGTTATAAAACTTTAAACTCACAAATATAGGATAGATGATAGAATATTTTCTTTAATTTTATAAAATACAAATAGACTAGATATTGTAACTATAATTCCTGCTTGATAACTGTTCTGTTATATATAATTTTACTATGTTAAAGTTAAAACCTTCCTTTTAAATAGAAAGAAAGGGGAAATGATGGGTGATATTGCTCTGTATGCTGTGAATATGTTGTTCTGATTGGTTGATAAATAAAATACTGATTGGCTAGTAGCCAGGCAGGAAGTATAGGTGGGATAAGCAGAGAGGAGAATTCTTGGAAGAGTAAGGCTGAGTCAGGAGTCACCAGCCAGACACAGAGAAGGCAAGATGACAAGGCAGAACTGAGAACAGGTACCAAGTCATGTGGCTAAATATAAATAAGAAGTATTGGTTAATTTAAGTGTAAGAGCTAGGCAGTGGTAGGCCTGAGCTAATTGCTGAGCAGTTTTAATTAATATAAGCCTTTATGTGTTTACTTGGGACTGGCGAGTAAGAGAGATTTGTCCTGACCACAGGCCAGGCAGGACACAGGAAAACTCTGACTACAATAGTAGGTTTTTATATGACTTTTTTCAAGCATTATTGATGTTAATGTTCTGTCCTCCACCCTTTCCTGTACCTTACCTTAAATCCCTCTCTCAATTTGTACCTATATGCATCCCCATTGTTTTCCTATCAATTTTGAGTGACAGTATGTCCATATTAGTGGACTGAATTATGTAAGATGAGTGTGTTGCTGGTTCCCCATTTCTAGTTTCCTCATTGATCATCAGTCTTCTGCTTTGGGGAAGATGAAGAGCATACATTTTTCTACATCATTCCTGATGAAATCAGCTAAATGTCTCTGAATATTATGCATGACAGTCATATTAGAATAATCTGGAAAAGACAGAAGACTTCAGAATGATTAGGAGCTGAAAAACCTAGTGAAAGCTGTGGTCCAGGCATGTGTGTGGTGCATAGACATAAAAGTAGGCAATATACTCATACACATAAGATAAAAACACATGGAAACCTTTAGTTTTTTCTTCTTATTTACCTTAGGAGTTTGAAGGTATACTGAGTTTTATAAGTATGTTCCTTAAAAGAAATTGGTTCATCTGTTACCTTCATAGAATTGATGCTTTCCAGAGCACTTATTTGTATAATTTTCTTCCTCATCTGTGTAGGATTCTTTTAATTATCTTCTACAATAATGACTTAGTGGTCAAGCTTTTTCTTAGTTTGTGTTTACTTTGAGGTGTCTAAAATTCCCTATCTTTTTAGTGGCAAATTTGCTGACTATATTGACCATGATTGGAAATAATTTACTCTTAGGGCTTCAAATATATCTCTCCATACTTTGTTCATATTTAGGGTTCTTTGCTGAGGAAAGTCACATATTTCTGATGAGTTTTCTTTTAGGAGTTGACACTTTCTATTGTAGACTTCAATATTTTTTCTTTGTTCTGTAGTCTTAGGAATTTAAACACAATATGTTTGGAGAATTTCTTTAGGTTTTTTTATTATATTAATTTGGGATTCTAAATGCCTCCTTAATATGGCTGTGGGTAACTTTATCTGGATTTTTGAAAATTTCTGTTATGATTTTATTAATTTCATATTTTCTTATTATCTTGTTTTTTTTTCCCTTTTGTCTCATGGTGTCTTATGACCAATGTCTTCATCATGTTTCAGAACCTTTGAAGTTTTCATTATGCTCATTTTTGTTTTAATTCTAGGTGAATATATTTCTTTCTTCAATTTCTCCTATTTTTCTTCTGTATGATCCTGTCTATTTGTCTTGCTGCCTATTGTTCTTTCTATTGAGTTTATTGAGCTTTTAATTTTCAATATTTCCCTTTCTTCAAAATTTGATGAATTTCCCATCTGGGTTACTTACTTTCTCACCCAGGTCTTTTAAGGACTTCCTTATTTCCTTTTTCTCTTAGTTTGAGTAATCTTTCAGGTTAATAAATATTTTTAAACTAAACATTTGAATTATTTATTTCACATTTCAACAATTTCTTTATCTTCAGTCTTTGTTATTTAGGAGTTGCAAACTTTTGATATTTCTTATCTACCTACATTCTAGTTTGAATTTATATAACTTTCTTCTTTTTCATTTAGTTTCTGAGGACTCTTCCTAGTGGGCTGCCACCTGTTTGGGTTAAGATCTTTATTAATATTTGAAGCACAGAAAACAGAGTGCAATGACACCAATAACAATTCAAAAGGATTAATGTCAGGATCTTTAATTCAATTCCATTGGTCCATATGTCAGTTTTTATGCCAGTACCAAGCTATTTTTATTACTGTAGCTCTATAGCAGAGCTTGATGTCAGGGTTGGTGATGCCTCCAGAGGTGGCTTTGTTGTAAAGGATTCTTTTAGCTATCCTGGGTTTTCTGGTTTTTTCCAAATGAAGTTGAGTATTGTACTTTCCACGTCTATGAAGAATTGTGTTGGGGTTTTAATGGGGATTGCATTGAATCTGTAGATTGCTTTTGGTAAGACTGCCATCTTTGCCGGGCAGTGGTGGCGCACGCCTTTAATCCCAGCACTCGGGAGGCAGAGGCAGGCGGATCTCTGTGAGTTTGAGGCCAGCCTGGTCTCCAAAGTGAGTTCCAGGAAAGGCACAAATCTACACAGAGAAACCCTGTCTTAAAAAACCAAAAACCAAAAAAAAAAAAAAGATTGCCATTTTTACTGTGTTATTCCTACCTATCCATCAGCATGGGAGATCTTTCCATTTTCTAATATCTTCTTCAATTTCTTTCTTCAGAGACTTAAAGATCTTGTCATACAGGTCCTTCACTTGCTTAGTTAGAGTTATTCCAAGGTATTTTATGTTATTTGTGGCTATTGTAAAGGGTGATATTTCTCTGATTTCTTTCTCAGCCCTTTTATCATTTGTATATAGGAGGGCTACTGATTTTTTTTTTTTTAGTCAATCTTGTATCTTACCACATTACTGAAGGTGTTTATCAGCTGTATGAGTTAGCTGGTAGAATTTTTGGGGTCACTTATGTATATTATCATATCATCTGCAAATAGTGAAAGTGTGACTTGTTCCTTTCCAAATTGTATCCCCTTGGTCTCCTTTTGTTGTTTTATTGCTCTAGCTAGAATCTCAAGTACTATATTGAATAAATATGAGAAGAGTGGACAGCCTTGTCTTGTTCCTGATTTTAATGGAATTGCTTTGAGTTTCTCTCCATTTAATTTGATGTTGGCTGTTGGCTTGCTGTAAATTGCCTTTATTGTGTTTAGGTATGTTCCTTGTATTCCTGATCTCTCCAAGTCCTTTATCATGAAGGGATGTTGGATTTTATCAAAGGTCTTTGCAACATCTAATGAAATGATCATGCCAGCACACTTATGAACACCTGATTCTTGACAAAGAAGCCAAAACTGTACATTGGTAAAAAGAAAGCATCTTCAACATATGGTACTGGCATAATTGGACGTCAAAATGTAGAAGATTGCAAAGAGATGCATATCTATCACCATGCACAAAACTCAAGACCAAGTGGATCAAAGACCTTGATATACAACCAGTTACACTGAACCTGATAGAAGAGAAACTAGGAAATAGTCTTGAACACATTGGCCCAGGAGATCACTTCCTAAATATAATACCAGTAGCACAGACACTGAGAACAACAATTAATAAATGGGACATCCTGAAACTGAGAAGCTTCTGTAAGACAAAGGACATGGTAAATAAGACAAAACAACAGCCTACAGATTGGGAAAAGGTTTTCACCAACCCCACATCTGACAGAGGTCTGATCTCCAAAGCATATAAAGAACTCAAGAAATTAGACATCAAAATAATAAACAATCCAATTTAAAAAAAATGGACTATAATGACTAATTTTTCCTCATTGTTTATTAAGAGATTTCTATTCATTTTACATATCAACCTCAGATTCCCCTGTCCTCCCTCTTCCCACCCCCCCCAGCCAAGATAATCTATCAAATAACCAAGGGAAAAGACACTCCAGATCAATCAGTCATTATGAGTTGTATTTTGCTAATGCTTTATCCAATTTCTTCATGTATACTAAATACAATTCTATTTACAATAAAAACAGAAATGAAAAAAAACAATCAAAACAAAACAAAAAGATGGGCTATAGAGCTAAACAGAAGAGCAAAGGATATGGTCAACAAGGCAAAGCAACAGCCTACAGAATGGGAAAAGATATTCACCAACCCCACATCTGACAGAGGACTGATATCCAGAATATATAAGGAACTCAAGAAATTAGACATCGAAATGCCCAACAGTCCAATTAAGAAATGGGCTATAGAACTAAACAGAGAATTCTCAACAGAGGAAACTCAAATGGCTGAAAGACATTTAAGGAATTGCTCAACATCCCTAATCATCAGGGAAATGCAAATCAAAACAACTCTGAGATACCACCTTATGCCTGTCAGAATGGCTAAGATCAAAAACACTGAAGACACCTTATGCTGGAGAGGATGTGAAGCTAGGGGAACTCTCCTACACTGCTGGTGGGAATGCATGCTTGTCCAACCACTTTGGAAATCAATATGGCGCTTTCTTAGAAAATTGGGAATCCATCTCCCCCAAGATCAAGCTATACCACTCTTGGGCATAACCCAAGGTATGCTCAACCACACCACAAGAGCACTTGTTCAGCTATGTTCATATCAGCATTGTTTGTAATAGCTAGAACATGGAAACAACCTAGATCCCCTTCAACTGAAGAATGGATAAACAAAATGTGGTACATATACACAATGGAATACTACTCAGTAGAGAAAAACAATGACATCATGAGGTTTGCAGACAAATGGATGGATCTAGAAAAAATCATCCTGAGTGAGGTAACCCAGACTCAGAAAGACAAACATGGTATGTACTCACTCATAGGAGGATACTATATGTGGAACAAGGATGACTGGACTGCTACTCACATCACCAGGGAGGCTACCTGGAAAACAGGACTATTGGTGAAATTATTAAGGCCACTCCACGTAGTTAAAAGGAGATTTATTTAATGGCGTAACTTACAAATTAAGGAATAGGTAGGTCGCGGAGTCTGGGGAAGGTGTATCACAGTCCAGCGGTGTTCTCTGGAGCTCTGCTCAGTCCACCTCTCCAGTCCAGGGTCCCGCAACAGAGAGAGCGCCCGCCGATCCCGATCTCGGGTCTCCTGGCGCCTCCCTTGGCCCCGCCTTGTAGGCGTGACAGTTGCCGAAGTCTCAATGGGGGTTGGAACTTCCAGATCAAAGCTGGAATGGCTACCCACTACATCTCCCCCTTTTTGTCTAAATAAGAAAGTTCTAACCTAATACAAGACTATATATAAAGGAATGGTTATCAAATATTGTCCAGGAATAATGAGGGATAATGACCTAGATAAGATGGAAGTACAACCAATGCAAACAATATCAAGCAAGAAACACATACTAAAGTCCAGAGAAGTATAGAGCATAGGTAAATGGCATGTTACAAAGATCCTTCCAAAAGGTGTCCTATCCTAAAGAACCTGAATCTAATACTTAATATGTTCTATCTACTAAGTTGTAACTATAACTGCTAGTCTTCAATCCCATCAAAGACCTGAGAAGGAATATAATGGTACCTGAGAAAAGGGGAAGTGATGTGGGATGGTCTATATGTCAAATGTGTTGCTGATTGGTCAATGAATAAATCACTGATTGGTCAGTGGCCAGGCAGGAAGTGTAGGCGGGACAAGGAGGAGAATAGAGCGGGGAAGTGGAAGGCTGAGGAGGAGACACTGCCAGCCGCCATCAGGACAAGGAAGATGTAAAGTACCGGTAAGCCACAAGCCACGTGGCAAGGTATAGATTAATAGAAATGGATTAATTTAAGCTGAAAGAACAGTTAACAAGAAGCCTGCCACGGCCATACAGTTTGTAATCAATATAAGTGTCTGTGTTTACTTGATCGGGTTTGAGCGGCTTGGGACTGGTGGGTGAGAGAGATTTGTCCTGACTGTGGGCCAGGCAGGAAAACTCTAGCAACACAGGACCCCAAGAAAGACACTGGGATCACTCAATGACAGAGAAATAGAAGAGATCTACATGAACAGCCTGGACATGAGTGGGGGTAGTGAAGGGCGAGGGTTGAGGGAATGAGAGCTTGGGGAGTGGGAGATCCCAGCTGGATCAACAACAGAGAGGGAGAACAAGGAATAGGAGACCATGGTAAATGAAGACCACATGAGAATAGTCTGGATGCAGAGATCCATGGCTAGGCCCCAGATGGATCTCTGGGAGTTCGATTAGTGAGAATGAGGGTTTATATGAGCGAGAATTGTTGAGACCAAGGTTGGATAAAGCACAGGGACAAATAGCCAAACAAATGGAAACACATGAACTATGAACCAATGGCTGAGGGATCACCAACTGGATCAGGCCCTCTGAATGGGTGAGACAGTTGATTGGCTTGATCTTTTTGGGAGGCATCCAGGCAGTGGAATCGGGTCCTGTGCTCAGTGCATGAGTTGGCTGTTTGAAACCTGAGGCCTATGCAGGATTGCTTGGCTTGGCCTGGGAGGAGGGGACTGGACCTACCTGGACTGAGTCTACCAGGTTGATCTCAGTCCTCGGGGAAGGCTTTGCCCTGGAGGAGGTGGGAATGGGGGGTGGGCTGGGGGGAAGGTGAGGGGGGCGGGAGGGGAGAGAACAAGGGAATCCATGGCTGATATGTTGAACTGAATTGTATTGCAAAATAAAAATAAAAAAATTAAAAAATAAAAAAAAATTCTCAAAGGAAGAATTTCAAATGGCCTAAAGACATTTAAGGAATTGCTTAGCATCCTTATTCATCAGAGAAATTCAAAGCAAAATGACTTTGAGATGCCATTTTACACCTACCTGTCAGAATGGCTAAGATCAAAAGCACTGATGACATGTTCTGTTGGAGAGGACGTGGGGCAAGGGGAGCACTCCTCCACTGTTTGTGGGAGTGCAAACTGGTACAGCCACTTTGGAAATCAGTGTGGCAGTTTCTCAGAAAACTGGGAATCAATCTACCTCGAGACCCAACTATACCATTCTTGGGCATATACCCAAGGAATGCTCAATCATACCACAAGGACACATGCTCAACTATGTTCATATTAGCATTATTCATAATAGCCAGAACCTGGAAACAACCTAGATGCCCTTCAACTGAAGAATGGATTAGGAAAATGTGGTACATATACACAATGGAGTACTACTCAGCAGAGAAAAACAATGACATCATAAAATTTGCAGGCACATGGATAGAACTAGAAAATATCATCCATCCTGGGTGAGGTAACCCAGACTCAGAAGGACAAACATGGTATGTACCCACTCATTAGTGGATAGTAGATGTAAAACAATGAATAATTAGGCAACAACCCACAACTCCAGAGAAGCTAGCTAACAAGGAAGACCCAAAGAGGGACACATGGATAGCCCTAGGAAGGGGAAATAGATGAATTCTCCATGAGTAAACTGGGGATGAGTTGTGGGCAATGGAGGGTAGGGTATAGGGGATGAGAACATAAGGGAACGGGATGGTTGAGCTGGAACAGGGAGGGAGGGGGAAAGCTATGAAAGAGATACCATGATAGAGGGAGATATCATGGTGATAGAGAGAAACCTGGTGCTAGGGAAGTTGCCAGGAATCCCCAAGGATGACCCCAGCTTGGACTACTAGAAATAGTGGAGAGGGTACCTGAACTGCACTGGCTTGCCCCAGTGATCAGACTGGTGAATACCCTAACTGTCATCACAGAGTTTGTCTCCAATGACTGATGGAAGCAGATGCAGAGATCCACAGCCAAACACCAGGCAGAGCTCCAGGAGTCCAGTCAAAGAGAAAGAAGAGGGATTCTATGAGTAAGTGCATCAGGATCATGATGGGGAAACCTGCAGAGATGACCAAACCAACTAGTGGGAAATCATGAAAGTTGGATCAATGGCTGTGGAACATGCATGGGACTCAACTAGGCCCTCTGTATGGTGAGACAGTTGTATAGCTTGATCTCCTTGGGGGGGACTCCTGGCAGTAGGATCAGAATCCATCCCTGGTACATGAGCAGGCTTTTTGGAGCCCACTACCTATGATGGGACATCTCGTGCAACCTTGGGGCAGGGGGAAGGGCTTGGAATTGCCTCTACAGGATGTGCCTCCCCATGGGAGGCCTTGCCTTCTTGTGTGTGGGAGGTGGAGGGTAGGTTGGGAGGGGAAGGCTAGGGAGCGTGGGAGGAGGGAAGAGGGGGATCTTTGATTGGTGTGTAAAATGAATGAAAAAATTTCTGTAATAAAAAAATAAAAAAAATAAAGTGAAAAATAAAAATAATCAAAAGGAAACAGTATATTCATGTGTATTAAAAATAGAAACATCAACTATATTACAAATGTTAGAAAAGAAATGATTAGGATAAATACATGTGAAATAACCTAATAGTTTTAAAAGGTGAAAAATAAAGATTTTAATAGCTAAGCAACATCAATAAAGGATCATGGGAAGTGTCAAAAGTGAATACGAACATACTAGGAAAGACAGAAAATTATATTGAATGAAACTATAAGAAATAGTAGTCCAGAAGAGTAAATTCACACAAAATGAACATAAAAGTAAAAACAAACAAAACAGCCAAAAGAAAAGAAAACAGTAATTGTTTCTTCTTCATTAGAAGGTTGAGTTCCTGTCCTCACAGTTTTCTTTTACATTTTAGTTTGTGTGTCAGACAGCTGTTTTATTTTTCTCTCTGAGTCCAAGCAGGTTAGAACAGAAAGAGCTATTTTCAGGTTGAACTCCTTCCAGGCAGTGTGCTTCTATTATTCTCTCTGGCCATCTGGCAGTATACAAAGCAGTCAAACCAAACATTCTCCACTGGCTAGGCATGAGGCTATGATTGGTACTGTGTTCCCTGAAATCACAGATGTCCTTCCTATCACTCCTGTTCATATTCACACTCATCTTATCTCTCTGTCTTTACCAGAGTTGAAACTGAAACACCTTTGTTTGTTGGCTTCTCTGTATGATATGGCTTCTGGCTTCCACCTCCAGAGTTTGCAGATCTATTTTTCTTTAGCATTGCATGGCTTGAGTTGTGGGTTGCTAGCATGTCTGTAAACCTGAGTCCAGTTAATAAGCTATTTCCTATTTCCTGTATCATCACTAATTCTCAGGGGGCCATGTCAGCAAACAGAATGAGGAAGGCCTTTACAAATTAGAAATATAAAAATACAGTATGTATTGCTACTCTTAGGTCAGTTACTTAACTCTAATTCATCTCCTAACATAGTTGATTTCTGCAGAACCAGTGGGTAAACTATAAAGTGCGGAGGATTACTTCTCTAGTAATTACTTCTATAATAATTACTTCTCATGCTGCATGAGATGATGGTCTCCAGTCTTAATCACTATTTTTGCATAATGCTTGTTGATACAACTGAAGGGGATTTTCCTTCCCTTTTGGCTTGAATCACATAGACTTTGATTCTTTTTCTTCCCTACATAATTATTTACCTTTAATTTGTTCTTTAGAATTTTGTGCATGTTTTGATAATATTTACCCTGCTTACCCCAACTTTTCTAAGATCCACTTGCCCTTCCTTGCTCACCCTTTTTCCTCTCCTTTTATTAAAAGCATTAGGACAAGTTTGTGTTGCCCAAATATTCTTGCTTGTGTGGTCATCCACTGGAGCATTGTCTACTTAACAGTGGAATACTCTTAGAGAAAACTGACCCTCGTTCTCCCAGCAGCTGATAATTGCCACTAATTCCTTAGTTACAGGTGGAAGTTATTCTCCAACTACATTTTGAGTGCTGACTTTTGGTTTGGCTTGGACTTGAACAGGTTTTGTGCATAATGGCTGGGTGAGGCATCACAGCATGGGGAATGGGTTCAAAAAAAGCCAGCTCAAGGTCCAGGGCCACGTCCTGATCCCACTGCTAGGATCCTCACAAACAGACCAATCTACACAACTACCATTCACTTGCAGAGGGCCTAGGGTGGTCCCATGCAGGTTCCCTAGTCCCCAGTAGCCAGCAAAGCTTGGTCCTGCCTCAACTTGATATGCCAGATTTGGTTGACTCCACTGGGAGACCTGCCCCTTTCTGAATGGAGACTGAGGATGAGTAGATGGAGGGTCAGGGAACAGGTGGAGGGAGGTAACAGGAGGAGAGGAGGGAGGTAAAACTATGGTCAGTATGTAAAATAAATAAAAAATTAATAAAAACAGTCAATAAGCTTCAAATGATAGCCCATTATTAATCTTAATAAAATCTTATCTGAAGAAAATAATACCTATGCCTTTGCCATAAGAAAGAATACTGACTTAATCTGTAGAGTATGCAGAAATACTAAATAATGCTCTCCTAAGTGGCTAAGGAGTTTTTATTATAAGGACAGTATGCTGGGTGATTATAATATGTATATGAAATACAGTTTTGAGGGCTGTAGTATTTTATGAGTCTAGTATTCCAAATAGGTAGAAGAAAAAAATAGTGTTGGAGTATTCTTGACTTATCAAATCATATCTTTTTTTAAAATCCCATTCAACTTTAGCCACCACAGTTTGAAAGTAAAATGACACATTGGAACCTATCTAGATTGGGTGATAATCATAGTAAATTATCTGAAAATATTATAGAAAAAATGACTGGGAGAGCTGAGGAGTCTGCACAGGGTAGAAAACACACAGAAAATAAGTGTTTTCAAAATGTTGAAGGACTGGCTTGTTGGTGGAAATGTATAATCATTTATTGTGGTTTCATAATGAAAGTTAGAACCAACAAATAGAAGTTCCAGGATATAGTTTGGCTCAGTACAATTTATGTAATCTTTCAAATAGCACTCTCTAAAAATGGTTGATATGTGGCATCATAAATTCTATATAAGTGAATATTTTAAAATAGATACAATAAACCTAACCTGCCAGACCCTTATTAGTAGTTTTCTATACTGGAAAAGAATTGTTTTAAATAAGCAAAGTCATTTAAATGTTAATCAAGCTTCAGAAAAAACACTAAGTGGTGGTGCTTGGGTTTCTACTTTATTATTACCATAACTAAATCTAAAACAAATAGTTCATAGGTTCTGGTCAGATAATTCAGTAGACAAAGACACTTTCCAATAAGCTTAATGGTCTGTGTTTGATCCTTGAAACCCTCATGGTAGAAAAACTGAAACTATTCAAGAAAACTGTCCCCTGACCTCCACACATGCATTATGGCACACAAATGTCATGTCCTTCTGCTGTGGGATTTCATTCTCTATACTGTGAATATGTGTTGCTCTAATTGGTTGATAAGTAAAACGCTGATTAGCCTGTAGCCAGGCAGGAAGTATAGGCAGGGAGAGATACAAGGAGAATTCTGGGAAGAGGAAGGCTGAGTCAGGAGTCACCAGCCAGACACAGAGAAGTCAAGATGACAAGGCAGAACTGAGAACAGGTACCAAGCCATGTGGCTAAACATAGATAAGAATTATGGGTTAATTTAAGTGTAATAGCTAGTCAGTAATAAGTCTGAGCTAATGCCCAAGCAGTAATAAATAATATTAAGCCTCTGTGTGATTATTTTATAAAAGGCTGCGGGACTGTGGACGAGAGACTTGTCTGGACCACGTAGGACCGGGCTGAACACAGGAAAACTTCTAGCTACATCCTTCCATATTAAATGAATATAATAAAAAAGTTGTAGCCTCATTTTGGGAAATATGATCTAATGCATTAATAAAAATTTTTACACAATAGTCTTTGAGTCTTCTGAACTGATAGGAAATTGATTAATATGAGGAAACTAAAACATGTCAATCAAATTTCCTATTGTCAAAAATATTTTTAAAGTATTCATATAATAATATTTGTCTTAAGTATTAAAAATAGTATAACTGAGGGAAGTTGATAAATTTCATTAAAGGTCAGCTCTGAATACAGAAAACCGTATATAAAACTTTAAATGAGCCGGGCGGTGGTGGCGCACGCCTTTAATCCCAGCACTCGGGAGGCAGAGCCAGGCGGATCTCTGTGAGTTCGAGGCCAGCCTGGACTACCAAGTGAGTTCCAGGAAAGGCGCAAAGCTACACAGAGAAACCCTGTCTCGAAAAACCAAAAAAAAAAAAAAAAAAAAAAAAAAAACTTTAAATGATAATCATTAATGCTAGGGGTCAAAAGATCCTTAATTGGTGACACTAACTAATAGAAACAGTGTTGTTTAATGTCTTGAAAGTCCTCAATTTATTTTAAATTTCTAATATATCCTAGATGTATTCCTTTTAATAAGGGCCTTCAGCACAATAGTCATTTTTTTGAATTAGTATAGAGCAAATATCTACTGGCAGGTAAATTATTAAAGAGAAATTAAAAGGACCATTTGTTGTTTCTTTGTCTAAATTTGCAAGAGAGCGGCTAAGGAACTGGCAGTGAAATGTGAATACTAATGTATTGCTTACTCTCTTGCTCTTTGGGAAAGCTGCTTTATATTTGCCTACATGTACTTTCTCACCATCATTAGCTCTCAAATCAAGGGAAAAATAATTTGTCCCAGTTTATGCAAAAAATTATTTGATGAACATCTAGGCAAAGAAATAATGGAAAATGAAGTTAGTTTTGTCTTTCCGTGCATGTAATCATTTGGGTACTTAGCAACACTACTTTTGCCTGCAATTTCCCCTTTCTTCTTACTTACCCAATACTTCTCTAACCAGCCCCCATCTCTCCTCTCTCTCTCTCTCTCTCTCTCTCTCTCTCTCTCTCTCTCCCTCTCCTTCTCTCGCTCACTCCCTCTCTTTCTCCTCTAGTTCTTTCTGTCTCTGTCTCTCTCCCTCTCTCTCTCTCTCTCTCTCTCTCTCTCTCTCTCTCTCTCTCTCTCTCTCTCTCTTACACACACACACACACACACACACACACACACACACACACACACACACACATACACACAGAAATATAAGTCAACCAAAGTATATTAGGTAATTAACAATATTATTTATCATTTATTTCTGGTATCATCCCTGAAAAGTGATGAATTACAGAGGTTTTTTTGACTGTCATAAGTTAATAGAATAAATAATTTGGAGTAAACAGATGTTGTTGGCATTCGAAACATACAGTGTATCAGGCTAATTCCACTGGTCAATTCAATGCTTTGATCTATTAAATCATTTGGATGAATACCCTAGCTTGCATATGTATCCTTCCCTGTCTATAGTTAGCACTTTGAGATGTGCATTCAATGGGATCATTTCCATCACAGATTGTCTCAAACCCTAAATAATTACTATGCATAATTCCTTTGCTTATTTACTCAATGAGAAATGTCTTCTCCAAGAGTGTGAAAGAAAAAAAATGAGAACCAAGCCCATGACTGCATGATCTTTCATCAAATTGGTTTTGGACAACTGAATTAATGTAGCAACTGAAGCCAGACACTTTTCTCCATAGTCATCAACAGTTCAAAAAGTGATGAATCTATTCCCAAAGCGGAGCAACTGAACAGTCAGGAGAAAATTCCTACCCAAGAGAATGAAATAGAATGTGTCATTTTTTTTTGGATGATCTTTTATAGGGTGATCAAGGGGCTTTCATTTAGTGAATACATTTGCTCACTCGGTTTTGGAGAGTCGCCCTTCATTTATTCTTTCCCTTTGGAAGTACTTTCGAGTGCAAATTACTGCTATCAGAAGCCTTGAACTGAGAGGCTATTATTCTCCTTGCTCAGATTAAATTAATTTTGAACAGTTTAATGCAGCATGTCCAAGCTGCAAGTCCAAGTGGTGTCAAATCTATTTCTCTGCTTTTTTAAGCTGCACCTTCAAGGGCAGTATGATTCATGGTGAATGTGTTCTTCTAATGTCTTGCTAAGCATTATTATTTTCTTTCATTTGCAAGTCATGAGGCTACAAATGTTAACTATTCTCCTCCTAACATTGTATAAAGAATGCATGATTTAAGCCAGCCTGATTTTCCAAAAGGGTGCTTATTACATTTACTTGCTTTACAAATGAAATAAAGTCAAAATACTCTGGATGAAAGCAAGAAGTTTTAAAAGTTAATGAAACAGTAGAAAGAGAACTGCTTTAGGAAGCACTGTAACATCATCACTGTTGTGTTAAAAAGGAATTATCTTGATCTAGGCTTATGTAATAAAATGAAGGGGTTTTAATGATTGGCTATATAATTCTGTTTGTGTTTTTGCAGAGTTGCAAGATGGAAAAAAATGGGTATAAATCTACTTATCTCCTCTCTTCCAGTTCAGGCAAAATACTCTCTCTTCAGTATTCACTCTAATGTGTCATTGAAATGTAGTAGTGAAGTTGCCTCTGTGTCATTGTAGAGCAAACAGCCCAAAGAATGCCAATCGATTAATGGCAGAGAAGACGTGCTTTAAGCAGTTAGAAGTTTCAAAAACCTATCAACCTTGTGTCTATATAAAGTATTTAAACTTTACAGCTTAGGGAAGTCTTTTCTACAGCTGTAATCACCAGTCCTATGGATTAAGCAAATTAATGTTTTCAAAGGTCTTTTATGAAGATTGATGAAAATCCTATATTGCAATCTTCCTTTAGAGTAGGGTAAAGGCCAAGATTAAGCGTACCGTCCTTTGAAAGGCTGCATAAGCACTTTCCTCTTGATATACTACTGTTTTAGTAGATGAAAGAGATGTGCACAAACTTCTTGACAATAACAATAATTATGTACAACCCCAGGGATAGACATAACAAAGATATAACTTTATGATGATGATACTGAGAGCACTCTTTCTTTAGTATCTGTAACACTTGAAAACTTACATAGAAACTAGAATAATACATCTGAAGAAAGACAATATATTGCTGAAAACAATGTACACAAAAGACAAAAACTGCAAGTGACTGAGGATCACTAGAGGGCTTTTGTAAGAGTATGGAAAACAAAACATAAAATCAAATCCTTGTGCGAAGTGAGAGGGTAGTAATTGAGAGTGAATATATTTACTCACTAAATGCAAACATATCAAGGGTAACTAGGCCTCCTATGATGTTAGAAGACAATAGAAGCTATATATTAGAAATTATTTTTTTTTTTTTTTTTTTTTGGTTTTTCGAGACAGTTATTATGGGAGAATAATTTTTCATTTATATTTTTTCATTTCTTATTTATATTGTCTTGGAAAAAATTAAATAGTCATTATACTAGTTTTCTCATTTAAAAATTGGATTAATCACTATAAAACACAACTTACAGATTTATGGAGCATATCAAAATTTCCATATATACAGTGCTGGATGTCTGTTTTTAAGGGAGAATAAGAATGGAGTTGATTTGTCCTACAAAATGATAGAAAACAAAAATATTCAGCAATTCAGATTATAGAATTAAAGCATCATAATTAGTTATGAAAGCCAAGGATTTTTTGTCACATACTTGAATCTGGATATTAATAGCATTAACAACTCATATTTCTATACTACTATGTGGCTAGATTCTCTAGAATTATATATAACTAGATGGAATTTCTGCAAGGTATAATTGAATTACAGGAGGAAGTAGTATATGGCATTTCCTCAAAGGGAAATTGTGAATACTACACCTTCTTCTCTAATGGGGTATTTTGAAATTTGAATCACATGTATATGTGAATGTCTTTGTAAATGATGGTATACTTGACATTTATTAGGTATTATTCTCATGTTCTTCTATCAGACCATTTCAAAATAGATAGTTTACTTTGAGAGTGGTCTATTATCTATATATTTACCTTATTTATCTTAGCACTTTGTAATTCTAACTTTACTGATTTGCATGAAGCATTCATGGAGATAGAACTAATAGGATGTGAAAAAACATGAAAAAATCATGGTAAGAAATTAGCTCATGTGGTTATGGAAACTGGCAAGTCCAAATTCTACTAGACAAGCCAGCAGTCGGGAACATGCAAGAGCTGTTGCTCCAGATCCAAACTGAAATCTATGTGCCACAGAACTAGGATATGTTAGAAAATAATATCTGAAAGTAATATATTGCAGAATTCTCCTTTGGTTCCTTGGAGGAGGCTATTCCTTATGTGCTATTCAAGATATAAACTGATTTGAAGAAGGCTTCCCACCTTATGGGAATCTCTTTCCCCTAAGAAAGCAAACAAAATATAAATCCAACACGGAATACATTGAGACAAAAATGAACAGAGTGATATCCAATGTAACTAAATTTATTGTTGTACTGTTTTGGATAGAACTGCATTCACTTAAAACATTAAAAAGAATCCTTTATGCAGAACCTTTGTGGCTGCAGCGTGTGTGTGTGTGTGTGTGTGTGTGTGTGTGTGTGTGTGTGTGTGTGTAATCAGTTCTTTGAGAATTTTATAAGACATGTTTTTTGATCCTGGTCATTCTCCCTCCCTCAACTCTTCCCAAGCCATCCCCTTCCCCTCCATCCAACCTTGTTTCCTTTGTTGTGGCGTCAAGGCTCATTTGTGCTAACCAATTATTCTTGGATGTGTGACCTTCCTCTTGAGTGTGACCGACTTATGAAGGGCTATACCCTTAGAGAAAACTGGCCCTTCCTCCCCTAGCAGCTAAGAACTGCCAATCTTTTCTTGGGTAGTGATGAAAATGCAAGCCCATATCCACAATTCCCAAATGATGGGATTTGAGCTGGCTTAGGTTATACAAGTCTCTTGTTTGATGCCACTACTGTTGAGTTCATGTTTACACATGACTTTCTGTGTACAGAAGACACTGTCTTCTTGTAATCATCCATCATTACTACGTCTTGCACTCTTTTTACCCCCTCTTATGCAATGTACTCTGAGGATTAGGAAGAGGGATGTATTATTAAATGTTCCACTCGTGGCTCAGTGTTCTGTAGTTTTGTATTATATATACTTTGTACAATTTTGGGTCTCTGTGCTGAACATCCTCCACTGAAAACAGAGCCTTCTCTAATGAGGCTTGAGAGATGCCTTAATCTGTAGGTGTAATGGAAAGTCATTAGGAATGGCTTAATAATATATCTGTTTAGCCAACTACTAGTACTAGTTTCTATCTTGGGGTCTGTGAGCTGTCTAGCTACAGTTTCTTGGATAATAATGATGCCAGTTATATGTTTCATCGCATGTAGTGAGCTTTAAATTCAATCAGGAAGTGGTTGGTTAATCACATATAATACTATGGTCAATGTTGTTTTCAGAAGTTGGGTCTTTCTCTCAAGGTCTGGAGAAAGTAGGGAGCATACTTCTCCCTGAGGAGAAGGGCTTTCTGGATAGGACCCTCATAGCTCACACATTAAGATGAACAACTAGTAAGTGTGACTTTGTGAAGCTAAAATTTCTCCATACAGAAAATGATATTATCACTTAAATGATGAAGCCAGTAGAATGTTAAAAAATCATTATCAGCTATACATTGGAGAGATATTTAATATGTAGAATATATAAATGAATGAATGTGTATGAATACATGAAAGAAAGAAAGAAAGAGAGAAAGAAAGGAAGGAAGGAAGGAAGAAACAAAGAATGAAAGGAAGAGAGAAAGAAAGAAAGAAAGTAAGTAAGTAAGAAAATAAACAGGCCAACTAAAAAAAAAAATGGGACATGGACCTAAAGAAAGTTCTGAAAAGATGAAATAAAAATAGTTAGGAAACATTTTTAAAATGTTCAACATCCTTAACAATTAAGAAGAAAATCAAATTAAAACTATTTGAGATTTCATTTTACCCCTATAAGAATGGCTAAATTAAAACAAAATTGAAACAAAACAGCAAAAACAAGAGCAAATGATGATCAACATTGGCATGTATGTGGAGAAAGGGAAATCATGACTCATTTCTGTTGGAAGTGCAAACTGGTACACGTAGCATGAATCCTAATTGTTTTTTTTTTTTTTTTTGGTTTTTCGAGACAGGGTTTCTCTGTGTAGCTTTGCGCCTTTCCTGGAACTCGCTTTGGAGACCAGGCTGGCCTCGAACTCACAGAGATCTGCCTGGCTCTGCCTCCCGAGTGCTGGGATTAAAGGCATGCACCACCACCGCCCGGCTGGTTTTAATAATAAAAACATGGAGCCAGATACTGGGGTAAATGCTGAAAGATCAGAGAAGCAGAGTAGTTAGCCACTAGAAAGACTTCTTACCTCTGCCAATTCATCAGCCTAAAAGGGTCCAGCTCCTCTCTCCACCCTGCCTTATCACTTCCTGTTTCCTCCTCCCAAGTACTGGGATTAAGGCATGTGCCATCATTGACTGGCCTCTAGTGGCTAGCTCCACACTCTGATCTCCAGGCAAGCTTTATTTGTGAGAAGACAAACAAAATATCACCACAGGTGCTACTGTAGTGGAAATACACATAGCAGTTCCTCAAGAGGCTAACACCACATTGCAGAGTCACAGATCAAGGTAATATCAAACTGGAACTGTGCTGGAAATATATGTGCTAGACTTTGTAGTATTAGAAAGTGCTGTGTAAGCTACCAGAAGAAGAATAAGACAATCAATCATACAGTGATAAGAACCCTGAAAGTTACAGTAATGACTGGTCTGGGATAACATGCCCACTGGTGCGATAGTGGCATGGGCATGTTGGCATTAACTACTTTCTGCTTGACTTCAAGGCCTGCACTATGAGGTGAAATACATGTCTGGCATCATTACTGGGCTTAGAAACTATGGCTAAACAGATCATAGGCCCTAGTGGAGTACCTACTACTGTTATGCTGCTAAATGGACATAGCATTAAACTGAATCCAATTAATTTATTGTTATACTCATAGGTCTATGCTTTTCTCAAACCCTTTATCTGAGAAGCTTCTGTTTGTTGTAGATGATAATTAGCATAGTAACCCACAACTGGTAAAGTTGTAGAGAAAATGAAACTGCCGAATGTTCTGCCCCAGAGGGCATATATATGGCACAGATCCCACCCCACCTCAAGGTTCAAAAATCTTTGCAGAAGAGGGCAAAGAATATAAAAACAGAGGCAGTAAATAAATATAAGAAAATATTGTCTTCTGGACACAACAAGGCAGTAATACATTTGAGCTCACAATGTTTGGGTCAGCATGTACAAAACCTGTGTCAGCCTAAGCCAGAGCAAATCCCAACATTCAGATCCTACTTGCACATCTTAATCAACTGGCAATTGTTAGCTGAAGGAGAGGTAGAGACAGTTTTCTCTAAGAGTATAACTTGCTAAGTTGACCACTCTTCAGTGGAAGACAACACATCTAAAAATATTTGGACAGCACAAATTTTTTATTGAAAGATTTTTTTTAAATAAGATACCAAGTTGGGTAGGTAAGGATGGGGGTAAATCTGGGAAAAATTAGGTGAAGGTGATTGAATATGACCCCCACACATTGTATGAAACCACAAAGAACTAATTTTAAAAAGGCTGAAAATAAATCTACTGCATGATCTAGCTATACATCTATTGAGCATATACCCAAAGGCCTCTGTATACCACCATAGGAACAGTTGCTTTTCCGTTTTCACTGATGCTCACAATAGTCAGGAGATGGAGACAGATCAGATAAATGGATAGTGAAAATGTCATTTAGAACAGAATATTGACCATTCCTTACTAAAAAAAAAAAGTGAAATTTGGAAATTCACAGGTAAATGGGTAGAGCTGTAAATAATCATTCTAAGTGTGGTAACCCAGTCCTCAAAACATGTCTTGTGTTTTCTCTCATTTTTTGATATTTTCTTTGAATCTTTAGAAAAATATTACATTTTTGAATACCCACAGATGTCAGGAAATTAGTAAACCTCCAAGGGGATTTCAATGTTAAACTTAATATATCCTTATACTCTTATGTAAGAGGTCACTAGGAACTTCTAATGTTGCACAACAGCAATTTAGTGCACTCCTTGTTTTCTTCTCTTCCTGTTTCCAGGATTTTTATACTATTTCATATCTTGTCCTTGTCAATTTTATATTAGTTTACTTCTATCATAGGATATCTGTCATGACAGGTGTATTTCATTTTGCATAATTTCCTCAATGTGCGTCCATGTTACAGCATACATCAATTTTTTCCATTAAATATTTAATAGTATTCCTATAGGTATACACCATATTTTATTTATAGAACCAACTACTTATTGATATTTGAGTGGCTTCTTCTTTTTAGAACCATGTTTATTTATGCAATGAACATGTGAGTACAAATATCTCTTTGAGACATTGCTTTCAGTTTTCTGAAATTTAGACATAGAATTGGATTTGTTGAATCACATGGTAGCTTAGGAAAATATATAATTCTACATGACACAAACCTAAATGTATCTGATAATATTATCAGGAAAATGTGCTAGTAAATTTACAGCTTCAAGCCGGGCGGTGGTGGCGCACGCCTTTAATCCCAGCACTCGGGAGGCAGAGCCAGGCGGATCTCTGTGAGTTCGAGGCCAGCCTGGACTACCAAGTGAGTCCCAGGAAAGGCACAAAGCTACACAGAGAAACCCTGTCTCGAAAAACCAAAAAAAAAAAAAAATTTACAGCTTCAAAATTGTTCTTGGTGGAAGGAAATGGGGTTGGTATATAAAATTAAAACTGAAAATTAGAAACATAACATACATTGTAATAGGTTACTGTAGCTTCTTTGAGCATTTTGCTTCTTTAAAATAACTGTATTTATTTTGTTCATGTTTTAGGAGCCATTATATTGGTTTTATTTTATTTTTTTTATTTATTTATTTTTGTTGTTGTTTTTTGAGACAGGGTTTCTCTGTGTAGCTTTGTGCCTTTTCTGGATCTTGCTCTGTAGACCAGGCTGGCCTCGAACTCACAGAGATCCGCCTGGCTCTGCCTCCCAAGTGCTGGGATTAAAGGTGAGTGCCACCACCACCCGGCCTATATTGGTTTTATTTTAATTCCTACTTTCCTTTCCAATGAATGATCGATCCTTTATTATTATTATTTATTTCAAGACATGGAACACAACATCTATTTTTTTTTGCTGTTTTCAGGCTCTCTATTATTTTTAAAATTTCCAGGTGATATTGCTATAAATTCTATCACCCTGTGGCACATTAGTTCTTGGATACTACTAAGGAATATCCCAGGACACCTAAGAAGTCTACAAATGGCAGACTCTTTATATGATACAGGCTCAGCCTGGCCTCAGTATGTAAGCTTACTTACTCTCTTTTGTAATTGATGAGAGTACAAAAACTTCTATAATTCAAGAATGTGACAACTGAATTATTTTCAGGGGAATGGTTATCTTGGACTTTGTTCAGTGAAACTATGAAAATGTAGTCTTCTCAGATCTTGTCTCTAAATGTTGGATGATGACATTTCTGTAGTCAAGGAAAGAGTCTTAGAATGTGAACACCCAAGAAAAGGTGGCCAAATACCCCAAATTATATGAGATAGTCCAGCCTGTTCTCCATCACAATAAGTTTCCCATACTGATCTCAGATACCTCAAATATACATTCCAGGTTGGCCATGCACTCACATTAATGATGAATCAGCTTCCTGTGTTATGATTACAAGTGTGTACCATCATTCACATGCCGGATAACATTTTAAAAGATTCAATATACTGAAAGATTATTTAAAGTCTGAAAATATTTTAAGTTTCTATCAGAGAAGAAAAAGAAGAATCACAATTTAATGAACCATTCATAGGGGAACTGTTCTCATGAAGTTAAAACTAGGAAGATAGACTCCTTTGCTAATCATATTAGATGCCTATCTGCTTACATTCTGAGTAAGAATTTGCTCCTGATTTACTAGTGGTCTGAAAATTCGTATGAGACTAAATTTAAAACTAATAGATTACGTATTTTGTGGGACATATTTGAAGACATCATAATTCAAGATATATTGTGATTACTGTTAGGCTTATAAAACCAGATTAATAGCAAGAAGCAGGATCAACCGGCAGAATATAAAAATGTGAAAAGTGCAGTTTTGAGGGTACAGATGCACTTAAAGATGTAGACTGACTGACTGTGTTCATATTTTTAGTCATTTATTCATGTATTCATTGGTTTATTTATTTATTGTGTTTGCATGTGTATACCATGATGCACTTGTGCTGGTCAGATGACAATTTGTGAGTCTTGAGGATTGGATTTAGACCATCAGGTTTGGTGGTAAGTTCCTTTACCAACTGAGCTGCCTTGCTGGGCCCCAGAACACATGTGTTTAAACCTGCAGACCAAGAAATTGCAGTGACATCAATGATCCTCATTACAGAGATCAGCAGCACCATTCAAAGCTAGCCATGCACTTTGCACTGGAAAAGAAGGACAGTGCCATCAGGTTGAGAATACTTTTACAAGGACCTATGTTGTAAAAATCAAACTTTACAATTCAGTTCTTGTATTGCAAAATAAATAAAATAAATAAATAAATAAATACTGGACTTGGACCCTGGATAACAGGGTCATTCCACGACTGTCTGTGACAGTTCCTTATGAAAATTAAAGAAGCAGTAAAAGTAAAAAAAAAAAAAATCAAACTTTAATTTAGAGACAACTAAAATTTGAGACTTCTTCAGGTTTCATAAATTTCAGTGTGTGTTGTGATAAGGCCACAAGCCTTTGAGAGGCAAGGGTAAATACTATAGTTTCAATCTTAAATGTCTACCAGAGGCTTATGTTTTCGATGCTTGATTTGTAGCCATGAAGTTTGTTTCTCTCTCTCTCTCTCTCTCTCTCTCTCTCTCTCTCTCCCTCTCCCCTCTCTCCCCCTCCCTTCCTCCCTCCCTCCCTCTCCCAATCTTTTTTTTCCTCCTTTTTTTCTCTTTCCTTCTTTCTTCCTCCCTCCCTTGCTCCCTTCCTCTCTCTCTCACTCTTTCTTTCTTTCTTTCTTTCTTTCTTTCTTTCTTTCTTTCTTTCTTTCTTTCTTTCTTTCTTTTTTCTGTTGTTTGAGATTGGTTTTACTATGTACCTCAGGCTGGCCTTGGACATGCAATCTACTTTCCTCAGACCACTAAGTACTGGGATTTTATGCATTTACTATCAGATTGGCTTTTTGTTGTGCTATTTTTAAGGTTGTGAGGCTCTTAGGAATGTGGCCCCTAGATGTCAGGGCTTAAAAATCGGGAGTGTATTTTAGAAGGAACCGTTCCTGATTCTGCTATGGTTTCTGCATCTTCTCATTATGCTCTAATAGAAGCAATTTCTTGCAGATGTCCCCAGTACTACATTTTCAATTGTAGCTTACTGTTTTTATGTCAACTTGACAAAAGCTAGAGTCACTTGGGAAGAGAGGATCTCAATTCAGAATATATCACCACCAGATTTGCCTTTAGCAAGCCTATGGAACATTCTCTTGATTAATGATTTATGTGGGAACACCAGCCTATGGTGAGTGGTGCCACCCATAGGTAGGACATCTTAGATGATATAATAAAGCAGATTGAACGAGCAAGGAGGAGTAAACCAGTAAGAAGAACTCCTCCATGTCTTTGCTTCAGGTCTTACCTAAAGGATCCTGCCTGTGCTTCCCTCCATGGACTGTGACATGAAATATGTAATCCAAACAAACTATTTCCTCCCCAAGTTGCTTTTGGTCATGGTATTTTATAACTTCCTTCTTACAGTCCTGCTTTCATAGTACTAGTAAGTAGTACTCAACCTAACAATAAAAGGTAACAATCAGTAGTCCTGTCTAATTGTGATCCCTATGAACCACAACAATGACAAGTATGCTAGAAATGATCAACACATTGAGCAAAGTGTCAGGAGCAAAACCACTTTACAAAAATCCAGTAGCCTTTTTATACACAAATAATAAGCATTCTGAGGAAGACATAGTGGAGACAGTCTTATGTAAAAAAATAATACAAGATCAAGGCATAAGTGAAGGAAGTGGAAATCTAAAGAGAAACACATAGAATCCACCAAAGAGTTAAGAGTTTGGTCTTGCCGGGCGGTGGTGGCACTCGCCTTTAATCCCAGCACTCAGGAGGCAGAGGCAGGCGGATTTCTGTGAGTTCGAGGCCAGCCTGGTATATAGAGTGAGTTGCAGGAAAGGTACAAAACTACACAGAGAAACCCTGTCTGGAAAAACCAAAGGAAAAAAAAAAGAGTTCGGTCTTTTCAAAGAACAAAAATAAGTACAAACCTTTATTCAATTTTACTTAAAAAAACAGTGAAGACTCAAATGGATAAAATTAGAGGCTTAAAAGGAGAAAAAGATTCCAAACTCAGGATAATTAGGAAATCTATTGAAAACTTATTTAGTAAAAAAAGCTAAAAAACCTTGAATAGAAAGCTTTATTAACACATACGACATATCAAACTTAGAACCACAAATGTATAAAATCTCCTCAAGTGGCTAATATTGAACAATGACAATGAAGAAATAAAATAGTTTCCTCAAAATGAAGAGCCTGTGACCAGACAGTCATTATTAAATTATGTGAAACATTTAAGGAATGAACTAAGATACTAAGATAATCAACACACACACACACACACACACACACACACACACACACACACACACACACACACACTACACTTTCTGGTCATATTCTTAGATGATTATAGATACAAAAATTCTGAACATTGTAGCTGCATATCAGTGTTTATAAAAGCCAGAGGTTGAAGAACAGTGCGGCAAAATTGTATCTTCTGGACACCACATAACTGAAGCACTCGTAAACTTCCTGGAGCTACAGTTACCTGCACAAGACCTACATAAAATTAGTCCGTGAACATTCCATCATGTAAAGGCAGGGGTTCATGAGGCTCCAAAACTCACAGAGAGTATACTGAGAGTTAATGGTGGATGTAAGAAGGCGTGTCATTGCAAACAGTGATGAATCCAAGGACAACTTGCTTGTACAGCTCTTGCAATTAGCCTCTTATCCATGCTTATGCAGGCACGATATTCGAACTCAGTGGGCCACATGTGAAAAAAACATAAAAGTGGGAAAGGGAGTTGCAAAGAAGGTATTAAGTAGGAGGAATGGTGATAAGATAGAGTTATAAAGGAGGCAAGAAGGACTAAAATTCATTATATACATGTATAAAATGTCAAAGCATGGAAAATAAATTAACTTTTAAAAAGTAGCTAAGCATGAGTACCAAAAATGTATCCTTTTTATTAAATTTATGTGCTAAAAAGTTCTATATTTAAAGATGTCCACCAAAGCAGATATTAAAGATCTGTGACCACAGATGGTAATAAAGGTATTTAAAATTTTTTTCTTGATTCTGAGAAAAAAATCCAGAAATTGAATGACAACTATTCTTTAAAGATTGAAAGAGAACTTGATTGGCAGTCCTTAGTAATTATAGACATATTGAATATCAATAGCTTCAGCTACTCAGCAGCTTGCACATAGTGCTGTAATGCAAGGCACAATGGAAAGGGCTTAAAGGCAATTAATTTGAAAGGAGTAAAGTGAATGACTCTTTGCAACAGATATGGGTGACTTGTACAATTCTCTGGCACAGTATGCTATTGGGAAGAGTCATTTGTAGCTGTATCAGGCATGAATTGTGAAAGTTAAGTCATCGGAACTGAGGAAATAGCCTGAAGAAAATTAAGCCTTAAAATGAAATGCACCAGTACACAAATTCCATCTGAAACAAATAGCTAATAGAACATGATACTAAACTATTGCATTGGAAAAACATTTAAATTTTCATCTCCAAACCAATATATTTTGTGAATTATCTCTGACCCCATTACCTGTAGCATGTAGAGACACGGTAAAAAGGACTGTTTTCCTTGTACTAACACCTGTGCCTAAAAATTCCAGGAAATACTAACAAACTTGCATGTATATGTATAGCTTATTAGATTCAATCTTTAAATATTTTTAATAAGAGATACAGGTATTTCCCTATGGCAGCTGCACTTGAGTGTATGGTAAATGAGGGAAAGAATATATTTTCCAACTCATACTAAATAAGCATGAAGATACTTGGCAAATAATATGCAGAGGATATATTCTCTTGCCAGATACTTGAATATGATGTTAGAGATTTTAGTCCAGGCAAATAAGTAGGAAAAGAAAATACTACTATTAAAATTGGAAATATAAATGTTTTAGTCTCTTTATTCAACTATAACAGTATCCTTGATATTTGTCAAATTAGAAAGGAAGATATTTCATTTTCTCACTTTTATGAATGCTAACATGTCAAGAGAATAGCACATAAAACTTTCATGTCTGGACAAAGACTGATTTTCATATGAGAATCTATTTAGGCATCGTCATATGTGGAAAGTGTAAAGGATAAATGAAGGTCAATGGATGGAGTATCTTTAGTGTAGAACAGCAGAAGAGTGTGATCTCGCTATCTCAATCGCCTAAGCCTTTGTTTTCATTTCTCTCCCTCCTCTCTCTTTCTCTCTTTTCATTAATTTTTAATTTCCTTCTTTCTTACATAGTGGAGATTAAATTTAGGCCCTCAGGATGCCAGGAAATTACTCTAGCAATGCACTCTATTTGCATCCATGTGTCTCTATGTGTATTTGTGTACATGTGTGCATTTATGTGTTTCTTCTCCAACTGTATCTCACTAAGGTCATCAAGCTGCCCTTGGTCTCACTCTGTAACCAAGACTCGCCTTAAATTTGAAACCCCCACATCTCATCTTCCTAAGCAGCTGGTATTATACAGGTCTATGCTACCAGACCCAGTAACCTCTACCATTCTATAAGGTCTGAGCCTATTTATAAGTAATTTACCTTCCAGAGTTAATAATAACCTTAATATTCTGTCCTTTATTGGTGTCACACTGGTAGGCAGAAATTTCTTTCTCACAAGCTGCTCCCAAGTACCACAAAGAGGCTTAATATTAATTTTAAATGCTCGGCCAATAGCTCAAGCTTGTTACTAGCTAACTCTTACATTTAAATTAGCCCATATTTCATATCTATGCTTTGCCACATGGCTTGGTACCTATTCTCAATACAGCATGCTCATCTTGGTTCTCTCTGCATATGCTTGAGACTCCTACTTCACCTTCCTTCATCCCAGCATTCTTAGTTTGGTTTTCTTGCCTATACTTCTTGCCTGGCTACTGGCCAGTCAACTTTTTATTAAACCAATTTAAGTGACAAATCTTTATAGTATACAAAGGAATTATTTCACAGCACACACTGACTATTAAATTTCAACACATGAATTTGGGAGGACATATTCAGACTATGGAATAAATATTTCCTTATAGCCAGATTCCATGCTTATGTACAAGGTAAATCTTCCCCAAATAAGCATTTTTTGTTTAATTTGTAACTATTTGTGGAAACATAATGTAGGGTGAGTAGAAAAACACAAAAGGAACTAAGAAGCATTGGGGGGAGGGGTGAAAATGATCATAACACATACTAAATTCCCAAAGAATTAATTTTAAAATCAATTTAAAAACAAAATTAACTTCATATACAAAGCATCTAAAATAGTAAATTTGGACTAGAGAGGTGATTCAGTGTTTAAAAAACACTTGCTGTTCTTCCAGAGGATCTGAGTCTGATTCCCAGCACCAATATTGGGTGGTTCCTAAAAATCTGGAACTCTAGATCATCCAAATCCTTCTTCTGCCCTCTGATGGTACCAGTACACCTGAGGAATACATACAGGAACATGCAGATATGCATAAAAATAAGTGTTTCAAAGAGAAAATTTACTGTAGCAAGTGAAATATTTATTAATTAAGAGCTATAAAACATTGATTATGTAACTTAAAAGAGGGATAAATACATGAAAATGCAACCCTTTTTTATGTATCGGGAAAGACAATGTAGTTAGGATATAAATCCTTCTCACAAATGTACATTTTTGTGACCTTGACTGAATCAATGACTTTTTAAGGATTTATATTTATGAATATTTTGCTTGCATGTATGTGAGCATTTGTTGCCCACAGAAGTCATAAGAGGGGTTCTGATCTTCTGGAACTGGAGCTATGGATGGTATTGAGCCACTCTGTGGTTGTTTGAAACCGTATCTCATTCTTATACACAGAACCATCTTTCCAGCCTCCTTCTGACTGCTTTTCGTCAATATTTTATTAATTCTTTGAGACTTTTAATACAATGTATTTTGAAACTGTTCATCTGGCTCCCACAGCTCCTACCCATAATCACTCTCACCACCGTAACCTCCCTACTCAGCCAACTTTGAGTTTCTTCCCCAATTCATCTTCATTAAGTTCATTCTTTGTTGTCTAGCTAGTTCTAGAAGTAGGGCTTGCTTTGGTATGAGATTGACATAGTATGAGTTGCATCGTTAAAGAAAACCAACTGTCCCTCTTCCATCACCTAGCAAATGTCAACAGCAGCTCAACTAATGTTTAGATTCAATATAGATGTTTCCCCTTTCTCATTCCAGGATTATATCTGGCTTAAGACTCCACATGTCTTTTACATGCTGTCATAATTGCTGTGAATATATGCAACTGTTACATCTAGAAAATGCATTTTTTCCCTTGATATTATTTACCATTACTATCTCTTACAACTTTTCAGTCCTCTTTCAAATTTAGATCTCTATGTCCCAAGAAGAGAGGTATGGTAGGAATGTCACATTTTGTACTGAGTCCTCCACAGTGTCTTTTTCTTTGCACATTGACCAATTTAGGGTCTCGGTGTTACTTATCATCTACTGGAAGGAAAAAACCTTCTCTAATGTGGGTTGAGAGATGCTCTTAACTGTGGATGCATCACTAATTCATTGGAAGTCCTTTCAATCCTATATCTGTTTAGCAAAATAGTAACACTGAATTTTTTCCTAGGTCTACGACCTATGTAGCCACAGGTTTGTGGCTCCTTCTATGATTCTAGATATGGATTCCATCTTGTGAAGCAAGACTCACATACAATCAGAAAATGTTGTTTTATTCTTATAATATCCATGCTCCTATTGCACCAGTGGGCATACTACCCTAAATAAGCCCAATTTTATCTGATCCTGGAAGTTAAGCATGGCTGGGCTTGATTAGTATATGGATGAGGGTCAGTGACTTCTTAGATGTGTTATTAAATACACAAATAACAAAAAAAATAAAATAAAATAAAATCACTTATAGTTTGAAGAAAAAGCATCAAGTGAAACACACAAAATATGACATTACATACAATTTTATTTTAGTTTTCTGTTTCTGTAATAAAACACTGGCCAAAAGCAACTTGGAGAGGAATGGGCTCATTTGGCTTACAGGTCTGGATCCCAGTCCATCTTTGAGTGAAGTCAAGATATGAACTCAAGCAGCAGCAAAGACCAGAACCATAGAAGAAAGCTGCTTACTGGTTTGCTTTTCACAGCTTGCTATGCTACTCCTCTTATACAGCCCAGGTACACCTGCCTAGAGAAGATAATACTCACAGTGGGCTGGGCCCTCTCATAGCAATCATTAATCAAGAAATTGCCCCATATACATCCACAAAGACTAGTCTGCTACAAATTCTTCCTCAACTGAGATTCTCTCTTCCAAGGAGACAGTAGTTAGTGTCAAGTTGACAAAAAAGCACATATATTTATAAGGAATATGTATTAAATGTAAATACATTTCTTATTGAAAATAGACCTTTTCCATGCAATATATTCTCATTATGATTTCCATTCCCCCAGCATCTCCCAGATCCTCCTCACTTCTCCACCCACCGCAATCCACACCCTTTCTTCTCTCTCATTATATTACTAACAGCTATCTAAAATAGGATAGTAATAATAAGATAAAATAAAAATGAACAAACCAGAATAGGGCAAAACAAACAGAAGAGAAATAAAGAAAAAGCACAAGAAAAACATATAGAGGAAGAAGCACACATGTTTGCATACAAAGAAATCCCATTAAAACAAATAAATGTAATTTATAACTATATAATAACAGGAGATAATCCCTTTTAAAAACAAGAAACTTTCTGAATGGAGATTTATTTAAATAGGACATACACACAGATGCAATAAACATGAAAAGGTGCTTAACATTAGTTATGAAACAAATTCAATTTAAAACCATAATAAAGTGGTACATCATCTGCATTTTTTATAAACAGTAAGAGAGAAAATAAAATATGTTATCAATAATGAGGAGAAGCTAGAAGCTTCATGGTCTTGTAGGCAGGTTATGTAAGTGCTCCTAATCCAGGAAACAATATTCTAATTCCACAAAATAACAAAAATAACAAACAACATATTATTATTTATGTCTCTAATTCTATTGCAAAGCTTGGTGTTGGAAAGCAAAAAATATATACAAATATTTGTATCTTACTCATATCAGCTCCAAAGTACAAACTACACTGATGTCCATTAATTGTTGAAGATATAACTAAAATTGTCCATTTATGACAAAATGTGTTGCAGGTATAACAGATAAAATTTGAAAACACCGGGATAAGTTGAAAACTCCAGTCAAAAACACACATTCATCTTACATGGAAATATAGATGATAGACAGAGAGGGAGAGACAGAAAACAAAACAATAATTAAAAGGAGGATCCTGGAACTGAGTGAATTTCTGAGTATTTTTTAATGAAGAAAAATGTAATTTGAAATGATATGATAACAAAACAATGACTAAGCTATTAACCAATTCTGCACTTTACAATTATGAGCATTGTTATATAACTTGTATATCAACAGAGCTGTTATAAAAGAGTGAATTAAATAATCAATGATGTTATCAACATAGAATATACAAATTCAAATAATTATAAAAATAAGTTAGGAGCTAGATTTAATTTTCCTTCAAGGTTATTATCTGAAAAATTAATAATGCAGTTTAAACTATGCCAACTCATCAGGGAGGGAATAATTTTATGAATTATTGAGGTGGCTGTAAATTATACAAAGAAGAGATTTGATTAGGTACAAGTTATATTCACTAGATAATAAGCAGTATAAAATACAACATTTAACAGAAAAACAAATTGCAGTATTATCCACTATGAATGCATATATTCACATTCATATAAGCACATTCAACTGTGGAATCGGAAATCAACAGAATTTGTAATACACTCATTAAAACACTCGGGAGATAATTTAGGGATATTACGCACACCATATGATTACTCACAACCACAACAAACATTAATTGAATTACTAGTCATATCTTTGGGATATGGTTTAAAGTCAAATAAATACTTATTTTCAAGATAATGGGAAATTACAGAACTCACAGTAAAAGTACACTTAAGTGAATGTTATATAAAATAATGGTGGATTAAATAGTCTCCAAGGTAGAGCTATGAGAAGCATTAAGGAACATTTTCAAAGTTGATGTAAGATAAAATGTTCTGGGAGACAGTATTTCATATGACAAACAAGTAAAATACTTGTGCTGATTTTACTTTGGTGCTGAAGCTCAAGTTTTTTATTTTGTTATAAAACTATAATTCATTATAAGCAGTCTTTAAAATGTCTGTGCTTGTTACCTGCACATTACTTATCCTTTTCCTTTTATTCTATACTTGCTGTAATTTCTTACAGTTTGTACTTTCTTTCCATGCCCTTAGATATACAATTTCCACAAGAAGCCTTGATTGATTTTAGTGTATGGTCAAATTTAGAAAACAATATCTAAGAATGAATTCTTATTGCTAATGATGTCTGCTTATTTTTACATTTTCTACTCGTGTTATAAGTTAATATAGTAATATATGCTTATGGGACATAAGATAATCTTGTGAACTATAAATACATGTTAGGAATTAGATCAAGTAATTAATAAATGAATCACTTCACAAGTGAACTTTTGTTGTGAGAATACTTAAACTTCATTCTAAGTGGATTCTGAAATGTGCATTATACTATCATTTACTACATTAATCACATTGAATGTGTCAAAAACTTACTATTTTCCCTGTCTAAGAAGCATCATGGACTTTGAATATCATCTGTCAAATGCCTGTATTAATTTACAATTTCATAATAGTATGGTGATGTTCCCTTTGTTCCACAGCTTCAACCATGTAATCTTTTGTCTTTTTTTAAAAATAGACACTCTGACAAGTTTGCGGCAATATCTTACCTGTGATATTGAATTGTATGTTCCTGATGATTAGAAACATTGAGATCTTGATAAACTCTTTGACCAACTGTTTCTGAATAATATCTACTCAGATCTTGTTTTCATTTTCAAAATCCATTTATGTTTTCTTTTTCTACAATTGCTTCAGTTCCCTATGTGTTTTGGATATTAATAATTATAAGATATTTAGATTTATGCCATTGATTCTAGCCAGACCTTCAGCAGAGCAGCTAGGAAATATATTAGCAAGAACAACATTAAAAATAAAAATGATTCCATTTATATGCTTAATTAAATTAAATATAAAATCAATTTTCTCAAGATTTTTATATATGTATGCTCATTCTCTTTGATTATTAATAAAAATTAAACCATAAACTATATATTTAGTTTATTTGACAACACATAAAAAGCTTCAGAATTGCAATGTCAATATTGCCACAAAAAGTGAAATTACTATGAAGATGCTGAACTTTCTTTTCTTTTTTAGTAATCTTATTTCACAAAAGACTGCTGTCTCAGTACTCTGTCCAAATGTCGCTTGAAAGAATCATTTTTCACTGGGTAGTGGTGGCACACATCTTTAATCTCAGCATTTGAGAGGCAGAGGCAGGCCTCTGGTCTACAGAGGGCTGTCTGGTCTACAGAGAAAGCACCAGGATAGCCAAGGCTACACATTGAAGCCCTGTCTCTAAGAACAAAAAAAGAAAAAAAAAATCATTTTTCTTTATGTTTATTTTACCAGTTTGACAGGAAGTTAAATTTGTTTATTTTGGTTTATTTTTCATTTTAGAGTAAATTGTTTCTACTTTTAATTGTGCTTTGAACTATATAAAATACATGAGCCACGTCCTACAAATAAATGACTGTTGCCTGGGATTCAGATTAGTGGATCACTCAGTCTTTATTAGAGAAACTTCTTTTTTGTTTTGTAGCTAGAGTTTTCCTGCCTGGCCCACAGTCAGGACAAATCTCTCTCACCTGCCAGTCCCACAGCCACTCAGACCCAACCAAGTAAACACAGAGACTTCTATTGCTTACAAACTGTATGGCCATGGCAGGCTTCTTGCTAACTGTTCTTACAGCTTAAATTAATCCATTTCTATAAATCTATACCTTGCCACGTGGCTCATGGCTTACCAGCATCTTCACATGCTGTTTGTCATCGTGGCGACTGGCAGTGTCTCTCTCTCAGCCTTCCACTTCCCAGCTTTATTCTCCTCCTTGTCCCGCCTATACTTCCTGCCTGGCCACTGGCCAATCAGTGATTTATTTATTGACCAATCAGCAACACACTTGACATATAGACCATCCCACAGCATTGTTTGTTTGTTTGTTTTTTGTTTTTTGAGACAGGGTTTCTCTGTGTAGTTTTGGTGCGTGTCCTGGATTTTGCTCTGTAGACCAGGCTGGCCTCAAACTCATAGAGATCGCCTGGCTCTGCCTCCTGAGTGCTGCGATTAAAGGTGTGTGCCACTGCCGCGGGCTAGAGAAACTTCTTGTAGTAGATGGAAGTAACACTGAAATCCACAACTGGACAATGGGCAGAAAGTGAGACTTTGGAGCACTCAGTCTTAAATAGGATGCCTATAAAACCCTTCCCTTCAAGACCCAGGGTTCTATGCAGAAGTGGAGGCAGAAAGATTGTAAGAACAAGAAGTTGTATATTAACTCCAAGGAATTAACATCTTCCAGACACAGCAGGGCAGATACACATATGAATTCACAGAGTCTGTGGCAGCATGCTCAGGGACTGCACAGGTTCAAACCAGAAAAAAAATCTCAGCGCTGACGGGTAAGAAACTAAAAATCTCACCACTAACCAAGAATGTATTTGCAATTGATACCTGCTGAGAAAGCAAAAATCAGTTTTCTGTGATACAGTGTTGCTGGGTGTTATCAACCACACTCCAGGGAAGGTCTTATACACAAGAATAAACATAAAACAGACACCATATCTGTTGTTTTGCTCTGTTATTTTTGTTTTAGTGTTTGTTTTTTGCTTGTTTTAGTTTTCCTCTTTATTTTTTTATATTTTTTATAGATAACATGGTAGGGGAGATCTGGAGGGACTTGGAAGGGGGAAATAATATGATCCAAACATTGTATAAAATTTTAATAGAGATTAATAAAAATATTTGATCAAAGTAATCTAAGTGGAGTAAATGTGTCAACAAATTCTTCTTCCATTATAATTTTATCATGAATCTTCAAGTGACTCTCATGTTCACTTGGGGGGGAACCTTAATTTGATAAAGCTCAAGAAAGATTATGTCATTGTAGCCAACTCTCTACAAAGGGACTAAAGAAGTCCTGGAGCCTCAGGTACTTCTTGAGAACACAGGTTGCTACAAATGGAGTGAAATTTACCTATAAAAACCTCTGGATAACTGTCTCAGCATGTAATCTTTTCCTAAGCATTCTCACCACTGCTACATCAATTATCCTGAAACTCTCACAAGATTTCAGATGGACACACTAGCTTATGAATTTTAAGCTACAGAAAGTTTGAGCTAAATATGTCTCCTGGCTTTATAAGTAACCAAACTTCAGAGATGGGATTTTAACAGCAGAACTTGCACCAATCAGATGACTATGTTATTTTAGCATTTAAGATGTTGTATGAATTAAGCTCTTATGACATATTATAATTATATGTTAATTAAACTAAGGTCAACTATATTGATATATACCAAAAAATGAAAATAATATAATTATTTATTCAGTGTCCATCACAGAAAACATTAAGAAAAACAAAAAAAGTCAAATAAATTAAAAAGAAATAAATATTATAAAAAGAGCAAATATAAAATGAACATAGTCCTATGCATTTTAAGCAATCCTTTATTTTATTTCAAACTTTTCCACAAAGAATATTTTGGGACCATACTTATTTTAAAAGGTACCTATTATCTTTTAAAATCATGTATGTGTCTGTGTGGCATATGTGCACACATGTGCATGTGCCTCCATAGTCCGAGGCATTTTTCTTCATGGAGCTGGAGGTCTAGGCCATTAAGAGTTGTCCATTGTTGATGCTAAGAAAACAAACTAGGGTCCTTTGCAAAAACTGTATCTCCTCTTCACTTCTGTGCCATCTCTCCAGCCTGGAGAAACACACATAGTGAAGAAATGAATGCAAAGAGACATGCAGAGACTTGAGTGAAGCATCTATCTACAGGCCAGCCTAGAAGCACTGAGGTTAGGCTGGCTTGACATAAGCTAGAAAGTGAAAGAATGAAGAATATATGGTCTTTTAAAAGCTTCTGACAGAATTTAGCCCTGCTGTCACTTTGTTTTGGAACTTTAAGTTTCCAAAATTCTAAGATGATGAAATACTTGTGTTTTATTTTATTTTATTTTTATTTATTTTTTTTTTCAAGACAGGCTTTCTCAGTGTAGCTTTGCACCTTTCCTGAAACTCACTCTGTAGCCCAGGCTGGCCTCGAACTCATAGAGATCCACCTGGCTCTGCCTCCTGAGTGCTGGGATTAAAGGCATGCCCACCATTGCCTGGCAATCTTTGTGTTTTAAATAACAGTATTTGTAGTAATACATTGCATCAGTTCTAGGAAACTAATAAAATAACTATCTACATTTATTGTAAAGATTAAATGCAGCAATGTACGTAAAACATGTAGACTATAAGCATAACATTAATGACAGTTATTATTACTAGCAAGGGAAATTTATTGTTCATATTTGTTCAAATAGAAACAGTATAAAATTGAGGCTAAAGTAATTAAATATCATTTTGATGTTTTCACAATAGAAACAACTATATGTTAAAATATATGAAATTTCCTCAACATGATAAAGAGTGGATTTTTCTTTCCAAAGAGTAATAAGCATCTACCTCCTTTATTCCACACAAGCCACAGATACTTGCTTACTGAAAAGTAAAAGGAAAATACCATTATTATAAATAAAAAATACTGACAGTTTCTGAAATTACCTGAAATGCTTATTTTCAGAGGACATGTTATGCTGTCTACATAATCATACATAGGAAGCCAGGAATTCAAACATGATGGAGTAACTTGGTAACAGTGTTCCTGGGTGTTTCTATCTGAAATGAACAGATATATTTGTCAAAGGTTTCTAAAAGTTACTGTGAGATTTTCATGACAGTTTATTATTATTATTATTGGTTTTTTGAGACAGGGTTTCTCTGTGTAGTTTTGGTGCCTGTCCTGGATTTCACTCTGTAGACCAGGCTGGCCTTGAACTCACAGAGATCCGCCTGGCTCTGCCTCCGAGTGCTGGGATTAAAGGCATGGGCCACCACCGCCCGGCTCATGACAGTTTTTATTACTCTTATTAGTATCCTGGCTGGTATAATACACTTTTAAAAAGTATTGAAAATATTTTAACAGATGTAACTAATAAATTTTCACTTTCTGATAGCTTGAGCCAATGAAATATAACATAAAAGAATCATTTAAAAACCTCTTAATTGCTAATTTTCCATGATGCAATGTCAATAAAAATTCTAAGAAAATATGTTCTAAAAATAGAATAAAACTCTGGAAATTAAATATGCATATATATGATTTTATAAACTTGAAAGTACAGAAAAGAAGGGCAATTATATTTTAAAGGATGCTGAACTACAGAAATTATATTATTATAGTTGAAAAAGCATCATGTGGTTCTAAAGGACATATGTAATCAAAACACTTTAAAATATGTAACAAAGAATTAACAAATAATGCTGGAATAATTGTGTAGTATCTTTGAGAGAAAATTTTCATTTCCAAAAATACTTTGATTAATATTTTATATCAAGTCATGTGAATTCAAGATAAGAAGTTGCATAATATATGATGCCATAGAAAATCTACCAAAAGTTAGAATATGATGTATATGAGAAATTGAGATAGATGAAATCTTTTACAATTTGAGGCCATGTGAAAATTTTAAAGGGAAGACTGAGGTATTCAATTATGAAGAATGTGAAACATCTATTCAATAGAAATGAAAGAGAAGAGAAATATAGTAACTGCTATTACATATGACAAATATATAATTCATGTCAATAACTATGAAAGAAAATTTTAACTCATAAATATCAAGAAGAATGAGTAAAGTGAATGAAGAGTCAGTAAAATAGCAAATTGAAAGCAAAACAAAACAAAAAAGCAAACCATATAAAACAAGGAAAATGCCAAGCCTCTCTAATAAGTAATGACATTTGAAATGCCATTTTATGCCCATTAAGGCTGGAAAATGAGTTGATTCTAGGCAGGCAAGCCTGTGATTTATTAGTATACAACATATTAGTATGTTGGTGGCAGTATAAACTTGTACTACATGGAAAGAAGTTTAGCAATATGTATGAAGAGCCATAAAATTTGGGCCACTATTTTTACTCTTGGGATTTCAGCATAAAGAGATATTTACTACAGCTTTATCTATAATGAGGAAAAATTTGGAACACACACACACACACACACACACACACACACACACACACACACGTCAAAATACTTGAATAGTTGAATTATAGCATAGAAACTGAGCATTAAAACTGTAAACGTGCAATGGTTTGGAAATATACATGAGGAATTATCAAATAAAGAGAAGATAATTTATAAGACAATAAATAGATACATTAAATGTAAATGTGGCAACATAGATTTAACAAGTATTTATTTTAACATCTTGAATTTTACTCTTGGGAGCTGTGTTTAGTATGCAATTATCCATAATAGCACTTTTGATAAAGGTATAAAAGTTTGAACAATTACTATTTTGTTTCTTTTAAATAATAGCCATAAACTGAAGGGTAACATTTTCTGAAATATATTTACATCTCCACTAGCTGTGCTTCTCGGCGATGAATATTAGCTGTATCTCATTGTAAATGTATGAGTCTTTTCAAGCATTAGTAAAAATATTTGTCTAGCTGATTTTTCACTATCTTTAACTTAACATTCAACACTTTGTTTATGTTACTGTATAATTAAAACTCCTTTGCTGTTGCACACATGAGCAAAAGTTCTGTGATCGTTGTCTGATTAGTTTCAGAGAAGTGCTGAAATTTGAATTACACAGTTAATTTTAAAGGTGTAAATTGGTCTTCACTTCCTGTCTTTAGAGTATTGATTTCCAGTTAGACAAAAGACTTGGGAAGTCAAGATGTTCAAAAGTAGAAATACTGCTGCTACAGTAATCAAGATTCTAAATCACTGTCTTGGAAACAAATTATTATTTGTGTAAGAGGAAATTTCTAAACATCCAGAAATATTCTGTAAAGAATACAAAATGATATACTGTTTTACACTGACAGACACTGCTTTTATTCTTATTTAAAAATAGTATACTGTTGCTGGGTGTGATGGCACACACATTGAATCCCAGCACATGAAAGGTAGAGGCAGGTGGATCTTCTGTGAGTTCGAGGCCAGCATGGTCTGCTGAGTGACCAGGACTACAAAGATTGATCCTGTCTTAGAACACACACACACACACACACACACACACACACACACACACACACACACACACTAAATAAATGCATGCATATATACATATAAAGTTATAAAGTATGACAACATCATCAATAAAGATAGTCTAATTGTAAATTGTCATTTGGAATTACTTTTGCAGCAACTTATGTTCAATTTTTTTCCTGCTAGTCTTAGTACAAGAATCTCATCTTTCTTTTACCAATTTGCTGAAGGTAAAGGCAGTGATGTAGAAAAACATCATACCAGTGCTAGAGTCAAACAAGGTCAAATGTTTGACATTCAGGATATAATGAACTACATTGTTCAAAACTGTACAAACTAACACAAAAGCAAAAGAATACGTCTATAAGTTTATTTCAGGGATTATTTCAGGGAGTGAACAAAGGAGGCACATTCATTAAAGCAGTGGATTGTGAAAACACTACACTACTACAGCCCAAAAGTTATGTCTTAATTTTGTGATTATTTGACATTGGGAAATTTACTGTTTTCCATTAGGTTCTCACAGATTGCATAATATGCTTTTTTTTTTTTCATTAGCTGTATGTCTCCCAGATTCACTTCTGTCCTTTTTTTCCTCTGGACTGCAGTTCCTTACTGATAAAACAGTACTAAATTACTACAAAACGTTTTCTGTAATTTTGAAAGTAAAGCACCATGGTATATGTACTATACCAATTTTTGTGAAAGGATTTTTATCATGTAATTGTTTTAATTTATTGTGATATTATTGATATGTGTAAAGCACTAGATTTTCTGTGTTGTAGATAACTATAAACTCACAAATGTGCTACTACAGTCTATGCCACAAATTTGCCCATGTTCTGTCCATAAGTGTCCTATCACAATATCTGCTTTTGTGATAAGAATAATTAACAAAAAAATCTGTTCTTGTAACAACTTTTAGTATATAGTACTAAGCTTAATCATAAAGCCTATATTGTATGCTATATATCCAGAATTTATTTTGTATCCTATAATCAACAAATTGTAATTTCCTCTGAAGCTCCAATTCCAGAAGAACTTTGTGTTCAAATTCTATGAGTTTGTTATTATAGACTACACATAAAGGTAAGCTAATGTAAGGCTACAGAGTTGGCTTAGCAGTTCAGAGCTCTTGCAGAGGACCTGTATTGTTCTCAGAATCCATATTGTGGCTTGCACTCACCCAGAGCTCCAGTTACAGATTAACATGGTCTTCTGACCTCTCTAGGAACCAGATATGAATGTAGTACATATACATACGTGCAGGAAAAAATCATATACATAAAATAATGAATAGATAAATAAGTCAATGAATAAGCAAGTTAATACAGTATTCAGTATGTAGACTTTCGGTGCCAGATTAATTAATTAATTAATTTTTTTCTTAAAATAATCTTTCAGTTTCATCCATATTGTCCCCAATGGTGAGACTGCATCTTTTTTAAGTGTGAAAATTCATGCATTATATCTATAGATATTGCTTTCCTTTCAATGTGTATATTATATGTTTGTGTGCAGGTATTACATTGTATGTGCAGTTGCACACACTGCTCCATGCATGTATGTGTATATATACGTGTACGGGAAGGCCAGAGATAATCATCAAGTAGCTTCTTGAAATACATTTCATCTTTTTTTATGGAGACTGGGTATTTTATAGAACCTGGATCTCGCTGGGTTTAGTGGGTAGGGTGACCAGTAAGCTATGAAGTTCTGGATGTCTCCACTTTCCAAACTCTGGGGTTAAATGCATGCATTTCTGCGCACAGTTTTCTTACGTGTCTGCTGAGCATCTGAACTCAGGTCTTCATGTTTGTGTGACAAGCATTTTACTGACAGGGACATCTTACCAGAAGCCATATGTACATTTTCTTTCTTATGTATTTACTGACAGACATTTATGTTACTTCAATAGTATATTCTCATGAATAAGCATGTGGTTAACCTAAAATAAGATGTGTTGTGATAATAAAATATAAACCAATGTTCAAGAATTTACTACAACAATATTAAAGAGTCAATGTTTTTATATTGATTACTTTGTGGTATTATAATATTTTCTAAATTTTCTAAATTTTACTTCTTTAAGTTTTTTTTAATCTGGATACTTGAAACTTTAAACTTATGTATGTGACTCATATTGTATTTCATATTGTAATTTAATGAGCAATATTAGCCTAGGTGAGATGTTATTCTAAATCAGATTTTAAATATAACCAATGTCTTGAAATATAATTAGTATACCATAAAGTGAGGGGCTGTAAATATGAAAATCATTTATTTGTATTAGATTTATACATTTTTGAGCCAACCTAATTTTGTGATATTCTTTTACTTTAAATGATTCTATGTGAATTTTCAAATCAATATCCCAGGGCTGGAGCAAGGAACATAATCTGACCCTTCTAAATGAGGACTTCTTCCTTGGAAGGGAACATATTAATTTCTGTATTTTCAACTACCTATGAATTAAACTTAGCATTATGAATGTCAGGAAGCTCTTCCCCTAATATTTTCAGACCATATGATTTTTGACCCATATAAATTAGTTTTATTTTTGTGAGATAGTGCAGTTACTACAAATTTATGAAATATTTCATAATCATACTAAGTTGAAATCAGTTAATAGTACATACATACTATTGTTTAGTATACTAATGAGTAAACTCATTAGGCAAGTCAGAATATATCTTTGCTAGAGTGTACTATTCTTGAAATTTAATGGTAAACTCTCTATTTTTGACTTAGGATTCATGAGTGGACTTTGGAAAGTTTATAACATTCCTAAAAATTATATTCAAAATAATATCAGTGGTGCATGTAGATATTTTCATTTCATCACATTCACAGATTTTCAAATGTACTCCAACATCAGACATGTAACAGTGATTTTGCATTCCAACTACCAAATTACATCATATGGAAATTCTAAAATACATTATGGAAATTAGGCACTGGCTCAAATTCCGTTTTTCCTCTTACAGCATGATTCCTTGGATAATAATCATCACTATGATTGTCATGCATTTCCAGTAACAATGAAAGAATGCCAACAATATAGAAACACATAGTCAGGTTCTGGTTTGCCAGCAGCAGTATAGACATTTCAAATTTGAGTCAATCATTCATGTTATCATCAGTTCATTAAAAACCAATAAGACAAAACTGCAAATCTCAAAAATGGAATTCTTTAGTACAACTGAGAGAGAACCAAAGGTGACTTCTTCATGGAATAATTAAAGACATTGGGGTTGAAACTTGTTTTTAAGAAAATTCATTTAAATAATACAATGAAAAATTCACCTTTATTTGCACTTTCTGAAATACTTTTATATACATTAATTTTTTTGCTCATTGATCTTCACAATCAGCCTGGATTCTTAATTGTGGCACATAGTTGACCTCCATTTGATTTACATAGCTGAGAGTCTGGTAGCAGAAAAATGTAGGTGTAATGCTGGATATTATATCTTTATTAGTCTTCTTTCTAGCATGTGCATCAAAAATTTGTCACAATATACTGTCTGCATAAGTCCCTTCAACCCATTTACTTTTCTTCTCAGCTTTGTGTAATCTAGCATCAGCCCAAAATTTCACTCACAAAAAAATAAGCTGACAATGAGAAATTCCACAAACACAGGATTTCATTATAGAGAGAGGAGTGTATTTTCGTAGAAAAATAAAACTGGCAGGCACTGCAATGAGGAACAGCAAACCTTGCACTAAGTTTCATTTGGAATATTTACAACTTGGAGATAAGGATGTTTTGACAATGAAATGATACACATCTACCTCTGCCTCTTGGGAATGCCAGCTTTCATTCTTCAGTCACCTTCTAGAAGTGTTAGCCAAAGACAACTATCATGTCATAGATTTTGTCCCTAAATCCTTTAGGTAGCATCCAATGGATGATTTCTAAAGTCCTGCTTCCTTTGCTCCAAGTCAGTGCAGCTATAGAAAATCATCTGATTCACTCAACATCTTGCATATTGGCTGACTTTTCATTTAAATTTTCTTAAAGATAAATTTTTGATTTTTCTAAATGCATTTTCACCTTTACTTTCACAAATTTTTACCTTCAGAATGTTCTCTAATCGGTGTAGTGAATCCTTTTTTAAGTATATGCTTCCTGGGGAAATAATCGCCTGCAGTTCTGATCAGTAGTTACCTTAGAAAGAGTAGATTATAGTGGAATTTTGGGTTAAATTACCTGATTCCTGGCTGGTAATGAAATGTCTGACAACCACTGGTATCGTATAGAATTCTAATGGCTAATACATGTAGTTAGAGCCAACTAGGATAGCATGTTATTAAAAATTTTGTGCATAAAATACATGTAGCATTTTACAAAGTGGAAAGGGAAAGTGATAACTATAAGCATGACTAGATTTGGTTGTCTTGAAAGGCTCTTTTTATAAAAATCTAAGAAAAAAACTGAGAATGATTAGTTGACAATCACAATGTAAATATGGCAGTCAGAAAGTCATTTGGGTTACAACTAAAGTGATTGTTTACCTCGGTAAGAGTGTCAGACACAAGTGAAGAATGAGTTCAGTATTTCATTATAGAACTATATCAATTCTAAGTGAGTCAAAGTTCCAACCAAAGCAGGTGTGTTATTAAAAGAGAAAGGCTCCCATTGGTAAATATTAAAGAACTGATTAAATGGCATGGTGTCATAGCTTGCTTTCTGTTGTAATAACATAATAGCAGAGACTTTGCAAAGGCATAAATTTATTTAATTTGGTTCTGAAAACTAGAAGTAAAACAAAACAACAACAATAAAACAGGCATCGGTATCTGGCCTTTTGGTAGTTGCCATATTTTGCTTCAAATTATGCAGAAAATGTAAAGAAGATCTTAAGGACACATTATCTGAATACATTTAAAAAGCCTCATTTTCATTTTTGTTGTTGTTTTGTTTTATTTAGGAGAGGGTCTAACTCTTTATCACAGGCTTGCCTGGAACTTACTTTATAGCCAAAGTCAGCCTCAAACTTTTAGCAGTCATTCTATCTCAACCTTCCAAATGTTAGAATTGCAGTAACGAATCACCATGCCCAGCTCAATTACCAACTCTTATAAGAACTTATATGTCCCCATGAATACTAATTAAATCTTACAAGAAAGACATTTCCTCTATCAAAGATCCCAGATCAACATATCATTGCATCAAAAGCCAAATATAAAGTGAGTTTTGAACCTAAAAAAAACATATTCAGATCACAGTAAATGGCCATATTTGGGTAAAGCTACAAGAAATTGTGAATTTACATATTCATTGAAAGCTCTGGGCATATAAAATAAATTACCTACTAGAACCCTTATGCTTGTCCATGATGAAAAAATCTGGAATGAGCTCTTTAAGTGGTATCATGATTCACCATAACACAGTGGGGAATGTGATGGCCCTAATAAGAGAAGAAAGGAAAAGAAATATGTATATTCTATGCATTATCCTCTTTTTCCTGGACGCTCAGATGATACCACTATTTAAAGATTTCCAGAACAGTTAGATATTCTGCCAGGGTGAAATCTCACATAATACTATATCAGACAATGTGATCAAATTCATAGCCAGGAATTCCTTTATTTGATGACATTTATTTCTGTGTATAGCCAGAATATTGACTCCAAGGCATGAATCTAAGGCAAGAATGTAAAATTGGCTGTGCTTTCCATTATTACATGTTATTTACTGAGAGTATTGATGTTTTTCATCCCTGCTTCCAAAAGAGAATTTCTCTTTTTAAGGGTTACAGTAATTTTGTTGAACCAGAATCTCTGATTCCTAAACAGGTACTTTGGCATCTTCTATTGAGTGAACAGGAGGAAAAAGGAGTAGCCATCTTTGTAGGGGAAGTTACCCTGATTATTATAATGATAAAGGACCTTGTGTGCAGTATATATATATAGAGAGAGAGAGAAAAATACTTAGTCGACACTCAGTCCTTTTGGAAATCCCTTATTCAGTCATTAAATAGAAAAAACTACAACAAACTCCATCTAAGAAGAGTATCTGAGGGATGAGGTTCTGAGCCATGCCTGTCAAGACACTGAGACCAACAGAATTTCTGCATTAAGATGAGGGACCCTTGGAGATCGAGGAACCCTTCAAAGAGGGGAAGGAAAAGCTGTAGGAGTCAGAGAGGGTGGAGTACACCAGGAGAACATGGCCCACCAGATCACTAACCAGGGCTCACATGGGCTCACAGAGGCTGAAACAGCAAGCACGGGGCCTGCATTGATCTGTACCAGGTCCTCTGCACATATGTTATGGCTATTAGCTTGGCGCTTTTGTGGGACACCTAACAACACAAGCAGGTGTGTCTCTGACTCTTTTGGCTGCTCTTGGGACTCTGTTCCTCCTACTGGTTCTCTAGTCCAGCCTGGATATGAGGGCTTTTGTCTTGTCCCATTGTATCTTGTTATGTCATATTTGGTTGATATCCCTGAGAGGCCTCCTCTTTTATGAAGAAGAAATGAAGGAGGAATGGAACTTGGGGAGAGAGGATGTGTGTGGGGGAGAGCTAGCTGTTGTGGTATATTATTTTAAGATGTGTTTCATTCATTTATGCTGTTGAATATTTGTTTAGTGATGAAAAGGTGTGCTCTATTCTTTTATGTTGCACTTCTTTAACTCTGTGAAGCTATTTTATTCTGCCTGCCTACAATACCTGATCAGCTATTAAAGAACTGAATGAACAATAACAAAGCAGGAGAGGGATAGGCAGGACTGCCAGGAAAAGAGAATAAATAGAAGGGGAAAAAGAGAAGAGGGAGGAGCAAAAAATGGAAAAGGAAAGGAGGACATGAGGGATCAGCCACCCCACTACTCTGCAAGTCATGGAGTAAGAAGTAAAGAAAGATATATAGAATAGAGAAAGATATCCAACCTTGGTCTCAACAATTCTCGCTCATATAAACCCTCCTCTTTCTCGCTAATTGGACTCCCGGAGCTCCACCCGGGGCCTAGCCATGGATCTCTGCATCCAGATCCATCAGTAGTTGGATGGGATTTCTAGCACGACAATTAGGGTGTTTGGCCATCCCATCACCAGAGTAGGTCAGTTCGGGCTGTCTCTCGACCATTGCCAGCAGTCTGTTGTGTGGGTATCTTTGTGGATTTCTGTGGGCCTCTCTAGCACTTTGCTTCTTCCTATTCTCATGTGGTCTTTATTTACCATGGTCTCCTTTTCCTTGTTCTCCCTCTCTGTTCTTGATCCAGCTGGGATCTCCCGCTCCCCGAAGCTCTCTTTCCCTTGACCCTCGCCCCGACCCCCATTCATGTCCAGGCTGTTAATGTAGATCTCATTCATTTCTCCATCATTTGGCAATCCCCGTGTCTTTCTTGGGGTCCTGTTTTCCAGGTAGACTCCCTGGTGATGTGAGTAGCAGTCTAGACCTCTTTGTTTTACATCTACTATCCTCCTATAAGTGAGTACATACCATGTTTGTCTTTCTGAGTCTGGGTTACCTCACTCAGGATGATTTTTTCTAGATCCACCCGTTTGTCTGAAAACCTCATGATGTCATTGTTTTTCTCTGCTGAGTAGTATTCCATTGTGTATATGTACAACATTTTGTTTATCCATTCTTCAGTTGAAGGGCATCTAGGTTGTTTCCATGTTCTGGCTATTACAAACAATGCTGATATGAACATAGCTGAACAAGTGCTCTTGTGGTGTGGTTGAGCATACCTTGGGTATATGCCCAATGTTGCTAGTTTTCCTGCCTGGCCCACAGTCAGGACAAATCTCTCTCACCCGCCAGTCCCAAGCCGCTCAAACCCGATCAAGTAAACACAGAGACTTATATTGGTTACAAACTGTATGGCCGTGGCAGGCTTCTTGTTAACTGTTCTTACAGCTTAAATTAATCCATTTCCATTAATCTATACCTTGCCACGTGGCTCGTGGCTTACCGGTACTTTACATCTTCCTTATCCTGATGGCGGCTGGCAGTGTCTCCCCACTCAGCTTCCTGTTCTCTCAGTTTTCCTCTGTTAGTCCCGCCTATACTTCCTGCCTGGCCATGGGCCAATCAGTGATTTATTCATTGACCAATCAGCAACACATTTGACATACAGACCATCCCACAGCACCTCCCCTTTTCTTTTCTTAAAAAGGAAGGTTTTAACCTTTACACATCTCCAAAGTTTGGTATATTTGGGAATTTGGGCGTAGCTTCTCTTACTACTTCCTGCTGGAGGGGGGCGCTGTATCTTCTGGGGAAACAAAGAAAATTTTAGGATCATGGAGTAGTCCGTGAGGCTGTATCATCTGAGCCAGTTGTCTTGAAACGGTTCTGGATGTTGGATCATCTGGGCCATGGTGTCATCGGAGACCTTTCAGGGGGTCTTGGCTGGTCAAACCTGATGTATCTTACTCTGGAACAAATCCATAGCCTCTTGCTTTCTGTGGAAACAAAAGAGACTCTTTTCCAAAGCAACATATCCTTACATCCAAATTTCGAAGTCAAAGTATCTTTAAAATATACATACTGGTTTAACTCAGCTTCCTTTACAATCAAATATCTCTCTGTAGTTAAGAATCCCAAAGACAACACAATCCAGACTCTCTGTGTAATAGTCATCTCTACGTGGCTTATTTTTTATATTAATTTTACTGTCTCTTTAAAGACTTTATTTTTTAAAACCATGTATTTGTTTTTATACTGTATATATCACCTTTTTTTGTCTCTTTCAAGCCTACGTATATTTTACACACATTTTAAACTATTACATCTGAATCTGTCTTATTGTGAATCTATTGCTTTAAGCTGCAGCAGCTGTGGCTGCTGGCTCCGCCTACCGCAGCTTCCAACAGGGCGTGGTACTTTACCACCAGCTCTGGGAGCTATCGTGGGTCTATGCTTTTATCCAAGCAGCGTGTAGCCCAAAAACCTCTTTTTTTGTTTTGTACTAGCAAAGGCTAAATCCACAATGTAGCTTAATGTGCCACTTGCAGAGGCCTCATTCCCGCCATACTGCAGGTCGAGCGCGCACGCCAGCAACGGCCAGTAGCTCAAACCGGCAGCTGCCGCTCATTTGAGAGAGACAATTAGGAAGCTGTTTTTAGCTCCGTTTTAGAATCTTTTTTCTCAGGTTTTAGGTGGAAACTCTTGCCACCACGTTGGACGCCATTTGTTGCTAGTTTTCCTGCCTGGCCCACAGTCAGGACAAATCTCTCTCACCCGCCAGTCCCAAGCCGCTCAAACCCGATCAAGTAAACACAGAGACTTATATTGGTTACAAACTGTATGGCCGTGGCAGGCTTCTTGTTAACTGTTCTTACAGCTTAAATTAATCCATTTCCATTAATCTATACCTTGCCACGTGGCTCGTGGCTTACCGGTACTTTACATCTTCCTTATCCTGATGGCGGCTGGCAGTGTCTCCCCACTCAGCTTCCTGTTCTCTCAGTTTTCCTCTGTTAGTCCCGCCTATACTTCCTGCCTGGCCATGGGCCAATCAGTGATTTATTCATTGACCAATCAGCAACACATTTGACATACAGACCATCCCACAGCACCTCCCCTTTTCTTTTCTTAAAAAGGAAGGTTTTAACCTTTACACATCTCCAAAGTTTGGTATATTTGGGAATTTGGGCGTAGCTTCTCTTACTACTTCCTGCTGGAGGGGGGCGCTGTATCTTCTGGGGAAACAAAGAAAATTTTAGGATCATGGAGTAGTCCGTGAGGCTGTATCATCTGAGCCAGTTGTCTTGAAACGGTTCTGGATGTTGGATCATCTGGGCCATGGTGTCATCGGAGACCTTTCAGGGGGTCTTGGCTGGTCAAACCTGATGTATCTTACTCTGGAACAAATCCATAGCCTCTTGCTTTCTGTGGAAACAAAAGAGACTCTTTTCCAAAGCAACATATCCTTACATCCAAATTTCGAAGTCAAAGTATCTTTAAAATATACATACTGGTTTAACTCAGCTTCCTTTACAATCAAATATCTCTCTGTAGTTAAGAATCCCAAAGACAACACAATCCAGACTCTCTGTGTAATAGTCATCTCTACGTGGCTTATTTTTTATATTAATTTTACTGTCTCTTTAAAGACTTTATTTTTTAAAACCATGTATTTGTTTTTATACTGTATATATCACCTTTTTTTGTCTCTTTCAAGCCTACGTATATTTTACACACATTTTAAACTATTACATCTGAATCTGTCTTATTGTGAATCTATTGCTTTAAGCTGCAGCAGCTGTGGCTGCTGGCTCCGCCTACCGCAGCTTCCAACAGGGCGTGGTACTTTACCACCAGCTCTGGGAGCTATCGTGGGTCTATGCTTTTATCCAAGCAGCGTGTAGCCCAAAAACCTCTTTTTTTGTTTTGTACTAGCAAAGGCTAAATCCACAATGTAGCTTAATGTGCCACTTGCAGAGGCCTCATTCCCGCCATACTGCAGGTCGAGCGCGCACGCCAGCAACGGCCAGTAGCTCAAACCGGCAGCTGCCGCTCATTTGAGAGAGACAATTAGGAAGCTGTTTTTAGCTCCGTTTTAGAATCTTTTTTCTCAGGTTTTAGGTGGAAACTCTTGCCACCACGTTGGACGCCATTTGTTGCTAGTTTTCCTGCCTGGCCCACAGTCAGGACAAATCTCTCTCACCCGCCAGTCCCAAGCCGCTCAAACCCGATCAAGTAAACACAGAGACTTATATTGGTTACAAACTGTATGGCCGTGGCAGGCTTCTTGTTAACTGTTCTTACAGCTTAAATTAATCCATTTCCATTAATCTATACCTTGCCACGTGGCTCGTGGCTTACCGGTACTTTACATCTTCCTTATCCTGATGGCGGCTGGCAGTGTCTCCCCACTCAGCTTCCTGTTCTCTCAGTTTTCCTCTGTTAGTCCCGCCTATACTTCCTGCCTGGCCATGGGCCAATCAGTGATTTATTCATTGACCAATCAGCAACACATTTGACATACAGACCATCCCACAGCAGCCCAAGAGTGTTATAGCTGGATCTTGGGGGAGATGGATTCCCAATTTTCTAAGAAAGCGCCATATTGATTTCCAAAGTGGTTGTACAAGCTTGCATTCCCACCAGCAGTGGAGGAGAGTTCCCCTAGCTTCACATCCTCTCCAGCATAAGGTGTCTTCAGTGTTTTTGATCTTAGCCATTCTGACAGGCATAAGGTGGTATCTCAGAGTTGTTTTGATTTGCATTTCCCTGATGATTAGGGATGTTGAGCAATTCCTTAAATGTCTTTCAGCCATTGAGTTTCCTCTGTTGAGAATTCTCTGTTTAGTTCTATAGCCCATTTCTTAATTGGACCGTTGGGCATTTTGATGTCTAATTTCTTGAGTTCCTTATATATTCTGGATATCAGTCCTCTGTCAGATGTGGGGTTGGTGATGATCTTTTCCCATTCTGTAGGCTGTCGCTTTGCCTTGTTGACCGTATCTTTTGCACTACAAAAGCTTCTAGTTTCAAGAGGTCCCATTGATTGATTGTTTCTCTCAGTGTCTGTGCTACTGGTGTTATATTTAGAAAGTAATCTCCTATGCCAATGCGTTCAAGACTACTTCCTACTTTCTCTTCTAGCAGGTTCAGAGTAGCTGGATTTATGTTGAGGTCCTTGATCCACTTGGAGCGAGAATTGTTGAGACCAAGGTTGGATAAAGCACAGGGACAAATAGCCAAACGAATGGAAACACATGAACTATGAACCAATGGTTGAGAGGTCCCCAACTGGATCAGGCCCTCTGAATGGGTGAGACAGTTGATTGGCTTGATCTGTTTGGGAGGCATCCAGGCAGTGGGACCGGGTCCTGTGCTCATTGCATGAGTTGGCTGTTTGAAACCTGGGGCCTATGCAGGATCGCTTGGCTCGGCCTGGGAGGAGGGGACTGGACCTGCCTGGACTGAGTCTACCAGGTTGATCTCAGTCCTCGGGGGAGGCTTTGCCCTGGAGGAGGTGGGAATGGGGCATGGGCTGGCAGGAAGGGGAGGGTGGCGGGAGGGGGGAGAACAAGGGAATCTGTGGCTGATATGTAGAACTAAATTATATTGTAAAAAATAAATAAATAAATAAATAAACAAATAGAAATAGAAAAATAAATAAATAAATAAAATAAAATAAAAGAATAGAGAAAGAGAAAAGCCCATGGGCAAAAGGTAGATGGATTATTTAAGTTAAGAAAAGTTGGCTAGAAACAAGCCAAGTTAAGGCCAGGCATTGATATGTAAGAATAAGTCTCTATGTACTTATTTGTGAGCTGGGTGGTGGGCCAAACAACTACAACTAACAAGAGTAGAGGGGAGGAAAAACTGTGGTTAGGGTGTATTATATATGAGAAGATTCTAATTTCAATAAAAAATATTTTCTGCTCATTAAAAAAAAAAGACATGGGACAAAAGTACTCTGGACTCAACAGACACTACTGCTCAAAGTCAACTCTTACTAAATTATGCTGTGGGATGGTCTGTATGTCAAATGTGTTGCTGATTGATCAATAAATAAATCACTGATTGGTCCGTGGCCAGGCAGGAAGTATAGGCGGGACAAGGAGGAGAATAGAGAGGGGAAGTGGAAGGCTGAGTCAGAGAGACACTGCCAGCCGCCATCAGGACAAGGAAGATGTAAAGTACCGGTAAGCCACAAGCCACGTGGCAAGGTATAGATTAATAGAAATGGATTAATTTAAGCTGTAAGAACAGTTAGCAAGAAGCCTGCCACGGCCATACAGTTTGTAACCAATGTAAGTCTCTGTGTTTATTTGGTTGGGTCTGAATGGCTGTGGGACTGGCAGGTGTCAGAGATTTGTCCTGACTGTGGACTCAAGCAACAAAATTACTCCAAATATTCATTGATTTAGTAACTCGGAATAATCTATAAAGGGGTATTTGCACGCAAAAGAGTACCTGGTGCTCACAGAGGCCAGAAGAAGGCATAGAATCCTCTGCAACTTGAGTTACAAGTGGTTTTGAATCACCCATGAGGGTACTATGATTCCAACCCAGGAAAAGCAGCCAGTGCTCTGAGTTGCTGAGCCGTTCTCCAATATCCCGAAATAAACTATTTTGTAAGAAATCCAAACTTTTGAGTCCAAATTGATTAATTTGTCACTGATATGATCTACTGTAGGAACTAATGAGGGGCTAATCTCTTAATTTTAAGTAAAGATTATTAAAAATCCTCTAAAATTACTAATAATTTATAAAGAACTTTTTTATTCTAAATATAATTTATTGAAATTTAAAACCAAATGAAAATGGAACAGCCCATGTGCTATGCATCATTTTTGCATGTTAAAACTGCCTGGTCTACAGAGCAAAATCCAGGAAAGGCGCAAAGCTACACAGAGAAACCCTGTCCCGAAAAACAAAAAAACAAACAAACAAAAAAAACTTTAAAAAAAATTAACAGCCGGGCGGTGGTGGCGCACGCCTTTAATCCCAGCACTCGGGAGGCAGAGCCAGGCGGATCTCTGTGAGTTCGAGGCCAGCCTGGACTACCAAGTGAGTTCCAGGAAAGGCGCAAAGCTACACAGAGAAACCCTGTCTCGAAAAACCAAAAAAAAAAAAAAAAAAAAAAAAAAAAAAAAAAAAAAAAATTAACATCTAAGACATTCTAGATTGTATGCTGTGAAAATTGCAATTTTTTTTCAGGAAAAGAATTATTCAATTATTTTTAGTTTGAGCATTTGTTTTGTCTGCTTGCAGTGTTGAAGAAGGAAGTTAGAAATTCATGACGTGTTTTAAAAATAAAAATAAATATTAAAATTGCAGAACTGTGATTTTTATTCAAAACTGTTTGGTTTCAGTACACTATTTTCTCCATGGAGTATTTTAGCTGTCCTGATGTCTACAACAAATACCATTGATAATGGGTTCTGTGACCTTTGAGCTATATACATTGCTTGATTTCCTGTCTAACTGTAAGTATTCTGAAAATGTGCCATCAGAAGGTAAGTTTATCCTATAATAGTATTTAAAATGTGAGTTTGGTATCAATGAATAAATGAATAATACATTAATTGAATAAATAATATAGAAAATAAAACATAACACAATTTCCCATGGTTTTGAAATGATGTTTTAAAAGTGCCTTGTATGCTTATATTAGGGGCCTGGATTTTACAATTACCAGAGAGAAATTACATCTTATGTTTATTTAACAAGGAAAAGCTAACCATTAGGGAATTATTTTTTCTCTTCATCTGCTTTTTATATTTTTGTTATTATAATATAATTACAAGTTTTGACCCTGCTCTTTCCTCCCTCAAAATCCTCTCATGCACCCCTTCTTGTTCTCTTTCAAATTTGAAACTACTGTAATATATTATCTGAAATTTCAAAAAAATGAAATTAACTCCTGTTTGGGCAATCAGTTAATAACAAGTTTTGCATGATGTGAAATGTTTTTTTTTTTTTCTTTTTCTTTTTTTTTGTTTTGTATTCGGACAGTAATTAACCTTTGGAGAAATCTTTTAACAGTGGATCACTCACTTAACTAAGTAGTATAGGTGTATTAGTTAATTGGTTCTCTTCATTTTATCAAGTCTTCCTCACATTTGAGTCTTCTATCTAAAAGTACTTACAACTAAACTCTTTTAGTTCAAAGGATGTCATTTCAAATTCTTTTGTGTTCTTTATCCAGTAGTGAGAAACTTTCCATGTCTTTGATTTGCTGTGCTCCTTGATTTCCCAGAGAGTAAATATTAGAGTTAAACAGAATTCCAGATAGAATCTTAAATTCTTTATTGCCACCTTAAAGGCCTAAGAGAACAATAAAATCAAATAGCAATTTTTATGGACAACATAGGGTTGATTCAGAATCAAACTGATATAAATTATTGAGATTAACAGAAATGAATAATTACACATCTATTTTGTGAGCTATATGGTAGCAGTGATGTTACTAGTGCTTTTCACAACATATTAGATGATATCCTTTTTGCTATCAAATCAGATTATGAGAATTTTTTTTTTGAGACAGGGTCTCATTATGCTCTCTCTGTCCTGATATTCATCATGTAGAACAGGCTTCCCTTGAACTCACAGATACTTGAACTGCCTCTGCCTCCCAAGTGCTGGAATTAAAGGTGTGCACAACTATATATGGTGTGAGAATTTTCTTATGGTTTAAATAAAGAAAGCTCTTTATTCTGACGTGCAGGATATCTGAAGAAATGGGGAAATTTAATTTTTAAATAGCTAGCTTCATATTTATTTTTTGTCATCTTCAGAGTACACATAGTTAGATCTTTCAGAGTGGATTAATGTCCCAGGAAAGATAGAAAAAGGACACTCTTCTTTCAGAAAATTTTATGCAAGTGCAATCATATTGCGATAAGTTGTGAAATAGTTGTAGAAAAGAAATTGAACTGACAAGGAATATGATTAGAGAAGTTAGTTCCAGCTGTGAATTTTCAGTAGTCCAGAATTATGTATTATAATTCTAAATTGAACTTGCAAATTCACTTAGAGAAGTTACTCATTATGTCTCATCGCAAAGGCCATTTTTGGCTTATGGTATCTCTCATGGTCCACTCAATAGTATATTTTAGTACATTTACCATTACACAGTATGCATTTAGAAATTAAGGAATCACTATTTTTGGTTATTTCTTGATAATTTTTCTTAATTTGCAGTCAATACCTTTACATTCTTTGACCATTGACATATGGTCTTTCAGAATGTAATTAAATATAACGTCATGCAAGAAACAAATTTGTATATCTTTACTTATATATTGGAGCCAAATTCTAACTTTACCTGTCAACCTTACTGATTAAATTTAATATCAAAACAAATTATATCTACTGTTGATAAATTGGCAGGAAAGTCATATCCAGTAGCTGACTCTAGAGAGGTGTTGCTTCTCTAGAGCAATTGGAGATATACCAAATATAATGATATTTTAACTGTTTATTAACTATCTAGTTCAAATGCACTGAGATTCACTTTTAGGCTTCAAGATTACCTTATTCTCACATTTATGTTCTATGAATCTTAGTAGAGGGTACATAATATGTACCATCATTTTCTCATGTTATGTGTTTTGAGTTTTTCATTTCTTTATATCTCAATGAATATACACTAATAAAAATTTGACATATTACCAAGAGCCTTACTTTTAAAACCCATATCCCATTTAGAAACATTGTGCTAAATGTTGTCTTAATTTAAGGGAATGTGAACAGAGATAAATAACAAAATGTTAAAGACATAACTTTTCCGAACTTCAGCTAAATTGAAGGTGAACATTTCAGTAAGGACCTGGATAGAAAAATGGCTAATTATTTCAAAATTATTGCACATCAAAATTATTTAAGTGGTTAATAGTTTGTGTTTTCTGGGGTAAACACTAATAGTAAATTAATTTTCAGAACTTGGAATGACTTGGAACATATAGAAAAAATGAGATGATAACAGAATATTTCATTTCAAGACACTTTTCAGAGACATAGTAACCAAAACAGCAGGTGCTGACATAAAAATAGAAGCACATACATATGGAGCAATATACCAATCGCAGAAATAAATCTATATATTTGCAGGCAATTATTTTGGATAAAGGTGCCAAAAACATGCAATGAAGAGAACATGCCCTATTCAGTACATAGTTCAGAGAAACTTGATATCCATACATAGAACAATAAAACTTAACCCCTATGCCTTCCTCTGTACAAATATAAAATCAAAATGGATAAACTGCCTAAGAACAAGGTGAAAGCCACTATAGTAGTACAGGAAAATCTAGGGGAATACTTCAAGATATGAGTGAAAAACAAATAAAAGGATTTTTTTTTGAAATGTCCATCATGGTACAGGTAACAAAAGCAGACACAGACAAACAGGATTGTACAAAATCAAAAAGCTGCTGCTCAAAAATAGAAACAATCAACCCACTGAAAATTCATTTCACAGAATGAAAAATATTTATTTTCCACATTTTGCAAAATGAAAAAATATGTTCTCCCATGATTTATCCTGCAAAAGATTAATAAATAATATATAAGAAATTGAAAACAAGCAATCCAATTAAAATATGCAAATGACCTGAATCAACATTTCTCAAGAAAAGTAATAGAAGTGTCCAAAAAACACATGAAACATTTACTACTGGTGAAATGCAAATCACCTCTCTATAAGGTATCAGTTCTTTGCAGTTTGTGAATTAGCAAAAGAGTAAATGCAACAAAAATTATACTACTGAAGACACAAAAGACAAGGAACCCATATGCATTGTTTGGGAGAATGTGAATTAATACAATCATTATATATATAGAACAGAAGATCCTAAAGAAACTGAATACATAAAATTAAACATTTTAATAAAATTCTTCTGAAGATAATTAGTACCTTGAAAGAATGACATAACAATATCTTGTGAGAAGTATAATGTCCGTGGAAATAAAATGCATGATAATTATGAAAAAAGAATGGAAAGTAGAAATATATATTGAATTTTAAAATACACAAAGTATAAATATCAATTAAAATATATACAAAAATAAAAATATACTGTGAACATTGGGAAATTGCTAAAGTCAACACAAATCTTATGTGTATGAAATGAATAAAAGAGATTAAGCTAAAACACATAAAATTTATCCAAACAGAAAGAAAAGTTACATTAGAAACAAAATAATTGACTTAAATAGAAAAATGCAGCAAGATAGGAGTTTATGTTCATACATCTCTATTTGCACTTAAATGAATGATGCAAAAATGCCAATGGCTGGCATAGATTATCACACTGTATTTAAAAGCAAGAAATATTATTAAAGTTATGTAAAACTATACAAAAATTACAAAGACATATTAATAGTAACAAAATACATTACTTGCACATTCTGAACATTCTCCAAATGAAATACTTTATCTGGACAATTTATGTATGACAATAAAATACCTTAAATTACAAAATGAAAATGAAGATAGCTCATGAAAAATACTGTCAAAATAAAGTTGGAGTGACTGAATTAATATGAGACAAAGGATAACCTAAAAATAGGAAACACCATAGACTAAACAAACATTTAATAATGAAGGAAAATTAAACCTGATAGAAATGAGAAAAAGAGTGCTGACATATTCACAGTTAGAATTGGGAATCTTTTATACCTTTTTTGTTGTCTTTTTTTGAAAATAGAATAGGTACAAAGGAATGTACAGAGAACCACAGACCACATCTAATTAATATTTCCAAATAATGATGCCCAATGAAGCAAATAAAATATATTAATGAGTACAAGGCTCACTTATTACAATTTCCCAGTAAAGCAAATCTCATTAAACTTTATGAAATATATGGTATAGGTCTTTGGATCACAAGAAAATTAAATTAAAAATAAATGAAAGCAAAACATCTGGGAGAATTTTTAACATTAGAAATTGAATAATAAAATTTTGGTGATTAAAATAATTAAATTTGAAAAGTAAAAAATAGTGAGAATTTTTTTTTGGACAAAAGGTATGGTGACTAGGCCATTTGCTAAAATAAAGTCATGATCCACCCAAATGAAAATGAAAAAAATCTGTGTATCAAAATTTATAGACACTTTAACACATTGCATATATAAGAAAGATAAAGTAAAGATATAGAAAAATATATTCAACCACAAAAATGCAAAGCATGCAAGAAGATTAGTAAATAAAGTACAAATTAGGCAATTAGGGAAAATCAATGAAGCTAAATGTTATTTTTTAATAGAATTAAATTCCTCGTCCTCTAAATGATTAAGAGAAAAATCAGTAAATTTTAAACCCTGTGGTGAGTGGAGGCATAATTTGAGGTTTTCACCATGTTATATCTTTGATGACATTAATTAACAAAAAGTGAGGTGAGACAAAATATAGGACATTAAGACAAGAAATAAGACATAATTTAGTGAAAAATAATGTGACACTGGTGTCCTCTATTTCTGATTCCTCTGGGATTCTAAGCCTGTTATTTGAAGATCTATGCCAAGTTCCTGGGGCCTCACTGGGATCTTTCCCTATTCTTTCTTAACTCTAATCCTGCTTTTTGAAAACATTCATGGAGTACCTGCTTGCTAGATAAGTAACATCCTCTTTTCTCTGGGATTCTAACCCTATCTAAGCACCTGTGTTGAGTGCCTCTTTTCTACAGATGTGATGTAGATAACATTCCTGCATTCCTCCTTCTGTGACTCTGACCTTGCTATCTGAGAACTTTTGCAGAAGAACTGTTCGTTCCACAAGTAGCCTTCCCTTCTGCTTTCCTCTGGGTCCCTTAAAGGCTTTTGAGGATCTGTTTAGGAACTGCATGTCCATGGAAATCCCTCACTTCTCCCTTACACTGACATCCCTCACAGTGCCAACATATGATATGTTCTGAGCACTTCTATGCCTTACTGTTAACTCTTACTTCTTCTTCTCTTTAGGACTCTAAACTTGGCAGTACCTGAATTTCTACAAACCACCTACTAGTGAGGTGATCAACTAAACCCTTTCTTAGCTAAGCTAGGCTTACATCTACTACAACAATTGTGGATCAGAATTGAACGGCTGCAAAACTAAACTTGAAACATCATCTAGCTGATCTGAACCTATCAAGTAAGATTGGCAGCAATCTGAGATCTAAACTCCTGCTCAACAATAGTTGTCCCCATATCTATACCAAAAGACATATCTGACAATGTAACACAAGACACTCAGGTTGCATCATAAAAACACAACAAAAATCCTGTAGTAATGGTCTCACATGACAGCACGTTAAATAACACTCAAGATAATAAATTCCTTCAAGGGGATATGGGTGGGAGGCATTATGGGGCTTATAATAATCAAAATGAATGTTGTGTATGTGTGAAATTATCAGAGTATAAACTCAATATACGTTAAGAAATAAGAGAAAAGTGATAACTCTCATTGAAAAAAACCACAAGCATAATAGATACTACACAATTGATGACCTCAAACGTAGGCTCAATATTTATCACCAAATAAATATAAGCAATATTACAACATTACTATATAATTATTAATATTAGGAAAACAAAAATCTGACAAAGCATAGTATTTATAATAATGTTAAGTATACACATTTTGCCTCTGATGAGAGATTAAAAAGATACCTTCAGTTTATTAATTTATTGTACCTATAATACTAGTCATATATTTTGGTGAACCATGTAACTTGCAATTATGCTTTTAAGTATTAGCTAAAATGAAGAGGCAATTATTCACATAAAAATTTTATAAATTTTATAAAAGATTTATATACATGATACCTTTATCTCCTAATAACCCACATATCTACTAATAGATGAGGATGAGTCAAATACTGTATTTCCATAAAATATAATAGTAGTCAGAAATAAAAAGAGAATGAATACCTGAAATATATAGTACTGTGGACAAGTCTGTGAAATAGTATGTTATTGTGGGCTGAAACTGAATGTTCATGCTTATTCAAAATTCCTTTGTTAGTATCCTAATACTCCCTAGCCCATTATGGATGTTTTGGAGAAGTAATTATGATGAAGTATATAAGGATATGACATAACCTACTTAGATTAGTTACCTTAAAGGAATAGCCAACAGACAACTTACTTGCCATTTCTTTATCTGCCTTTTTTATGAGCATATGTACCTGGGAAAAACGATATGAAGACATAGCTAGAAGAAAGCTCTCTGAAAGCTAGGAAGAATGGCATCCCCAGAAATGGACTGTGCCTGGCATTGAGCTAAGACTTCTTTTTAGCCTTAGTATGTTGAGGAAGTAAATTTCTATTTTAATATTCACAGACTGTGGAATCTTAATGTCAGGAAAAGCAGACTAATAAAATTCTTGCAAAATTAAACTGCATATACAATAAGTCATAATTTTTTCTAGTTCAGTGAAGTTCTACCACAGAATAACACTTTGTAACTATGCAAATCAAATAAAAGGTTGTCAGAAACTGTAGGTACGAAGGCTACTGAATAATAGGGAAGATTAAGAAAACCTTTTACATATATGTAAATATGCTATGTTTTTATTATGGTAGTATTACTTAGATATTTAATAACCTTGTCACAACTTATAAGAATTTACTGTGAATGTGGATTACTTTTCTACATGTGAATTACATTCAAAATGTTTGTTTTTAAAAATATAACTTAAAGGTCAAATATAAATAAATAAATTTTATATGTGAAAGAATAAAGTAGTAACCAAAAAATGGTATTTCCATGCTACATCCGGGATATGTGTGTTTTTGAGAAGGAGAGCTATATATTGACAATGTTCACAAGAATACAATTAAGATTAATAGCAGCTTGCAAAAGTTATTCAATGACAAGTGAAAGGATCAGAGGTGCTCAGTCTGCAGTCTGGAACGAGGAAGACATGAAACTAAAATGAGGAAAATATGTGTTTAAAGGTATAATGACTTTTATGTTGGCAGTTAAGTAGACTAGAGTTCTGTGTGACTGCAAAATGTTGATAGATTGATTAGATGAAAGTGAAACTATAGTACAACTCTTAATAGCTTAGTATAGCACAGTCCCTTCCAAAATTAGCATTGTCTGACAATAGCCTTGACCCTAGAAATAAGTAATATTATTGAACCTGGAAATATTACTTTTTTTTTTCAGAGTACAACAATGCCAGTTACTAATGAATTTAAAAAAAGAAATAAAAAGGAAGGACATGACTGCTCCTAGATATGGTAGAGGAGATTTATTGTAGATAAGAGGGAGAGCATAGCCAGAGGCATGAACATCTGGGAGAATCCACAATGAACATGGCCATGAACCTGGCCATGTGAGGACAGGGGTAAGGGGAGAGAGAAGAGGAACAACCAACCAAGAGGGACCCTGGGCCAAGAAATGGACATGGCCAAAATGGCTGAATTATATAGGGATCAGAGGAGCTGCGGGGAGGGAAGCCCAGCCCAGTACCTGAGCTGGAGAGTTCAGGGTATGGGACAGGGTATACTAGCCAGGATGGCTCAGTAAGAGGTATAGACTGAGGGATACTGGGAAAACCTTGTGACTATGTTCCACTTTGATATGTTAAATAGGCACAGGGTCTCTCTGTGTAGCTTTGCGCCTTTCCTGGAATTTTTTTAATGCAGTGATAGGGGATTTGCTGTGGAATAACGCTTTTGTGCACTGTTTTAATAAAACACTGATTGGCCAGTAGCCAGGCAGGAAGTATAGGTTGGATAAGCAGGTAAGGAGAATTCTGGGTAGAGGAAGGCTGAGTCAGGAAACGCCAGCCTGCCTTGAGGGAGCAGCATGTAATGGCACACAGGTAAAGCCATGAAAAATGTGGTGACAAATATATTAACAGAAATGGGCTGAGTTTAAGTGTAAGAGCTAGTCAGTAGTAAGCTTGAGCTAATGGCTGAACAGTTTTAATTAATATAAGCCTCTGTGTATTTACTTGGGTCTGAGTGGCTGCAGAGCTGGGTGGGACACAGGAAAACTTCCACCTACAGGGATTTGAACCTATAGCCCTCTACCTGCTGGAGGAATATACTATAAGCACACTGCCACTAATCTACATTCATATCTGTCAGTTTTCAATTTTTATTTCATACCAAGTATGATTCTCTACTCATATGTATTGAAGTCTTAGCTAGAGCTACAGGAAAAGTGAGGGAGATAAAGGTGTACAAATAGAAAGTCAAAATATCCTTAGTGATGATATGATTCTATACATAAAATACTCTTAAGATGCCATCAAAAATCTACAACTGATAAACACATTCAGTAAATAACAGGATATACTAATAGCTCACAAAATTTAGTTTTCCTAAGTACAAATGACAAACAGACAGATAATGGTATCTGGGTAATAATACCATTCACAACAGCTTTAAAAACATCATGGAATAAATCTAACTATGTAAGTGGAAGATTTATACAATGGAAACATTTTTCCTTTTATTGAAAATAGAATTTTTTCTTACATTACATATATTGATTAGGTTTTTGCCTCCCTCTACTCCCAGTTCCTCCCCACCTCCCCTTCCATCGAGACCCACTCCCTTTCTGTCTCTCACTAGAAAACAAGCAGTCTTCTAAGGGATAATAATAAAATATAACAAAATAAAACAATAAGATAACACAAAACTATTTTATCAGAGTTTGTCAAGACAAACAAAGAGAAGGGAAGGCACAAGAATTGGAGAACCACTCATTTGCACAATCAGGGATCCCATAAAAATGCTAAACTGGAAGCCATGGCATATATTCAGAGAACCTGATGCAGAACCATGCACCAAGGCTGCACTGTGCATAATGCCTCAGTCTCTGTAAGTGCATATGAGCTTTGATCATGTTGATTTAGATGGCCTTGCAAAACTTTTTTTTAAAGACAGGGTCTCTCTATATAGTCCTGGCTGTCCTGGAGCTTGCCATGCAGACCAAGTTGGCATTGATCTCACAGAGATTCTCCTGCCTCTGCCTCTTTGTGCTGTGATTAAAGGGGTGTGCCACCACACTCAGCTCAGTGAAAACTACAAACTACTGAAAAGAAGAAAAAATGATATGAGAAGACAGAAAGACCTACCATGTTCATTAGTTGGTAAGATTAATATGAAAATGCCCATCCTACCAAAGCAATATACAGATTCCTTGTATTCCCCACCAAAATTGCAATGCAGTTCTTAAATGAAACTGAAAAAAATAATAAAGCCAAAACTTTAAATTTCATACAAAAAAATGACCTAAGTCAGCCAAACTAATCCTGAACAATAAAAACGCTGCTGACAGTATCACCACCCCAGATTTCAAGTGATATTACAAATATATACTAATAAAAGCAGCATGATATTGTCATAAAAACAAATACATTGGTAAATGGAATAGAATTGAGGACTCACATAACCCCACTTTCCTACAGCAGTCTTAATTTTTTAAAGAGGCCAAAAATACAAAATGGGGAAAAAAAAAAAACAGTATCTTCAACAGTTGGTTCTGGTCAAACATCCTGTACAAAACTCAACTGCAAATGAGTGAAAGATCTGAACATAAGACTTGATACCCTTGATCTAATAGAAGAGAAAACAGGATATTCACAAAATGATACCCATACCTGACACCACTGTAAAACCGAGAAAGTGTATGCACAAATCACTTCCAATTGACACAATATTAAACTGACTCCAAACAACTTGTCATTATGCCCATAGATTAATGCATTTCTCAACCCTCATTAGAGATACTTCTATTTGATTAGATGTTGATAACACAGAGACCCACAACTGACACAGAAAAGAATTGACTAGGTAGTCAATATAAAAATTCATGTAACCATGAGTTGAATTTGGACTGAGTTGCAGTTTGTGATTGTACATTTATAGTATCAAGAAATCAATATAAATAAATAAATGAGTAAATATATAAAAATCTTTGTTCTAGGGTAATCACATGGCATTATGAAAAGCAAGTACTTTCCAAATAGTATTTAATTTTACTTTAAAAACATTAATTATTTCATCATTAACATGATAGATTGTATCGATATGCCACTAATTTTAGTAACTAGAAAAACAGTCAAGATTTGGAAATCTAAATTAAGTTGCTTAATGATCAGGAATAACTATTTTAAATGTAGTGTTATAATTTAGTTGCAGTATAGTGCTATTCAAGTTTCATTTTTGAATTATTTTATAAGCACTATTGATTAATTTCAGCTTATTCCTAAAAATATTGAAGAAAACAGCAATTTTGTGTACATAGTTTATACCTCTAATCATTTTCTTCCATGAAACATGTACTTAAAGTAATTTAGTGGAAGTATCAGTCAGCATAGAAGTAGTAGGAATAATAAGGTTCCTGATATTAGTTTTATAGATACATGTTAAACAGGGGAGAAAATATTGTAACTACAATTAGGCAATAATTCCATTGTTCACTTTCCTTACTATGGAGTTAATGACTAGCTCAAGGAGCCGTGAAAATCATAGAGAGAATGATGTTTAATGATCCAATAAGTAATTAAGTGCCTTAAAAGAAACCACAATGTCAGGTATCATTGCCCTTTTAAATTCTACTGCTACAAGAATAACATTTGAAGTTGTATTTGCATACATTTCTGAGATATTATAAGTCATTAAGTCATAATAAATAAAAATATCTTGAGGTCTGATTTGTCTTTTAATACATTTGTTTGTCACTTAAACCAACTAGTTCCACTAGAATGAAAGTTATCGTCTTTACAATTAAAGTTTAGGTGATACAGAAAAATCAGTTATGAATTTCCAGTAGATGAACTCTATTTTCAAATGTTAGAGGACAAAAAATTTAATTTTAAATATGTCCTAGAGAAGTGAAATATATAGTTCATTTGAGAACCTAAACAATAACATACTTAATGTAGACATCACAAAGTAAAATTTAAAAAATCAAGCAGAGATAGCCACCAAGTCATAAATAACATATCAGATTTCGACCTTGTCAATTTCTGAATATTAACCATACATGATAAAAAAGACAACAGTGTCACAATTTAGAGAAGAATTGGAAGGAGTTAAAAAGAAGATAGACCCATTGGTTTTAATGTGACATGACGATATATATTGTAGTTTATTATTCCCAACCTGGGATGGATGATATAATTTAAATTAGTGATATGTGTAAATATGTATGTATCACTATATTTGTACATAAATATCAGCTAATGGGTATATAAATCACTAGAGAAAAATTAGTGCAGGAACTGCCTGCCCAAGGTTTCCTGAAATTCAGATGAGTCATTGATACCACCTGAACTGGCATGGAATATACTCATTTTACATGGTTCTTCTTTATCACAACCATAATTTCCTTTATCAAAATTCATTGTGTTTAGCAGAAGAACATCAATAATTTATTGCTATTTATTTGAAAAATGCAAGGAAGATTTGGAGACAGTAGTGTATAAAGAAAACCATCAGCAGAATACTTAGTAGCCATCAAGCCCAAATGACTCAAATTATTCAAATAAAGGCAAGGTACAAAAGGAACAGAAGTTCTAATTCTTCTTTTACTGAAAATCCCTGTAAATAATTTATACACATTGGATTAAAAATTAAATGTTCGACCTGTTTTTAAAATACAGCTTAAAATATAAAACTAGACTGGTGTGATTCATTTTATCAAGGCATTACTAATTGAATAAAATATTTATATTTGTTAAAAAACCAAACAAATGTTACTTCAAAAGTAAGACATGAAACTATGAAAAGTTAAAGCATTAAGTATCTGTAAAATAATCTAAAGACAATTATGGACGGATAGAAAAGTAACCTTAATAAATATTTTGTATTGGGCTTTATTATTTACTGGCATTCTATTTACACAGGTAATATGTAATTCTGTAAATTTTATTAATCCAAGAATATTTTCATCCTTCTGTCCCTATATAAATTATTTTTGTGTTACTGGGATTCAGTGTGGCATGTCCATATTTGCACAGGTTAAGTATTGTTCATATCTCTGTTAGCAACTTTTTTGTTGTTGTTTCTGTGATAAAATGCCATGAACAAAAACAACTTAAGGGAGAAAATACATTTTGGCTTACAGTTTCAAAGGGCTAGAGTCCACAGTATTGGGGACAGCAAGGCAGGGCCACAGAATCTGGAATCTGGTTTATCATGAGGGAGAACAGGAGCTGGGAAAAGGTTATAAACCTTCAAAGCCCATCCCTAGTGATGTACTTTCCCCAGCACATCTCCATGAGCCCCCAAAACACCTCCAAAGAACACCACCAAAAGGGGACCAAGTGTTCAAATATATGCACCAATGGAGGCAGTTTCTTATTCAAATGACCACAATATCCAATCATTCTTCCAGTTCCTCTTTGGCAGGTTTCCCAGTTCCTACTAATCACTATCTAATTTTCAGGTCAACTTTTGTTTTTATTTCCACCTTTAAGGGAGAACATATGATACTGCAGTAGTTGCACATGTCTCACTTATTTTACTTAGCATTCTGTACTTCATCCATCTTATTCCAAATTTCAGGATTTCATTCTTTTTATCCTCTGTTTTAGTTTATTATGAGTTCATACTCATGCAAAAGTGCATCAGGTTCTTATGAAGCTATGTTCTTGTCGTCTGTCTTCAATCACTCTCTAACTTAACTTTTTTTTTTCACCTTACTTTTTGACAAAGGGTCTCTCAGTGAACCCAGAGTTCACTGATTTGGCTAGACTTTCTGGCCATCTGACTACAGGAATCCTCATATCTTTGTGTTACCAAGCCTTGGATTACAGGTGTGTGCCACCATGCCAAGATTTTTATGTGGGTGCTGGAGAACTTAACTCAGTTTTTTAACTTTATGAAGTGAACACTTTGCTGACTGGAACATCTCCCCAGCTCAAGATTTCACTTTTAATGACAGAATAACACTCACTGTGTATAAATATTCTACAATTCCATAATCTGTTCATCTTTTAATAAACACTTAGACTTATGTTATAATATGCCTATTGTAAATAGTGTCACAATAAACATGTGTATAAAATATATCTATTTACGTTTTGTCATCTTTGAATATATATCCAGCAGTATTATAGCAGGGTTACATAGTAGCTCTAATTTTACTTCTGGAGGAAACTCCACAATGGCTGTACAAATTGACACTCTCCAAAATTTCATTTATCGGTTGGGGTAGACATTAGCATTCTGAAAACAACACCAAAAATACAGTAATTATAAACAACTATTCCCCTTGAGTGACTAGATAACCTACAAAACTGGAGGAAATATCTACCAGCATTTTCTCTGATGGACATTCAACATCTGGAATGTATAAATAACTCAAACATATTAAAAGTAAAACAGAATCATATTAAAATTGTACAATGAATCTGCATAGACACTTCTTAAAGGAGAAAGACAAATGTCTAAAAAAATATAAAAAATATACTTCTTTACTCTTCAGTAAAATTAAAATGAAACTACAGTGATATTCTATCTTACCCCTGCCAGAATGGCAATCATTTAATTTTTTTTTTAGAAACAAAAACTAACAAATGTTGAAAAAAAGAAAATAGGAAAAATGAATTAGTACATTTTTTTCAGTCTTTTGAAGAAAATGAACTAAGAAGTTACAATTGTTTCAGTCTCCATGAAGGAAAACAATATAGATTCAGTTCCTGACTCATATTCCCTTTGTTGTCTCTATTATACCAAACTAGTGTTCTATAAATGGCATACTAGCCAGTTCAATTTTGCCTATCCAAGAAATTGACTAGTCAAAAATTTAGAATATTTTACGATGATAATGAATAAGAACACACCATATACATTTGACAAAGCAATTTTCTCAGGCACTAACATTATTTTCTGCATATTAAAATTTATACAATTTGTTCATAGCCCCTTAGCTATTATGTTATTGATAATATTAAATATACAGAATATAGTTTCATATTCCAAGAAATTCTTAATGTGATTTACTAAAACTGTATTGGGTATTCTATAGGCAGATATATCACCAATAAAAAAAATTATAGGCATACAAGAACATAAAAAACCTCAACAATCTGGTTTCTTTTAAAATATGAAAGAATCTCTTTACATATCTCATTGGTTTCTAAATGTATCATTTTATTAAAGCATTGCATGAAACTGACAGTTATATTAATTTTTCTGCTCAAAATAAAAAGCTGCAGCCAATAATAGGTAGCATATGTTAGACATTTGCTATGTCCCTTCTACTTTACTAATCCATTTTCGTTTATTTGATGATTTTCATTCTATAGTATGTCTCATTATTCAGAAAACCTTATCACTGACATTTACAGATGAAGAAAATGGACCTTAAAAGGTTAAGTAATATGTTGGTGGTCCTAAGAAGGAAAGTGGCAGAATAAAGAAACAAGTCCATTTGAGCTACTCTCACGAAACATGCACTTTAATAAATATGTTCAGTGTGACATAATGTTTTTTTGAGTTTCATATTATTTTTGAAATGAAAAATAAAATCAGTTTAAGGATGATTTTCTTTTAAAAATAACTTAATATATTTTCTGGAGTCTAAACAGCCTACAGACTGACTTATTTTAAGAAGTCATCTTATTTTTTTTCAAGTGATTAAGTTTGTCATCAATTTGGGCATTGTTCTTTATGACATGAGATAATATGGAGAAAAATGAGGTTGTGTTAAATTTCTTGGGAAACTCATAGCTTAGCAGAGGCAATACCCATGCAGATAGAGATGGGGTGCCTCAATGACAACACAAAACAGAAGCAAGAGAACCCTGAGGATCATCCAATTCTTCCTTATAGCAGGGGAATTCTCTAAGAGCCCCTAGACTCTGCTGGTAGAGAGTAAATGTGTGTGCGTGTGTGTGTTTGCGCGCGCGTGTGTGTCTGTGTCCATGTCTGTGTGTCTGTCTGTCTCTCTCTCTCTGTGTATGTTTTTACATCTTATTCTTCCTAATCCACAATGTTCATAAACATTGATAATTTTCAAATTAGATATAGGTCAGGTACAAAAAGGGCAAAAGTTCAAGTATACAAGCAGTTCAGAAAAAAAAGTAGATCAGCAAAAGGAGTGTAACTGATGTTATGCTAAATGGACATGTAACCAAACTGCTTTCTAAGTATTTATGTTTATACCTATACATTTGCATTGTGCTGTCTATATTGCTCTGTATAAATAAAAGCGAAATCTGGGAACAGGAAGGCTGAGTCAGGAGACGCCAGTCTGCTGCCCAGGGAGCAGCATGTAAAGGCAACAGATAAAGCCACGGAACACATGGTGACATATAGATTAATAGAAATGGGCTGAGTTTAAGTGTAAGAGCTAGTCAGTGGTAGGCCTGAGCTAATGGCCCAGCAGTTTAATTAATATAAGTTTCTGAGTGATTATTTCATAAGTGGTTGCAGGGTCCGCGGGGGCTTGGCGGGACCCGGAGAGAAGCTCTCCAGCTCCAGCATTGTTCTCAAATTTGTTCAGAGAAGCATCTTTTTTAAGAGGCTGATGGTTAATGCATAAACTCACACCTGTTCTAAATGCTGAGAATAATTCATCATTGAGTGCACAGCTCTAACAGGATGTCAGTCATTAGCCCTTATAAGGCTGTGTGAACAGCACAGAAAAGGGAACTCAAAGACTGTAAGAATTAGAGGTTAGGGAGGTGTGTTATAAAATGCTATGTGCTGGGTGACATGGCCAGAGTAATCATGTACACATATCAGCTGTGGCTACTTGTAAACACCTGTACAGAAAATATAGCATGAATGCAGAAGGAGAACTAGTTGGGATGAAGAAGGAGATCTATAGGATAGGGAGGAAGATAACGGAAAATAATGGAAAGTGATTGTGTTAACACTAAGTTTTATACATATATAAAATTGTCAAAAAATAGAAATGTGCAGACAATGGAAAAGAAAGGTGGCTATAAAAGTAAACTTCATATAGAGAGCAGAAGCTTCTGTAAAATCAAAAGGGATTTATTTAATGTATGCTTTACTGGTTCTTGACTTCATAGAAAGTATTTACTTTTTTGTTGTTACTGTTAGTTTTTATTGATTTTGATTTTAATCTAAATATTTTAGAGATGGTGATATCCTTCAACTCTTCCTGGTATTTTTGTCATGACATATCGGCTCTTTCGTCACATTGCTGAGCATCTCACAAAGGCTTGTGGCAACATGAAACAGCTTAATTATATGAACTCTACACTAATGAACACTGGCATTAAACCAGATGCTAACCCTGTTAAGGGCTTTTTTGGTTTCTTGGAAGACTGAGATAGTGAAACGACATCTGGAGAGTCACATGGTAACTAAGTAAAAGAGATATAACCAAGTGACAGAAAGAACAGGAATTCAGTAAATTTTCTAACTCTTTTTAATAGTGTCTCCTTTTTCTTCCAAGCAACTGCATTTCTCTTTGTCTACCTGTGTCAGTTTCAATGTGTGGTTGTCTGGTTTTTCTCTTCCTTGTCCATATATTTCCGTTGCTTGTGTCTATGTGTATTTTTATGTTTCTAGATGTATCTTTATGTATTCATTTTCAAACTTACCCTCAAACAGTTACTTCTTTTAAGAAAAATGCCAGAGCTATCAACATTCTGTGGACATACTACCTCTTTTCTTGAAGTAAAGACGTCAATAAGCATTTTTAATCTCCTTGAGACAATTTTCATTATACAAATACTCCTTCTTGGGTGATATATAAAATGCTTTGCTCTTTATCTGGTAAATTAATCATTATTGTATGTGACCATATATTATACTAACAGCATAGCAAAAGACTATGAGAAATGTTGGGTTCCAGGTGAGGATATCCTGAAGCATGATTTTCTTAATTAATATCTTACCTCATCCAATTGGAACTATTATTTTTACAAATGAAGGTAACTCATGATTAGAGCATCTAACAAGTTGTCCAAATGCACACTAAGATCAAGCAGGTATTGAAACTAAAGTCTTTCTGTATCCAGTGGCCCTATTCTTTCCATTAGATAGTGCATCTAAAATAAAAGTCAGAAAAGAGTCTTAGCCTTTGACCTAGAAAATACGTGTTAAGAATTTATGCTTAATAAATAATTCACCAGGAGCAAAAAGTTATTCATTGCAGTATTATGTATGCAAATGAAATGATTCTACATATGCTAGGCCTATTGGGTAACACTTTTATTTAATATCCAAATAAAATTATATGGATTTTCATTCTACATTTCTTGGGAAATAAACCTTCCTTAATAATTTCACTGAGAATTTTCCTTCATGACCATTCCCACCTCTATCTTCATATTCTCGGCGAATTAATTCTTCATTAAGAATGCCAACTCTTCATTATATTTTCCATTGTACTTTTGGCATTGTCTTTTTTGTTACATTAGTATATCAATTCTTTTGATAAATGTTCATGTACTACTAAAATTTATACTTAGTCTAGCACTGTCATTCTATTATAAATATAGCCCTGATTGCTATTTAGTTCTAATCAGAGAAATATTAACACAAAAGATAAAAAGACTATGTATACCAACAAAGTAAGATATATTTACAGTTGCTTTTCCTCCTCTTTGTCATCCTCTTCCACATTCCACTGTGTGAGAAAATCTGGCTGTGCACATGTGCATACCACCCTCATATTCATATTCTTGACTTTCAATATATCAATAGAATAAAAGCAGAGGAAAAAAGGACAGGAAAAGAAAATAATAGACTACACACCCCTCTCACTAAAACAGAAACTAAACATAGAAATATATATCTTAACTACACAAATTGAGAAAAACAAAAAAAATGCAATTTATAGTGTGCTAATTTGAAGCTAAAGAATAAGTTTATTACATCATACTGGAAACAGGTATCCAATTCAATGCTCTTTAGTCTCATATAGTACAAATGTTGTAATTAGAAATAAGAATTCTTTTACCTGTTACATTACCTAGTTCAAAAAATACCTAGTGAAATATTGTCATGTTTAAAATATTTTTCTTTGAATTATAAAATAAATATAACAAAATGGAGCCAAGGTTTAATAATACTCCACTCAAGGATCTACCTCAAGTGAGGTGCTTCCTCTAGTTATGTGTCACCTCTAATATATCTAAAGCCTCTCAAAATAATACCAACTCCTGGGTACCAACTTTTCAATACATGCGCCTACATGTGTCTATTCCTATTCAAAACAGATAAGGCCTCAATCATAAACAAAGCAAAATAAGTTGAAAGAAATTCAACCAATAAATACTAATTTACACTTGATATGTAAGATTCAATCATATAATCATTATAATACTAGGAAGATATGGTTTAACCTAGGAAAAAAATAATAGTGGAGTGTTTTCAAGTGGATGTGAGTTTTAGGATATTAGGGGAATATTGTTATATGTTGGTTTCTTAAATACCCCACCCCGAATACCATAGGCTGAAGGCTTTTGGGAAGTGATTAGACCATAAAGGATGAGATAATGCCAATTAATTCATAAATCCACTAACATATTTACGACTTGGCAACTGGGCAACTGGGAGGTTACAGAAATGTAGGAGGTGGTACATAGTTGAAGGGAGTAGTTATTTGGGAGCATATCCTTGGGAAATATATCTTGTCCCTGGCACCCTGTCTCTTGCACTGATTACTGTTTACCACCAGATCAAAGCTTTCCTTTACACATCTTTCCGTTATCATGTACTGTGTAACCATAGGCCCAGAAATACAAACCCAAATGACCCTGCACTGAAACTTCTGACACCGTGATGCAAAATAAATCTTTCCTGTTTAAAATATATACACTTGAGGATTATTTTACTCTTTAAAATGTCTGCATGGTATACATTGTCCCAAACTACTTTTCTACGTACAGTTCTTTTTTAGTACTTACAATATTGCTTATATTCTGCATTTCCCACAACTCAATGAAATGTAAATTATATAAATGCTATGAAATAATTGTATCAGAATGCATGGACTTTTATTACAGATTAAAACATTTTAACAGATGATTTAAAGATGTAAACTGTGTCACACATTAGTATCCATATTTTACATGTGAGTTTTTCTGGAAAGATTAACTGAATCCTATCTTATGAACAACTCATTTTAATGTTATTGCATCTGTCTAAGTTAAAATAATGGAAAATGGCTGCTTTGATGCATTGTATCTTCAAAAATCTTTTAAAGAATATAAATATTTAAGTTTAGTTGCAGTAATCAAGAAAATTATGAATTTCAGATGAAAAACAAGCTTCTTTAAAAATATTAAAAATACATTAACCAATATAAGATCCCTTTTGTTCTACTTTATTCCCTCAACTCATTATGAGAGTAGAATTAATTTTAAAAGTTTAGTAAAGAGGTGGGCAATAATGGAGTTATTTAATGTACAGAAACCATTTTTTGAATATTATGTATTTATCAATTTCCTTGAAAACAGATTTTATATTAAAAGTTTTCTGAAAATAGATTTTAAAATTTTACTTGTATCTTTATGCCATGAACTCATTTGAAATACAATTACTTAGAAAATTACCATTTAAAATTTTGAAAGACAATGAAGTGATTTCTTATTTTGAAACTCAATTACATCATCCTGACTCTATACAAAAATATTTTGGGGTTCTTTACATTTAGGTCAGAATATCATTGTAAACTTCCTTCTCTTTGGAGGATGGTAAAATATTAAATATTAAAGAATAAATATGTAAGTACTATAGAGGTAAGCAAAAAAGAGTAGAAAATGTATTCATATAACTTGAAATGAAAAACATGTGCATAAAGTTCCCCTTTATGTCTTTAATAGACCTGAAAAGGAAGGCTTTCTAAAAATATAATGTGTAGCAAAAATCCTAATTGGTCTTAATAAAAACTCAGAATCAAATATAGAGGTAAATGTTCAAAGATCAGAGAGACAGAAGAGCAAATCACAGCCACCACCTCTTACCTTGCCAACTCCTCAGCCTGAAAGAGACTGAGCTCCTGTCTCTTCTTACCTTATATTCCTCTCTCTGCCCAGTCATATCACTACCTGTCTTCACCTCCCTAGTGCTAGGATTAAAGGCATGAAATCCCAAGTGCTGAGATCAAAGGTGTGTGTCACTACTGCATGGCTCTGTTTCTCTTTTAGGCTAGCTCAATCTTGTGTAGCCCAGGGTTGCCTTGAACTCACAGAGATCCATCTGCCTCTGCCTCCCGAGTGTAGAGGTTAAAGGTATGTGCCACCACTACCTGGACTCTATGGCTAACTAATGGCTTAGCTCCACACTCTGATCTTCAGGCAAGCTTTGTTAGATCACAAACAAAATATCACCACAATAATGAGTAGCTCATTTTCATCAACCATCCCTCATTCAATTTGAGTCCACCTGGAGATTATCTCAATGCATGGGTGTCAATATAGGTTGTAACTCAGATCTTTCCCACACAGTGATCATAATGGGAATATTCTCCTTACCTACACCCTAGTAATTAGTTTAAAAAACAATACCCCTGAACATACTAGACCAAAAAAAATGGAAATAAAGTTCTCTTTTGGACAGAATTTTTAATTGTAAGGGTAACTACTTTCAAGGCTTCTAGCATTCATTTTGCTATTAATGGCACAATCTTCCATAAGAAAAAAGCCAACACAAAGAAAAGTTGAATGATGTAATGAAAACTGTGGTCGTTTGACACAAAATGGCCCCCAAAGGGAGTGAAACTACTGAGAGATGTGACTTTGCTGGAGTAGATATGGCCTTGTTGGAGGAAGTATGTCACTGTGAAGGGCTTTGAGGTCTTCTATGCTCCAGCTATACCCAGCAAGACAGACAACTTCCTGCTGTCTCTGAGTCAAGATGTAAGAACTCACAGCTCCTCTAGTGCCATCCTGCCTGCATGCTGCCTTGCTTCCAGACATGATGACAATGGATTAAACCTCTGAACTGTTAGCTAGCCAACACAATTGAATATTTTCCTTTATAAGAGTTGCCATGGTCATGGTGTCTCTTCATAGCAACAGAAACTCTAAGACAGAAACACAGTCCTGTTTACACCATTTAATCCATCAGATTTTCAGTCAATAAAGTTTTCACCGTGCCTGAGTTTGTGTGTGTGTGTGTGTGTGTGTGTGTGTGTGTGTGTGTGTGTGTGTGTTCCTACTTAAACTGATTTTAATTTGATTTTCATCTGCTAGATTTCCGAGGTTGCATAAAGAAACTTAAGATAGAAAACTGACCAAAGTCTTACCTTCAACAGAAGAGACTGTGTTTATTAGCACATGTAGCAACATGTATTTTCTTTCCCATGGTAAATTGAGGGGTCTTCCAGGAGAAAAACTTTCTGAGAACCTTTACGGGGTTGAGGGAGGGGCTTGGGAATAAGGAAATTGTTATAGCTATAGGAGGCTATGTGTGGGTCTACAATCTCTGCTTCTTGAATTGTTTGCCAAGGCAAGACTATCTTTGAAGACAGGCTGTCCCAAGAGACATTTGTTTTTGAGCTGACCAATAATGTATCTCATGGGAATCCTGTTTTTACAACTGAGGCACTCTATCAGTATCACAGCCAAATAAGCCTTAAACAATATATTTCCTAAAATCTATTAAATGCTTACTATGTTCATACAGTATACTAATAGCTCTACATATATAAAACATTAAAGAACTTTTCATTTGGTGGATTATAATATAATTACATCATTTCCCTCTTTCCTTTCCTCCCTCTGAAACTCTTCCTATCCTCCTCCTTGCTCTCTTTCACATTCGTGGCTTCTTTGTTAGGTTAATTATTGTTAAAGACATTCCTAAATACATAAATATAATCTTCTGTATAATGTTAATTATGTGTATGTTTTCAGGACTGATCATTTGTTATCAGAAAACCAATTGGTGTGCTCTTCCTAGGGAAGACTATTTCCCCCATTCTCAGCATTCCTTAGTTTCCTGCAATTCTTTGTGTAGGGTTGAGGCCTCATGAACTTTCTCCCATCTACTTTGGCTTGTCTGTTATTGGTCTTGTTCAGCACATATTTAGTCAGACAATGCTTGTGGAATTTAATATTTCAAGTCATTATGAAAGTATTTTCTGCAGCACTTAAGTCCTAACCTGAATTGAAACTATTTATAATCAAAGGTCAGTTTCTCAATACACACACAGGTTTATATCTACTAATACACACTCACACACAAACACACACACATATAATATACATATATACACATATATGCATTCATATATACATATATGTATATATATACACACACATAATAATAATAGAAGAGATTTGGTATCATGCAAAAGATGAGTTGTTGGTGTCATTTTAAATTTTACAAATGAAAGTACTCAGGATTATAAAACTTCATTGATACATAATAACATATCTCAGTCAACATGATTAGGTGGACTTGGCAACTCACAACCATAATTCTAACATTCAGATGGCTGTGATAAGAAGATTTCAGTAAATTCATAGTCAAACTAGAATATAAAGTGAGCTTCAGAATAGCCCAGGCTATAGTATCATGAGACCCTATTTTATAAATATGAATGAATAAGTAATTAAATAAAATACACAAAATTAAGATTATGCAAGAACTCTTGCAAATGTAATAACAACAGCAGATATACATGCAAAATTAAAAAAATAAGAATAAGTAATACATAATTGTTTTGGATGTATGCTAAGTTTTGTAATTATATACACAGAAAATCTGAAAGCTAACAATATAGCTTCACTTTTTAAAAATAAAATTTGAGTGTTAAAGAATGATATAATCTAAATATGTCCTATATAAATTAGATATTGAAATTTTGTTGTGGTATCAAGTGGTTAGGCCTCTTGGGAAATAATTAAACTACCAGGGCTTTAGACATACAAATGTTATATGTGCCCATATTAAATGGTTGGAAGACAGCACCCCTTCTGCTGTATAGTTTACATACAGATGTCATGATTCATGATATACCATTCCTCACCAAATATTGAATTTGTTATACACTTGATATTAGACTTCTCAAACTTGAGAATTATGAGAAATCAATTGCTAAGTCATTTTTTTCTTTAATAGCTACAGGAATAGACCAAGGCATAGGGTATTAGTAATTTGTATGAAATCATGCAACCTAGCTAATTATATTCTGTGCACTCTCTGAGTCCAGATGTATGATAAGGGAGCAATGTAACACCTGTTCATTGGCAGAAACTAATCTCAAGGTAAGCTGAGCAGTATCCATTTTTATGTTCTTTGGGTTTCACTCTAGCTACCACTTTTGTCTGACTGGCTATTCAGCTACATAAAATATCTAAATCACTTTTCATTATCATGGAACAATCATTTATGGTCATGGACATGAAGAAAGCCAGTGCTCAGAGATACATCTGAAGTTATTTCATATAATGCGGATAGTGAATCGTTGCTGCAGTGCCAAGTAAGACAGTAGAGTTCAGAGTAACCAAACTACAGCTGCTGTAATTAAATAATAGTTTGAGAAAAAAATCTCAAAGCTTCTGAAATCCTAGATTACACTATGTATTTGTGACTAATCTTATCTTAATATGGTACAGCAGCTTTCAAAAATAAAATTCAAATATTATAAGATTTAGATGAGAGTTTGCAAGTTAATCCATATAATTTTCTCTTGAAATTGAAAAGATTATCTGGTCTTTTATGAAACTGTTATGTAATTTGTCTTAGACCTTTATTGAGCTATAGCTAATACACAAGACTGCACATACTAATATGTACAATTTAGTGAGCTTGCATACATTTAAACACATATGATAACATTATACCTAATCAAGGTAATAAGCATATCCATTGCTTCCAGAAGTTTCTTTAGCTCCCCTTTATTTGTTGCAGGAAAGGGAATTTGAAATGATGTCTTTTTTCAACATTTTTAAAGTTCAATGCAATACACTGTTAACTTTACACAATCAATTGTGAATAAATCTCTAGAACTTAGTAATATTTATTAAAGATTTATTTTTATGTGTAAGTGTGGGTATCCTTGTCAGTGTATACTATATGTGTGGGTTTCCACAGAAGCATCAGCACCTCTGGAGCTGGATTTACAGATGTTTAACATGCCAAAATGGATACTGAGACCTGAATGCAGAACTGGTGCAATGGCATCAAGCTCTAACCACTGAGTCATGTCTCTGAACCCAAAGAACTCATCAGTCTTTACTGTGACTTTAAATTGCAAAGGAATTGCTAAACGGATTTATTAAATAAAAACCCAGAGCCAGATATAGGGGTGAAAACCTAAGATTTCAGGGAAATAGAAAAAGCCACAACTAACCTCACTTCACCGATACTTTTCTGTTCAGTCTCTCATTGGCTCTCTCAGCCCAGGTACATCATTTCCTCTTCCTGCACAGCTCTGTCACTTCCTGTCTGTCTGTACAGACCTCCAGACCTCTATGGTAAGTGCTGGGATTAAAGGAGTGTGTTACCACACTTGGCTCTGTTCCCAATATGGCCTTGAACTCACAGAGATTCAAATGACTCTCTGTCTCCTGAATGCAGGATTAAAGGTGTGTGCTACCATTGCCTAAATTCTATGTTTACTATAGTGGCTGGCTTTTTCCTCTGATCCTCATAAATTTTATTGGGGGACACAAATAAAATATCACTACACTAAACTCATTGAAAAACACTTTATTTATTCCCTCTACATGCAGGAAGATAATATTTCTGTTTGTGTAAGTGTATGTTAAGTACCTTTGTAAATGAAATCATGCAGGATTTTTTTATTATGAAGAATCTTTCACTTGGCATAGTATTTTCAAGAGTCAATTATTTTTAAGGGTCAATACTGTAGGCACATGACAAGTTATTTTTCTGTTCAAATATAAATGTATATATAAAACAAACACACAAACAATTTCTATATCTAAAACTTAAATTTTATATGAATTTACCATGTTTCATATATACATACATGTCTAGGTATATGGAATATTGGGTATATTCTCTTTTACCTTAAGATAGCTAGAACTTTGTCCAATTTTGTTTAGCTTTTGTAGTCTGTTTCCATTTGCTTCTTTCAGTTAATGTTAGGTTTATATTTTCTCCTTTTTCTTGATGCTTGAAATTTAGGTTTAGATTACTAGATATCTGCTTTCTTTTAAATATGGAGTGATTTATCCAACTTTGGTCTCAACAATTCTCGCTCATATAAACCCTCCTCATTCTCACTAATTGGACTCCCAGAGATCCACCCGGGGCCTAGCCATGGATCTCTGCATCCAGAAGCACAGAGACAAATAGCCAAACGAATGGAAACACATGAAATATGAACCAATGGCTGAGGGGTCCCCAACTGGATCAGGCCCTCTGAATGGGTGAGACAGTTGATTGGCTTGATCTGTTTGGGAGGCATCCAGGCAGTGGGACCGGGTCCTGTGCTCATTGCATGAGTCAGCTGTTTGAAACCTGGGGCCTATGCAGGATCTTTTGGCTCGGCCTGGGAGGAGGGGACTGGACCTACCTGGACTGAGTCTACCAGGTTGATCTCAGTCCTCGGAGGAGGCTTTGCCCTGGAGGAGGTGGAAATGGGGGGTGGGCTGGGGGAAAGTTGAGGGGGGGAAGAGGGGGGAGAACAAGGGAATCCGTGGCTGATATGTAGAACTGAATTGTATTGCAAAATAAAAATAAATAAATAAATAAATAAATAAATAAATATGGAGTGAAATTTGCTATAAACTTCTCTCAGTACTCTTTTTGCAACCACTCATAAATTTTCATATGCTATGATTTCCTTTTCCTTTACTTCTTTTCTTTAGTGTTTTTCTATGGGTTTTGGTGTGGTTACTATGGGAGTTTCACAAATATGTCATATTTTTTCTGAATACTTCTTAATTCCACTCATATCTATTTTTACTTTTCTATGCATTTTGTTATTTCATAATATATTTGTATATATTAACCAATTTAAAAATATTTATTATTATTGTATTTCTGTGTGTGTGCGTTATATGTATGTTTGTTGTGTGTAAATATGTGCAGTGCCATGTGAGCAGATGTCAAAGGACAACTTTGTGGAATTTGTTTTCTTCTACCACATGGTTCCGCAGATAAAGTTCAGGTTTTCAGGCATGTATTCAAGTGCTTTTACCCAAAAAGATATCTTGCAGGCTCCATTTTTGGATTTTGGTAATTACTTTCAGATTAAAATTGAGTCATTTACATAGCATCATTATTATTGCATAATATGTCATTTTATAATTGCCAACCTAAAACTACACATTTTAATTTACATTTATTTATTGTGTGTCCATATGCTGGCAAGATCAGAGAGCAACCTGAAGGTATCCATTCTCTCCTTCGAACATGAGGGTTACAGGGTCTGAACTCAGGTTGTCAAGTTTGATGGCGAGATCTTACATGTATAAAGACATTTAGTATTGTGTTCCATGTAGGAACAGTAGTGAAGATTTAGTCGCAGATATTGAGACTTGATTTCTGTTCATATGACTTGAGAAATCCATATGACTGGCAATAAAAGATACTGTGAATATTTTACATAGATAACATTGCACAGGGAACTATGGCAAAAGTGAGTACGGAAATAAAAATAGGTAATTTAGATTATTCTATAAAGAGAAAGAAATGGAGGGAAAGAAGCAGTGTTAACATCAGTACTCCATCTATAACTTGTGGAATGACTCTTCTTTGCATATCTAATTTAGTTAAGTTAGTGCCATACAGATTTTAAAAATAAATGATAAAGTATATAAAGATACTTTATTTAAGATATTTTTACCATGTCACTCCATAGCGAACCATCTCACAATCACCTAAGCTAATTAGAGGATGAAAGACAATCATTGGCAATTTTTGCATACCTGGACCCAGGCAATGTAAGACAAGATCATAGTTTTGAAGCTTAGTAGTTTCGTTTTACTGATGAAATGATCTACATTTTCTAAGATCTAAGATCATCAGTCAAGTTACTGGTTCTTTCATTTATTTACAACTTTCTAGTTTTAAAAATAAAAGTCCAGCCTAATGAAACATATTCAGAAGTCTGTTCTGTCTGGTGCCAATGTTGCTGTGAAAATATAATTCAGATCATGTTAGCCCTCAGAGTTCTTACATTGGCCTACATTGTTCTCTATGATCTTGCCCCAGGTTATTTCTCTGATCTCATCTGCTATGACTCTTTTTGTTCTTTGACCTCAAACTAGGCAGACTTTGATGTGTCTGAAATAAACCAAGCAGGGCCCTCTCTGAAGGTTTTGAAACTGTGTAGTTTTCTCTGTCCAGAAATTTCTTCCCTAGGAATTTGCTTGGTTCACTTCCTCATTTCATTCTGATCTCTGACTGAGAGATCAGACAATTCTCTAACAGTTTTTTTTTTTTTTGACTGCTCACGATTCCTAACCCTGATTTATTCTTCTTTAGAGCTCATATTATAATGAGCCTGTATTTGAATACCAGCTTTAGGAAAGGAAGGAATTAATTAGTTACTCTTGTATCATCAACTCCAGTAATAAAACATAACCCATAGGGAAGGCACAATAAATATTCGTTTAAAAGCATAAATGATATAAACAATTTAATACTCAATCACTATTTAAGTTTGATATAATATTTAACAATTAATAAAACACTAAAGTTCACAGATATTACACAAAATACCTGAGTCTATGTTCCCAATATATTTGGTAGTTCTAGAACTCTTCTGTTGCATGTCTTCCCAGAAAACAGAGGGCACTAAAATTTTACTAAAAGTGATCAGTGATGTTAGCTTACCAGAAATATCTCATCTATATTTTCTCAAGATATAGATTAACTCTTTTTAAAACTTTGATATGAAATAGTTCTTTTTCCATTAGATGTCTAATTGCACCCAAAATATTAAGCCTGGCTTTCAATGCTCTATATGATCTTCAACTCCATCTGGAAACCTTTTCATTTATAATCTTCCAACAATATAGACAAGAGTTGAACTTTTGCCTATATTTTCTGTTAAAATTCCCATGAGATAAATATAAAACAAAGTTATTGCACAAAGCATGAAACTAGGAAAATAAGATTGGGAGGAATAGTCTTTCCCTGGGAAGAGCACTCCAACTGATTATTCAATACCAAATGGTCAGTCCAGAAATCATTCAAACAAGTAGCATTACATAGACTGAGCAGATTTTATATTATATATTATAAATATATACTATATTTATACATATAATTTTTGTACATATCTCTATATATGCATATATGTATTAAACATTATACATATGTATATATACACATATATACATGCATACATATAGACATAGATATAGATACAGATATATAGATATAAATATATATGTGCACAACAATTAATAAAAAAAAAGACCATAGATTTGAAATAGAGCAAGGAAGGGTATATGTGAGAAGGTTTAGGTGGAAGAAAGGGAAGGAAGAAGGGAAATAATGCAATTATACTCTCAAAATTAAAAAAAGGTATTAAAAAATAAAAAGGAACAATACACATGCTGTCACAATGCTAAGGAATGGTGGAATATTACAAGCCCAGGTAATTTAACCTGTTTGGTAGTGTTCTTAATTTCAGTATAGAATGTAAAAATGCATAAATGATTTAAATTGGTTTTCCTTTGAAGATTTCTAAGAAGCATGATCATGTCTCTGTTTTGTAATCTAAATTAAGTGATTAGATATGTTTAACATTGAGTTAAATAGGTCATTTATGACTGGCACAGAAATAAATATAGGAGCAATGTATTGTGCTTTGCCTTGTATTTAATTATTTTTTGCCTTTAACTTGCATATGAAATTACATAATACAATACCATGTAAGGTTCTGATATTCACTGTGCCATGTCATGTCTATTACCTCAGTCATTTGCCTATGATGAAATCCATTTCTCAAGGTTTTTGAGATACAGAGTCCATGAGTATTATCTATAGACTGTGGGGCGGGTGGTTTTTTGGTCTTAAGAAGAAAAAGACAATTACTAGTTTTAAATACTTTACATTGGATTGGATTGTTTTATATTGTATACAAATTATATATATTGAAATTGATATTGTTAGAAAATGCTATATGTATATTTCTAATTGTACTTATACCGTTCATTTAACAATGCAATTTTCTGATCCTTGAATGTTATTATTACCAACTATTAGGATATAAAGAAATAAAAGTTAGTAGTTAGGCATTACAATAGAACTTGTAGTCATATTAGATATGTTTTAAAAATTGAGCAGATATATTTTAGACAGGTCATCTTCAAACCCTTCAGAGATCTACAGAATATGGCATTTAAAATGTTTTAATAACTTAAAAAATTTTCTTTTTTGTTATGATTATGAGACATGTCGGCTCCTGGCAGTACCAATCTACTTCAGAGAAAATATGGGCATTGAAGAAACTGCATATGGAGTTAACTTTCATTGTGGCAAAAGTTAGCCACTGGACAACAAAGTATCCTCAAATCAACAGGACAAAATGGACAGACAGGACATGAAACAAAGGACTACTGATTCTTGCCAAAACAAGTGTGGTTATGGCTTTATCAAAAGGCATCTTCTGAGGCCAGGACAATATGGCACCATCCCTGAAGTGGCCTTCGCAATTTGGAAAAGGTACAGTGCCCTTTTCTTCGAAGGCAGCTGAATAGACAGTGGGCCGATGGCTTCTGATGTGCAATGGAACAACAGTTAAAACAGTTATTCTTAAAGAGTAACTAAGCTCACCCCTCTCAATAGTAGACTGACATTTGATAGAGGGATGTGGAGAAGAACGAGATGCTGAGATGAAGCCATATATACACAGCCAAGAAGAATAGACAGTTAAATTAAAAAACCATCAACAATCCCAGAATTTAAAATCCTGAATCATAACATGACACTAGTGAAATTCAGGTGTTTCTGGTACATGGACTTCTCTCACCCAATGTGAGGTTGAACTGTTGACCTTGTGTACACCCTACTTCACAAATGAGTCTGTCAGATATGCTAAGCCTATAGGCTAAAGATGATGCCCCAGCATTGCAGAGAAACCTCAGGTGACTGTCCAGGCAGCTGGCTGTTTCTGTCAACTCACAAATTTTTTGGAATTTGCTTGCATGCACTTTCTGTTTTTATTTTTGTTAGCTAATATTATTTCCTTCTTGGGTCTCTGAGAAGAGTTAAAGATTAGTTAGTTATAGTTAAAGGTTAGTTATAGTTAAAGATTAATTAGGATAAAAAGTGAATTAGATACATTTTGGACTTAACAAAATAGGATAGATAATGAAATTATTTTCTCTGAATTTGTCAAATACAAATGGACTAGACATTGTTTAGACATTTATTGCTTGTATATATTGTATATAGTCATTGTACTTTTGTATATAGTTTTTCTTTTGTTAGTTATAAACTTTTTCTTTTTTTTTCCTTTTTTTGTAAAATAGAAAAGGGGAAATGTGGTGGTATTTTACTTGTACTGAAATGTGACTTTAATTGTATGTTAATAAAGTTGCCTGGGGGTCAGAGCTATTAGAGCCATAGCAAATGCGTGGTGGCGGTGGTGTACGCCTTTAAGGACCTGGAGGGCGGTACATACAGGCAGTGAAGAGGCAGTCACGTGTTTGGGTTTACAACCAATGAGAATGCAGAACAGCTAGACTATATAAAGACATACAGACAGGAAGTAGGTCCCCTTTTTGGAGAGCTCTCTTGGCTAAAGAGGATCACTGAAGCAGGAAGGGTGAGGCTCTTAGCTCTGACCTCTTGGCTTTCTTCTCTGAATTGGCTCTGTGTTTCTTATTTAATAAGACGGTTGGTTACATCTACAATAGTCACTGTTGCTTTTAACACAAAAAGTCTTATTTTTTTTAAATTTATTTTGCAATACAATTCAGTTCTACATATCAGCCACGGATTCCCTTGTTCTCCCCCCTCCCGTCCCCCTCACCTTCCCCCCAACCCCCACCCCATTCCCATCTCCTCCAGGGCAAAGAAACCTCATCCAACTACTGAGGGATCTGGATGCAGAGATCCATGACGAGGCCCCAGGTGGATCTCTGGGAGTCCAATTAGCGAGAATGAGGAGGGTTTATATGAGCGAGAATTGTTGAGACCAAGGTTGGAAAAAGTCTTATTTTTATCTAGCTATAACTCAAGATCCATTGATCAATATTTCCCCTTTGTTTCTTTTCCCATATTCTCCACAGTACCTAGTACCAAACATTTTACTTTCTATTTCAGTGAGCCCACTTCCTTTATAATCTATATTTTGGTATATTTAATCAATCATTATTGGTCCTATTGTTACTGGTTTCTTTCATTTAGGAAGTAATGCCCTTCTATCTTTGTTGTGAAGTACATGATTTCACCCTTTCCATGGCTGGATTGCATTTTATTGTATATTATCTACAGCATTTTCTTTATGCATCCATCATTTGGGGGACTGATGTTATTTCCATTTATTAGTCATTGTTAATACCACTATAGCAAATGTTAGTATGAAGGTATCTAGATAAGAGATAGATTATTGAATCTACTCAAAAAATTACTTCGAGGCAACTGGTTCAGACAATGCAGCCTCACAGACTACTCCAGTCAGGAATTGACCATAATTCTTAATTTTCTCAGGATCCCCATAAGACTACCAGTGCCCCCTTTCAGCAGGAAGTAACCTGGAACACTATGCCCGCATTCCCCAAAAAAGGGATTATGGATGTTTGTCTTTATTTAGGTTGTTGGTAACAAATTGTTATTGGTCATAGTCAATCTCTTTCTAAAAGAAGAAAGGGGGATATGATAAAGATATACAAGATATAGATATGATAGGATAAAAAGGTAGATTATTGAATCTACATTTTAAAAGCATCAACTTATTTGAAATGTTTTACATTGGTATAGATGTTAGTTTATTGATACAAATTTAAAGTTAATTTTGTTATACTGTTTGTATATTTCTAGTCTTGTTTAAGATACTATGTTTGTGAAGCTCATTTAAATTGTAATGGATAATTAAGAAATACAGATTAATAATTAGTGTTCTATGATAGTTAAACTTATAGACATGTTAAGTTTTCTAGATATAGATATATTTCAATTAGGTAAGTAATCTTCAAACACTTAAAAGACCTACAGAATATGGCATTTAAAATGGTTTAAAAACTTAGACCTTTCTGAACAATGATACAAGTCTGTTCCTGGCAGCACCAAATACTTCAAGGAAGATGATTGGCATTGAAGAAACTCATTATGGAGTTTGCTTTCTTTGTGGCAAAAGTTAGTCACTGGGCAAAAAAATGTGCCCTTGTGTCAACTGATTGACAGGATGTTACATAAACTGGACATGCAGGACCCATAGGAAGGTGACCATTGAACTTTGCAAGACCAGATGGTCCTTCAGGTTCCTGCTTCCCTGAGGAGACTGCCAGATATTCTACAGGACACATGGAGAAGCGACTAAAAATCTCTAGGCCTGGAGGCTGAAGATGGATGCCCCAATGTTGCAGAGGAACTTTGGATGACTGTCCAGGCAGTCAGCTGTCTCTGTCATTCTAGATTTTTGGAAGTTGCTTACAATACACTTCTTATTTACTTAGGAAATATTATATCCTTCTGGAGTCTTTGAAGTAGTTGAAGACTAGATACTTATAATTTTCCTTAATACGATAAAAGATAAATTAGATTTGAAACTTTAGACTCACAAAAATAGGTTAGATAAAATATTTCTTTAATTTTGCCAAATACAAATGGACTAGATATTGTAACTGTAACTCTTGCTTGATATATGTAATTTTACTAGGCTAAAATTAAATTCTTCCTTTTGTTTAGAAGGAAAATGGGAAGTGAAGGGGGAATGTCTTTTTGTATGTTGTAAAAATATGTTGCTCTGATTGGTTGATAAATAAATCTGTTTGGCCAATGGTGAGGCAAAATAGGGTTAGGCAGGACATTCTAACTGGAGAGGAGGAAGGAGAAAGGCAGAACAGAGAGGACACTGCCAGCCGCCTCCATGAGAAACAAGATGTAAAGATACCGGTAAGTCATGAGCCACGTGGCAAAGTATAGATTTATAGAAATGGGTTAATTTAAGATGTGAGTTCTAGCTAGCAAGAAGCATGAGCCAGTAAGTCATACAGTTCATAATTAATATAAGCTTCTGTGTATTCATTTGGGTCTGAACAGCTGCAGGACTGTGAGGCCACAGGAGCTGGGTGGGCACAGGAAAACTTTCAGCTACAGTCCAGATTGATATACTTATTTCATTTCCTTTGGCATGCATCCAGTAGTGTGGTTGCTGGATCACTTCATAGTTCTCATTCTAATTATTTTAGGAAACTCTGTACTGGTTTCTATAACAGCTGGAGTCATTTACATTCTCCTCAAGGATGTGTAAATATTTTCGCTATCCTTTCAAGCATATTTTATTTTCAGTATTTTTATTTTTATGAAAACCATTCTTATCCAATTGAGGTGGCATCTCATTTTGGATTTGATTGCAATTCTACTTTGGAAAGAGACATCAAATACTTCTACTTAATCCAAAACTCCTCAACTTCAAGTTTAACTATAGATTTCAGCAAAGAAGTACATTTTGACTTGTGTCTTCTGATGTATGTTGCCCAGTTTTTAATAATTTTTCTATATTTCAGATTTCTTCATAAAATATTTTCTCTCATTTTATAGGTTATTTTTTTGTTTTTCAATAATTTCATTTGCTGTAAAGAAGCTTTTTTGTTTGATTAAACCTAATGTATCAAATTTTGGGTTTGTTTCCTGAGATTTTGAGATCTTGTCCCATTGCAACTCAACATCTTTTTTAAATTTAAAATAGAGTTTTTTCATATAAATATTAACCTCAAGACCCAGCTATACCACTCCTGGGAATATACCCAAAGGATGCTCAATCATATCACAAGGACACTTGCTCAACTATGTTCATAGTAGCATTATTCATAATATCCAGAACCTGAAAACAACCTAGATGCTCCTCAACCAAAGAATGGATAGGGAAAATATGGTACATTTACACAATGGAGTATTACTCAGCAGTAAAAAAAAAAAAATGGCTTCATGAAATTTGTAGGCAAATGGATGGAACTAGAAAATATAATTGAGTGAGGTAACCCAGACCCAGAAAGACAAACACTGTATGTACTCACTCATAAGTGGATATTAGGAGTAAAGTATAGGATAGCCAACCTACATTCCACAGCCCCCCAGAGAGGCTAGATAACAAAGAGAGTCAAAAGAGGGATGCATGGATTTATCTGGAAAGGGGAAATAGAAGAGATCTTCTGGGTAAACCAAAGACAGAGGGGATGATGGGGAGATGGGAACTTGTGGGAGCCAGTTGGGTGGGCTGGTGACTGGAGGCTTGTTGGCAGACAGATGGAGGGGGAGAGTAACAAAACAGACTTCTTGATGGGGGTGGGCATTTCAGGGTTAGGGAGAAATCTAGTGCCAGGGAAACTTCACAAAGAAGACCTCAGCTAAGACTCCTAGCAATAGTGGAGAGGGTGCCTAAATTGGTGACTACCCTAATTGTCATCTATGGTGATACATTGTGCACCCCAATAAAACTTATCTGGAGATCAGATGGCAGAGCCAGCCACTAGATTAGACATAGAGGCCAGACAGTGATGGCACACACCCTTAATCCTATTACTCTGTAAATTCAATGGGAACAGAGTCAGGCAGTGGTGGCACATGCCTTTAATCCCAGCACTTGAGATCTCATGCCTTTGCTTGGAAAGCACACACACCTTTAATCCCAGGAAGTGACATGGCTGGGTGGAGAACTGTATATAAGGCATGAGGAGACAGGAACTAAGCAGCAGTTCAACTGAGACCCTCTTGGATGAGGACTCAGAGGCTTTCAGTCTGAGAATTCATGGAAACAGGATTGGCTGAGGAGTTGGCGAGGTGAGGGTGGCTGTGGCTTGTTCTGCTTCTCTGATCTTCCAGCTTTCACCCCAATATCTGGCTCCTGGTTTGTTTGCTTTTTTTTTATTAATAAGACCTTTTAAGATTCGTATTACAGTCATCAGAGAGCATTGATCCAGTAACTGATGGAAGCAGATGCAGAGATCCACAGCCAAGCACTGGGCCTAGCTCTGGCAGTCCTCCTGAAGAAAAGGGAGGAGGGATTGAATGAGGCAGTGGGGTTCAAGGTCATGATGGCAGAACCCACAGAGACAGCTAACCTTAGCTCCTGGGAGCACATGAACTCTAGACCAACATTAGGGAGCCTGCATGGGACTGATCTAGGCCCTCTGCATGTGTTTGACAGTTGTGTATCTTGGTCTGTTTATAAGGCTTCTAGCAGCAAGAACAGGACCTGTTCCTGGTGCTTAGCTGGCTTTTGGGAACCTGTTCCCCTTGCTGGATTGCCTCACCCAGTCTTGATGTGGGGGTAGAGGGGTGGGGAGCTTGGTTCTACCTCAACTTGCTGTGTCATGCTTTGTTCAAGCCCATGGGAGGCCTGTCCATTTCTGAATGGAGACTGAGGGGGAGTGGATAGGGAGAGCAGGTAGATGGGAATCAGGCAGATGGAATGGGAGGAGATGATGGAGGGGAACCTGTGGTCTGTATGTAAAATAAATTTTAAAAATATTAATTAAATAAAATAGAATAGAACAAAATAAAAAGACAAAAAAAATAGCTAAAGAAAAACTACAAGAAAACCAGAGGTAGTGATGCACACCTTTAATCCCAGCACTTGGGAGGCAGAGATAGGTGTATCTCTGTGAGTTCAAGGCCAGCCTGGTCTACAGAGCGAGATCCAGGACAGGCTCCAAAGCTACAGAGAAACCCTGTCTTGAAAAACCAAAAAAAAAAAAAAAAAGTACAAGAAGGACATTCCAACACCGGGGCACATTTACACACACAGAAAACTCTCTCTCTCTCTCTCTCTCTCTCTCTCTCTCTCTCTCTCTCTCTCTCTCTCTCTCTCACACACACACACACACACACACACACACACACACACACACACACACACACACACACACACAAATCAGAAACTACAATATATAGGTGAAAGATCCAGTAATGTTAAAAAATAATGCCTTGACAAAGCATTATAAGACAAAAAAAAAACCTCCAAAAGTACCATTGAGTTCATTTTGTGCTGGTTATCTACGGAAGTATGGTTTGTATGCTCTGTGAAATTCCATTGAAGAAAACTATTTTTTCCTTTGCAGCAGTTGTCAGTTAGAAACAGCCTCTGGGTTAGGAATGGCAGCTTCTTTCTGCTTCCTCTTCTTAGCACTGGGACGTCATATGACTTGAACCTGTGCAGGCCCTGAGTATGCTGCCACAGTTTCTGTGATTTCATATGTGTAATTCAGTCCTGTTGTGTCTAGAAGATCTCGTTTCCTTGGTTTGGTCCATCCCCTCTGACTCTTAACAATCTTTCTATCTCCTGAGCCCTGAGAAGGAAATTGATGGGCACAGACTATTTAGGTTTGAGCATTGCAAGGTCTCTCATTCTCTGCATAATGTCTGTCTGTGGGTCTATGTATGTGTTCACACCTACTTCAGAAAGAAGTTTTTCTGATAATGGCTGAGCAAGACACTGAACTATGAGTATCACAGAATGTCACTAGGTGTCATTTTATTATTACGTTCTTTTAGCAAAATATTAGTTGTATTTGATTTTCCCCTAGGCGCATGGCCTATCTGGCCTCAGGTTCTTGGCCACTTAAGCAGTGTTCAGCATGGGTTCCATTTCATGGATTGGGCTTTAAATCAGATCAGATCTTGGTTAGTTACTCCCACAAGCTTTGTGCTGCTATTTCACCAGCATGTCTGAAAGCTATTTGTTTTCCAACCTTTAACTCTCGTTTTCTCAAAGAAGTTGACAGGATTCCGTATCTTGACTGTGTGTACAACAATTTTATTCTAAACATGATTTTAAAACTCACTGACACATTTCCAAATTAACAATATTAATCAGGTTACAGTTAATCAGTAGTTATGTCACTAAATAATCTCAAATTATTTATTGTAAGTTTACTTATATCATAGTATTTTGAAAATTTATCTACTTTATAAATTGATGCACATCTTATAAAGGAGTGAGGGAATATTATTTTATTCTATATTGTATCTCTAATGTGTGTGTGTGTGTGTGCCTGTCTCTATCTCTCTGCCTCTGTCTCTGTCTCTGTGTGTGTGTATGTGTGTGTGTGAGTGTGTGTGGCATGTTTCCAAGTGTGTATGCCTAGGCTTGTGTGTGTGTGTGTGTGTGTGTGTGTGTGTGTGTGTGTGTGTGTGTACACGTGTACCTAGATTGTCTTATGTGGAGGCCAAAGGCTGATGCCAAGTTTCATTCTTAAATGTTTGCTACTTCATTTCCTGAGGCCACAGTTCTTGCTGATCATGGAACTTACCAATTTGCCTAGTCTATTCTGATATGGACATACTCTGTCTCTGCCTCCTGAGCACTGGGGTTGGACCACCATGCCCACTCAGCTATTACATGTGGTAGATACATACCTGAACTCCTCATGCTTGTACCATGAGCACTTTAACAATAGAACCATCCTCACAGGTCCATCACTGACTTTTTAAGCACAGTTTTACTTTAGTTGAATGCCACAGTATTTCAAAAATACATAGTTTATTTTTGTTTACTGTTTTGAGTAGTGGCAATATAGACATTGTAGTATAATTTGGGCAATTGTTGCAAAGATCAGAATACATGATCACACAGGTTGCTCTTGTTGATTTTTATTATGCCCATGGTATGCATCTCATTTTCTCAGTTATTTCAATAATTTTATGTAAATCAGTATTCTGTATTCATCCTAAAATCCTCATTTTCAAGTCCAAGTGTATATTTTGGAACAACTACAGTTTTTTGAAGCTTTGGAAGGAAGCTGAGATTCATGCATGATTTTTAAAACTACCTAAACACAGATAATTCTTAAATTTACATCTCTAATGTAAACCTTGCTTCCTCTATTTTGTTTCACATTGTCATAGATTGGACATTTTTCTTCAAATTTAATATACTGTCTCCAACCTCCTCTGAATAGCTATCCCTTTTCATTATTAGAATTGGGTATACATGTCAGCTTCTCAAATTTTATCTCTACTTCTCACTCCAGCACCAGCGTAAATACCTATTTCCCCTCCCTTGGATGATGTTTTATTTTATGCCCTTCCATTATACACATTTGTTAAGTTAAGGATCAAATCAAGGATTTACATCACTGAGTTATAATCTCTGCTCCATTGTCAACCTTTCTGTCATCACTCTGGTAATGATCATTCACTTCTTATGTCAGAAAGATCATCTGCAGCATCTCTCCATTCCAGTTCATGAAACTTTATTGTGAAAAGTGTCTTTGATAAGTGACTATTTAATTATGTTTTTACTGTTTTCAATCATTTGAACATTAATTCAAAACTAAACTGCTTCCACGTATCACACATTATGGTTCAGTTAAAATTGAACTGTTTTTTGTTCTTTGAATTTCTTGAAGAATAAGGTAGAATAATAGTAATATTAACATTGGTTTACAAATGAGGAAGTGAAAAAAAACAGAGTTTGAGTAACTTTCAAATTTTCTCAAATATCTCCATGAATTAAATTAAAAGTAGTTTGCTTATTTCTTATAGTTGCATACTTCATTATTCTCATAGTATCCCAATAAAATATTTATTTAAAAAATACCACAGGTCTGGTTTAAAATGTTCTTCAAATACCAGGGTCATTAGAAAAAAAACAGAATCAGTAAATGTAAAATATGAGTTAATAAAAAGGCATGTGCATGTGCATTTAAAGGACAACAGTTATTTTCAAGTTTCTTGTTTGTTTCTAAGCTAGACAGGACAATGTATTTTCTCTTTTGGCAATGGTAAATGTATCCCTTATCTAAATGTAGGAAAAGACTAGAATACCATTCAAATTTACTAACACAGAGCTTTACTTGGCAGGTGTTGATGTGGCCTTAACCTCCCCAGGTTTAGCAGCTGGACTCAGAGACTGTGATGATTGCCTTGCCATTCTCCAATTCGTGACAAATCCAAACTGCTTCCTGTTCATGGGGGAAACCAGTCATCTGTGACTTGATTGGTCATATCAAGTTTATATTGCAATGCTCTCATTTGCAAAGACCTGTTACTACCGGCTCCCCTAGAGAAAGCTGGTAAAAGTCAGACTCCTATTCCAAACTCTCCAGAAGCAGCAATGCCAGCATAAACGGACCCTTACTTCTGTGTCTGCAGTGTGTTTCCTGAAAGTTTGAGGTAAAGTTAGGTTTGTTACTGAGTAGCAATAAAGGAGATTAGAAGTTAAATGTTCTTTAATTTCTGAATAGATGCCATAAATCATAGTGGCTAGGACAGATAAAATTCAGACAGGAACTAGGAAGAACTATGCTTTCCTTTAAACTTTTCAATTTACTGTCTATACCACTAAATGTTATGATTTGCTTGAGTTCCATAAACTTGTGTATACAATGAGAATAGGTCTTAATTTACAAACACATATGTAGATTAAGTGGCTTATCATTCATAAAATTCAGTGCAGAGTGCCTAACATTTAATAAGTGGAAGATACTGTGACTGAAAAGTACATTTTGAAGCTGTGTGGAACCTTCCTATTTGATACAAAAAAATAGCCTATTTGCACTTATACTCTATCAAGAAAAATCTGGATGAAGTGACAATTCATACTTTGTTTTCTTCAAAAGTTGTAGTTACAGGAAAATCAATACAGCCACAGTTTAAGAAGATGCATGTGTCCACAGGGACAAAGAGAACACAAACACATTCTTGATTGAGGTAGACACAATCTGTTGTGAATAAGGTTTTAGCTATATTTGCTAACAAATAGATAGGATGCAAGTCTGAACTAGTGAGGATGTAAAAACACTTTAGGAAGAAGTGAAGGGTATTTACACTCATTGGGACTTATTTTCCAAAAACAGAATTGGGTTAGAATGGCAAGATTCTCAAAGAATAACTTCTCTTGAACATAAGGTCTGTCTGGAGTGGTTGACATACTCAGTGCCACTCTATTGAAGAACACTGATTTTTGCCCTTTCCCAGAAGGTCTAAGTGACAGTTCAGTTGTAAACTTTCCCTCTCCTGACTAGGATTTCACTCATTCATTCATTCTTTTAAAAAATACAAAACAAAATAAAGCTGGGCGGTGGTGACACACGCCTTTAATCCCAGCACTTGGGAGGCAGAGGCCGGCAGATCTCTGTGAGTTTGAGGCCAGCCTGAGCTACAGAGTGAGTTCCAGGACAGATGCAAAGCTACACAGAGAAACCCTGTCTCGAAAGACAAAAACTATCACTTTGAAGTTGGACAAGGCAAACCAACAGAAGGAAATGGGACATGGGAGTGGGGAAGATTATGCTCAAAATATATTTAAATTTGAAATTATTTTAAATAATAAAATAAAATAAAAATGTTAACTTAAAAAATCACTTCTCATTTTAAAGCCCTACCAAGAGGAACAACAGTCAGTGGCAAAGAGGGAAAAACCTCAAATGGCAGGAGAAAGTTACAAAATTAAACAGAAACAAACTACTAGACACTGTTCTGGAGATTTCTCTGTTTCTGAAAAATAAGAAAGATGGTGAGAATCTGAGAATTTTTAAAAAATGTTACTATGATTATAATTTGACTAATTTATCCCAACTTAAGCCTCTGGCACTCATCACTCTCTTCTCTCTTATGATTTTGCCTTACTTTTATTTTTATATTGTGCCTATATGTGAGATTATGCAGTCCTCAATTTTGTTTGTTTTATTTGAATGAAAATATATCTTCTATGTTTATACATATTGTCACACATGACAGAATTTGCTTAATTTGTATTTCATTCATATAAACAATGTATGTATGCCATGCAATCAATATAAAAATATACACATACACATATTTTATTTTTAAATTAATTTTGATCTTTGACAATTTCATACATAAATGTAATGTATTCTTATTACTCCCTTTCACAACATTTTTTACGTCCCTCAACGTAGATGGAAGCTTTTCTCTGTCCTGCCCTGTAACGCAGCCTTTTCCAAATAATCATTAAGAGACTTAGTATTAATTATAAATGTTTTGCTGATGATTCAGGCTTATTACTAACTAGCTCTTACAACTTAAATTAACCCATTTTTATTAATCTATGTATTGACACATGGCCATGCCATTACCAGGCTGCTGGCGTGTTGCTCCTTGGGCTACCGGCTGGTGTCTCCCAGACTCTGCCCTTATTCACCTGTATCTCTGCTTGGGTTTTCTGGTTGGCTCCATCCTGCTTTGCCATAGGCCAAAGCAGCTTTATTTATCAACCAATGAGAGCAACACACATTCACAGCATACAGAAAGACATCCCACAGCACTCTCTCATGGTTATCAAACTCCTTCCTATTTACTGGCTTCTTTCTCAGATTCATTATTTTAGGGTTATGCATTCATAGGGGTCACTTAAGATTTATTCCACATCTTGGCTATTATGAATATTGTAAGGAACTTGGGAGTACAGATATTGTTGAAAGGTTAACTGTATTTTGTTTGAATATGTAACAAGATCACTGGATCTTATAATAGTTTCATTTTGAAAATTTATTTTGTTTTTGAGAAAACTACTGTTATCCTTAGTAGTTGTACTAATTCATGTCTGCTATAGCTGCATACATCCCTAGACAACCATTAATCTATTTTTCTCCATATATGTTAGTGTATTTTGAATACTTTTTCTAACTTTTTAAAAACTTAGATAATGTTTTGAAGGTTCATATATCTTGTTAAAAAATTAAAGAGGTGAGGGAATGATAGTTTAAACTATTATATATATTGTTATTTCAAGAACAAATATTTTTTATTAAGAATTTTTTTTGTTCATTTTACATACCAATAACAGATCCCCCCTCATCCCTCCACCCAGCCCTCCAGCCTTCTCTCCAATCCACCCTCCATTCCCCGCTACAAAAAGGTAAGGCTTCCCATGGGGAGTCAGCAGAGCCTGGTACATTCAGTAGAGGCAGGTTCAAGCCCCTCCCCCTGACTCAAGGCTCTGTGAGGTGTCCCACCATAGGTAATGGGCTCCAAAAAGCCAACTCATGCACCAGGGATGTATCCTGATCCTACTGCTAGGAGGTCCCTTAAGCAGATCAAGCTACACAACTGTCTCGCTTATGCAGAGGGCCTAGTCCAGACCTGTGGAGGCTCCACAGGTGTTGGTCTAAATTGCATGAGATCCCACTAGTTTGGTCTGGTTGTCTCTGTAGGTTTCCCCATCATGATCTTGATGCCCCTTGCTCATAGAATCCCTCTTCTCTCTCTTTGACTGGACTCCTGGATCTCAGCCTGGTGTTTGGCTGTGGATCTCTGCATCTGCTAAAAACATTTTTTTTTTTTACATTCCCAAGTATATTGTTTATATAGCCTTCCTTCTAGGGTCTTAGATGCTCAGAATCTAGGTTTAAACTCAGTTTGCTTTTGCTTCAAAATAGTTACATACTTTATTTTGTGCTTCATCTACAATAATAGTTAAGTCATGGAGTACTATTGCTTCCCGTTAGAAGTACTTTGCAGGGCTGGGCAGTGGTGGCACACATCTTTAATCCCAGCACTCCAGAGGCAGAGCCAGGCAGATCTCTGTGAGTTCAAGGCTAGCCTTGTCTACAGAGCGAGATCCAGGACAGGCACCAAAACTACACAGAGAAACCCTGTCTCGAAAAACAAAAAAACAAAAACAAAAACAACAAAACAAACAAACAAAAAAGGAAGTACTTTACAGCCATTGGTTATGTCCATTTCATTTATGCTACTTTTAATCTTTGAGGTTTTTTTTTTCTTTTGTCTGGGTGAGCTATCTATTATTGTATCTGGACCTATCTGCCTATTCACCCCTACTAATGTGTAGCTAGAATTTTTTTCTCTGGGTCCCGCCAAACCCCGGCAGTCCCTTAGCCCACTTATAAAATAAACATACAGATGCTTATATTATTTAAACTGCTCAGCCATTAGCTCCGACCTACTATTGTCTAGCTCTTACTCTTATATTTAGCCCATTTCTATTAATCTATACTTTGCCACGTGGCTCTTGGCTTACCGGTACCTTACATCTTCCTTGTCCTGGCGGCAGCTTGCAGTGTCCCTCTCTGTCTTCCTGTTCTCTCAATTCTCCTCTCTGTTAGTCCCGCCTATACTTCCTGTCTGGCTATGGCCAATCAGTGTTTTATTTATCAATCCATCAATTACCCACAGCACTAATGTTTGTGTTTTATGTGGGTTTGGTATACTGAGTCTGTATAGTTAGCTTGTGGACTGTAAAGGCATGGAAGAATTGTTGCTAAAGTAAAGTTCAAGACTAATAGGTTTTGGATGGCAGTATTCTATTTGTCTTGGATGGTGTCAGTATTTTGTTCTAATCAGACCATTAACCCAATTGGCTGTATCACACCCACATTATGGAGATAACCTACTTGAATCCAAGTCCCTTATCATCCTAACAACTTCACAGAAATATGCACAATGATTTTGGAATACCTAGGTATTGTGATCTATCTATCTATCTATCTATCTATCTATCTATCTATCTATCTATCTATCAATCATCTATCATCTATCTACCTATCTATCTATCTATCATCTATTTGTCTATCTGTTGTAGAATATTACTTTAATTTCACAAAGATGTGTTACATTTATTTATGTTGCATTTATTTAACAATATAAACATATATTACATTTGTTTATGCTGCCTTTCTTTAAGATGTAAAGATGTGATGCTTTGCCTTCCTAAGGCATCTGACTAGTCCATTAAAAAGCTGAATGGCCAATAGCTAGGCAGTAGAGGGATAGGTGGGGCTGGTAGGCAGACAGAATAAGTAGGAGGAGTAATTTATGCTCCAGAGGCAAAAAAGAACAAGGGAGAAAGGTAAGTGTAACATCCTAGGCCAACCAGTCAGGCAGCCACCAGCCAGAAAAGGAGTAGAACATACAGAATGAAGGAAAGGTAAAAATTCCTGAGGCAAAATGTAGATGAATAAAAACAGGTTAAATTAAGTTATAAGAATTAGAAAGAAATGAGCCTAAGCTAAGGCTAAGCATTTATAACTAATAAGTCTCCACATCATGATTTGGGAGTTGGTTGGTGGCCCACAAGAAATCCTGCTACATCTATCTGTCTGTTTAATCTATATGAATAAGTATGTCCGTTTAGAGATATAAAACCATAAAAAATCCTTCTTTAAGGACTGTTCCTGAAAACTGACTTTCATCCAAGTAAAATGCCCCCTGATATGCTATTGTTTCTTGGTTCTTCTGTTTTCTCCTTTTTATGAAAGAGAAGTCCTTCTATTTTGAGACCTTAAAAAGCTGATAAAGTATTCTCTCAAAGTTTTATTATTTTTTGTTATTTTATGTGTAGGAATGTTTTATATTTTCATATTTTGAGCATTTTAAAATTATATTTATTTACTTATTTTATGTGTGTTTTCTCTGTATGTATGCATGTGTTCCATGGGTACACTTAGTCAAAAATGGCATTGACTGCCCTGGGACTGAAGTTACAGATGATTTTGAGCTGTCTTGTGGGTGTTGGACATTGAATTCTGGTGCTCTGAAGGAACAATAAGAGCTCTTAACTGCTGAGCCAACTATCTAGCCTCATTCCGCCTATGTAAATTGTATTTTTTCCACTATGGCAATATTGTTTGTAAATAAAGTCTCTCCCAGACTTAGTCCACACTTTTTCATAGGATATATAGCCAAGAAAGAAAGTGTAGATTCCAAGTTAATTGCATGATTATGAGCACATTTTATTTTGGTAATCTTTGAATATACAACTGAATTTGGTTGTCCCCTTATTGATTGAACATAAGTGCATAAAAGTGAAATCCCTGAAGTTCTAATGAGTCTTTGATCTGAGTCACAAATAACCTCTGACTAGACTTAATGTACACTAAAGTTCTTTTTGAAATTCTGCTGATGGGAAAGGAATATAAAGTAGAGTTAGCCAATTTTAAGGCCTCTTCTGAGATTTATTCTTTGACAGTTGACAGAAATACTCAGAAATTAGCATTTTGGTAAAACCTTATTTGTTTAAGATGCCTCTTAGCCAAAGAGACTGTCTGTACAAAAGGATTAACCTATTGACAATGACTTTCGAAATTCAAACCCATTGAATAACAAGTACTGAATGTGTTTACCTTCCTAATGCACCACAATTCACTATGAATCTAGCTTTCTTGAAAAGGTCAAAATGCATGAAGGGCTGAATTTCAATAAGAAGACATACAGAAATGTGAAGTTTAGTTTTGCTGAGTATAAATACAAAGTTAATTATATGAACCTGGGTCGTGTAAATTGGTAAATGCCCCTACAAAAAATAGCATAGCTTTTTAGGTGATTTTACATTTTTAATGGGTCATTTGTTCAAAATTAGGCTTATTATTTTTTCTGTTAAATAAATTCTACAAACCTCAGTAACTTTGGGGCTATTCTTGCAAAATAAGCTTGAGAATGTCATTCTGCAAAATGACCAATAGACCCTTTATATATTAAAAATTTCAAGGTACATTTTGATATTTACCTCAGAGAAATGCTACTTTTAAACACCTAACCCAAGAAAGAAAAAATAGCAAGATTGATGAATTTGCACAATTTCATTTTGGCTTTTTCCTGGGCATCCCCTTTCCTGACCTGATTTATGTGCTTAAGCTGAAACACAGATTTTTCAGTATGGGCATAAGCTACATATTCTATTGTTATAGTGCCTCCAAATAGATTATGCATCACAAATCTTTACTTGCACTCATAGTGGACTGCTTAAAACTTAAGAAAGTGGGAATTTTAAAACTTCAACAACTGATTCTTTACAGAAATACTAGTTTCTCTCTGAAGATAAACACATATCAACAACTGTAAATATGTCTTTTTTGTGACAATACAAGTGACTTTGTGGTACTTTTCCACCTTATTAGTAAGTAATTTAGTAATTCATTCCTGTACAAGATTCAAATCTTTGTTTTTGGACAATCATTCCTTAATAGTTGTATAGAAAAGATTTCAACTTCATATTCTTCTCTCTCTCTCTCTCTCTCTCTCTCTCTCTCTCTCTCTCTCTCTCTCCTCTCTCTCTCTCTCTCTCTCTCTCTCTCTCTCTCTCTATCTCTCTATCTATCTATCTATCTATCTATCTATCTGTCTCTCTTTCTCTCTTTCCATCTCTCTCCTTCTTGAAACAGAGTTTCTCCATGTAACTCTCTGGCTGTCCTGAAAATACTTCTGTAACAAGCTCTGCAGACCAGGCTAGCCTTGAATTCAGAGATTGCCTGCATCTGCCTCCTAAGTGCTGGGATTAAAGGCCTGTGCCACCACCACCAGGCCAGGGCCATTCTCCCTTTCTTGATAGTTACTATGTGGGTGCTTTACATACCTTTTTTTTTGAGACAGGGTTTCAGTTTCTCTGTGTAGCTTTGGAGCCTTTCCTGGAACTCACTCTGTAGGCCAGGCTGGCCTTGAACTCACAGGGATCGCCTGCCTCTGCCTCTCGAGTGCTGAGATTAAAGGCATGTGCCACCACTGCCTGGCTACATACCTTATTAATTCAATCATCTTCATTATATTGTTAGAGGCAACTTTATAGATGACATAGAACTCAGTTTTCAGTATGAAAAAAAGAAACAAACAAAATAAAAGATAATGAAGGTGACATGCCATTTTAATAATTAATAATTAAACTGTGTTATGCTTGATCCTTAAAGATAGTTTCATTGAATTCCATTCAGCTAAACACACACTCAGATAAATCTCCAGCTAAAGGAGCTAAAGTTAGTTTTCTGCTGCTGTGATAAAATACTATAGTTGAATGAAACTTAAGAAAAAAGAGTTTATTTTGGTTTGTGGTTCCTAAAGGAAAAGACTCAATCATGTCTGGGAGATAAGGCAACATGTGGTAGGCATGATATCAAGAACAGGAAGCTGAGAACTCATGTCTTCAAACACAAATACCATGTAAAGGGAGGGTACACTCAAAGTATGGTGAAGCTATATAATCTTAAAGACTGCTCACTGTGACTTCCTCCAGCCAGGCTGCAACCCCTAAACCACTCCAAACAGTGCTACTGAGAACTTAAGAGTTCAAAACTCTAGCCTACAGCCTGTGGGGGACATTTGTCTTTCAAACAACAAACATCATATATACCTATATGGAGCTCTTCCTTGTGAACTTTGACACATTATTTTGAATCACATGTGTAAAATACAAGTTGTTATCTTTATCGCTAGAGTAGAGATGAGTTTTTCTTAACAAAACTAATTCACACTGGGACATACCTAGATGCTTTTTTTTCTGTCTGTTTGTTTTTGTTGTGTTTTCTTTGATACTTCACTGAAAAAAAAGTTAACTGATTTAAAGTCTGATGGTCAAGGGTCAAAGAAAATATCCAATAGGATGTTCATATTATTATAATTGTATTTATAAGTATGACTTAGTAACAATGTCCTATAGATTCCTTGAATTTCATCATTCAAATGACATTACATTAAATCTTAAAAGTAGAAAATATTTATAACTTTAAAATATTTACATATTTATACAATTTAATATGTACTTCAAAGAACTGCTTCTATGATTATCAATTCAGTTTTCATACTTCAAATAAATATAATGGTTCAGAATTGCAAACTGTGTTTCAAAAACAAATCTTAAGTGATGTATATAATCCTACAATTACAGACACAAATGCACTCACACACAAAATTCAGTACTTTAAACATTTCTTGGAACATTGGAGGTGGAGAAATGACTAATAGTATTTCCCCCAAAGGTGTTCTAACTAATGAAACACCAGCCCCGTATTCTGTCTGCATTGTAATCCACTATACCTAAGGGAGGTAATAAGTATGAAATGATGTGCTGTCCAATTTTGTCCTTCTGTGGCTCATATTCTCAAGAATATGTAGCATCTCTGGCAACATTGTTGCAGTCACTGGCAGTTTTGCTGACAAATCATCATACACCAGCAGTGTATAATTCTCTCCAGTATATAAAACATACATGAGAGAGATACACTATGTCTCTAAAAGTTTTGTAAAGAAAACTCTTCATCTTAGCAGGGAAGTAATGCATTTTCATTACACTAAAACCAGCAGTTGAATGTATGTTCACCTGTCCTAATTATCTAAAAGCTATTTTTAAATTTTTATGTGTCCTACAGATATATTGATTTCTTAAATGGCATTGTGAGTAAAATATGGTCAACTTCTATTTTTAATTGTCATTTAATTTTCTTCTTCATTTTTATATTTTGTTATTATGAAAGGCTTATAAACTGGTTGCATTGACCACATATATAATAGGTGTAAATGTGATATATAAATATAAAAGTTATGTGAGAAATAACACTAAAATGTTTATTGTATATAGTTGTTTTTAAATTCTTACTTATTCTTTGAATTTTTTAAGTACTAGAGTATAATTATAATAGTAGGCACAATCATGAAATCTTTGTGTCTCTGGGCATTATTGGAGAAAGGTGATTATCTTTGTAGTAATGAAATCATATAAAATGGTCATATTTAAAATTCATATAACAACTTTTTCTACAGTATAGAATTAAAAAACGTGGAAAACTATTGAAAAATCATTGTCCTCATTAAACATACAATGTGATTCAAGGTACACAGATTTTTTTCTAATGTGTATTCTGAAGTGAATAATTAATTCAAAAACTCCTTTTATTGACTCTGGACCTCAAAAGGAAAAGATTATCAGAAAGAGACAGAGCCTTGTTTACATCATTATTGTCTTATATCTATGCGACTTCCCAGGAATCTTATCTCAAATAGCTTAGGTCCTTATCCCAAATGTGATACAAAGAAACTGCATAGAGGCTACTATAGTGGAGCTGAACTGAATGCTTCCTCCCTGAAGTCTAGCTTTTCCTGTACCAGAAGGTGTCATGTGAGCTTCAAAAGGAGAAAAACAACCAACAGTCATACCAAGCTGTAATGCCTGTGGAACCACAACAGGACCAGCACAGCATGATAACCCTGAGGTTGCAGTAGTGGCAGGAATACCTTGTCAGTAACCAACAGACCTCTAATTAGGCCCATGACATACTGAACAAGAAGGAAATCATGCCTGGTACTGGAAACCTATCTACCTGGGGCTAGTGAAGTCGTGGATCTTAGATGAGACCCTATTAGAGACACTTCACAATAAAATAAAATATAAAAAAGTCTGTGGGAGGATTTCAAGGGAGGAAAAGGAAGTAAAGAATGATATAATTGTAGCATAATCTCAAAATTAAAGAAAATAGCTTTTAAAAAGAAAACTACAAAAAATGTGAGGCCTTGGAGAAAGAATGGAGACCACAAGAAGGTCCAAAATCAATTAAGTTACAATTGAGAGACCTGCAGTCAAAACCTACCTACTCTGCTGCTTTCTTGCTATATAACTTATGCAAGTCATGTAACCCTTATGGGTTCCTTGTTTGCATCTGGGGGCTCTTTTTGTTTCACTAAGTGGAATCAATAACAGTATCTTTTGACTATGATTTTTTTCCAGAGGACTAAAATAAATGATTCATGTAAAAAAAGGCACCACAGGTTTTTTAAATTGTTGTTTGTATGTTAAATTCCACTACATATGATTGAAAATACTATTTTTGAGTGCATTTTCTTACAAAGCTGCATGCCTATAGCTTCATTAGTCTACCCCCTTTTGTTGTGGGATGTCTTTCTGTACACTGTGAATATATGTTGTTCCCATCAGTTAATAAAGAAGCTGCTCTGACCTATGACAAGTCAGTTTATAGCCAGGCAGGAAATCTAGGAGAGAGAGGAAGAAGAAAGGCAGAGGCAAAAAGAGGCCAGCCTGTTGCCCAAGGAACAAGATGTCAGCAGACTGCTAAGCCACGGAACACATGGTAAAATATAGACGAATAGAAATGGGTTAATTTAAGATATAAGAGCTAGCTAGAAAGAAGCCTGCCATAGACCATACAGTTTGTAAATAATATAAGACTCTGTGTGTTTACTTGGGTCTGAGCAGCTGTGGGATCTCGGATAAGAGAGATTTGTCTGGACTATAAGGAGCCAGACAGGACTCAAGAAGCTTACAGCCACACCCTTTTGTATGTCACCCAAAAACATAACTACACCTTTCCTCCTTTCTATAAGCATGAGGATATGGTGATATTTCATTTGTGCTGAAATGTGATTTTATTTGTATGTTAATAAAGTTGCCTGGGGGTCAGAGCTAATAGCAAACCATAGCAGAAGCCAGGCAGTGGTGGTGCATGCCTTTAATCCAATCACATGGCAGGCAGAACCTGTGTGTTCAAGGACATAGCCAGCTTGGAGACACATGCTTTAATCTCAATACCAACCATAGAGACTTGGAGGTCTATATAGACAGACAGTGACGAGGAGTTCATGTGGTTGGATTTACAACCAATGAGAAGGCAGAACAGAAAGTCAATAAAAAGACAGACACCCAGGAAGTAGGTCTCTTTCTCAGGGGAAGGATGGCAGTGGCAGCAGGTGATAAGAAGGCCATTTTAGTCTCAGCTCTTAGCTACTGCTCTGACTTCTTGGGCTTTTAACTCTGCATTTGGCTCTGTGTTTCTTATTTAATAAGACCATTACTTCTACATGAGGAGCATAGTTTCTCTAACACTTTGGACTTCCTTATTCTTTCTATAAAGCATCCCTCCCAGCCATGATTTTCTTTTTTTCCCTTATCTTCATTCTCATCCTCTGAGCACCAGCTGAGATCTTCAACTTGCCTGTCATAGACTTTTTATTTCCTCTTTCGATTTTATTTTTTTCATTTTAAAATAATGTTTTTGTAATTCTTTGAAATTTTCTTATAATGTATTTTCATCAGAAACACCTTCTGATGCCTTTCAGATCCACTCCAGATCCCTATCTATCCTACTTCATGTTCTCTTTCTCTTTTTATTTTAAATGAACTGAGTACAGTTTGTTTGGGCCAATTACTTCAGGGTATAGGGCCTGCCCTGAAGAGTTGTTTAAACACCACATGTCACATAATTAGAGCAAACTGACTCTCCAAGAAGCTATCAAATGTTGATAGTTGCTAAGCTAGGAGTGGGCCGTTATGCCTTGCTTTCATCCTCCATGTTGGGATTTTGTGTGGCTTAAGCTTAGTTCTTGTACATGTTGTCAAAAGTACTATGAGTTTATATGTGCAACTAACTTGTTATATCTGAAAAACACTTTCCTGGAAGTAATCTACCACTTCTGACTCCTTCAATCCTTATGCCCACTCTTCCACAAGGATCCCTGATCCTTGAGAGGAAGCATTTGATATAGACATCTCAGTCAGGACTGAGCACTCTGAAGTTGCTTATTCTCTGTATACTGTTCAGTTGGGGTCCTCTGTGTTACTTGTAATTTTCTGCCAAGCTTTTCTGATGAAGGTTGAGAGTTCAATGTTCTATGATGTAACAATAACTTGTTAGGAGCCCCCTTAATTAGATCTCCATTTAGCAAAATAGTAGTAATAGGTTTTCCTCTAGGACCTATGACCTAGCCACGGGTTCTTGGCCTCAATAACAGTGTCAAGTATGGGTTCCATTTCCTGGATTGGGGCAATAAGATATTAGTTGGTTACTCCTAAAGCATTCAAGTCACTATTGTACAAGTATGTTTATCTTGCCAGGCAGATCATTATTGTTGTTTATGCAGTTTGTGGCTGAGTGAGACTGATGATTACTTTTCTCCTCTAGTAGCAAGTATAGAACCTTCTGGAAATATAAAAGCATACCAGTGTGGATAAAGCTTCTATGTCAGTACCAGCTAAAGTTCTCCATGCTGTATGACTCAGGTATGTAGTACCTTTAGCAATATGGTCTCCTTGTCAAGTTCTGGATGGTAACGAAGAGCAATGATGCTAACCTGTAATTTTTATAAGTCTATGGTTCTTAATGGTGAACAACTTGAAAAGAGGTAACACATTCCTGTTACTGGAGCTTTTATTAGGTAGCATTTGGTGTATACTTGGAATATTGTCCTCTACCACTATAGGATAACTACATCTAACCTCTTTTAATATATGCATATGTATATGCACACACACACTATATATATATATATATATATATATATATATATATATATATATATATATATATATATATATATATAATCTTCTTCTACAATAGTAGGTTTCCAAATGACTTTTAAAAGATCTTTAGCACTAGTTACCACTCCTCATATGATTCCTCTACCCTATATCCTCCACAACTATTAACCATTCTTATTCCATTTTGTTCCTTCATAATTTTAAAACTATATTCTATCTCCTCTTCTTTGAACAATCTCTTTTTCTTCTATATTTACTTACTGGCTTCCAAACATCTGGAGGTAATATAAATGAAATTCACATATCTAAAATTTAAAAGCTAAAAACTTCAAATGAGAGAAGGCATGTGGCATTTCTCTTTCTGAGTTTGGGCTCCCCAAATCAGAATAATTGTTTACAGTTCCATCCATTTATCTGGGAATTTCATAATTTCATTTTCTTATTGGATGAATAATATTCTATTGGGTAAATAACACTTTTTTTCTTATTCATTAATCTGTTGGTTGACACCCATGTCATTTACATTTCATGGATATTGTGAATAAAGCAGCGCTGATGTGGATGACTATGAATTGTACAGTAGGATATGGAGTACTTTCTGTATATGACCAAGAGTGATATAGCTCAATGAAGTAGTAGATCTAACTTTTTGAGGAAACACAACAATAGTTTCCATATAAGCTGCACCAGTTTTCACTACCATCAGCCTTCCTGCCAGCATGTGCTGTCATTTGTTTTATTGATCTTAGCCTTCTGACTAGGATAAGATGAAATATCTAAGTAGTTTAATTTGCATTTCCCTGATGGCTAAGGATATTGATCATTTCTCTAAGTATTTCTCAATCAGTTGTGTTTCATTTTGGGGGTGAACTCTGTTTAATTTCATGCCCCATTTTCAGCTGGATTCTTTGTTTTCTTGATTTTATATATTAGATAAATTAACCCTCAGTCAGATATATGGGTGGTAAAGATTTCTTCCCATTTTATAGAATGTCTCATCACTTGAATGATGGTGTCCTTTGTTGTACAGAAACTTATTGGTTTCATGTGGTCCCATTTCTCAATTGTTTGTCTTATTGCCTGTGCTATCAGTGTCCTGTTTAGAAAGCCTTTTCCTGTGCCAGTGAGCTGAAAACTATTCTCTACTTACTCTTCTATCAGATTCAGTGTTTCATTTTTTATGTTGAGGTCCTTGATCCATTTATAGTTAGGTTTTGTGCAGGGTAAGAGACAAGGATCAAGTTCCATTCTTCTACTTGCAGTCATCAAGTTGGACCAAAACCATTTGTTGAAGATGCTATCTTTCCTCCAGTGTGCATGCTTGGCATCTTTATAAAAAATAAGGGGACTGCAGATATGTGGACTTATGTCTAGGTTCTCAGTTCTAATCCACTGATTAACCTGTCTGTTTTTATTCCAATAGTATTTTGTTTTTACTACATCCCTGGAATTTTTCTTTTAAACTATAATAAAATTTTCTTTGCACTTAAAATCAATAAAGAAATGACTATTTGTTTTAGATACATAGTTCATATATGTACATATATATATACTTTTAAAAATAATTAAAATTGCATATGCAGAGAAAAGCCTCTGTAAAGGGGAATAGTATTTATAACCTAACTATTCCCTTATACTTCCATTACAAATTATAAAGAGTAACTGCAGCTTATATGACCTTTATCATCTGTTGTGTAATTTTACAAATATTGTGCAAAATCCTAAATTTATCTCCCCAAATTATACATTCTAGAACTTGAAATGTAATGACAGAATAACTTGGGGACACACTGAATCCACTGTAAGTTGGATTTTAACTAAAAGTCCACTAATCCCACATACTCCATAAATCTCTACTTTAGCTTGAAGGCCACAATGAAGTACAAATTGCAGGCACCCACAGGTATGAATATTTTCTTTTCTACAAGGTATAGTTACTCTAGTAAAGGGCCGTAGTCCTGTTAGGAATGTAATTTTGAAATGTCAATAATAAAACATCTGAAAATTGTAGCAAGGTCCTTCTTCAAAGGGATCTAGCTAACCCTGAATTTGAGTTTTGGAGGTAGCTATGGGTCTATAAGCAAAGATGGGTGGGCATTGAGGGGAATAAGTATAGTTTGCTTGATATATTATTCAGGACCACTCCCTACTGAGTCCACAGACAATGCAGATTTAACTGCATAGATCTGGAAACTGGCTCAAGTTTGGAAAATAGTTCAAGTTCCATGGTATTCTCTTGCTAAGATTCAATGTAGCCTTTCATTCATTGTTCTAGAATTGTTCTGCTTATTCAGACAAAGAACATGGTAGGTTTCCTATCTGTTTTACTTATTGAATCACGAATAGTACAAAGGTCTACAAAAGTCATATTAAGAACATTGCTTCCACTTGGTCCCTGCTACTACAGGAAACAATTCAATTCGTTGTATTTAAATCATCCATGTTGGGCAACCATATCTCTTACTGTCAGGTCTGGAAAGCAGAGAAGGGCAATGGAACAGCTGCTCAAACATACAGGTGCCCCTCTCACTAATCTATTTCTTACAGTTTTGGTGAACACCAGGTCTTTAGGACACTCCTATTTTGGAAGATGAGGTTTTAAATGGCAAAATCACTCTCACATTCTAATTTTCCTAACCCTTTTAATCCATTCATCAACACTAAGCCAATGGATAGCAGGCTCCCTAAACTCATTCAAAGTAAGCCCACTTTTGTCCCACACTTCAGCAAAAAAATCAAACTAAATTCTTGACACCCTTTTCATACATTCAAGCTACAATGTTAAATCCAGAATCTCTGCTCAATGAGCCATATTGATAATCTTAGCCAGATTTAATTTTATGTTATTTCCAACCTTATCCCACATCCTTTAAATGCATCAATACATATGATCATTGGATGTTTAATTGGAAAAATTGAAAAATATAAAAATTATCTGTGGGTATAATGTACCTGTTTATGGACATGTTCTACTTTACCTCTGGGGGCTTGCTCTCATGTCTGCTGAGAAGACTAGAGGAAATGCTGAGTGAGTCAAGAAGGGCATCAGAATTGCCATGCTCAACATCTCTATCAGGGAAGGTCATTGTTGGTTCCACAGGGAATGCAGGATTTCAAGAAAGGGTGGTGTGGGCAGTACTGCAAGAGGTTTATGTGGAAATGTGTCCATGAAAAGAGTGGAAAGTCCACTTCCTCAGGCCAAATACATCCACCAAAATCTGAGAGTTCAATGTTTATACCCCCAATAAGGTTTTCCCTCTCACCTCTATTGTTACCTACAGGATTTCATGCTTTTCCAATCAATGAGTTCAGTTCAAATGCCTCCATCTTTCAGCCAATTCTATTATACTGAAAATGCATTTGTGCCCCTGCATCTGGAAATTTGTTATAAATATAATTTGAGCATTCATCTTATTCCAAGGTACCCTTTTTCCACTCAGGATGATCTGCATAATATGGTAGACTTTGTAGCCAGTCGTTATGATAGAGTATAACGGATTGGTAAATAGTGAATGAATCCACCCTCTAGAGTGGAATAGGAAGGGCATTTGGTTGAGTACACTGTAAGGAGACAGCAGGCTGGACAATAACTTAGAAGAGTGGTCTTCTGGCAGCAGTGTCTCCATTTTAGAGAAGTACTTTTATGCTCAAGGTCAGTTTCTTTTCTTTTTTTTTTTTTTACTTTTCTTTTTGGTAGTCACTATTTGTGGCAAAGAGAAGTTTTTTTGATATTAGGGACGAGAACTACACTTACCTGTGGCTATAAGGAAAATATTGAGATTGTATTTAGGCATTATTTTGGCTTAGTAAAGCAACACTTGTAGGTTCTCCTCCAAGATCTATGACTTCACAAGTGTGAGTATTTGGGTAGGTTTCCAGTAACAGGTGATTCCCAAGTAGGTGAGTTTCTTCATATGAAGCTCCATGACGTCTAATTAGTAACCTGTGAAGGAGAACAATCCACTTTGGATGGTGCATTGTTATAGGAGACTAATATGAACTACTATGTAATTTGAGGTTGAACAATGTCTGCCATACAAGCCGGAGTCAGGCAAATAAGTGGATCAAATGTGGATCCAGGACAAAGTATTCCCATCATAAGGCAAGTGGCTGGCTGCAGCTTCATGGTGTTAATACAGAGTGTGGGATGCCTAGACCATGCTTAGAAAAATTACTGAGGATCAGAGTCACTTCCTGGTCTCTTAACTAAAGGTTGCTTTTATATATCTATCATTTAGTTTATATTTTACAGATATAGATAGATTCACACTTCGGATTAATTCAGCCTTTTGATAAGATTACATTCTATGCAATTGTCTTCTTGGAACTATTTGAGGGTGATAGCGAGGTTAGGATAAAATAGGGTTGACATAATTTTGATTTGATACAATAAATAATGGCTTCAATTCCTCAAAATACATCTGATGACAACAGATGTTTCAAGATAATTTTGGGCTTCTCAATGGCACTCCAGATACCACAATGTAGTGCTCATGTTCTTGGGTGTTTCCAAAATAATTTTTGTATGTAACTTAAATTCCAAGGCAGTATTTTAAGAGAAAGTTCTGAAGTAGTTCAGTGATATAAAAATGGCTTGAACTGCTCCTTAATGTACTGAATTTTTTTTTTCTTAAAGAAAGAAATACTGAATAATGGCACGATTTACTGAAAAAGCACCTGAGATTGAACATGAAATTCAAATCACTGAGAACTGGTAAGTTCATGAATTACAGGAATATAATTTGGAAAACAGAGAGGGAAGCTTTTGAAAGGGTCTAATATAATGTGAAAGATGCATAGTATGCGATTGGTCTTTTACATTATTCTTCAAAACTTCCAGTAAATGGAATACATTTTAAAAATGAAAGCCATGACCAGCAATGAAATTGACTACCTGATTATAAATGATATAGCATTCTATCTATGTCTTTTCAAAGAATAGCAACTGATTATACCTATGTATCTGATGGTTAAGAAAGTAATATAATTTTTAATATTATGATGATGTTAATTTTAGCCATTTATGACTACAATGATACTTGAACTCCAAAAAAGAACAAATATCACCATCTGGTTTCAACATCATCATAGAAAGTAAATAAACTTACATTTTAATTCCATCATATATCACATTTTCTTCATTATTTCAGACAAAACTAAAACTTTCTATTTTTTTTATTGAAAAACTAATGAGAAAGCAGGATTGCGTAGAGTGAAGTTCAGAAGTTGACCTCAGAACAAAAGCTTCAGCTTTCCTCACAGTGGAACTTGGAACTGGAATAGCATTTTAGAATTGTTCTGACTCTGGAGAGGGGACAGGGCATTTATACATCTCTATGGACTTGTTATAAGAGGAAGGGGAGGTCTTGTAAATAGATTCTCTTCGGAAGATAATGACTCTAAGAAGATAATAATGAGTATGTCACTCAACTGTGACAATTGCAGCTGTGACAGGGAGGGCAGCTGGCATAAGGGATGCAGGAGCACAACATAATGGCCACTACACAGATGAGGAAGTGACCATATTACAGTTCTAGGAATCATAATCCTTATTCCACTCAACCTAATTCTTTTATATGATAAAGCAGAGAGGCTACATGATTTACTCAAACAAAAAGATCTATAAGTACAATTAAAAAAAACACACGCATTGGCATTCTATCATTTAAACATTTATTATGAAAAGAGTTGAAAGTGAGCGAGGGAAAATATGATAAAGCAGAACTGAAAGCAGAATGGGAACATTCAACTCAGTGAAAAGGACAGGAAAACTCTGTAGGAATTAAGCAACCTTTTGTTTTGCAAGCAAATCTCACGTACATAAATGTTGCTTTTGCCAGGCCGTGGTGGCACACGCCTTTAATCCCAGCACTTGGGAGGCAGAGGCAGGCGGATCTTTGTGAGTTCAAGGCCAGCCTGGTCTACAGGGTGAGATCCAGGAAAAGTGCAAAGATACACAGAGAAAACCTGTCTCAAAAAACCAAAAAAAAAAGTTACCTTTATCATTTTGAGAAATATGTTTATCTTTAAATATATTAAACAATAAACTGTGAGGTACTGAAGAAATGGATACAACCACCTGTTGTATTATTTTAAGATGTGTTACTTTATTTAATGATGCAAAGCTGTGTTGCATTCTTTTATGTTGATTTGTTTAATTCTGTGAAGCTGTGATACTGTGCCTGTCTAATACACCTGATGGTCTAATAAAGAGCTGAACAGCCAATAGTACAGCAGGCGAAAGGACAGAGAGGGCTGGGAGGCAGAGAAAATAAATTGGAGAAATCTGGGAAGATAAAAAAAGAAAGAGAAAGAGAACAAGGAGAGGAGGATGCTAGGGGCCAGCCACTCAGCTACACAGCCACACATGGAGTAAGAAGGAAAGAAGAGGTATACAGAAATAGAGAAAGGTAAAAGCCCAGAGGCAAAAGATAGACAGGAAAAATTTAAGTTAAGAAAAACTGGCTAGAAAGAAGCCAAGCTAAGGCTGAGCATTCATAAGAAAGAATTAAGTCTCCATGTATTTATTTGAGAGTTGGGTAGCAGGCCCCCTAAAAGAGCCAAACAGCAAAAATAACCAACAACCACCACCATTGATCCAAATCACTGGCATTTACCTTTAGATTTCATTAGAAATCTAGGACCTTGTACACAATAGGCAGGCATGCTTACCAGTGTGCAGGTACTCCATCTTTTCATATCATTGTGGTGAATTCTATGTTTTATTTGTATGTAGTAGGGATTTCCTTATGTCTCCTAGTCTATTTTGCCTTAACGTCTACTTTGACAGATATAAATACAGCTACCTCAGTTTGATTCCAGATCCATTTTTTTAATATTGGTTTCTAGTCTATCCATTTCACTCTGTAAGTACCTTTCCAATGAAGGGCACACTAAAGATAGTAGGATCTTGTTTTTCCAGTCTTGAGGGTTAAGATAATTTGTTTTAGGTTATTAGTTGAGGTAGATATGATTATTTTGTTTTGTTTCATGATTTGATTATTTTGTTCTTTTTCTTTTTCATCCAAGATATCTGGTGACTTACAGAGTTGAACACGTTTCATCTTCCTCTAGCTTTGATTTGTTTTGTTCATTTACTCTCCACATGACTGGAAATTTTGAAATATTTCCTTACATGCATACATATGCACATATTTAATGATAATATCATTATCAGTTGATTGGGTCAGATACTTCAAAAAGGAGGTATAAACAAACGTTTTGAATATTGTTCAGCTTAACACAGTTAATTATACCTTCTATCAAATCAATGTAAACATAGTGTTAATATCAGAAATAACATTACACAACAAAATTTGTGGCTATAACAATTTCTTCTTCACTTTTCAGAAAACTATTTCTTATCAGTATTTTCATATCATAAAATTATTAGAAATCCATTTTACATTTTTAAACCATACTGGCTCTTTTTCTTTGGCCATCTCTGTAACCCTAGTAAATTGTTACTTTTGTGATGTCTTCTCTCTGTATGTTATAGTTTGGAAATATCAGTAATATTTATTTAATGTTCTTGTCATTTTACACCTTTACATTCAAAGTGTTTTCAATAATCACCACTAAAATCTAATGATTTTTCAATTACGATAGCTTGTAAGACCTTTTCCTTCATAGGATGATTACTCATAAATCATCCTAGATGACTTAATGTTTTGATGACTGATTTTGTTTCTCCTCCCAGTGTTTCCCTCTTTAATTCCTCATGAACAGTGCTGGGACATCAATCTTCTTAAAATTATTGAATTGCATGATTCAATATCTCTAAAACTTCAGATAGGAATTTCAAGTTAAAGTGTCATCTGCCTGGAATAACTTGACATAGCATCTTTCCATTGTTCAAAAAGAATTCAAAAGAGTCATAAAAAATAAAATAATAAGCCCTTAAACTATAAAATTTTGGTGAATTTCTGACAGGTATCTAGTATCTAGTAGTATTTAATAATAACAATAACGAATTCAATTAAAATGAACAATGCTTGTATTGTCCAATTTGTTTTTCTGAAAATAAGTATGTTTAGTGACACTTTGTACCTGTCTTTCATTCTCTGGTCACTTATATAGAAATATAGAATTCTTTTGACATCAGAATTCACATTGTGAGCGACTGTGGATAAATATTAGTAGGACTTCTGAGGTGCAGACATTACCATACAAAATTTTCACACCTGAGAGTAGGTTTTCCTACAGGAAGGTAATTTAAAAATTTGATAACTAGCAAGTATTTCTATTTAATTCATGTGTACTATTTCTACTTAAAAATGTTTGTCCACTTGTGGGATATCTAAGTTAAAAATATAAGTTAGGAATGCCAATGTAGAGGTATATTTATCATCATTCTATGACCAAAGTGAGTGAATATAGTTAGCTGAATACTGGTATCCTGCTCCTGTACTATATTGTACTTTTTCTAGTTCAAGTCCGATTCAATATTCAACCATACTTCATATCTCAAACAACTGTTTTTTTTTTCAGAGACTGTCTTAAAGAGGGATATAATATTTATATTTTAATACATGGTGGCCAGAGAGCTAGCACTATATTTGTTTTTATTTCCCTTCTCCACAAAAGCAGGTTTAAAGAAAAAAAATTTCATTCTTATTATGAAGGAAATAAAGTTGTGATTTTAATTCTTGTATGTGAACTTATAGGAAAGTCACTAACCTAATTAGTAACCATAACTCTCCTTCAAATATAAAGTAAAATGCTGAAAGCAAAGCAATATAGTAATTATTGTAGCTGGTAGGAACACAATGAACTGTTCAATTCAGTAGTTGGCAAAAGGGAACAAACAGAGAAAGTCCTGGAAAATGTCTTCTGTTTTTCACTCAAGGAGGATGAAAAAAAAAAAAACTCAAAAGTACCAAGCATGTCCTAAATTCTTCTGTTACTTCTATTATTTATTTTGACACAATCCTTACAAATTCCATGGAGGTGGCAATAGAGACATAAGAAACATACATCTTTTAAAATTAAGGTGCAGCTTTTAGTGTCTTCTTCTAATTGGATTGGGAAATGAAAATTGCTACTGTTGTGATGTATGTGGTGAAGCAGGGTCAATAAAGTTAAAAATAGGGAGTTCCAGAAAATTATTAAGTTAAGACATAATAGCACATAATGCAGACTTCTACTGAACATTAGTAACTGAAGAGGGGACCTATTCTAAGACATTAAATATTGGTGAACTGGACACTGGACAAAAATCCAGAAACCTCCTTAAAGTGATAACATAATTTGACTGTCAAATCTATTGACAAAATAAATGGTGAAAGACATCAGAGACAATTAACTTGTAGGTGCATGTTATGGGTTGAATTCTATCCCTCAAAAACTTAAAGTTAGTATCTGTAACTCTCATCACATCAGAATGTTTGGCTATATTTGGATAAAGGATCTTTACAGAGCACTCTAGGTAGAATACAATCATTAAGTTGGGCCCTGATCCTAATTTTATCATAAGAAAAAAAAATATACACCCAGACACTCAGGAGGGAAATATTATGTGGGATAAATGTAGATCTATAAGTCAAGGAGAGAGAATCACAAGAGTCTAGCTTTTTCAACAATTGGAACTCAGACACCTAATAGAATTGTGGAAAAAAAAACAAAAACAAAAACAAAACTCCTATCTATTTTTGAAGGGAACCACTTTGGTATACATTAGCAAACTATTATATCCATTAAATGATTTTAATAACTATTAATTTCTTATAGGGAACTTTAACATGAATCTTAAATGATCTTATTAATAAAAAGCTTGAAGCCAAATATTGGGATGAATTCTGAAAGATCAGAGAAGCAGAACAAGCCACAGCCAACCTCACTTCGACAACTCCTCATCTGACCCTGTTTCCACGAATCCTCAGACTGAAAGCTTCTGAGTCCCCACCCAAATGGATCGCAGCTAAACTGCTGCTAAAAGACCAAAAGCATAAAAGCGTCTAGTTCTTAGTCCTCCTGCCTTCTATGCCTATCTGCTTCTTGCCATCACTTCCTGGGATTAAAGGCCTGTGTGCTTCCCAAGCAAAAACATGAGATCTCAAGTGCTGGGTTTAAAGGTGAGTATCACCACACCTGACTCTGTTCCCAGTATGGCCTTGAACTCACAGAGATCCAGACAGATCTCTGCCTCCCGAGTGATAGGATTAAAAGTGTGTGTGCCATCATTGTAGCTAGAGTTTTCCTGACTGGCCCACAGTCAGGACAAATCTCTGACACCCGCCAGTCCCACAGCCACTCAGACCCAACCAAGTAAACACAGAGACTTATATTGGTTACAAACTGTATGGCCATGGCAGGCTTCTTGCTAACTGTTCTTACAGCTTAAATTAATCCATTTCCATTAATCTATACCTTGTCACATGGCTCATGGCTTACCGGCATCTTTACATGCTGTTTCTCATCATGGTGGCTGGCAGTGTCTCTCTGATTCAGCCTTCTACTTCCCAGCTCTATTCTCCTCCTTGTCCCGCCTATACTTCCTGCCTGGCCACAGGCCAATCAGTGATTTATTTATTGACCAATCAGCAACACATTTGATATACAGACCATCCCACAGCCACCATGATGAGAAACAGCATCTAAAGATGCCGGTAAGCCATGAGCCATGTGACAAGGTATAGATTAATGGAAATGGATTAATTTAAGCTGTAAAAACAGTTAGCAAGAAGCCTGCCATGGCCATACAGTTTGTAACCAAAATAAGTCTCTGTGTTTACTTGGTCGGGGCTGAGCGGCTGTGGGACTGGCAGGTGAGAGAGATTTATCCTGACTGTGGGCCAGGCAGGAAAACTCTAGCTACACATCATTTACTGGCCTCCATGTCTAATCTAGTGGCTGTTCTGTTCGCTGACCCCAGATAAGTTTTATTAGGGTGCTCAATATATTGGGGGACACAATGTAACCAATGAAAGTCAAAAGAGTAGAATAATTTTTAATGTGTAGAAATATATAAAGTGTCATTCAGAGTGCCATCCTTCATCCATATTGGCAAAATACATACTACTGTGAAAAAAGTAGAAATTGATAATATGAATAATTCTCTAGTTCTTGCATACTCTTAAGTTTCTTCTAAGGCTATCATCTTATGCATGTATGATGTATATATGATGGTATGTTTATTACACTAAGACATTATCATCTGTATAATGTGTTAACCAAAGAACAAAAAGAGTACTTCCATACAAAAAATAAATAAATTAACCAAGCCTGTGAAAAATATTCAGACCAACATGAAATCATAAGAAACAAAACTTTGAGACTTCAGTAATTAAGGACAAGCAAGTAAAACAGCAAATGTACTGTTAAAAAGAATAGAGCGATGTTGGAGGGAGACCTGGGTGGATTGGGGCTTTTAAGACAGACTGGGAAATGAGGTGGAAGGATGATGGAGAAGGGCCTGGGACTGTACTGAGGGCATGGAAGTCTCCTCTGTGTGAAAGGAGCTGCCATTACCAGCAGAGAGGAAATGTTAGGATTATGAATTAGACAGCACTAGAGAGATTCTCTTCATGGGAAGAGCCTCACTTTTAACTTGCTGGAACTCCCCCACCCTGGCGCTAAGAACTATTAAAGAAATGCAGTTTTCTGCTGCTGAAGAGGGGAAGGTTCTTCTCTCTGTTTCTATTCAGGCAGAGAACCTTCTCTCTTTTCACTGGTACAAAGGGAAAGATGTAAATAAAGATTTTACAATTGCCCATTATGAAAAGGACACAGATTTACTTAAACTTGGGATTAAAACCAGAGACAAGGAAGAGATGTATAAGGACAGATCCATGATGCTCCAGGACGTTACCCAGGAAGATACGGGAACCTACACCCTAGAAACCTTTGGAACACATGATCAACATGAAATAACACATGTCTACCTCCAAGTGTACAAGACTGACACAGCCCACCATCCAAGTCAACCACAATAGAGTGAGGAGACAAAGGAGTGCTGCATTTCTCACCCGTGTGTCACCTGACACTGGAAATGACAACAAATGGTTCTTCAATTACAAGCCCCTCAATCTAACGCAGAGAACCACTCTGTCACCTGAAGAGCACAGGTGTCTGGAGGGCAGATACAGGGATCTATCTATCAGTTTGAGGTTTCCAACTCCTTCAGCTCCAGGAAGTCTAGCCCACTGCTCTTTGTGTTGGTTTCTGGCTATTGTCTTCTCTCTTCCTACACCAGAGCACTGAGGATTTTATGTCCCTAGTGTGCAAAGCATATAAAAGTCATAGGAGGAAGTTATCACGGCAGACACAGATAGCCATCATGGCAACATAAACCTTCCATCCCCAAATAAAACACAAATCAGGAGGAACGTGAGTGCAAGGCCATCCCAGTTACACAGTGGGGCAATGATTTTAAAAAGACCTTGGTACAGGAACAGAATTCCAAAGGAGATAAGTAGGGTTCAGGTTCTGAATCCCATAGGAACCCAGCCCTCAGGATACAGAGAGAACTGTCAGGAGCTTCACGCTCATCAAAAACCACGGCTGTTCAGAGTCGGGGTTAAAATGCTGCAGTGTCTGCATAGAGCTAAACATATCTTCTCTCACGCTCAGACCATTCCTGAAGCCCACTGCTTTTGCTTCCTAGACTTGAGTCATCCATGTGAATTTGGAATAATGACAGGGATCAGCCTGGACGTGTTTCACTGTGGATATATGATTTTGGATAGTTTGTTGCATAGATATAAAATCCCTGGACATAAAGGATCCATGTGCTGAGTTTCCTGTCCTGAGTCTGGTATTTTTTTCAGTGTGACCTTGCACAGGATCTTGTTTTGTCTTAACAACAACAAAAAAAAAAGAATAGAGCATTTTTCTCCTTTAAGATATATTTGGCATTACTAAAGTCTCACCAACATGACTGCTCTTTTAAACATGTGCTGAACAAGAAAACAACAACAAGCATGCTAAAGTGAACTGGGGAAAAGACCTTGAGGCCTCAATTCTACGCAAAGAACTACTAAAAACTAAAGAATGTTGAGAGTAGAAGAAATAGTCTTCCTCAGTAAACAGCACACCAATTGTTTGTCCAATACCCAATGGTCAGTCCTGAAAATGTACATAGGTGCAACACTATACTGACTGAGCATGTTATATTGAGGAATGCATATTTATATCCATATACATATATGCATATAACAATAATTAATGAAGAAGTAGTCATAGACTTGAAAAAGAAGAAGGAAAGGTAAATGTGAAGATTTGGAAGGAGAAAAGAGGGGGTTGAAAATGAATAGTTATACTCTAATCCCCCAAATAAAAAAAATAATTATGCTTGGTGTTGGTAGATTAAAGGTATATCCTTTAATTCCAGAACTCACTTGGGAGGCAGAGGCAGGCAGATTTCTGAGTTTGACGCCATCACTGATCTACAGAGTAAGTTCAAAGATGGCCAGGGCTGCACAGAGAAACCATAATTCCAAAAACAAAAACAAAATTAAAAAATACATCTGACATTTGAAAGAAATATATTATAATTCAATTTCAAGCTTTTTATATATTTAGAAAAATAAGAAAAAAATCAATATCTTATCTATTGGGAGTGAAATAACCTATAGGATGACAGTATTTCTACTTTCTAGTTGAAAGGGTAAAACATCAATTTCTATGGATTATCAACAATTATATTTATGCATTAAAATCTTCATAGCAAAGAATAATAAAGCTACGTAGTCAAACTTACAATATGCAACTTAAAATGATATGTAATGCTCAATTTAAAGTAGTTTCTCTGGATATGTACCATGTACCATATTCAAATCATCATGAATTAGACAAAATTGAAGGCAAATGACATGAAGTTGTGTATTAGTTGTTTTACTTTCCTCCTTGCCATGGAAAGATAGCTGTCCAAAGCAACCTATGAAAGAATTAAGGCTGGTATGTACCTTCAGTGTCTAGTCTATTGTGGAAGGGAGGTCATATAAACTGTTCACATTCCATCTATAGTCAGGAAGCAGAGAGATGAATGCTTATATTAAGCCTACTTCCTTTCCTTTAGTAGTCTCTGACCTTACTTCATGGAATGATGACTCCAAAATTCAGGGTAGGTCTTCTTTTGTCAAACAAATACACCTTTCTGGAAACACATTCATAAGGCACACAGGTGTTTCCAGAGTGATTCAGTCAAATTGAATATGAATAACCACCAGTCATACCATCCACATGATTATATAGATGTATTATGAAAATATGAGGGGAAAATATGCATAATTTTTATATAATATTATATAAAGTATATTTTTGTGAAACAAAATTTTTGGAGTCAAAAATAAGTATTACACTATAACAAAAGTATTATTTCAAAAATATATGATGTTTCTAATCATAAATGTATATAGCATAAATAATCAAAATTCCTGGAGCAATTAATAACTTAAAAGGTAAAAAATATCCCTATTTTTGTGAAAGAGGCCATTAATCTTTAAGTAATCAATAAACAGACCAGATAAAAGCAACTGCATAGTATGTTGGACTACATTATTCTTGAATTTTATCATATTCACATCTACCAAATATAACAAACAACAGATTCATAATTTTTGCAAATGTTTATTGAAAGTTTTCCAAGATAGATAATTTCCATGGTCATTAAATAGACCAAAACAGATGCAAAATCAAGTATGTCATATAAAGTATGGTTTCCTTAATAATGGATTCAATTAGAAATCACTAACAAAAGACCAGAAATAATTACAAACACCTGAACATTCAGAATATATAGCTAAATGATTCCTAGATAAAGAAGACTATATAAAATGTATTATAAGCCCTAGGAGAACACCCATTAATTGTTCTTCTCTTAGATAAATAATCAATAATAATAAATACTACATAATAAATAGTATCCTAATAAATCATAATAAATAATGGTGTCCCAATAAATAATAAGCAATAAATAAATAATAAATAGACATAGTATTAAACTGGCTCCTAATGATTTATAACTATATCTATAGATTAATGCGTCTTTCAACCCTCATCAGAAGAATTTCTACTTGCAGTTGATGGCAATCAACACAGAGATCCACAACTGGCCAAATGCTAAGAATAGAAGTCTGCTGAATGTTCAGCCCTAAGTGGGATATCTATATCATACCCCTTCTCTGAGTGCTCACTGATCATTTCATAAAATGTGGCAGAACGAACAGAAGTGCCAGAGGTGGTACATGAGTACAAGACAATGGTGTCCTCCAAACACAGCAAGGCACCTGCACATATTGTGTCACAGCAATTTTAACAACCTGTAGGACTCCTATGCAAGTTCAAGACAGATCAAATTACATCATGGAAAAGAGAAGTAGACAGGACATCCTACCCCTATCTGAGGAGTTCTTGGCTACTGTTATCTGCTGAGAGCAGGAAAGACAGTTTGTTGCCCCTGGGAAATCCACCATGATCTGCTAGAAGACCACATATCTCAGAATATGTGGGGTAGAACACACACATACACACACACACACAAACAAAAAACAAAAACAAAAACCAAAAAAAGCCCCACAAAGTTGGGTGATATCTTAGGGTTTTCTATTGTTATGACCATGGCAGCTCTTACAAAGAAAATATTTAATTTGGGTGTCTTGTTTACAGTTTCGGAGGTTCAGTCTATTAGCATCATGATAGGGACCCTGGTGGCATGGTGGGCTGATATGGTGCTGGAATAGCTGAGTCTTACATCTTGCGTGCAACAGGAAGTCAGCTGAGAGTCACAAAGTGGAAAGCTTGAGTAAAGGAGACTCCAAGGCCCACCCACAGTGACACACTTCCTCCAACAAGGCCATAGCTTCTAATAGTGCCACTCCCTTTGGGGGCCATTTTCTTTCAAACTACCACATTCCACTCTCTGGCTCCCAAAGGCTTATAGCCATATCATAATGCAAAAAAAAAAAAAAAAAAAAAATGCATCCAGTCCCCCTTCAAAAGTCCCCATAGTATGTAACACTCTCAAACTTGTTTCCAAGTCCAAAGTCTCTTCTGAGATGCATGACAATTACTTAACAGTAATCCCTCTGTAAAATCAAAATCAAACAGCAGATCTATACTTCCAACATATAATAGTACAGAATATGCATGAACATTCCAACATGCAGGGAAGGGAACACAGTGAGAAAATACTGGACCAAAGCAAGACCAAAAACCAGCTGGGTAAACTCCAAACTCTATCTTCATGTCTGATGTTGAAACACTCTTCAGATATCCAACTCCATTCAGTTTTGTTGACTGCAATTCATTTCTTTCTCTTGGGCTGGTTCTACTCCTTGTTAGCAGCTTTCCTTGACAGGTATCCCATGATACTGGCATCTCCCATATCTTGTGTTCTCCAAGGCAATCTAGGCTTTAACCTCATATGTTTATCCAGTGGCCTTTCTACTAAGCCTCCATTCAGGGACACCGCTAACACATGCCTGGCCTCAGTGACTTTATTCCATAACTCCTTTCTTTTATCCTTAACTCTAAGTCCAGAAGCTGATGCTACCAAGTTCTGCTGCTTGCTGGGGCTAGAACATTGCCCCCTCATTCAAGTACATCTTCACCAGCATTCTGTCATTTACTGTCCAAGCTTGGCTGTCCTGAAATATGCTCTGTGAACCAGCCTGGCCTCAAAGTCAGAGATCCACCAGCCTTTGCCTTTGAAATGCTGGGTGGGATTAAAGATGTGCCCTACCACACCTGGATCTAAACTTTTCTTCAGTTTCTTTCTACAGATTGGAAATTTAGCTGGGTGGAATCTTGCCCGGAGGTCACCACTCCCTTTATTCCATTTATTAATCTGTTTATCTCCTTGAACATAGGATTTAGTTCCATTCCACTTACTGGTGCTCCTTTTTGCCTCAAAATTTACATTTTGTAATTTATCCTGCTCAGCTTGTGCCTTTTCATTATAAATCTTCATTAGTTACCACTAATATCCACATGATAGAGTCTATACTAGACTGTTTTGAGATTTCTTCTGCCAATGGAATTAATATAAAACTCTTCATTTTAGCCTCAGTCAGACTCTTCAGAGAAGGGCAAAAGGCAGCCACTTTCTTCACCAAAATATCACAAGAATGATCTCTAGGCAACATACTAGAATTCTTCTCCTCCAAAACCTCTACACTGAGCCCACAATATTTCAAATCATTCTTAGCACCTCTCTCTTCCATGCTCCTACTAGTATGGCCTAATAAGTAGTGCTTTAAGCATCCCTCTTCTTTCATAACCAAGTACCAAAGTCCAAATTCCTCCAAACACACACATGGTCAGGCCTATCACAACAATACTGCCTTCCCTGTACCAACTTCTGTCTTTGTTAAGGTTTTTATTGCTATGAAGAGACACCATGACCATGGCAACTCATATAAAGAAAACATTTAAGTGGGTGGCTCACTTACGGTTTCAGAGCTTCAGTTCATTATTATGGCAGGGAGCATGGCGACATGCAGACAGACATGGTACTAGAGTAGCTGAGAGTCCTGTATCTCGCAAGCAACAGGAAATTGACTGACAGTCACACTGAAGTAAGCTTGAGCAAAAGAGACCTCAAAGCCCATCCCCACAGTGACATACTTCCTCCAACAAGGCCATACTTCCTAACAGTACCACTCCCTTTGTGGGCCATTTTTGTTCAAACCACCACAAGTGGGTAAGGAAAAGAGGGTGGATTAGGGAAGAATTCAGAAAGGAGGTTAATATGAGCAAAACATATATGAAATTCTCAAAGAACTAATAAAAAAGTCTAAATGAACATTAGAGAACTATTTAGACTAATCTAAACTGAAACTGCAATTTATCAAAATGTTGGGTGTGGTGGTAAAATAGTGCTTTGAGGGAGAAGTAAGGACATTTATTCTCTTTACTAGAAAATTTGATGCATCTCAAAACATTTGGATAAGATCCTATCTCATGTAAATAGAAAGCCAATAGCAAAACAAGCACAAAACAAGCAGAAGGAAGGATATAATGAAGATGAAGACAAAAATTGATGAGACTAAAACCAGAGAGAGGTTACCTAAAATGGGAAGTAATAACTGGTGCTTTGCAAAGTTTATCATAATGATAAATGCCTTGCAATATTTATGATTAATAAGAAGGAGGATTTGTCCTTTGCCATACAAAATCTTCTCAGTTTTGGGAGGTCCCATTTATTGATTGTTGCTCTTAGTGTCTGTGCTACTGGTATTATATTTAGGAAGTGGTCTCCTGTGCCAATGCATTCAAGACTACTTCCTCCTTTCTCTTCTATCAAGTTCATTGTAGCTGGTTTTATGTTGAAGTCTTTGATCCACTTGGACTTGAGTTTTGTGCCTGGCAACAAATATGTATCTATTTGCAATCTTCTACATGTTGACATCCAGTTATGCCAGCACTATTTGTTGAAGATGCTTTCTTTTTTCCATGGTACAGTTTTGGCTTCTTTGTCAAAAATCAGGTGTTCATAGGTGAGATCACAGCCTACAGAATGGGAAAAGATCTTTACCAACCCCACATCTGACAGAGAGCTGATCTCCAAATTATATAAAGAATTAAAAAAATTAGACATCAAAATACCAAACATTCCAATTAAAAATTGGAATACACAGCTAAACAGAGAATTCTCAACAGAGGAAGCTCAAATGGCTGAAAGACATTTAAGGAATTGTTCAGCATCTTTAATCATCAGGGAGATGCAAATCAAAACAACTCTGAGATACCATCTTACACCTGTCAGAATGGCAAAGATCAAAAGCACTGATGACAGCTTATGTTGGAGAGGATGCGGAGCAAGGGGAACACTCCTCCACTGTTGCTGGGAATGCAAACTTGTACAGCCACTTTGGAAATCAGTGTGGCAGTTTCTCAGAAAATTGGGAATCAATCTACCTCAAGACCCAGCTATACCACTCTTGGGCATATACCCAAGGAATGCTCAATCTTACCACAAGGACACATGCTCAACTATGTTCATAGCAGCATTATTCATGATAGCCAGAACCTAGAAGCAAACTAGATGCCCCTCAACTGAAGAATTGGTAAATAAAATGTGGTACATATACACAATGGAGTACTACACAGCAGTAAAAAACAATGATATAATGAAGTTTGCAGGCAAATGGATAGAACTAGACAATACCATCCTGAATGAGATAACCCAGACTCAGAAGGACAAACATGGTATGTACTCACTCATAACTGTATACTACATATAAAGCAAAGGATAACCAGACTACAACCCACAGGTCCAGAGAAGCAAGTTAACATGGAGGACCCTAAGAGGAACACATAGATAGCCCAGCGTAGGAGAAATAAATGAGATCTACATGAGCAAACTGTGGGTGAGGGGAGTTAATGGAGGGCAAGAAATGGGGGATGAGAACATAAGGAAATGGGAGGTTCAAGCTGGAACACAGACAGAGAGAGCAAGGAAAGAGATACCATGATAAATGAAGATATCATGGGAATATGAAGAAACAGGGTGCTATGGAAGTTCCCAGGAATCCACAAGGATGACCCCACCTTAAACTACTATCAATAGTAGAGAGAGTACCTGAACTGGTCTACTCTAGTGTAGCTGTAAGTTTTCCTATGTCCCACCTGGTTCACAGCCACTCAGACCCAAGTAAACACACAGAGGCTTATATTAATTAAAACTGCTCAGCCATTAGCTCAGGCTTACTACTGAGTAGCTCTTACACTTAAACTCAGCCAATTTCTGTTATTCTATATGTTGCCACATTTTCTGTGGCTTTACCTGCATGACATTACATGCTGCTTCCTGGACAGCAGGCTGGCATCTCCTGACTCGGCCTTCCCTTTCCCAGAATTCTCCTTGTCTACTTATCCCACCTATACTTCCTGCCTGGTTACTGGCCAATCAATGTTTTATTAAACCTGTGTACAAAAGCATTATCCCACAGCACTCTAGTAACCAGATTAGTGAATACCCCAACTGTCATCATAGAGCCTTCATTCAGTTACTGATGGAAGGAGATGCAGAGATCTACAGCCAGGCACCAGGGCAAGCTCCAGGAGTCCAATCTATGAGAGAGAAGAGGGATTCTATAAGCAAGGAACATCGAGATCATGATGGGAAAACATACATAGATCACCAGCCACTAGTGGAAACCCATGAACTGTGGACCAATAGCTGTAAAGCCCCCATGGGACTGGACTGTTCCCTCTGGATAGGTGGGACAGTTGTTTAGCTTGAACTGTTTAGGGGGCCCTCAGGCAGTGGAATGGGGATTCTTCCCTGGTGCATGAGCAAGCTTTTTGGAGCCCAGTGCATAAGGTTTGACACTTGCACAGTCTTGGTACAGGGAGGAGGGCCTTGGACCTGCCTCAACTGAATGTGCCAGGCTCTGCTGACTCCCTATGGGAGACCTTGACTTGGAGGAGGTAAGAATGGGGGGGTGGGTTGGAGGGGAGGGTTAGGGGGTGCAGGGAGGGAGGAGGGGTATCTGTAGTTAGTATGTAATAGAAATAGAATTGTAGCTAGAGTTTTCCTGCCTGGCCCACAGTCAGGACAAATCTCTATCACCTGCCAGTCCCACAGCCGTCAGACCCGACCAAGTAAACACAGAGACTTATATTGGTTACAAACTGTATGGCCGTGGCAGGCTTCTTGCTAACTGTTCTTACAGCTTAAATTAATCCATCTCCATTCATCTATACCTTGCCACATGGCTCGTGGCTTACCGGCATCTTCACATGCTGTTTCTCATCGTGGCGGCTGGCAGTGTCTCTCTTACTCAGCCTTCCACTTCCCAGCTCTATTCTCCTCCTTGTCCCGCCTATACTTCCTGCCTGGCCACGGGCCAATCAGTGATTTATTTATTGACCAATCAGCAACACATTTGACATACAGACCATCTCACAGCATAGAATAGAAAATTTCTTAATAATAATAATAATAAAAGAAAAAAAGACTTGAATTACTAATATCAGAAATTAAAACTCCAAGTATTCAATGCCAAAAAACATTGAAAGGGTAGCAATGAAGTACTATGTAAAGAATTTGATATCTCTTATTTAATGTCTTGTTTTAAATAACTGATTTCCTCAACTCCTCCAAAACTATTATCCATTAAGACTTGGTCAATATAAAGTAAATGACCTCAATAATTTATAGCAATTATCAAATGTAAATTTGTAATTATAAACATTTTTGAGGGTGCAGGGAGAGGTCTTGAATCTGACAATAAGCCCTTACTTCAAATGCATAATATCTACAGTGGTAAGTACTCTTAGACTTATAAACAATCATGGCAAAAAATTATCTTGTTCAAATGTCTTTATTGTATAGTAAAAAATAGAAAATAACAACAGAAAATGCATATTACATGTAGAGAAGCAAAAGAAAACATTAGCAAATAAAATTCCACCATATGTAAAGATAAATAATATACACATCCAAGTGGTTTTGTCCATGGAACACTACTAACCTATTTCAGTATTTGAAATACTTTGAATGCAAACATTGATAGAAACAGCCTAATGGAGAAAAATTACATTAATTTAGAAACTTCTCCATACAGTAGTGATAAAACTCAAAGCATTTCAGGATAAAATTTTCATATATATGACATTACACACACACACACACACATATATATATATTAGAAATATATGAGACAATTATTGCTAAAGTAGTATGTATATTTTCAGTGAAATTGATTGTGTCCTGCTTAAGACACAATGAAGAGAAGACAAGTATAAACTACATAGAAGCAATTAAAAATGATTGATTTTAAAAATGAGCAAATTGCCTATATATACAAGCATCAAAAGACATACAAAATGCCAACATAAATAAATAAAAAGATGCAATAAGAAAGAGTAGTGATGGCAAGAATGTGTACAAATTATAAACCTCATGCAATTTTGGTCAAAATATAAGTTAACATAACTGTTAATGGAATGGAAGGAGTAGTTCATTTTTCATATATTATATTCCAACCCCACAGTTTCCCCTTAGCACTCTACTCCCAGTCCTTTCCCCCAATTTCCTCTCTCACACAGATCCACTCCTCTTCTATTTCCCTTCAGAAAAATAGACTTCCCAGGGATATCAACCAAACATGGCATAGCAAGTTACAATAACACTAGGCACCTTCCCTCATATCAAGGATAGACTAGGCAAACAAGTAGGAGGAAAAGGATCCCAAAGTTATACAAAAGAGCCAGAGCCAACCTCCACTCTCACTGTTAGGAGTCCCATAAGAGTACCAAACTACATAACCATAACATAGAGGGCCTAGGTCAGACCCATACAGGCTCCCTGATTGTGGGTTCAGTCTCTGTGAGTACTACAAGCCCTCGTTAGTTGATTCTGTAGGCCATTTTCTCGTGGTGGTGCTGATCCTTGTTGCTCCTACAATCTTTCCTTCCCCTTCTTCCTCAGGATTCCCTGGCTCTGCCTAATATTTGGTTGTAGATCTTTGCATCTCCTCCCCTCAGTTGCTTGATGAAACCTCTCTGATGATGATTTTGTTAGGCTCCAGTCTCAGAGTATAGCAGTGTATCACTAGGAATCATTTCATTGACTTCTTCATCATCATTGACCTTCTTCTTCTTCTTCTTCTTCTTCTTCTTCTTCTTCTTCTTCTTCTTCTTCTTCTTCTTCTTCTTCTTCTTCTTCTTCTTCTCCTTCTCCTCCTCCTCCTCCTCCTCCTCCTCCTCCTCCTCCTCCTCCTCCTCCTCCTCCTTCTCTTCCTCCTCCTTCTCCTTCTCCTTCTTCTTTTGTGGTTGTGCTTGTTTCTAGAAGAGAAAGTGGAGAATAGAATAGCCTTGAACACATTGGCACAGGAGACAATTTCATGAACATAACACCAATAGTGAAGCCACTAAGATCAAAAATTAATAAATGGGACCTCATGAAACTGAAAAGCTTTGGTAAGGGAATCAACACCATTAATAGAACAAAACAATTGCAGTCTACAGAATGGGAAAATATTTTCACCAACTCTATATCTTACAGAGAGCTAATATCCAATATATGTAAAGAATTTGAGAAATTAGATGACAACAAACCAAATAATCCAATTAAAAAGTGAGATATATATCTAAACAGAATTCTCAACAGAGGAATCCAAAATGGCTGAGAAACGTTTAAAGAAATATTCAACATCCTCATCCATCAGGAAATAAAAATCAAAATGACTCTGAGATTCCATCTTATACCTGTGTGAATGGCTAGGATAAAAACCACAAGTGACAGTTCATGCTGGTGAGGATGTGGAGCAATGAGAACATTCTTCCATTGCTGGTGGGAGTGCAAACTTTTACAGCCACTTTGGAAATTAATGTGGTTTCTCAGAAAAGTGGGAATAAATCTACCTCAAGACCCAGTTATACCACTCTTAGGCATATATCCAAAGGACATTCCATCCTACCACAAGGATAAGCAAGGAACACAGCTTTGTTCATAGTAGCTTCATTCATAATAGCCAATAACTGGAAACAACCTAGATGTCCCTCAACTAAAGAATGGAGAAAGAAAATGTGGTATATTTATACAATGTAGTAGTATTCCAATGTTAAAAATAATCATGAAAATTGCAGGCAAATGAATGGAACTAAAAAGAAAATCATTCTGAGTGATGTAACCCAGACGCAGAAAGACAAACATGGCATTACTTACTCATAAGTGGACATTAGCTTTAAAGTAAAGGATAACCATGCTACAGTCTACATACTCATGGAGGTAAATAACAAGTAGGTTTCAAGGGGGGATGCGTGGTTCTCCCCAGGTAGTGAAATAGAATAGATTTTGCAGATGGGCTGAGTACAAGTGGGGTTGGGAACAGGCTGAATCAGGTGGGGGATATAGAGTGAGAGTGTAATGAAATATACAAATGGAATTAGGGGGCATTTCTGGGGCAATGTAGATACCTAGTACACTAGAAACTCCCAAAAATCTATGATGGTGACCCTAGTGAATACCCCCTAATGATGGGGGATAAGGAGCCTGAACTGGCCATTTTCTGTAACCAGGCAAGGATTCCAGTGGTGAGATTAGAATACCAACCCAGCCACAAAACTTTGACCCACAATTTGTCCTCCCTACAAGATGTGCTGGGATAAACTTGGCATAGAATTTGTAGGGGTAGCCAACCAATGACTTGTTTAACTTGAGACTTATATCCTAAGAAGGAGCCCATACCTGGAGCTGCCTGAAGTGTCAAGATAATGTATTTTTATATTATTATAAATAGAAATCAGTTTCAAAAGATCCAAATAAATATTGGATATATATTTTTTAAGATTTATATTTTATTTTACGTGCATAGGTATTTTGCCTGCATCTTTTTCTATGTACCATGTGCATGCACTACCCATGGAGGCCAGATGAGAGCATCAGGTCCTCTGGAACTAGACAAACAAAAAGTTATTAGTTCAGATGAGGGTACTGAGAACTAAATTCAGGTCCTCTGCCAGAGCACCAAATGAGCTACATCTCTAGACCCTGCTAATTTTTTTTTTAATTTGATGGATGGTACATAATACTTGTATTTTCATGCCTTCACTTACTTACATTCTGAAGTGCTATAGATCAAACCTATGGCCTCAAATACTATATAATTGATCTACAATTTAGTGACATCCTTAGACCACCCAAAAAGTTTCAAGTAGAGGCAAGTGTACATGAAACACCAACATATGTGGAGCAGTAAACAATGGAAATGTAAAGTATACCAAGGTGGAGTCCTCATATGCCTTACTTAGAATGATATTGACAAAATGTTTGGAGATTGGAAATCCTGAGTAATAAAATTCAGATGTTAATCTTACAGATTAATAGCCTAAAGTTTTACTTACATAAGGGACACATGGTTTTTATGGATCCATGGAATTGAGTCCATCAATTGAGCATAATATAGATTTCAAATAACAGATTAAGGTATTTGTTTTAGGCATTGAATATTCTTTCCAGTAAAACTGAACAATTCCCATTTGACTTCAAAGTTTTGACTTTTCTCACTACTGACCAGGCTTGTAGTGTAGAGATTTGAAGTAGGAAAAGACATAATTGTACTTTCACTTATCACAAATCAGAACTTTTGAGTAGTGAATTGTGTCACGGTCTTATTTACGGTCTTATTTAAGATTTCTTACAGAGTTGGGAGATCTGGTAAACAAGGAATTAAAGAACAAACTTTGCTTGCCTAAAATGCTAGCAGTTGTATGTTCTTTGTTATATTTTGAGTATACTCTGGGTAGTCATATTTGACCTTTTAAGTTATCCTTGGATCTCATGTCCAAGAGAATATCTTGTGGGGCCCATTTGTATGCCTATAATCTTTAGCCATAATTCATCCTTGGCATGATTTTTTTTTTGATATGTACATGTATCCTAGGACATTGTGTGAGTTTGGCAAGGGTGCTACTAAGTTTCACTCACAATTCTCCAGATGGTTTTGTAAAGTAAAATAGCACATCTCTCACATGAAATATCGAATTTCACATACTTTACACATTTCATGGGTTGTCAGCTAGCTCCCTCAAGCAAAGTTACTGTTCTTGGTGTCATTTTTATCCAAAGAAAAATGGAAAGTACTTTCTATGCTCAACTGATATTTCATTCTGCTATGTTGTGTAGAGGGAATTGCACCAAGTCTTTTGCTTGAATAAACATCTAATTGGGCATTTAATTCTTAGTTTCTCTTTCTTTCAAGTAGTCATAACAAACCAAGAAGTCTTTGTGCTATGGTTTGAACATTTGTCTCATCCAGAATTCATGCTACAATTCAATGCCCTGGGTGATATTTGGAAGTTGAGCGTTTGAGGTGGGTGAATATATCATGCAAGTATATCTGTCATCAATGGGAATAAGAAGCCCCAAAATATTTGATCACTGATTCTTCTGTATAATATCAAATATTAGGGACATCTTATGAGGAATTACAGTAGTTTGAATGAGAAATAAACTCAATGGATTCACATATTTGAATGTTTGGAACTCAGTTGGTGGTGCTGTTTGGAGTGGTTCTGTAACCTTTAGGAGGGTCAGTATCACTAAAGGAAGTACATCACTGTGGCTAGATTTAGAGGGTTTACAGCCTTCCCACAATTCCAGTTCACTTTCTTCTTTCTGCGTGCAGTTGAGATGTGATTTCTCAGCTTCTTCCTCCTGCACTCATGCCTAACCTACTATTATGGATTGTGTAGACACTTCTGGAAGCACAAGTCAAATGAGCTCTTCCTGCTGTTGCCATGGTATTTCATCATACTAAGAGAAAGTAGCTAATACAAGAATGGATTTGAGCAGACAATAAATTTGTTATCACCTTGGTGTTGCAATATATGGTATCCAGAAATATGAGCAATGAGTGTTAATTGTGGGTTTCCTAGATCAATGTAAATTTTTATAGCATCCAAACTACCTTAAAATGCATGGTTACAGGGTTGTGCAGCATAACTGTATTACTCTCTAATTAATAAGATACATAAAAAGGAGATTATAGATTATCCTTAATTTAAGGAATTATAACTCTTCTCTCTCTATCCATTTAAAAATATCTCACAGTGGGGAATTATCTAAATTTATAATTGACAGCAACATTTTTAGAATCTTGAGGCAATAAGTTTAATCTCACATTTCATTACACTAGCATGTATATAATATTAGAAAATTGGTTTTGAGAAAATTGGATATCTATATCAGAAAATAATTCAAATATCTATATCAAACATTAATAACTAACACACAAAAAGTATATATATAATATACAAATATAAAATTAATGAATACATATGAAAGAGGTGCTGAGAAGGGAACTCAGTTCCTCTGTGAGAGCACCAAATAAGCCATGCATGCAATATCCTGCCGAGGCAATGATCCTGCCTCAATTAAGATGGATCGCCCCATGGCTGGAAAGTTAAAAGAACTTGCTGCTCTTACAGAGGACTTAGGTTTATTTCTGAGCACCTACATGAGAGATCAGAGTCTTCTGTAACTCCAATTTAAGAGGATCCAATGATGTCTTTTGACCTTTGCAGACACTAGATACAATGCACATATGTACATGTGGTCAAAACATTCATATACATAAAATAAAAATAAATAAATCTTTAAAAATGTCTTCTAACATCAATTATTTTAATCAAGACAACCTTCTGATAGGCACGCCTGAGGCCATCACCCAGATGTTACAAGTTTATTATTAATACTAACCATCATAGCTATATAAAGAAAATGTCATTTAAAATCTGTAATTCTCTATAGAAAGTCAAGACTAGTAATGTAGAATGTATCTTCCCATGCTTCTAGTTTTCATCTCTCTTTGACTCTTCTCTCTTCCACTTCTTCATACCCTCAGTAGTTTGAAACTGTCTTTGTTGCTCAACAATTGACAAGACTCATTAAAATACTGAAGACTTCCTTTTTTCTTTAATTAATTAATTTTCCCAGTCCAATCATATTTCCCCTCCCTCCCTCCTCTCCTCCCAGTCTCTTTCCCCAACCTCCCCTCTTCTGCTTCCCCATCCACTCCTCCTCTTTTCTCTTCAGCAAAGGGCATGCCTTCCATTTATTTCAGCCAGCCATGGCATATCAAGTTGCAGTAAAACTAGGCACCTCCCCTCCTGTTAAGTATTTAAAACCTTCTTTTAAACATTCATATGACTATTGATTTCATGTTGGTGTCAAATTTTATATAATTGTAATAACTTTTAGGTATTTAATTTTCTCTATTGAAAGTCTACATGTTTTTATGTTTGTGATAATTTTGAGAAGAGAAAATGATGTTTCAAAGGTATTGAACATTTTGAGTATTCCCATTATTTTTGTCTTAGTACCAAGGTGAGCTTCCTAGAAGGATGAATTTACAAACCTAACAATAATGCCTGAAAGTTATTGTGTGCTCCCAATTGACAAATATATGTATTTGATCAGTCTTTGTAAAATTAGGAGATAAAAACTAATAACTTGTGTTAATTAATTTTTAAATCAAATGATATTAACCATTTTATTCCATAAGTTTTTACCTTTATTTTCAATACAAATGAAATTAATTTCACTGTAATCTGTGAGTGAATGCCTTCAAAAATGGTTTATTCATTAGGGCAGGTCTGTCATTTGAATTCAGACCTTTATGATAGACTAAATTAACCAGCCCACCTAATTTGTTTTGGCCGTGCCAACATTAGAAATGTGGGCAAACTGTCATGATCACTCAGCATTTATATAGGTTCCAATGGTCTAAACTCTGGCCCTCATGCTTCCAAGACTAGCACTTTATCCCCGAGCCATCTGCTCAACCTTTTATAGTACATATTTAATAAGCATATCTGTCTTATCCTGTTTATCTGAAATCCCTTTTATAATTTCATACTATTATTTCATAGTAAATTCATACCTTAGATTTACAACTTAAATAAGGCATTGCATGGAAGAAACTATATACTCAGTGACAAGTTGGCTGATCCTTATTTATCTCTATTTAGGAAACAACAAACATACTTCAAGCATTTATAGAGTTGCTTATTCTGGAGATCTATCAAAATAAATGTAACATGCTTCTTGTAACTGACTTCTTTAGCATAGCTTTAAGATTTATTCCTTTTTAAGCATTATAAATTACTTGATTCCATAATTATAACTGAAGAGTATTCTATTGCAAGAATTGGAGGAACTTTGGTTATTTTTAATTTATGGCCAATGTGTTTAAATGTTCCAAGCATTCACGAACATTTTTTCTGTGCATGTGTGTATTTATACATGTGTATGCATACTTAAAGTTTTTTTTTTGATTCTGTACTTTGGAGTTTAAAGGCTTTAAAGGCGTGGTCATATGGTAACTCCATGTTAATCTTTTAGAGTAGCTGTCAGACAATGTCTTAAGTGCCTGTAACATTCTATTTTCTCACCACCAGAATATAAATGTTCTGCATTTTCTGCATCTTTGCCAGAATTTGTTTTCCTTTTTTTAAAAATTTTAATTATTATTATAAATGTGAAAGAGCATCTCATTATGTTATATCTCCATCATTTTCTGTAATAACTCTATACTTCTGTTAAACTGCTAATTTTTCACATTCACAAAAGCAAAAGAATATGATTAAAGTAACCTATAAACTGCAAATAAATGTTGAACCCTGTTTACAATGTCTTAAATTACATACAGATAGGTAGACATAAAACAATCTTAAAATTCACATTCGTAGTCATAGTTATGCAAATGCATGTGAGAGATAATCATGTTGCTAATTTAAATGATGGTTTGTAATATTCTATTAAAGAAGTTGACAGTTCTTAATTTTCAGCCCTTCTATTATCACACAATATTTTAATATGCTTTTAAAGAACATGCTCAGCCTTGGTGTAGGGAGGAGGGGACTGGACCTGCCTCAGCTGTGTCTACCAGGCTGGCCTGACTCCCCAGGGGAGACCTTGCCTTGGAGGAGGTGGGAATGCGGGTTGAATTGGGGGGGATGGCTGTGGGATGGGAGGAGGGAGGATGGGGGAATCTGTGGCTGATATATGAAATTAAGTTAATTATAAAATAAAAATATTTTTTAAAAAAGAAATTTTTTCATTCATTTTACACACCAAAGATCCCCCTCTTCCCTCCTCCCACCCCCCAGCAACCCCCAATGCTCCCAATCCCCCACACAAGAAGGCAAGGCCTCCCATGGGGAGCCACATCTAGTAGAGGCAAGTCCAAGTCCTTCCTCCTGCCTCAAGGCTACATAAGGTGTCCCATCATAGGTAGTGTGCTGGCGATCTTTCTATATGCTGTGAATGTGTTGCTCTGATTTGGTTGATAAATAATGTTAATAGGCCAGTAGCCAGGCAGGAAGTATAGTATAGGCGGGATAAGGAGAGAGAAGAAGGCTGGAAAGTGGAAGGTTGAGTCAGGAGACACTGCCAGCCACCTCCATGAGAAGTAAGGTGTAAAGTACTGGTAAGCCACGAGCCAAGTGGCAACTTATAGATTAATAGAAATGGCTTAATTTAAGATATAAGAACTAAATAGCAAGATTAATAGAAATGGCTTAATTTAAGATATAAGAACTAAATAGCCTGCCACAGCCATACTGTTTATAAGGAATGTAAGTCTCTGTGTGTTTACTTGGGTCTGAGCGGTTGGGGACTGGGGAAATCCCCAGCTACAGTAGTGAGCTCCATTACCCCCTCATGTACCAGAATAAATTCTGATTCTAGCACCAGGGGCCCCCCAAGCAGATTAGGCTACACAATTGTTTCCCAATGCAGAGGGCCTAGTCCAGTCCCATGCAGGCTCCACAGTCATTGATCCACCTTTCATGAGTTCCCACTAAATTGGTTTAGACATCTCTGCATGTTTTCCCATCATGATCCTGATATAGATCATGCTCATAGAATCCCTCCTCTCTCTCCCCTACTGGACTCATGGAGCTCTGCTTGGGTTTGGCTGTGGATCTCTGCATCTGCCTCCATCAGTCATTGGAGAAAAGTTCTGTGATTACAGTTAGGGTATTCACTGATCTGATCACTGGGGCAAGCCAGTTAAGTTCAGGAACCCTCTCCAGTATTTCTAGTAGTCCAAGCTGGGGTCATCCTTGGGAATTCCTGGCAACTTCCCTAGCACTAGGTTTCTCTATATCTCCATAATATCTTCCTCCATCATGGTATCTCTCTCATTGCTTTCCCATTCCATCCCTGTTACAGCTTGACCATCTCATTCTTTTATGTTCTCATCCCCTATCCCCTACCCTCCATTGCCCACCATTCACCTCCAGTTTACTCATAGACATCTCATCTCTTTCCCCTTCTCAGGGCAATCCATGCATCTTTCTTTGGATCTTCCTTGTTAGCCAGCTTCTCTGGAGTTGTGGTTTGTTGACTGATTATCCTTTGCTTTACTTCCAGTATCCACTTATGAGTGGGTTCATACCATGTTTGTCCTTCTGAGTCTGGGTTACCTCACTTAGGATGATATTTTCTAGTTCTATCCATGTGTCTGCAAATTTCATTGTTTTTATCTGCTGAGCAGTACTCCATTGTGTATATGTACCACATTTTATTTATCCATTCTTTAGTTGAGGGTCATTGAGTTTGTTTCCAGGTTCTGGCTATTATGAATAATGCTGCTATGAACATAGTTGAGCATGTGTCCCTCTGGTATGATTGAGTATTCCTTGGGTATATGTCCAAGAGTGGTATGGCTGAGTCTTGAGGCAGATTGATTCCCAATTTTCTGAGAAACTGCCACACTGATTTCCAAAGTGGCTGTACAAGTTTGCACTCCCACCAACAGTGGAGGAGTGTTCCCCTTGTTCCGCATCCTCTCCAACATAAGCTGTCATCAGTGCTTTTGATCTTAGCCATTCTGACAGGTGTAAGATGGTATCTCAGAGTTGTTTTGATTTGCATCTCCCTGATGATTAAAGATGCTGAACAATTCCTTAAATGTCTTTCAGCCATTTGAGATTCTTCCTTTGAGAATTCTGTTTAGCACTATAGCCCATTTTTTATTTGGATTGTTCATTATTTTGATGTTTAGTTTCTTGAGTTCTTTATATATTTTAGAGGTCAGCCCTCTGTCAGATGTGGGGTTGGTGAAGATCTTTCCCCATTCTGTAGGATGTTGTTTTGTCTTATTTACTGTGTCCTTACCTTACAGAAGCTTCTCAGTTTCAGCAGGTCCCATTTACTAATTTTTGCTCTCAGTGTCTGTGCTACTGGTGTTGTAGTTAGGAAGTGGTCTTCTGTGCCACTGTGTTCAAGACTACTTTCTACTTTCTCTTCTATCATATTCAGTGTAACTGGTTTTATATTGAGGTCTTTGATCCACTTGGAGTTGAGTTTTATTTATGGTGATAGATGGGGATCTATTTACAGTCTTCTACATGTTGACGTCCAGTTATGCCAGCACCATTTGCTGAAGATACTTTCTTTTTTCTATTGTACAGTTTTGGCTTCTTTGTCAAAAATCCAGTGTTCATACGCATGTGGGTTAATGTCAGGGTCTTAAATTTGATTTCATTGGTCCAAATGTAGGTTTTTTATGCCAATACCACGCTGTCTTTATTACTATAGCTCTATAGTAGAGCATGATGTCAGACATTCTCTTATTTTCACTTTAAAAAATTTATTTGTTGCCTGACATTCAATCATCTATTTTAAGGACATAGCCAACTGTATCAAATTTCTTGAAATCAGTTATATTTTCCTTGATAATTCTATTGTGGTTATATAAAAGAACATGGCCAAGGAGCCTTATAAGGATGGTTTATTTGGCTTACAGTTCCAGAGGGATAAGAGTCTGCCATGGTGGGAAATCATCGCATCAAGCAACCATGATGACTCCATCAGCAAAATGAGAGTTTATATCTTGACCCTCAAGCAGCAAGCAGAAAACATGAATTAGATATGACACAGGAGTCTTTCAACTCTGAAGTCTACCACCAGTGACATACTTCCTCCAATAAGTCCACACCTCTTAAGCATCCCAATACAGCACCAACAACTGAAGAACAAGTATTCTAAATGCATTGAAAGTATGGGGGACAATTATCATACAAACTACCACACTTGGTTTGCCTGTAATTTATGGAAGGAGAGAAGGGTAAATGGCTTATGATGCAGAGTATTCAATATACTAAATTCAAATTTATCATTTGAATTTCTATACAGCTTCATGTGTTATAAAGGAATACTTGATTATCTATTATCTATCTACCCATTTTTCCTTTATCTATAATCTCAGACCATTGAATTTAGTGAAGAACCCTGTGAATATCATCATAAACTTTTATCAGTCAGCATTCTGTCTGTTATTTTATAGCTATTTCCTCATTTTCAGTCTTTGAAATATCAACAACAGAAAAATAGGAAGAATTTTATGTTACTCTCTACACACACATATGTGTGTGTATGTGTGTGTGTGTATATATACACACACACACACACACACACACACACACACACACACACACGTATGTATGTATGTATGTATGTATAAATGCCTCTTTGAATAGCAATTGGTAAAACTAAAAAGAGAAAAAAATTACATCACTATCCAGTGCCTGTAAGGTAAATTCAAAATCATTAGCTGGGCTTACAAGTCTTTCCAAAAGAGTCTTCATTTCAGTTTTCAAAACTTAGGTGTAACAATCTAATAGAAATACACTCTGCTGCTGAAACTAACCCTAGCTTTCAAAGCAATGATGAAATAGAGATTTACCTACAGGTGATATTATTTATCTCCAAGTCTCATAGTTTGTAGAATATAAGAAATATTCAAATCTCAGCAAGGACTTCAGAATTCTAATTGATCATTGCAATAGTTTCCTTATGTATAAAATAAACATAATATTTATTACTACTTACTTCTTAAATTTTGGGGAATTATGTGAGTCATTTATATAAATATATTGGTTTTTACCTGGTAGTGAACTAAACTTGATAAATCAGTAAATAAAAGCCAAGCATTTGTTAATGCACTTTGGCTTCTTGGCTTATAATACTTACAAATTTCAGTACAAGGGCTCTGTAAGAAGCATAAAGGCTTCTTGTTTTGAAGTCTTTGAAGGCCAATATACTATATTTTTGTTCCTGACTTATACTGTATTGACCTAGTATTATGACATTTACAGGGGTCTTAAATAAAAATGAGTTCATGGATTAAATTTAAAATACTCTGGAAAAGTTCCATTATTCTAAAGCTAAGAGAATTTAGAATAAGAATGGTTTACATAGGGCTGTTTCACAAAAATCATGCTTTTTTTGGAGTATGCTTGTAAATAAAACAAACCAAACAAACAAACAACTTTAATGAGAAAAAACAAAACAGAATAAAGAATAAACAGTCACTGACAGACATAGTGGACTGTAAACAAGAATAATGATCAAACAGAGTCATTCCTCACACCTTTTTATCATAGAAAAGACAAAATGTGGCAAGCAGAAAATGAAATGCATTTGCAAGCAACCAGACAGGCAAGGTTATCTAGCTTATGGTTCTTCAGTATGCATCATAAGGGTGGAATTTATTTTTCAAAATAAGTAACATTCACCATCAGAAACCACAAAATAAATGTAGAATTTCTTATGAAATGCATTTTTGGCATGTTTTCACCATTTTGTACATACAATGGCAAATATTTTTTTCTAAAAAGACATTTTAAAAAATTATAGATTCATTGAAAGATTTGAGGGTTCCCCATAAATGTTAAGAAAGGAAGTTCTTTTATAATGCAGGAAATGATGCAAAAGCCCTTGCACACCACTAGATTCAAATACCAAATATTTTGAATATTTAAACATCATAGCAAATTTAGGTAATGCTAATAAGATTTTGTTATATGTATATTGATTGTTTCAGTAGCACACACACACACACATACACACACAATCTCTATAAATAAGATACCAATAAATAAGAACTTTAAAGTCAGCAAATATGATTTTAAAACAGTATGCCTTATGTGCATATCATCATGGCTTCAGAGAGATTTTCTAATTTTTTTTTTGAGATTTTGTTCAAGGAATTTTGTTTCTCTAAGAATGCAAGCAAAAATAAAACTAAGGATTTTATAGATATGAACAAAATTCAGTGAAGTAATTTTAACCAAGGTTTAATGGTTGAATGAAATTCATTATTCAAATATTATTTAAATAGACTTCTAGATCACAAAATGTCATTGTACTTTGTGGTTTAGAATGAAATAGATTTTGAGAAGATAATATCTGAGGAATTTTTTGATTCACATTTTATTTTACAACACTTTATTATATAAAGAGTTGGGTTAAATCAAGACTATACTTCATGAAATGTGAATTAGCTATCTCTTTTTTTAATTTTAAGAACAAGAGCAGTAAAGTTTGTTTAACAGTCCAGAATTGTAAAGCAAACGGAATAAAAAGAATCTGTCTTGGGGAAGATTTCAATTCCTATATATTATTTAAAAGCCTGAAGCTATCTGACTTTCCCTTTGTGACCTTATTTCCATTTTGCAAAGTCTTCCATAAGGTCTCTTAAGATAAATCAAAGGATAACCTAAAGACAGTCAGTCGGGGCTTTTGACCTTTGGACTACAGTAACTGCAAGTATAAGAAATTTGTTACAATGATGCTCTAGATTAGGTCAAAAAGGTAATTGTAGTTGAATGTGTTTATTTTTCTTTCCCATTATGATGTTGTTGTTTTCTTCAAGTTCTCTCTGTCATGTCCTATCAGTGGAGAGAATTCAAGATCTTCAGTACTGAAGGTCAAATCTTATTAAATACTAGAAGCCCATATTTTATGGAATGAGGAAAGGGGAAAATATCCTAGTTCAGTTTTTTGTGACCTCAATATAGATTCTTATTATGTTAAAAGCAGATAATTGTGAATGTAAAACCCAGCAATATATTTTATTTTTCTGTATATTATAGTAAGTTTGCTGGACTTGACTTCAAACAAGAGTTCAGTGTGTCTGGTATCACCTTATCTTCTGCTAATAGATTAGTAAGTGTCTGTTTTTCTTAAATGCTACAAACTATAAACAGTTCTGTTATTGGAAACATAGTCCTAATACAAGGCAAAACTATCTTTCGTGCTCATCATAAAAAATAGGTAATATGATCATGCTGGGTACACAATCATCCCTTCCATTCCAGGGAGAATAAATGCAAGGAAAGATAATAAATTGCCACATGGAAGTCTTTGTGTCACTAAATGATTTGAAGTAATGAGATATTATAATTCAGCACACACTAGCAGCCCAACTGTTTGAAATTTTGTATTATACTATATTAAATTTTTAGTTATCTGCTGTTGGTTTAGATATTATCTAAGATTCAGAGTTAGCATTCATGAAGATGCACCCAAGCATACAAATCTGAAAAAAAACTGCAATAGTACAAGTTGATTTCCCAAGGATGCAAAGAGAATAATTTTCTACTGAAGAAGCATACCTTTTTGCACTCTGTTGAAAATTAGGCACAGTGTTATACATTTACAATACATCTTGTAGCTCCTCAAGTACAAAGAGTAGGCTAGAACTAAAGTGTAAATCATATGCTTGTTTTTGGATTGCTTTATCTAATCATATATATATATATATATATATATATATATATATATATATATATGTCCCATTGTAAAATAGAGATGTGATTTTCCTGTCTCAAGTCTAACTAAATCTTACCATTATGCAAATAGACATCTGTTCAAAAAACCAAAGCAAAAACAACAGTGTATATTTACTACAGAAAAACAAAGATTTCAAAGGTATGGGGCTGCAATTATGTAAATTTGTTTTATTTATTTAATCTACATCAAGGTCTAATGGTAACAAAATTTACTACTATTTTCAAAACAATATTTTTTTTCCTTTACAGGGTATTGACCATAATATAAGCAGCACACTTAAAAGTAGTTACTTTAGGGAAAGAACCATTCAAGGCATACTAACTAAATTTATTTTACATACTGGTAACCTACAAAACAGGAACAGAAAAAATCAGAGATTGAAGATGCACACCTAAGACAACAAATGATTTGGCATTCTGTACTCTCATTAATGACAATATCAAATATAAATGATGCTTATCAGGAGGAATACTTTTACTTAGAATATTGAACTTATTTTGCTTTGGTTAGTGTTTGAATCCTTATTTCCATCCTACTTCCCACAAAATTGGATATGCTATTTTTTAAAAAAAAGTATTATTTATTCTTCTCTTCATTTGAGTAATGTAGTCTAGTGTCAAACACCCTAATTAATCAATTAAGGAATATTCTAGTTGATATCTAATTAATGTAAAGCATTATCTGCAAAAAATATAAAGAAGTTGTTTTGTACCCAAATAACAAGAAAAAGGAAGATGCATGCTGTTTCTGTTTGAAATCTGTGTGAAAAATAAGTAAGACATTTATTTTTTGGTAAATGATCATATTCCCTTAAGGAATACGTTTGTAATGAGGAAAACTAGATATTGTTGTCAAAACATTACTCCTTAATTAAAAGAATTAATTTGCTTCTGAACTATTTGAGATGGGATGAATATGGATATGATCACTTGTCTTCAACATTTATTTAACTAATATTTATAAAGTACAAATTTAAACTAGTACCTAATTTTATCAGTAATATTTAATCACAGTTACTAATTCTGTTTCAAGATTCTACCAATTAAAAATTTGAAAACAGTATTAGTCTGAAAACTAAATTCCCTGAAGATATGGGAACAATTCTTTTTTGTTTGTTTGTTTGTTTGTTTTTTGTATTTCTGAGACAGGATTTATCTATGTAGCTTTGGAATCTGTCCTAGAACTCTCTCTGTAGGCCAGGCTGCCCTCGAACTCATAGAGATCCACTTGCCTCTGCCTCATGAGTGCTGGGATTAAGGCTTGTGCCACCACTGCCTGGCTGAACAGATCTTAAGTAACTCATAAATTTCAATGACTTAAACACATGTCCAAGAAGAGGTTTAAATTACCAAAAAAAAAAAAAATTAATTAATCATTCAAGATCCAGCTTCAAGAAGCGATACATACCACAAGGTGAAATCTAGATCTATGAAATATTAGTGCTTATTCTTATAGCTTTCCTTTCTAAACACATGTTATTGTAGCATTTGCAAAGCCTACTCTTAGTCACACATATTGAATATCTATAATTTATTTTTATTCTCCCTTTCAGTAATAAATCTTCTGTTATGTAAGCCACACCAATGTCTAACCTCTGAATCACATGAGAACAACTTCTTACATTGCAGAAAAAAAATTTAAATATTCCTAACAATTTTAATACAATTTTAACATGTTTAGTAGAGGAAAATCTGTTCTGCTTAATTTGTTTTGATTTTGTTTTAGATTCTTCATTCTATTGATCATCTTATTTTATGTGTTACATAATTTGGAAATTTTTTGCTTGTGTGTTTTTTTGTATACTCCTGTGTGAGTGTGCATGTGCATGTGCGTGTGTGTGTGTGTGTGTGTGTGTGTGTGTGTGTGTGTGTGTGTAGACCTGAAGTCAATGCCAAGTGTCTTTTTGAGGCAGGGTATTTTACTTAACCTGAAGTCACTGATTAAGCTAGCATAGTTATCCAGAAAATTCCATGGATCCTCCTCTCTGCATCCCTAGTACTAGGATTCTAGGTATAGTCCATCATGCCAAATCCTCTACATGGGTTTTGAGAATTAAAATTATGTCTTTATAATTTAGGGGGAGTGCATTCCATATGGATGGAGTCATTTTCCAAACACTGATGGGCAATTTTAAAGATAAAAGATTAGGTCCATTGAGGAACACCACTCAAACATTTTTGCTATATTTTTTTTTCTTTTTTCTAATGGTATTTTTTTTCAAAACATCAATACCCTCCTCATTTGCAAAGGCAACATTCCTAACATTCCTAACATTCATTCTTACAGACTTTCTTTCTCCTCCCCTCTCCTCTGTCTCTCATAAAATTATCTATCTAGAAACATAGAAACAAAGGAGTTCCATGAGAATTTTAACTTTCACATGTGCATAGGTTAGTGCTTATCATAACTAATGCTCAGACACATGTGCATCTGTGGGACTAAATTTATCATGTACTAAGATTGAATCATTTGTTAGCATACTTGGCAATAGTTATCCAATTATATTATCCCCTATTTCAACCACTAGGGGGCATATCTGTCCATAAATAAGATCAACAATTGACCTTGAAAGTCAAGCAAATATTTAATTTCAAATGAACAGAAGTTCTATTCTGATATTGATTTAAGATTTTTTGCAGTTCATTCCAGATGCTTCCTCACCAAATATTAGATCAGGCAGATTTTTATGTTCAGAAATATTGAAATAGTTGAAAAATAATTTTCATTTAAAATATTTTCCAGTAATAACTGCTCAGAAAAGAAACGTATTTATGTACTATGTACATAACAGAACATTCATCTTTCTTTATTATGCCACCACAAAGTAAGTTTACATTGTATAACTGTAAAATGATAACTACATTTGGTATTTTATGCTGATTTGGGGGAAAACATGATAAGTATAATTCAATTAAAATAATTTCGAGTTTTTACTTTAGAGATAAAATTGTCAAGATCATGATTGGTGCATCTTCAAATTACAGGAATAAATATCAAATTAAAAAATCAATAAGCTAGACAGTTCTGTAGCTTGAACTGCTTAAGGGCCCCCCTGGCAGTAGGATCAAGATCCATCCCTGGTGCATGAACTGACCTGTAGTGGGACACCTCCCACAGCCTTGAGGCAGGGGGAGGTGCTTGGACCTGCCTCTACTGAATGTACAAGGCTCTGCTGACTCCTCATGGGAGGCCTTACCTTCTTGTAGGAGGGAATGGGGGGTGGGTTGTGGGGAAGGCTAGAGGGGTGGAGGAGAGAAGAGGGGGATCTGTGATTGGTATGTAAAATGAATAAAATTTTTAATAAAAATAAATAAAATAAGATAACAAATGTGAAAAAATAAAAAAAATCAAATTTTGATTGCTCAAAGAACAATACACCTCAATTGTACTATCTCATTTCTATATGCTACCCAATCAAAATATCTAAAAATAAGGCTTTGTTTATTAAATAATAACCAATAATTATTCATTTGCTTTTTTATGTAACAAAAATAATTACTTTTATCAGGAACTGGTTTGATTGTTTCATTATTGCTTCCTAATAATGTTTGTGCACATTTTTCCTGATGATTACTTTAGGCAAATAATTTAAATCTTACTTTCTCTTCCTCTTTTAATAGTTATGGATATTTTAAAACAGTGAATGCAGTTCTTTATACTCTAGATACATACATGTCTGTGAATGAAGGAGGCCTGACGAAAAGGGACAGACATTTGAAAATTATAAAGGTTTTGGAGAGTAAGTATGAGCAATGGTAATATGTTGGGGTATGTGAGACTTCACTAGTCAACAATTAGAATTGAAATAAACCCTTCCAAATATCGAACATTTTGGTTGGTAGTTTATAGTTCATTGTTGACCTCTTAAAGGGTAACAAACTGTGGAAGATATAAGCAAACATGTACATCTGACTGAGGTGAGGAATGACCTACACACACACATACACATAAGCACATATCACATACACACACACACACACACATGCATATGCGCGTGGGCGCGCACAGACACATCTGTTTGAGCAGGTCTCCATCATTTCAATCTCTATTATGTTTTTCTTTATTACAATTAAAGCTATAAAGTAGATGGATTATGTGAAAACTCCATAGGTTAATGGAATTTATTTCATTTTGATTTTCTTATACTGTTTGTTGTTATTTCACTGAAAATAACAAATATGGAATAAGTAGTAAATACCCTTCACTAGTCTTAAGATATATTTTCATCTGTACAATTAACATAATTTTAGTGAGAAGAGATTTAGTTGTCTTATCTTAAGAGCAAAATAAAAGCCCAGAAAATTATTCATTAATGCTCAGAATATATTTGCTTCTGTCCAAAAGTTATGTGTGGGAAATCTAGATGGTTCAAGCCTCATTACATTTTTCTTTATTATTATTTAAACATTTTTATATTGAAATATACTTTGTTCATGTTCTTTTTAAGCAATACTTTATTAATTCTTTGAGGATTTTATACGATGTTTTGAATATATCGCCCCTCCCCCAAACTTCTCCTGTAACCGTTGTTTCCACCCTCCCATTTAACTTTGAGATTTCTTCTTTCCTTTTTCTCCATTGAGTCCAGTTTATGCTGCCAGCTGGTCTTGTGCTGCCCTGGAATATGAGTAACCTAAGAGGGGTCACATCATTAAAGATAACTGACTCTGCCTCTTACAGCAGTCATCAAAGCTATTCCAGTAGCTCCTTTGCTAGTAGTGGGCTTTTGTGCCCACCTTCCCCCCACTTTATACTATGGTTTTGTCTGACTGTTGTTTGCTCAGGTTTTGTGCACGCCCATTACAATATTTTAATGATTGTTGTGTTTAAATATCTGCTATTATTTGTCAAAATGTGACCTATGAATTGGACAATTACGTGCTGCTTGTGTTTGTTATTTCTTCAGTTAGTTGTATTTCTCAACATAAAATACAATTTGTGTACCTCTAGATAGTTTTGAGTATATTTGCTCACATAAATGTCTTAGTTATTGTATTTATTACTTTATGTATATATTCTACCACAGTATACTGGATTCCCTATCCTAACACTTCAAGTGAAGTGTAGAAGCCTCACTTCCATTTAAAACCCTATAACTTTCCAAATTTAAAGTATGATGGTCTGAAGTCTTTCTTCTGCATACATTGAATAACACATGAGCTGGTATTATAATATTTTCTTCAAATATAAAGAATTACAGAAATAGTAAGGTGAAGCCAAGAGCATGTTTATCTCTATATTAATGTGTTTAGCTATAGCTAGCATTTGGAATACTCCCAAAATCCCAGGTGTTAAAGGCTTGGCAGCCAGCCTGTAGAGATATTAGAAGGTTTTAGAATCTTTAAAATGTAGCACTTAGTGAGAGTTAGGTCATTGAGAGAATGACCTTGAAGGAAATTTTGAGACTCTGGCCTCATGTCCCTTTCTCCATGCTTCCTGGCCTCCATTAAGAGGACAGTTTTAACAACACAAACTTCTGATATGATTAACTGTCTTGTAAAGCAATGGGGAAATTAACCATAGACTAAAACCATGGAAAATGTGAGCCAAAATAAACCATTCCTCCATTTAATCTTGTATCTTAGGCATTTTATCACAGTGACAGAAAGATGTCCAGTACATAGTCCATTATTATTTTTTTCTGTTCTGAAGTATCCACTTTCTGTCTGTTATTCTTCCCTTTGAAGAAGTCCTCTTCATAATTGTTGAAAGGTCAAATGGTAACAAGTTTTTCCATTAGTCTTCAGTTGAGAGTTTATTTTCTTAATACTCCTTGAAGATGCATTCATGACTTGAAAAAGTACCATTCCTCTGTTCATTATCCTACTATAGTTTCAGATTTTAAAATTCTGTCATTCATGTCACTTTTCCACTCAAGGTAATATATTCTCTTTCTGGAATCGTTTTTATTTTAAGTTATCTTATTCTTTATACTAATTGAAATGAATCCATTGTAAAAATAAGTGGATAGTTTAAAGAAAATGGTTCGGTCCAAATTACTGTATTAATAATGCTGTGAAGCCACCACCTGTGTGTGTGTGTGTGTCCAGACCATGTTCAGTGTCTTAGAAGGAAAGTGCATGCCCATAAGGAGCTGAACATGATTTCCCCTTTGCTACAGTTCTTATAAAATATTAATATGTCTTCTAGTTACATAAACTTACCAGTTTTTCTATTTCAGTATACATGGAAAGATATTTTTCAGCTTTTGTGTCCTCTTTTATTTTCTACAGTTTTGGAGAGAGCTGTGTTGGCAGGATTGTTATTTCCCCAATCCCATAAACTCATGACCTGGCTATGATTCTATGATTATTGAAATAAGATAAGCTTGCCAGAATTCAGTCAGGGACAGTGCCCTTCATCTCCAGGTGTTTAATTACTTGGCGTTTCAAACTCATTGAATCTGCCTGCATGATCTCCTTCCTAAACTAAAACATTGCATTCTGCATGTCATCTACTGTATCATCCTGGCATTTGACCAATATGAAGTGGAAATACTCTGTTAGAGCAAAAATTAAAATCTAATAAGTAAATGCACATACAATGAGAAAATGTGAAACAAAAATCTGATAATAAGAAAAACATTTTACACTGTCAAAGTGACAATGTTTTTCCTTTCATTTTATTTACTATAAATCAAAATTTAATATGTTTCTAGTAATAATTTGCACTTTTGACTATTCATTGATAATTATAAACAAGTTAAACTTGGGCATATGAGCCTCTTATAAACATTATAGTTCATGTACAATTCAATATAGTTATTTTTTTATGCAAGTATATGCTTGACCTATGGTTTTGTACCACATTTCTCAAAAATACTGAATTCTTTGATATGGTAATTACTCACAAGGTAAATGTATGCAAAATTTAGACTTTGAATTAAAGTCTATTAGTCCATTTTATGATGCTATACCAAATGTTTGAATATGAATACCTTACAAATGAAAGAAATTTATTCAGGTCACAGTTTTGGAGGAGGAGCATCCAAATAACATGCCACAAGTTCCAGGGTGAGACTTTTTCTTTGTATGTACCATAACATAAAATTATGCCAGGAATAGATACAAAATTGAGGGATCACATCATGAAACTTGTGATCAGAGATGACTGAAGGGCCAATATTTTCTTTTATAACAAATATCTAAATAAGGAAGTCTAACCAGGGCCTTGGAAGAACTTTAGCGCTTTTGGTGTGAAGCATTCTCAATAACTTAATTTAGTTGTTTCAAGTACCATTTCTGGAAACAACAACACGGTATTCTGGGTGCTTTTCAAAAAGTCTAACACTGAATTATATCCTCTACCTCATGCCTGATCTCTTAAAGTTTCCACATCATGAACTCTAAAAGGTTCTACGTCATGTCCAGACACTGCCACACTGGACCAAGATTCAAATACAGGAACCCTTGGGGGACACACTCATGTCACTTAAAAAAGTATAACCAACCTATACAAGTCTCAAACCCAGAAGGACAAATATTAAATCTTAGAGCTTCACATCTCTCTTCCTATACACAGGGGAGAGGTTTTCCAAGGTCATACTTCAAGTTCTTATACATTGCTCATTGCAAATGATTGTTCTCCTAAGTTGGATGCCAATATCTGTGGCTTTCCCACTTGAGCAGAACATGCTGCTGCCTATTTTTCTCATATAGTGCCTCTTCTGGAATTATACTCACATTGCTCCACTAGTTAATGCCCTAAGTAAAGGAAGGCAACTCCTCCTTCACAGAAAATAACAAATAATTGATTCATGAGGAAATAAGAGTGACTGTCTCCTAGGAAGACAGATTCACTTTATTCCCAATGGCAACAGTTTCATGGAACTTTTATAATATCAGAACAAAAGGAACTCATAAATCAAGAAACTTTTCAAATATATTGGTGGAGATATCAGGAATGTGAGTTACAGCAAAGTAGGGAATTTTTGCTATAGGCCTTAGACCATATATCTGATGGTATTCACAGGCTTTGAGTTGGTGGAATGTGGTAGTTTGTTTGTACATTCCAAAATGTACTTACCTGATAGTCACAGAGATGTTAGGTCAAACAGAACTAAAAAGACCTGGAGGTTTGTGTCTATACCTACAACAGATTTTAAGTCTTAGAAGTTCTACTTAGTCAATCAGACTTGTAGAATTGTAGCAGGCTTTCTTTTGGGCCACCAATCACTTCCCAAATAGACATAGAGACTCAATATTAGTTATGAATTCTCAGCCTTAGCTTGTACTTGTACCACTAGCTCTTATAACTTAATGTAACCTGTTTCTCTTCATCTATGTTTTGATTCGAGGCTTTTGACCTTTCTTTCATTCTGTATGACCTACTCCATACCTGTCTGGTTTGCTGGTGGCTGCCTGGCTGGCCCCCAGTGTCTCCCTCTCTTTCTCCTTAGTTCTCTCCTACTACTTATTCTTCCGGCCAGCCAGCCCTGCTTATCCCTCTACTGCCTAGCTAGTGGCCATTCAACCTTTTTCTCAGATCAATCAGGTGAGTTAGGCAGGCAATATAAAACAGAAACACATCTCTACATAACTAAACAAAGGCAGCACAAACAAATGTAATGTATCTTTACATAGTTAAAATAATATTCCACAACATGGAACCTATGATACAGGTACATTTTCATTTCTTAATCTGGTAATTTTAGCTCATAGCCCTAGTGGGGTCTTCTCTGTGGAAATTCTGCTTCTGTAGTAAACTTCTCCTTGGGCTCCCGGTTTTCCTTTGAAACATGGGTGAAAGCAATCACAAGTTCATCATGCTATTGTATTCTGTGCAATAGTAAAATCTGCTCATATAAACAACATTGAAGTCTGCCACTGGACCTCCTTTAACGAGAGCTGAAGCTGCTTAGTGTCTTGAGGAAAAGAAGGGGCTAAATCCAGTGATTTCCCTTGTGTCAAGCTCATGGACCTGTCCCTTGGGTTTCTAAAACAATTGTGCTACTCTGGGCCTGAGGGTATTTGATGGGAGGAATCGCCTTTCAAAATGCCTTGGGTGTTTGTTCTCCTGGCTTCTTCCTAATTGTATTGCTGATGAGCACAGGCCTCCTTTTTATCTATGATAATTTCCTCCATAAGCTTCTGATCTGGTATACCCTGCTTCTGCTCTCCATTCTCCTCTCCCACCAGGCTGAAAGACTGGAGTTATTCTTCCCAGGACATAATATGAATATTAACTACCATGGAGCACAGCATCTTAGTTTCAGTCATCCCAACAAAATATGCCAAATAATTCAGCGATAACTAGGGCTGGTAGAAGTAATTGGAGCTCACAGAAGGAAAGAGAGTCACTCTCACTTGAGCTCCCAGCCACCACCACTATTAAGTTTTACTAAGTTACCTTTAGTTTTGAGGGATGATAGAATATGTAAGACATGGAAGATTGACTGGAGCTAGGGCTCTAGGGGTGATGTTTTGCAAGTAATCACCCATGATTCAATGTAAGATGAACTACTAAATGGTCTTATTAAGAGAAACCCAGAGCCATATATTGGGGATAAAACTGAGAGATAGGAGGAATAGGACAAGACACAGTCAACCTTACCTCACCAACACCTCAGTCTCCAAAGAGACCTGCTTCCTGCATACCCATGCCTATATGCCTTTCTGTTCTACCAACTCACTTCCTCTCTCTGCCCAACTACATCACTTCCTGTCTGTCTGTATAGACCTCCATGGTTAGTACTGGGATTAAAGGCGTGTGGCACCATGCCTGGCTCTGTTCCTTAGTATGGCCTTGAACTTGAAGAGATCCAGAATCCTCCCGAATGCTAGGATTAAAGACCTGTGCTACCATTGCATGACTTTATGTTTAATAGAGTGGCTGACTTTTTCCTCTGATCCTCAGATAAGCTTAATTGGCATGCACAAAGAAAATATCACCACAATTCAATAGGGCTTTCAGTAATGGAGCTGCATTGGAGACACCCATGCCCCTATAGGTAAACTCAATTGAGTCATTGATTCACTTGGCTTGACTTGAGTAGAATTAGTTCTTTGTGCTGTCTGTGCCTAATCCAAGTAAATAGACCTTAACATATGCTTCTTTAGGCAAAAGGAAAAAACATAATATATGTGAATTTTTCAAGTCCTTCTATCTCCTTTTCTTTTGCCTTTAAATGGATATTAGCACAGACTAACCACCTCTCCCTTTCACTTAATTGATACATTTTTCATAATATTTTCCAATGGTATTTCTGTTGCTGTGAGAAAAACACACTGACAAAATGAAATTTAGAGGTTGTCCTGGCTAAGTTTTATGTCAGTTTGATACACGTAAGAAGAACCTCAACTGAGAAAACTCCCTCACCAGATTGACCTGTGGGGCACTTTCATGATGAAGAATTGATACAGGTGGGCCCATCCCAAAGGGTAGTGCCAACTCTGGGTGGGTAGGTGGTCCTTGGTATAAAAAAAGCAGGCTGAGCAATGAATGAGGAGCAAGCCAGTAGAGCAGCACTCCTCCAAGGCCTCTGCTGTTTATTCCTGTCTCTAGGATCCTGCCTTGAATTCATACTGTGGCTTCCCTGGATGATGTGCTGCAAGCTCTAAGATGAAGTAAATTCCTACTCCGCCATGTTGATTTTTTTGTAACAAGCTTTCTCAGAAACTCCAGCCCCCAAATCATGACATGGAGACTTATTGTTAGTATTAAATGCTCAGCCTTAGCTTATGCTTGTCCCGCTAGCGCTTATAACTTAATTTAACCTGTTTCTAGTCATCTACCTTTTGCCACGGGGCTTTTACCTTTCATTCTGTATGTCCCACTTTTCCTGCTTCTTCTTTGTCTGGCTGGTTGGTGGCTGCCTGTTTGGCTGGACCCAGGCATCTCCCTCTCTTTATCTCTTGTTCTCTTCACTCTCTCTCTCTTTTCTAGAGTCTAGATTCCTCCTCCTACTTATTCTTTCTGCCCACCAGCCCAGCCTATCCCTCCTGTACCTAGCCATTGGCAGTTCAGCTTTTTATTTGACCAATCCGGTTCCTCAGGCAGGCAAAGCAACACATCTTTAGATTGTTAAACAAATGCAGCAAAAACAAATGTAACATACCTTTACATAGATAAAGTAATATTTCACAACAGATTTTTTTCATGGTGTTTTATCATAGCCGTAAAACCCTAACAAAAAGATAAGAAAGGGTTTATTTGGTTTACATTTCCAGGAAACAGTTCATCCTTATTGGGAATTTAAGGGAGGAACTAGAAGCAGCTAGTCATAACCAACTCAAGGGCAGAGAGAGAATGAAAGTAAGGATACCTACTGCTCAGCCTGATTTTATACTCATTTATTCAGGGTCCATGCAATGAAATTATGCTGCCCAGATGAAGACGTGTCTTCCCATCTCAATTAACCCAATTAAGAAAATTCATCACAGGTATGCTCACAGACTAACCGAATCTACTTAGATGCATTGAGTATCTTTCCCAGGTGATTCTAGATTATTTCCATTTGACAATTAAGGCTAACTATCCCACCATATATTCTTGATCATCACTTCAAATTTAGCTTTTCATAACACTATAGGGCATGTGGACAGTGCAGTGAGTTCTTAGGGCACACTCTGAAGTGTTTAGCCCAATTTCCAACTGTTTCCACATTTTCATTTTTGACTAGTTTTATAATATCCTTATAGTATCATCTTTCACCCTTTATAAAATCCCTTGAAACACTATACTTACAGAATTCTCTCTCCCAGTTATTTGTGATAGTAGCACTACTTTATTCTATATAATAAGTGCTTCAATTTGTCAGCAATGTTAAAGATTTGATTGCTCTGAATTAACCTTCAGTCTAGATGTCATACAAAAGATTGACACAGGAAGAATACAGGAGCCAGTGGCCTTGATGTTCGCAAACATTCCCTCCCCTTTGTCCTCCACAGATAAAGGTAAATGAGGACAAAGACATCAACACCATACATCTCAGTAGCAGACCTGATCATGAGGACCAGAGGGGCAAGACTAAAATTTAGAATGATTGGTTTCAATCTGTTCTCGGTCTTATGTAATCTGCTGGTTAAAGATGAGATGGAACACAGATCGTTGGGATGCTAATTCATTGTCATCTCATATTTCTGTCTCTTAATAAATTATAGATTTAAAATTCTATTCCGGGGTTTTTCCTATGTGACATGTATCTTAGGCCCATGTACATGTCCAACTTTTGTCCATACTCAATTCCTAAACCACATCTATATTTTCAGGCATAATAATTTCAACATATCCTATCCTTGGGAACCAATTTTATATATTAGTATATTTCTTGCTACCATTACAAAAAAGTCAAAGGCTAAGAAATTTAGATACAAGACTGTTTTATTTAATTCTCACTTTGGGAAGCTGAAAGGCCCAAAAGTATGATACCAGCTCCCTAGTGACCTCTTTGGGGACTTTATCACATTTATGGCAGATGTCACCAAAGTGAATGCACATATAAGAAGATGATATGAATAGGAAGCAAGAGCAGGAGAAACCAGTCTTTAAGAGCAACCTTCTTGATCTCCTCACCTTGGCTCCATATCCCATATACCTACAAGCTGCTTTACTGGAGGCCAAGCCAAAATTGCTCACTGTCAGCTAACACTCCTTAAAGCCCATCCAACATACCCAGACCACACACCATACCCTGGGCTCCATATTCTGGTCCACAGCATCAGCAGAAGAATTTGGCTTTACCTGATGCTAGGCCAATTCTAGTGATCCAAGGTAAAACAGTGACCACAGCCACCTAACACTCCCTAAAGCTTTCACAAGGGCTCCAACTGCACCTCCCCCTGAGCTCCACATCTGAGCCCACAACCTCAGAAGAAAACTTCTGCTCTTCTGGATGTCATGCTATACTAGGAATCTCTGAGACCAGCAGGTACCGAAAAACTCAGAGGCCACACAGGTACTTGGAACCACAGAGGCAATGTTGGCCTCCAAAACACCAAAGATCTCACAGCCAGCAAAATCCCCATGGAGACACCGTAATGGACCTGATTACTCTCTAGTCATCAGAACTCCTGGCCACATAGGACAGAAGATCAGAGAGGAAATAGAAACGAAGGAACAAAACACTCATCCAACAAAAACAAATTGAGGAACCAACACCTGCACCTGTCATTGTCCCAATCCCAGATGCCTAAACACCAGTATAAGAGCACAATAAACAACAGAAAGGGCAATATGATACCACCATAGCCCACTGTCCTACTACAGCAAGACCTGAACAATCCAACACACCTAAAGCCCAAGAAATTGATCTTAAAACCAAATTTATGAAGATAACAGAGGTCCTTAATGAGCAAAAGAAAAAAAAATCCCTCAAGGAAATTGAGGAAAAGACAAAGAAAAAAACTTGGAGAAAATCAATAAATAGCTTAAAGAAAGCCAAGAAAAACATAGGTGAAGAAAATGATTCAAGACCTGAAAATGGAAATAGAAGCAATAACACACACACAGGCACACAGGCACACACACACACACTGAATCTTGGAAATGGAAAATTTGAGTAAGCAAGCAGGAACTACAGATGCAAGTATCACCAATAGAGTACTAGAGACAGAAGAAAGAATCTCAGGCATTGAAAATACCACAGAAGCAATAGATCCATTGATCAATGAAAATGTTAAATCTAAAAAATTCCTAACACAAAACATCCAGGATATCTGGAACACTATGAAAAGACCAAACCTAAGAGTAATATGAATAGAAAAAGGAAAAGAATTTCAGCTCAAATATCCAGAAAATATATTCAACAAAATCATAGAAGATAATTTTCCCAACCTAAAGAAGGACATGCCTGCAAAGGTATAAGAAGCTTACAGAACACTAGTTAGATTGGACCAGAAAAAAAGTCCCTATACCACATAATAAGGAGAACACTTGGCACAAAAACGAAAGAAAGAATATTAAAAGCTACAAAGAAAAAGGCCAAGTAACATATAAAGACAGACCTATTAGAATTACATTTGACCTCAGTGGAGACTGCAAAAGCCAGAAGTCCCTGGACTGTTGTCTTGCAAACTCTAAAAGACCATGGATACCAGCACAGACTACCATACTCACCAAAACTTTAAATCAGCATAAATGGAGAAAACAAGATATTTCATGACAATGTCAAATTTAGACAATATCTATCCACAAATCCAGGCCTATTGAAGGTACTAGAAGAAAAACTCCAACCCAGGAAGGTTAAATACACCAATGAAAACACAGTCAATAAAAAAAAAAAAACCTCACAGCAACAAAACCCAAACAAGAGAAACACACACTTTATACACATACTCACACACACACACACACACACACACACAGACATACCACCACAACCAACACCACCACCACCAACAACAAAATAACAGGAATTAACTATCATTGTTCATTAATATCTCTCAATATCAATGGACTCAATTACACAATAATAAACAGGCTATCAGAATGGACATGAAATCGTGATCCATCCTTCTGCTGCATACAAGAAACACACATCAAATCAGATAGACATTACTTCAGAGTAAAGGGGTTAGAAAAAATATTTTCCAAGCAAATGGACCTAAGAAGCAAGCTGATGTAGTCATTCTAATATCTAACAAAATAGACTTCAAATCAAATTAATCAAAAGAGATGGAGAAGTACATTTCTTATTCATCAAAAAAATTTCACCAAGAAGGCATTGCAATTCTTAACATCTATGCTGCAAATACAAGGGCACCTACATTCATAAAAGAAACATTACTAAAGCTTAATCACACATTGAACCTCACACATTAATTGTGGGAGACTTCAATATCCCACTCTCACCAATGGACAAGTCATCCAGACAAAAGTACACAGAAAAATAATGGATCTAACAGATGTTATATATCAAATGGACCTAACAGATATCCACAGAACATTTCATCCAAATACAAAAGAATATACTTTCTTCTCAGAAACTCATGGAACTTTCTCCAAAATTGACCACATAGTCACAAAACAAGGATCAACAGATACAAGAAAATTGAAATGACCTTATCAGACCACCATGGCCTAAAGCTGTATTTCAAATACAACAGAAAAAAAAATCAACAACAGAAAGCCTACAACTCATTGAAACTGAACAGCTCTGAGTAAAAACTGCATCAAGACAGAAATTAAGAAAGAAATTAAAGACTTCTTAAAGTTTAATGAAAGTGAATGCACAACATACCTAATTCTGAGACACAATGAAAGGGGTGCTAAGAGGAAAGTTCATAACACTACGTGTATACGTAAAGAAACTAGAGAGATCTCATACTAGAGACCTAAAAGCACACTGGAAGGTTCTAGAACAAAATAAGCAAACACACCCAAGAGAAGTAGAAGCAGGAAATAATTAAACTGAGGGTTGTAATCAATAAAATAGAAACCAAGAGAACAATACAAAGAATCAATGAACAAAGAGTTGGTTCATTGAGAAAATCAACAAAATAGACAAACCCTTATCCAAACTAACTAAAAGGCAGAGAGAGATATTGGTGAAATTATTAAGGCCACTCCATGTAGTTAAAAAGGAGGTTTATTTAGTGGCGTAACTTGCAAATGAAGGGATAGGTAGGTTGCAGGGTCTGGGGAAGACCTAGCGCAGTCTGGCAGTGTTCTCTAGAGAACTCTGCTTGGTCTACCTCTAGCGTCCAGGGTCCAGGGACCAAGAGAGGTCAGTGCATCCGATCTCAGGTCTTCAGGGCCCTCTCTTGGCCCTGTCGTGTAGGTGTGACAGTTACCAAAGCCGCAATGGGGGTTGGAACTTCCAGATCAAAGCTGGAATGGCTACCCACTACAGAGAGAACATTCAAATTAACAAAATCAGAAACAAAAAAGGGGCTATAACAACAGACACAAAGGAAACTCAAAGAATCATTAGGGTATACTTCAAAAATCTGTATTCCACAAAATTGGAGAATCTAAAGTTTTTCTTGATAGAGACAACATACCAAAGTTAAATCAAAATCAGATAAAAAACATAAATAAACCTATAACCCCTAAGGAAACAAGGAAACAAATGTAGCCATTTTAAAAAAAGTCGCAAGCAAGATGGTTTTAGAGAGGTATTATACCAGACCTTCAAAGAGCTAATACTAGTACTCCTCAAATTATCCCACAACATAGAAACAGAAGGAACATTGACAATTCATTTTATGAGGACATAGTTACCCCGATACTCAAACCACACAAAGACTAAACAAAGAATTAAAATTACAGACAAATATGCAGTAATGAAAACCACATGGTTTTGACACAAAAATAGATAGGTTGATCAATGGGACCAAATCAAAGATCCAGAAGTAAATCCACATACCTACAGACACATGATTTTTTGATAAAGAAGGCAGAAATATACAATGGAAAAAGGAAAGCATCTTCAACTAGTGGTGCTGGTCTAACTGGATGTTAGCATGTAGAAGAATGCAAAATAGATCCATATCTATCATCCTGCACAAAACTCAAGTCCAAGTAGATCAAAGACTTAAACCCAGATACACCGAACCTGATAGAAAAGAAAGTGGGGAATAATCTTGAATGCACTCTCACAAGAGACAATTTTCTGAAGACAACACCCACCATACCAGCACTAGTATCGACAATTAATAATGGGACCTTATGAAACTGAAAATCTTCTGTAAGGCAAAGGACACTGTCAAAAGGACAAAATTGTGGCTTACAGAATGGGAAAAGATTTTCACCAACCCCACATCTGATGAAGGTCTAATTTCCAAGGGAAACACTTCTACAGTGTTGGTTGGAGTGCAAACTTCTACAGCCACTTTGAAAAACAATACTGTGGTTTCTCAGAAAATTGGTAACTGACTTACCGCAAGATGCAGCTATACCACTCCTGGCATATACCTAAAGGATGCTTTACCATAACATAAGGATACTTTCTCAATCAAGTTCATAGCAGTTTTATTTGTAATAGGCAGAAACTGGAATCAAGCTAGTTGTCCATCAACTGAAGAATCAATAAAGAAAATGTGGTACATCTACACAATGGAGTATTACTAATCTTTTTAAAAAACAATGACATCATGAAATTTGCTGTCAAATTTGTTGAACTCAAAAAGATCATCCAGAGTGAGGTGACCTAGGCCCAGAAAGAGAAACATGGTATGTACTCACTTATAGGTAGAGATTAGCCATAAAGTAAGGATACTCAGGCTATAATCCACAGACTCAAAGAAGCTAAGTAACAAGGAAAGCTCAAGGGGGGACTTGTGAACATCACTGTGAAGGGAAAATAGAAGAGACATCAAAAGTGAATGAGGGGAGGTCTGGGTAGAGGTGGTCATGGGAACAGGAGTGATCAGGTCAGGGTAGGATGGAGGGAGAGAGTACTGGGAAATACAATTGGAATCAGGGGTACCTCTGTGATGAGCTGGAATTCTAGTGCAATGGAAGCTCAGAGGAATTTATGAAGGTGACTTAAACTAAGACTACTAGCAGTGGAAGATTAGGAGCCTGAACTTACCATCTTTTGTAACCAAGAAAGACTTCTAGTGGAGGGATTTGGACACCAACCCACATTTTGCCCTGCCTACAAAATATGCTTGGACAAAAATTTTGCAGAAATTATGGGAGTAGCCAACCAATGAATGGTCCAGCTTGAGACCCATACTTTGAGAAGGAGTCCAACCTTGGCACAGCCTGGAAGGCCAGGACAGCAGAGAGACATAGGATAGAACTAAACATGACTGACAAAGAAGAAAAAAGTCAATGATATGATTCCTAATAATATTCTGCTATAATCATAAATAGTTCCCTAACCCAATTGTCATCAGAGAAGACCTACAAGCAAACATTGAGAAGACCTCAGGGAATCCAGTGGGATATGGGAGAAAGGATTATGGGAGCCAGAGTGACCAAGGCCATAAGAAAACTCACAGAATCAGTCATCTTGGGGTCATAGGGGCTCACAGAGACTGAATCGACAACTAGAGAACGTGCATGGGACTGATGTAGGTCCTCTGTAGCATGAATCTTAAATGGTCTTATTAATAAAATCAAACCCAGGGCCTGGTATTGGGGTGAATGATGGAAGATCAGAGAAACAGAACAAGCCACAGCTTCCTCACCTCACCAATTCCTCAGCTGATCCTTTTTCCTCAGACTGGAAGCCTCTGAGTCCTCATCCAGAATGAATCTCAAAAGCCTAAATGAACCCTCAAAAACCTAAAAGATTAACCATGCTAGTTCCTGGTTTTCATGCCTTATATACCTTTCTGCTTTCTGCCAGTACTTCCTGGGATTAAAGGCTCTTGTTACCATGCCTGGCTGTTTCCAGTGTGGCCTTGAACTCACAGAGATCCAGAAGGATATCTGCCTCTGGAATGCTAGGATTAAAGGTGTGTGCTGCCACTGCCTAACCTCTATGTTTAATATTGTGGCTGTTCCGTTCTCTGACCCCAGATAAGTTTATTAGAGTGCACAATATTTCGGGGAATACAATACCACCACAGTGCTCTGCATATATGTTGCATTTGTATAGCTTAGTCTTCTTGTGGGACTCCTAACCAAGGGAGCAGAGGCTGTCTCTGACTCTGTTACCTGCTTTTGGGACCCTTTCCTCCTACTGGGTTGCCTCATCCAGCCTCAATAGGAGAGGAGGTGCCTAATTTTACTGGAACTTAATATACACATGTATATGGGAGTGCTACATTTTTCTGAAGAGAAAGAAGAAGGAGCAGATAATGGGGGAAAGAGGGAGGGTTGCAGGGAAGGACTAGGATGAGAGGAGGGAGGGAGGGAAAACTGTGATTATGCTGGGAAAATAAATTTATTTTAAAAAGAGCTATCTTCTCATGTTCACTAACCATAGTTTGCCTAAAGTACTCCTAAAGACTATCTATAACACCCATGACATATACATGCTACACTAAATATCACTTTCAAATCTTTTAAACCATTTCATGAAACTGCTGAGGAATATACTAAACTCAAATCCAAACATAGCAAAAGAAATACCCTTTCTTATACTAATGATTTATAGATACAATATTCTTTTACTCCATTGTTCATAACAAAATAGAATGTAAAGGAACAAACTTTAATTTAAAAATGTATTTTGCATTATTACATTTTTGCTGGTTATTTTCACATCATTGAATCTGAATTTTAATTAAAATGGCATTAAAGTTTCATCTTATAAAAACTGAATTAGTGCTTTTTACAAGAATGTAACAAATGTCTAGTAAAGGAATTGTAGTGCATTCTATGCACAAATGCCAATTTTCAGATTCTTGTAGATGACAAACATCAGTACTCAATAAAAATTGAACTATATATAAGTTACATGTACAAAGTTTAATAAGAATTGCTATTATAGTGAGTATTTGTATAACTGAAAAGAGATTTTTCTGGTTGTAGGGTTAAATGAAACTGAATACTTTCTAATTTTATAAATTAGATAATTTCAAAGGAATAGTGTAATTGCAATGAACTCCTTATAAAATTGTTTGAAAAAATAATTCTTCATATTCTTACTACATTTAAAAAATAGAATATGATTTGTGATTTTTACAGAAGTTCAAATTCTCCATTGTTCTGATAGGTTGAGTTTATTTTTGAGAGGATATTTATTTGTTATATTTCTCAGCTCCTAAAATAATTCATGTTTCTTAGGTTTATAATACATGAGCATCCATGTGCTGTGGATATCACTCTATATGCAGTGAATGTGTTGCTCTGATTTGGTTGATAAACAAAACACTGATTGGCTAGTAGCCAGGCAAGAAGTATAGTGTAGGCAGGACAAAGAGAGAGGAGAATGCTGGGAAAAGGAAGGCTGAGTAAGGAGTTACCAGCCAGACACAGAGGAAGTACGATGTAAAGTACCAGTAAGCCCCAAGCCACGTGGTAACTTATAGATGAAGAGAAATGGGTTAATTTAAGATATAAGAACTAGATAGCAAGAAACCTGCCATGGCCATACAGTTTATAAGTAAATGTGCTTATTTGGGACAGAACGGCTGCAGGCCCAGGCAGGAATGGAGAAAACTCCAGCTACAAATAAAAGGGTAGGCCCCAAAAGATGCTCAGGATCAGTTTTTTTTTTTTAAATGGGTAAGTCCCTAACTACAGCTCTAATTTTCTATAACATGACATTCTGGTGGTTGATAAGGTAACCAATGGACCACATTCACAAGATCCCTTGGGTTTCTTGGAGAATTGAACTGTAGGCTCACCTCTTGAATAATGGAATTGCAGTTATATGCCAATATAACAATAATCAATATTTGGTATGAGAATCCTGCTTTTATAAAAATAAATAATAAGATATTTGATAGTAGACAAAATTGAATCCAAGAAAAACAGAATAAACTGTAATGTAAGTAATAGAATTAAATGAAACTGAGTAAGAGGAGGTAAGGAACAGCTAATAAAGTATAAGACAACTTGTTCATGTTTTATAGAGAAATAAAGAAGAGAATTTTATTTTGTAATATATATATATAACATAGTCAAGCAAAATTAATGAGTGTGTATCTATACTACTATGCTGAATTTGCAATATAGTTTGACATATAAAGTAGGAAATGGCACAAAGAATACTTGGAACAAAACCTATTGGACATGGTAGATACTCAGGAGATTGTAGGAGGATAAGTTTAAATGAAGTTCTTTAACCAGAGAGCAAATATGGACATGCAGACAACTGAATAATTTTATACTGAACTTGTCAATAATTTTTTCCTGGAATCAGTGAGCACTTAGAAGTTTACTCTTCTAGAAGGTAGCCTAGACTTTTGTTTATTTATATTATAGAAATATTATTGGTATAGCAGCAGCAATTATGAAGATGCAGATCATTACTTCAGATATGGAAATATGGTTGCGAAAAGATCTGAATGAACTGTTCTTGACATTCTCTGGAGCCTTCATGCAAGACATTTGTCTCTGTTTTACCTAACTGGAAGAAATGTGGTTAAAATGAGAAAAGCACTTGAATGCATTTAAAAACAAATGAACAATCTGCTGTCACATGGAGCAAAAGATTATAATAGACACAAAAAATAAAGATGATGAAATCATATGGGAAATGCTGTATGTAAGCATAACTTGGAAAAAAAGACTTTGAAAGAATTTATGTATGAACAGAAACTTAGAAATCCAAACCAAGTCAAGAACAGTCAAAAATGACCCCAAATTACCATCCGCTTTATTCATCTCATTTTGATTCATTACTTTGAAAGAGTATAAGAGTTGTAACCAACCTAGCTAATTTTTGAAGGAGTGCCCTATAACAGTTATTTTTGAAAGAATAAGTTATTTATTGCCTTTCTATCCTTTCTTTAAAGAAAACTTTTTCCTGTTTTTTCTCCTTTCCTCTATTTTCTCCTCTTCTTTCTGTCCCTCCATTTCTCTTTTATTGTTTACTACATTTATGTAAATATACTTCAAACTACAGGGAAACTATAGACATCACAGAAAATATTCCAAGAACAGAGTTAACTAAAATTACTTTCCAAAATCATTTTAAAAAGCAAAATTCAAACCTAGAGGAAATAAAAAACAAACTATGAAGAAAAGAGGAATTATAGTTCCTAGAAATGCCAAACTATTGTATTCATATCGACAACTGCCAACAAATGTCTAAAACACTCAAAGAGTAAATTTTGTATATAAAAATATTCATTAAAAGAAAATTTCCTTAGGAAATGAGAACACTGACAATATTAGCAAAGACTTCAAATCAAGGATCTTAAAATTGTTAAATTAAATTGTGAGAAAAGTAACAAAGAAAAATATTGTTTGTCTAGTAGTCCATGTCAATAAAAGATAAATCAAAAATCATAAAAATAGAAATAATAGAGATATAAAGAAGTTAACTAAAATTATAAATTCTTTAAAGAATTTCATATTAAGGATTTGCTAAAGGAACAGAACTCATAGGATGAATACACAGAATACACATAGTGGTTTTACTAAACTAACTTACAAGATACATAGTGGGTAGTACAAAATGGATGTCTTCACAATGGAGGTACTGAAAAATCATTTACTGTTCAGTTCATAAGGCTCCATGTCTCAGAAATCCTAATTTATTCTGAAAGCTTGAACGATTTCTGGAAAACTGCTTGTCTTTAGTCCACGCTGGAAATCTGAAGAAGCGGGATTGTGATACTAGGAAAGGATGGAGGTAGCAGTGGTATCAACAACATGATAGGTACACTCCCTGTCAAAAAGCTCCAGCAGGCAGAAATACTATGTATTTTTCTTGAAATATCTTTATAGCATTGGAAAAAGTGCCACACTGTCTGGGGAAATAGTCTTTTCCCTTCAATCAATCCTATCTTGCAATGTGCGAACAGATTCCCTCATAGAAATGGTTCTTGTTTGATTCTAGATCCAACAGCCTGAAAATCAAAATAAACTATCACATGTTTGAAGAATAATTTTCATCAGACAGGAAGAGATTTCAAATTTTGGGAAAATCAATTGAAATCATGATGTTTGATAAACAGTGGGGAAAACAAGAAAGAAAAACACTTAAAATAAGTGAGGCAGCATCAAGCATATGACATACATGTTCTGAGCAACTTTTGAGAAGCAGTGATAATGGCACAGAGAGCATGTGGAGACTTGCCAGCCACTTCTCAATTTGACAAAAGACTGTGTTTTACACATCTAAAACTCGAATGAATTTCCAAACAGGATAATTGTAAAGTATGCTCACAAAGACCCATTATAATCAAAAATTCAAAACCCAGGGAAAAGAGAGGATCTGGAAAGGAATACTAGAACCGTTATTTTTCAGATGCATGGGACTGTCAATAAGATTGACAGCTGATTTCTTATCAAAAATCATGAAGTCTATAAGGTGACAAGAAGAAAAATGTATTGTGCCAAGAGAAAATAAAAGCAACAGTATTGTACTGAGTGAAACTATCCTTCAAAAATGAAGGACAAATGAGGACAGAATAGAAATGAAAAAGTTTGTCACTGTGGATTTTCTGTCCACAAATATTGAAGACTGAAATATGATGACACCAAACAGTAGTTTAGCATCATTTGTAGAAATGAGGAAAATTGGCAAACATGATGCCAATAGTACTATATATCAGGTTTAAGTTATTAATTTTTCCACATGTAATTTTAAAGATAGATGAACTCATTATAATCATAAATATAAGTCTATACTTCTTGGAAAACAATGCAAAAACGTGAAATACTTATTTTGACCACAAGGATGTAAAGTATAAATAAGGATATAATTTGTTAATAATATTATTAGTACTTTGATAATAAGTCAATACAGGACATTTAAGATATATATAATTCTAACATTTTTAGTTTGATCTCTGTTCCTGTGATAAACACCATGACCAAAAGCAACTTGGAGGAGGAAAGAATATATTTTGTATTATATTTTCAGGTAACAGCGCATCATTGAAGGAAGTCAGGACAGGAACTCAAGGCAGGAAACCTGGAGTCAGAAACCATGGGAGAAGGATATTTGCTATCTTGTTCAATTGCCCATGCCTAGCTAAGTATTTTTTAAGAAAAAAATTTTCATTCATTTACACACCAAAGATCCCCCTCTTTCCTCCTCCCACTCCCTCAGGCTCCCATACTCAATCTACCACCCACTCCCCCCCACAAGAAGGCAAGGCCTCCCATGGGGGAGGCATATCCAGTACAGGCAAGTTGAAGCCATTCCCCCTACTTCAAGGGTGCATGAAATGTCCCATCATAGGTAGTGGGTTCCAAAAAGCCCCCTCATGCACCAGGGATGGATTCTGATCCTATCACCAGGAGGCCCACCAAGCATATTAAGCTACACAATTGTCTCACCACGCAGAGGGCCTAGTCCAGTTCTATGCAGGCTCCACAGCCCTTGATCCATCTTTCATGAGTTCCCACTAGTTTGGTTTGGTCATCTCTGCAGGTTTCCCTATCATGATCTTGATGCACTTACTCATAGAATCCATATTCTCTCTCTCTTTGACTGGACTCTTGGAGCTCTGCCTGGTGTTTGGCTGTGGATATCTGCATCTGTTTCCACCAATCACTGGAGAAAAGCTCTGTGATTACAGTTAGAGTATTCACTGGGGTAAGCCAGTTTAGTTCAGGCACCCTCTCCACTGTTTCAAGTAGTCCATGGTGGGGTCCTCCTTTGGGATTCCTGGCAACTTCCCTAGCACCAGGTTTCTCTCTATCCCCATGATATCTCCCTCTATCATGGCATTTCTTTCAATGCTTTCCCACTCCATCCCTGTTCCAGCTCAACCATCCCATTCCCTTATATTTTCATCCCCTATCCCCTACCCTCCATTGCCCACCCCCTTACTCCCAGTTCACTCATGGAAATTCATCTATTTCCCCTTCCCTGGGCGATCCATGTGCCCCTCTTTGAAGACTCAAAGTTAGCCAGCTTCTCTGGAATTGTTGGTTGTTGTCTGGTTATCCTTTGCTTTACCTCTACTATCCACTTATGAATGGGTACATACCATGTTTGTCCTTCTGAGTCTGGGTTAACTCACTCAGGATGATATTTTCTAGTTCCATCATTTGCCTGCAAATTTCATGATCTCGTTGTTTTTCTCTGCTGAGTAGTACTCCATTGTGTATAGTACCACATTTTCTTAATCCATTCTTCAGTTGAGGGGCATCTGGGTTGTTTTCAGGTTCTGGTACAATGGAAAAAAGAAAGCATCTTCAACAAATGGTGCTGGCATAACTGGACGTCAACATGTAGAAGATTGCAAATAGATCCATATCTAACACCATGCACAAAACTCAAGTCCAAGTGGATCAAAAACCTCGATATAAAACACTGAACCTGATAGAAGAGAAAGTAGGAAGTAGCCTTGAATGCATTGTCACAGGAGACACTACTTCCTAAATATAACACCAGTAGAACTGACACTAAGAGCAAAAATTAATGAATGGAACCTCCTGAAACTGAGAAGCTTCTGTAAGGCAAAAGACACAGTAAATAAGACAAAATGACAGCCTACAGAATGGGAAAAGATCCTCACCAACCCCACATCTGACAGAAGGCTGATCTCTAAAACATATAAAAAACTCAAGAAACTAGACATCAAAATAACGAACAATCCAAGTAAAAAATGGGCTATAGAGCTAAACAGAGAATTCTCAAAGGAAGAATTTCAAATGTCCAAAAGACATTTAAGAAATTGCTCAGCATGCTTAATCATCAAGGAGATGCAAATCAAAATGACTCTGAGATACCATCTTACACCTGTCAGAATGGATAAGATCAAAAACACTGAAGACAGCTTATGTTAGAGAGGATATGGAGCAAGGGCAACACTCCTGCACTGTTGGTGGGAGCACGAACTTGTACAGCCACTCTGGAAATCAGTGTGATGATTTCTCAGAAAATTGAGAATCAATCTTCCTCAAGACCCAGCTATACCACTCTTGGGCATATACCCAAGGAATGCTCAATCTAACCACAGAGACACATGCTCAACTATGTTCATAGCAGTGTAGCTAAGTTTTCTATATAAAGCATTGAACCATCTGCAATTTAAGATTCTGTACCAATAACAAGTAGGTTTTTATAAGAATTCAAATATATTTTGAAGTTAAAAAGGTAAATAATGCAATCTACTACTTGACCAAACTGAAGAAATTGTTCATCATTTACTCATCAGAGTCAAAATATTCAGCCAAGAAAAAAAAATATATTAAAATTTGAAAAGCTACTGTAAATCTATCTCTTTTCATGAATTACATGACAATTCACAAAAGAATTATAAAACTATACAAATGTACACAGAAAACTTTAAGGAGAATAATCACACTCAGAACATCTCAAAGTACAAAATAAACACATACACACACACACACACACACACACACACACACACACACACACACACACACAGACTCTATACACCAGTTATGAAGAACCAAATGTTTATTTGACAAAACAATTTTAATTAGTGTAGTATCTGAAAACAAAGTATTTTAGGACTGGCATATGGTTCAGTGGTTAATAGTAGGTGTTCTTGCAGAAGACCCGGGTTCCATTCCAATTTCCCATGTGGTGACTCACCACCATCTGCAACTCCAATTCCAGAAGACCCTTTTCTAGCCTCTGCAGGTACCAGGGACGCATGTGGAGACAAGATACACATGTGGGCAAAATGTTCATTGACACAAAAATTAAAAAAAGTAAAATAACACAGTGTAAGAAATTGTAAGGCTTTCATGCTGAAAATGAGAAATATTATAAAACAATAATAATTAAAGAAAAAGCAGCCATCATTTTTAAAGAAAAAGGAGCCATCATTTTGAGAGGGACCATAGGTGAGATTGGAAGTAGAAGAAATGAGGGTTTTTGGAGGTAGGGAGGGAAAAATGGGGAAATGATGTCATTTTATTTTAATTAACATATACAAAAAGAACAAACAAAATTAAAGAACACTTAAATAAAAATCATTTTAGTGGATTGATAGATAATAATGAAGGGATATACTTTCTGAAGATTTCTACAAAATAATTTTATCCTCTTCAAAATCCTAAATAAATAAATGATTTCATATATAAAACTGTGCATGTGATTTTGCTATTTAATGAACTTTTTTATATTTACTAAGGCATTTATAGAAATATGTTAAAAACAATTATATTTTTTGAAAATGGAATATTTTAATATTTCTTTCTTGAGAATTTTATAGATGTATAAAATAAAATATGATATTTACTCCTCTCTTTCACTCTTGAATTCTACTCATCTATTAAATACATCTCAAACTCAATCTTATGTCATATGTTGAAAACCCACTAATGCTTGTCAATTTTTCCAATATAAGCATAGCTGTGGGACCATTTACCAAAGTGTGAGAATCCTAACATTTTCCACATCCTCAAAAAAACTGGTGCACCACTCTAATTCATCGGTTATCCTTCCTACTTTTTATTGTGGGGTAAAGATTTCCATTTATAATCACTGCAGTTTTCCTATATTTCTTAAAAATTCCTCAGATATACATATCCACACATGTGTGTGCACACTCTTCACTTATATAATATCATTTTTAGATGACAAAAGCTTATATCTCTTAAGTTCTTTCACTCTAGGTTTCCTTGCATTTTTCACAGATTCTCTCAATATATCAATGTATTTTGTTAAGGAGACATTCACCGCTTGTTTCTTGTGTCTATTCAGGTAGGATTCACTACTAAGACAATAGTATACAATACTTTTTTCCTTGCCTAACTTTTTGTTAATCCTTGTAGTTAAATATTGTCTCATTTCTCCATTTGTGACATTTTCTGCATGCTTTTATTTCTATCAAATTTATTTAACAGGAATTTAAAGTACCTACCATCCCTAAATTGATGAATGTTAGTATTCATTTATTAATCCAGTTTCTCCTGAATATCTTCTGTTCTAATATGAACAACTACATTTATAAGTTTCCTGAATAAATTTCTTTCAAGGCATTTCCATTAATGATTAATCTGCAAATCATCTTAACTACCCTAAAGTAGCTGTATAATATTTGATCATCTGGTATCTTACCAAAATCCGTCAGGAAGAATGTATGCCTGCCTCCCTTTGGTGATCAGGGCACCCTGTGGAAAAACGGAAGGAAAAACTGTAGGTGTCAGAGGGGACACCAGGAGGACATGGTCCCGTGAATCAACTAAGCAGGGCTCAGGTGAGTTCATGGAGACTGAAGCAGCAGTCAAAAGACCTGCATGGATGTGCACCCAATCCTTTGCACATGTGTTGCAGCTGTTAGCTTGGTGTTTTTGTGGGACTCCTAACAGTGGATGCAGGTGTATCTCCAACCCTTTCACCTGCTCGTGAGACTCTCTTCCTCCTGCTGGTTTGGCTTGTTCATCCTCAATAGGAGGGCTTTAACCTTTCTTCTTGTATCCTGTTTTGTCCCAGGCCCGCTCTCTTCTGAAGAGGAAATTGAGGAGGAGTGATCTAGGGCAGAAAGGAGGAGGGAGTATCTAGGAGGAGTGGAGGGAGAGGAAACTGTTTGGTATGATTGTATGAGAGAAGAATCTATTTTCAATAAAAAATAAAAAAATAAGATATATGCTTGCTTGTTTTTGCAGCAAGTAAGGGCATTGTGGATAACAGTATATTGCTTAGGTTTAGCATAGTTACATTTGGGGAAAATGTGTATTCTAACCTTTCATTATGATCATCAGTATTTCTTTATTTCTATAAATGATGCTCCTTCTGTTCATCATCATTCTCATATTTATGTATTTGTTGCCACTCAAGCTTTTCAGACCACTATGGCTCTGTTTGCTCTGTTCTGAATATATGCTATTTTGTAAAAGCATTTCTGAGTGACTCAAAGGGCAAATAGTTGCAAGGGTTACTCTTTGTTGACTATAAGTGCAAAGATTCTTCAACCTTGATATGTTCTTTGTTTGTTTCATGTCATATTCATTACAATCAATTTATAACCCTGCTTCAGAAATGTCTTTTAAGGAAAGTTACTATCTTGCACTGCTGTTTCAACTTTGCGTTGCTTTAATCACAAAATACACAATTTCCTCATGTCAGTTATGCCCAATGAATTTTTGTTCAAGTCTATTATTTTAAAATGCTTGTTATAAATGAATTTGGACTTTATAGTTATCGATTATTGATGCTGACAGCCATTCAAGGCATAGGATAGAAAAGAAAGATTGGTCTGTAACAAGCTATCCTGAAAATAATTCATATTGAAGTGGGTCAACGATAGTGTGCTTCCAAATGAGGTTTATTCTGTCTATCTTACTTCTCAACCTTATCTCTGGGTTTGCTAGTTCTTAGTTAAAACTAAAACTCAGCTCCATTAAATACAAGGGTATTATTATCATTAGAGAAATCTTCTGCACTTATAATTATGAGGGTCTCTGACCCTGCGCACAAGAATATACTTTGTATATAATGTGACAGCCTAATTTGGCTGGAGCAAGTCTCTGTGTAAGCTAATTACATGTGGTAATTTTGCCTGAATGGAGATTGACTTGAAAGTGAATCCAATTTAACAGTGAGAAGATTGTTAGAAGAAACATTTCACTGTGGGCTTAGAAGTCCCTTAAAGTGCTAATTTTTCACTTGAATAACGATATTGATATAGCAAGGATTTTTCAAATTATTTTATATTTGAGAGTGATCATTTAAATAGAGAAAAATAAAGACAAACAGTTTCTTCTTTTTTTTCTGGGAACAATTTATGATTATATTATTTTTCACACATTAATGTTAACTCCTATTTTCCTATTCCTTCTTGTTCTTAAGTTATTATAGGACACCTTGCTTCATTAAATAACAAATCTATTTCCTTAATTATATATTCAGCTGAAAACTTGTGTTTGTTCAGTATATCAATCTGAGTTTTTACTTTTACAAATATAATCTCTTTGACATTTCAATAATTATTTATCTGAAAATCATTATATACTGTATGTAAAGTTGAAGTAGGAAACTACAAGACAAAATGGCAGAAGAAGTGCCTTAAGGAGGAACTGAAATGACTTTAAGCATAGCTTTTTGGTTGTCAATCACTGGGCAAGGAGTTCTCTGGATAATGATAATTGTAGTTAGGGCTGTAATTTTTCTATTATTCTAAAAATGCTTATACTGATACTAATCAAATGCAACGTAAAACCTGAAATTGCAACTGTGGATTCATATTATATATAATATAATATTGTGCTTTGTACAATATACCAAGCTCATAAGCACACTGAACAGCTTCAAACCCAAGCAGGAAAAGGCATTCCATCTTGTGAAAAAGCCTCTGAGTCTGAGTATACCACCTATTCTGAAATTCTCTTTCCTTTCAGGTTATCAGTTTTCTTAGAATCCCCTATTACATTTTGTTCTCAAAACAAAAGTTGCCCTCTCACTGAAGTCCTGTCTCTTTCATGGGGTTTATTCACATCCAATGACTAGACTGTTCATGATTATTTCTACCCAATTTATTTAACTACTAGATTCACTGATAGATGCATCTAGTAGATGTAAACAGCTCCTGGCTTGGGGTTGGTATATAGTACTTGAACTTTTCATTGATCATGAGCATCAGTGAAATATTGAAGAAAGGGGTCAGTCAAAAGTGTAAATAAAATATGTATAAAGACACATAAGAAATAAAAAGCTCATGTACCATTAAAAAAAAGTGTATGATATCTCATGGGAATGAAAAGTTAGGTGGGAGTGTTTAGGGAGATTAATTGTAAAATCTTATGAACCAAACAGCTTGATTTGGGGTAATATAAGCATCTGAGAAAGACAGTGAAAGGCTGAATGTGATTCATAACCAAGATAAACTGAAACGTGAAAGCTGGGCATTCACTTTGGCAGCATATAAAGACAATCATAGCCCAAGGCTAAAAAATTAAGAATGGTGATTATTACATCCATTTCTTTTTATTATTTTTATTAAATTACTTTTCTATTACTTTATTTAGTAATTTTTATTAAATTAAATTTTTTCTAGTCCAATAACAGTTTCCTCACCCTCTCTTCTCTCCTTCCAGTCCCTCACCCTCAAACTTTGCTATATATTAACATTCCACTCTGCAGAATGTTGAATTCTCATCCAAGGTGCATTTCAAATGTCATAGTGAGGTCCCAGCTTGGAAAAAAGATTGTGATTGTTTTGAATGACACAGCATCACCTCATTTAAAGATAATACAGAGGATTTCTCTCAATGGCTATATCTGGCTACTCAGGATCTATCAATAAGCACCCTGGATAACAGACCATTAATTATGGTCAATTTACAATAACAACATTACCTTGCACAGCCTGATGCAGGAGGAAGTGCTTGGACCTGTCTCAGCTGAATGTGCTGGGCTCTGCAAATTCCTCATGGAAGGCCTTACCTTGTCAGCGGAGGGGATGGGGGAAGCCTGGGGGCAGCAGGAGGAGGGATGAGGGAAGAATCTGTGGTTGGTGTGTGGAATAAATAAAAATTAAATTAAATTATAAAATAAAAAATTCTTAATAAAAAACACAAAATAACAACACCAGAACTTTGAAAGAAACATTGCATTTTCTGAAAATGCAAAGATATAGCCAATATTTATTAATATTAGCTAATTCATATTAGACACAGTTTACACTTTTTTTTTTAATATGGAATGCTTCACGAATTTGCGTGTCATCCTTGCGCAGGGGCCATGCTAATCTTCTCTGTATCATTCCAATTTTAGTATATGTGCTGCCGAAGCGAGCACAGTTTACACTTTTATAAGACAGAGTAATGACTATATAGACACACTTCTCTAATATAGGAATTAATGTATTTGTAAACATTATGTAAGATGGGGCTATGTATGGCTAGTTTGCCTCTATTAGGCATAGGACACCTAATAACATTTACAAGATGAAGTAGATCCTGGAAAAAAAAATCAAAATTCTCAAAAACACATGGGCTTGTGCGAGCAAACTAAATCAGTTCATAAAACCCTCTAATTGTATATATTAAATGGAGTGTCCAAAGAGATATTCAATTCAACAAAAAGAGAAGGAACAAATTGGTGTTTACACATGTAAAAAACCTCAAACATGAATTTCTTCTGATTATCCAAGATGAATCTAGTAGGTATTGTTATTGAACTGATCTTGATATCAATGGATAATATGCAATTTCAAGTAAAAACTAAAACTAGTGTTATTTTTATCAAATATAAAGGTGAGGACAATTACAGGAATAAGAGGAAATGTAGAAATGTTAAATTGAATAATATAAATTTCCCTGAGCTATATAGATGGTTAATAATATTCTAGAGACAATACAGGCATTTTCAGTCTGGGGAAATAGCTCAGTTGGTAAAATGCTTGCTTTGCATGCATCACAAAATTTCACAACGAAAAGTAGGGTGTCTTGATACACAAATGTAATCCCATTGCTCTGGATTCCTGGGGCTCATTGGTCAGGCAAGGTAGCATACAGAATGAATTCCAAATTAGTGACCCTGACTCATAAAGCAAGATGGCTGACTGCTGAATGAAAATGCCTGATATTTATCTGTGATCCCGACATGCAGTCAGTCACCTACATGTGAACACACACACACACACACACACACACACACACACACACACACACAACATTTAAATTTTTTCCCAAGAATTGATGCCCAAAGAAACAAGTACGGTTATACTCCATCAGTTAGAATATGAAATTCATAAAGGAAAATTAGAAGATAAATTTCTCCTCTGTATCTTAGTCATGTTTATTAATTTATAATTACAGTAGACAAACTTTGAAGTTGACAGAATATTTGTGTTGATTCCCTGGTCTGTGACATATGGGCTGCAAAGATTATGATGCAGCACACTTTTACTTATCTTATGTTTCCCAGTATTTTGAGAACTTAAGAACATAAATATACAATGAAAATGGAAATTTCTCTATGTAAGGTCTAGTAACCTGTTACAACAAGGAATTATCCCCCATATTCTTAATCACACGTGAAGAAATAGGTCTAAAAAGTCTCTGACTTTTTAAACAAATCTGTAACCCACTACTGGGTAGTCAAATGGAAATATTTTCTCCCTCACTGGAGAAAACATTATTTGTGTCAGGTAGTTTACTATTTTTTTGCTACATATGGTCTAAAAACATACTTAATTGCTTCTTGAGCTTGACTCTAATTCAACTAATGTTAGTTTTCTTGGATAGCGACTATATTTCTGAGTATAATTCATTCAAACTTAAATGAAGAATTTGTATATTTAATAATGATTTTTTAACCAAACTAAATTTATTATGTCCAACAAAATTAAAAAGAGAAGTCTAGCTATAATTGATAGTGAAAGCACTGTTATTTTTATATTGCAATAATAACAATGCTTTATTTTATGTAAATGTGTTGCTTTGTCTTGGACTCTTCTAGAAATATTGATCTGCTAAGATGATAATGATGAATAGTCAGAAAAAGGGAAAGAAATATCTACTTTTGGCTTTAGGAGGAAAATCATTTCACAAAATGATTAATTACAAACTAAAAGCATTTGCAGAATAAAAAATAGAGATGCCTCATTAAGATCAGCAACAATGTGTGAATTAATTTCCATGCAATCACACATTTGTTATATTCACACTTAACTGGCTAGGTGATTTGACTTTTATTACACAATTTATATGACCTTTTTAAACTAAAGACCTTTCTATATGGCAGATTTTAGAAGAACTGTAGTTAGCTAAGATTAAAGATTTACAATTTGATAATTTAACATGAAAATATTTAAGTAGTCAATATTTAGATTATAAAATCTTTAATACCACTCAGTCTGCAGAATGATTAATTTATATTTAATATTTCTAGTTACACATTGGTATATAAATTCTTCACTGTTCTTTGATGACTTCTCTCCTGTCATCATAAAACTGAGTAATTTCAAATAATTTTCATCTAATTGTTTCTCCATGTATGTATTTCATATTTAATTTGTAATTGTAGCTCCCTTCTCCCAGACTCTAAAACATAAAGGGATGTATTTTTTATTGTTCATGAATGAAAGCTAACCCAAAGTAACTTAATTAAGGTAGCAATGTATTTTCTATTAAATATTTACATATAACTAGGAAAGTCAGTCAGGGCTTGCCACTTCTTCAAAGCCCCGAAACAGAACCAGGATTGGTATACTCTCTGCGTACTTTAAAAACTTCTATTTATAGCTTGATCTTGCATAGTATTTAAACTTTTCAAGGCTTTAGATCTCAAATTATTCATCTTCGGCTCATTAGCATCTAGAATAAGATTTTTCAGATTTTGTTTTGTGTGACCATAACAGGTTATTTAATAGTTATCTTCACTGTTAAATATCCTTTCTACTTCCCTTCTGGAGCACAGGTGAGTGCCCTAGCTTGCCCGGACCCCATCCCTGGGCACCAGCCACTCCAGGGAAGACCTGCCCAACTTGGCCCCAGGTTCTGGCCTCCGGGCAGGTTCCCTTCTAGCTCCACCTGGAAGGATCCCCTTCTCCACTACCCCTGGCAGACCCTGCAATCTCCACGCCCTGCCCCCACGCCCATCCACCGAACCCCAAGCCTCTTCCTGAGACTTAGAGGCAGCTCCCATCCTGCCCCGGACTTCCCTTCTAGACAAGAGCTCCCATCCTGCCCCGGACTTCCAATTTGGACAAGAGAGTTCCCATCTGGACAAGAGAGAGAGACTTCCGAATCTGTCAGCTCTGTCTGAACCAAGTGTGTGGATAAGGCCAAGAACGAACCACAAGGAGATGGGCAGACGTCAAGGCAGAAACACATACAACAAAATGAATAGCAATACAGCATCACCAGGCCCTAGCTCTCCTCCAACACCTAGACCTGAACATTAGAAATTGGAAGAAGCAGAAGAAAACAGCCTTATGAATGACATCATGAAGAAGCTAGAGGCTTGTGTAGAGGAAAAGACAAAAAAAAATGTGAAGAACACTGTAAACCACTAGAGGAAAGGGCAAACAAATTAGAAGAAATCAATAAAGTTCTGGAAGGAAACAATAAAGTACTGAAAGAAAATCAAGAAAAGTCAATGAAACAAATGAAGGAAACAGTACAAAACCTGAAAAGGGAAATAGAAAAAATGAAGAAGACACAAACAGAGGGAATGCTGGAAATAGAAAATCTGAGTAAAGGATTGGGAACTTCAGATGCAAGTATAATCAACAGAATGCAAGAGATGGAAGAGAGGATCTCTAGTGTTGAAGATACAGTAGAAGAAATAGAATCATCAGTCAAAGAAAACACTAAAGCCAACAAAGTCATGAACCAAAATGTCCAAGAAATTTTGGACACCATGAAAAGACCAAACCTATGAATAATAGGGGTAGAAGAAGGAGAAGAATACCAACTCAAGGGCACAGAAAATATATTGAACAAGATCATAGAAGAAAACTTTCCAAACTTAAAGAAGGAAATGCCTATGAAGATACAAGAAGCCTATAGAATACCAAACAGACTAGACCCCCCAAAAAAGTCCCCTCTCCACATATTAATGAAACAACTAAACATACAGAAAAAAGAAAGAATATTAAGAGCAGCAAAGGAAAAAGGCCAAGTGACATATAAAGGCAAACTCATCAGAATAACACCCGATTTCTCAATGGAGACTTTGAAAGCCAGAAGGGCCTGGACAGATGTAATGCAGACACTAAGAGACCATGGATGTCAGCCTAGACTAATATACCCAGCAAAACTTTCAATCATCATAGATGGAGTGAACAAGACATTCCATGACAAAGCCAGATTTAAACAATACTTATCCACAAACCCAGCCCTACAGAAAGCACTAGAAGGAAAATTCCAACCTAAGGAAGTCAGATACACCCTCGAAAACACAGGCAATAGATAAAGCCACAGCAGTAAAGCCCAACGAAGAGAAGTACACACACATCACCACCAAAAAATAACAGGAATGAACAATCACTGGTCATTAATATCCCTCAATATCAATGGAATTAATTCACCTATGAAAAGACATAGGCTTACAGAATGGATACGAAAGCAGGTCCCATCTTTTTGCTGCATACAAGAAACACATCTCAAATTCAAAGATAGACACTACCTAAAAATAAAAGGCTGGGAAAAGACTTTCCAATCAAATGGTCTTACGAAACAAGCAGGTGTAGCCATCCTGATATCCAGCAAAATAGACTTCAAACTAAAATCAATCAAAAGAGATCAAGAAGGGCATTACATACTCATCACAGGAAAGATCCAACAAGATAAAGTCTCAATTCTGAACATTTATGCCCCAAACACAAAGGCACCCACATATGTAAAAGAAACATTACTAAAGCTTAAATCACATATAAAACCCCACACATTAATAGTGGAAGACCTCAACACCCCACTTTCCCACTGGACAGATCTCCCAAATTGAAACTTAACAGAGAAATAAAGGACTTAACTGACGTCATGACTCAAATGGACTTAATCGATATCTACAGAACATTCCATCCTAACAAAAAAGAATATACCTTCTTCTCAGCACCCCATGGAACCTTCTCTAAAATCGACCACATACTTGGCCACAAAACAAATCTAAACAGATACAAAACAATTGGAATAACCTCCTGTGTTCTATCAGACCACCATGGTCTAAAGTTGGATTTCAACAACAACAAAAACTACAGAAAACCTACAATCTCATGGAAACTGAATAATACCCAACTGAATCACCAATGGGTTAAGGAAGAAATAAAGAAAGAAATTAGAGACTTCCTAGAGATCAACGAAAATGAAGACACCACATATCCAAACCTATGGGACACTATGAAAGCAGTACTAAGAGGGAAATTCATAGCACTAAATGCCCACATAAATAAGTTGGAGAAATCTCACACTAGTGACTTAACAGCACACTTGGAAGCTCTAGAACAAGAAGAAGCAAAGTTTCCCAGGAAAAATAGACGCCAGGAAATTATCAAAGTGAGAGCTGAAATCAATAAAATAGAAACAGAGAGAACAATACAAAAAATTAATGAAACAAAGAGTTGGTTCTTTGAGAAAATCAACAAGATAGACAAGGCCTTATCCAAACTAACCAAAAGACAGAGAGAGAGCATCCAAATCAACAAAATCAGAAATGAAAAGGGGGACATAACAACAGACATTGAGGAAATCCAGAGAATCATCAGGTCATACTTCAAAAACCTCTATTCGACAAAACTGGAAAACCTAAAAGAAATGGATAACTTTCTGGATAGGTACCACATACCTAAGTTAAATCAAGACCAGATAAACTATTTAAGTAGTCCAATAACTCCTAACAAAATAGAAACAGTCATTAAAAGTCTCCCAACCAAAAAAAGCCCAGGACTAGATGGTTTCAGTGCAGAATTCTACCAGATCTTCAAAGAAGAGTTAATACCAATACTCTCTAAATTGTTCCACACAATAGAAACAGAAGGAACATTACCAAACTCCTTCTATGAGGCTACAATTACCCTGATTCCTAAACCAAACAAGGATACAACAAAGAAAGAGAACTACAGACCGATCTCCCTCATGAACATTGATGCAAAAATACTCAATAAAATACTGGCAAACAGACTCCAAGAACACATCAAAACAATTATCCACCATGATCAAGTAGGATTCATTCCAGGGATGCAAGGGTGGTTCAACATACGAAAGTCCGTCAATATAATACACCATATAAACAAACTCAAAGAAAAAATACCCATGATCATCTCACTAGATGCAGAAAAGGCATTTGACAAAATCCAACACCCCTTCATGATAAAGGTCTTGGAGTGATCAGGAATACAGGGAACATACCTAAACATAATAAAGGCAATTTACAGCAAGCCAACAGCCAACATCAAATTAAATGGAGAGAAACTCAAAGCAATTCCACTAAAATCAGGAACGAGGCAAGGCTGTCCACTCTCCCCATACTTATTCAATATAGTACTTGAAGTTCTAGCCAGAGCAATAAGACAACATAAGGAGATGAAGGGGATACAAATTGGAAAGGAAGAAGTCAAGCTTTCCCTATTTGCAGATGACATGATAGTATACTTGAGCGACCCCAAAGATTCCACCAAGGAACTGATACAGCTTATAAACACCTTCAGCAACATAGCAGGATACAAGATCAACTCAAAAAAATCAGTAGCCCTCCTATATACAAGGGACAAAGAAGCGAGAAGGAAATCAGAGATACATCACCCTTTACTATAGCCACAAATGACATAAAATACCTTGGGGTAACCAAGCAAGTGAAGGACCTATATAACAAGAACTTTAAGCCCCTGAAAAAAGAAATTGAGAAGATGTCAGAAAATGCAAAGATCTCCCATGCTCATGGATAGGCAGGACTAACATAGTAAAAATGGCAATCTTACCAAAAGCAATCTACAGATTCAATGCAATCCCCATCAAAATACCAACACAATTCTTCACAGACCTGGAAAGAATAATACTCAACTTCGTATGGAAAAACAAAAAACCCAGGATAGCCAAAAGAATCCTGTACAATAACACAACCTCTGGAGGCATCACGATCCCTGATTTCAAGATCTACTATAGAGCTACAGTAATAAAAACAGCTTGGTACTGGCATAAAAACTGACATGTGGACCAATGGAATCGAATTGAAGACCTTGACATTAATCCACACACCTATGAACACATAATTTTTGACCAAGAAGCCAAAAGTGCACAATGGAAAACAGAAAGCATCTTCAACAAATGGTGCTGGCAAAACTGGATATCAACATGTAGAAGGCTGCAAATAAATCCATATCTATCACCGTGCACAAAACTTAAGTCCAAGTGGATCAAAGACCTCAACATAAATCCAGCTACTCTGAACCTGCTAGAAGAGAAAGTAGGAAGCAGTCTTGAACGCATTGGCATAGGAGACCACTTCCTAAATAGAACACCAGTAGCACAGACACTGAGAGAAACAGTCAATCAATGGGACCTCTTGAAACTGAGAAGCTTTTGTAGAGCAAAGGATACGGTCAACAAGGCAAAGTGACAGCCTACAGAATGGGAAAAGATCTTCACCAACCCCACATCTCACAGAGGACTGATATCCAGAATATATAAGGAACTCAAGAAATTAGACATCAAAATGCCCAACAGTCCAATTAAGAAATGGGCTATAGAACTAAACAGAGAATTCTCAACAGAGGAAACTCAAATGGCTGAAAGACATTAAGGAATTGCTCAACATCCCTAATCATCAGGGAAATGCAAATCAAAACAACTCTGAGATACCACCTTACGCCTGTCAGAATGGCTAAGATCAAAAACACTGAAGACACCTTATGCTGGAGAGGATGTGGAGCTAGGGGAACTCTCCTCCACTGCTGGTGGGAATGCAAGCTTGTACAACCACTTTGGAAATCAATATGGCGCTTTCTTAGAAAATTGGGAATCCATCTCCCCCAAGATCCAGCTATACCACTCTTGGGCATATACTCAAGGTATGCTCAACCACACCACAAGAGCACTTGTTCAGCTATGTTCATATCAGCATTTTTTGTAATAGCCAGAACATGGAAACAACCTAGATGCCCTTCAACTGAAGAATGGATAAACAAAATGTACATATACACAATGGAATACTACTCAGCAGAGAAAAACAATGACATCATGAGGTTTGCAGACAAATGGATGGATCTAGAAAAAATCTGACTTTCTTTGATGATGAACAGTGATGCAGATGTACCACTAGGCTCTGTTATGTGCTCAGTTTACTCTCCTCTCCACCAGTTGTGTTCTTTGCAAAGTCAGGCATCATGGTGTGATTTAGACTCTTCCCTGTCACTGCCACAGTGTTTCTCTTGTGAAGCATCAAGAATAAAGAGAGCAAGAACTGCATGCTGAAGGCAGTTCACATGCTTTGAGAACACAAATTCCATGGGGTCAAATCACCAATAAATTATTGGCAGAACCAAACTGAACTTCAGGCCAAGACAAACCCAGAGCCTATTTGCTATTAGAACTCACCCCTTGAGGGGACAGTTTACTTTAAAGTATAGATCAACCATATTTTCTCACCAGAAATTGAAAGGATCTTTTGTCCAGTGGGGGAGTGTGAATGTTATCTGCTCATGTTTACTCCTTTTCTGGACCAGAGTGTCACATATGAAACAGTCAGTATTGCTGTTTGTTGACAAGGATGTTACTCTTTATCTATGGTTCTCAACCTATGGGTCTTGACCCTTTTGAGGGGTCGAAAGACCCTTTCACAGGGGTTGCATATAAGATATCCTGCATATCAGATATGTATATTATGATTCATATCAGTGGCAAAATTACAGTTATGAAGTAGCAATGAAAGTAATTTTTTGGTTGGGGGTCACCATGACATGAGGAATTATATTAAAGGGTCACAGCATTAGGGAGGTTGAGAATCACTGCTCTATATAAATGTCTAGTTTAACAACAACAGCAAAATGACCTCTTCCTAGCATCCAACAAGTGAAAACTTTAGCGCTGTGATTTCAACAAAGTACGATCTGCCAACAGGATTTGTGAGCTTAGAAATGCACCTCATGCTTCAGACAGTAATGTAGCTTATTTATACCTTAATATCAGCCTTTTGACACAACAAAAAGAGCCAAGCAAGTTAATGTGGTACCCTAACTTTTAGAAAATCTTCAACAATAAATTTGTGTTCTTCTAACACAAAAAGTTTGTTATATCTAACAGAGTATTGAAAAATGAAGACCGTATTCTGATGAGATTATTTGATTTAGGATGTTCATTGATGATATAATTTTGGGTAATTTCTAAGTAGTGTATCTTAAGCCAAGAAAAGCTGAAAACAGCCGTGGCAGTTGGTAGAATGAGGCACGTTTTGGTGGGAAGAGACAACCTCTCAGTGCTTCTCATTATTTAGAAATTAATGCCCAAGGTAGAGTGCCAACTTTCAAGGCTAAATTAGTTTTTGATCATTTTTGTCTGTTTTGTTTATTAAGTACAAGCATAAAGGTTGTAAAATCCTAACTAACCACTTGGAAAGATGACAAAAAATGGCAAGGGCTATAATTATAGTGTATGACAGGAAACCAAAAGACACAGGTTTGAACCCTGGTACTAAATTAAGGTAACTGTTAACCTTAAAAAGCTATGTAGTGTGCCCGGCAGTGGTGGCACATGCCTTTAAACCCAGTACTCAGGAGGCAGAGGCCGGCAGATCTCTGTGAGTTCGAGGCCAGCCTGGGCTACAGAGCTACACAGAGAAACCCTATCTCAAAAAAATCAATCAATCAATATAAATAAATAAAAAGCTATGTAGCAAAGATCTATAGGCAACCAAGTAAAGCTGGGAGCACAATAGTTGGTCTTCCCTGATTGTCCAGTGCTAAGTATGTCCACTGTGTTCACTTTCACTTTGGTCCACTAATATCCTGTCCTAAATCCCCAAATTGCCTCAAGTTTGTTTCATTTCTAGTTTGTTTATGTATTTTCTTCTTTTAAAACCATGTACTTATTGTTTTATTTCTATATATGTGTATATTTCTGTATGGGGGCAAGTGCCCATGTCTACAGATGTTCATAAGGGGCCAGAAGAGGGCAAATGACTCCCTGGAGCTGAAATTACATGTCATAACATGCAGCCCAATTGAGTGCTGGGAATTAAACTCGGGTGGTTCTCCAGAAGAGCAGTAAGCAGTCTGCATCAATCTAAATTTTAGAAACTGCACAGTTTATAATTTCTTTTTCTTTGATCATCTTCAAGGACAAGAAAGGGAATATGCAAACAATACATTTTGGCTAATCAAAGGTGGCAATAGTTATTTCTGTTCTCAATTTAGAAACATTTTATTGATTATTTATCTATGAGCAGTATGAGTGAAAAGTTTTTATATATTCAAGTTCAGAATGAAACAAAATAGCCTGCAGAATATTATTAATTCAAAACATAGAAACATATAAAATAATATATTAATATTAATATAAACATTTCAAAGATTTCTTTTCTAATCCCCCAATTCTGATAGCATTAAATACACTTGGATCTGAAAGAAACATTACACAATGGGGGAAAAATTCATTTATAGTAGAAGGAAAATTGTGTAAAATATATACTGTATAAAACATTATTTTAGATAATAAAATATTCCATTGAATGGAATTTTATAAGAAATATATTGGAAATGTAACATGGTACAATATCAGTGAAATCAAATCATTATATTAGTTATTATTAAAATTTCAAAGTGTTTTCATTTTTAAATGGAACTACTAATGCAATGTCATTATAAATAGACAGTCACTGGAAAATGGAAAAGAAACGATTCATTGAGTACTGCACCAGTTATAGATCTTTCAATGGGTTGTTCACTATGCATAAACAGAACTGACTGACTATAAATAAATAAACTCCTTGGTGGAATTTTTCCCTTTACTTAGGGGCACAAATCATGAATTACTCTGTTTCACTGAGTGATGAGGACTGATAGCAGTGATGCACGTCATATAGCACCAGAAAGAAATTGAAATGGAGAATGCAAGCACCAATTTTAGAGGAGGAAGAGAGTATTTTGAGACTGTCAAGGGATACTCTTTGAAGAAAATGTATTTGATTGCAGAAGTATTACTAGAATAGAAATGAACACATAATCTGTTTCAAATTTCATTTGTGGTTTGGGTAATTTAGCTTAATAATCTCAATTATATAGCCATGTTTTCAAATGTCTTACAGAAAGTCTTCTTAACCCACTAAGATTTTCTTATAAGTATATTTATAGTTTCACATTATCTGAGATGTGATCAGGCACCACCATTCTGAACTTCAAAGAGAGTATTCCTTTTGAAATTCCAAAGTTATACAATTGTGAGGATAGCTGATGACAGCTAAACAGATTTTTTGATAGTTTTCTATTTTAATTCTTCCTGAGCCACATGTCTCTATTGGAATATCATGTGACATTTTCTTCAAATATGAGTACCTAAAAAACAAGAAAAAATAGTGACTGGGTCACAGAAGACTATGTTATTTTTGTCTGTAAGTATTCATTTATGGAGTGAAAAAAATGTATTTGGAAGTTCAATTATCTTATTAGAAGAAAGTTTCACAAAGAACATTAAAAAATTAATAGCTAAAGATTTTTGCTGATCAAAGTCTTCTGATAAAGAAATTATAAATAAATTGAAATGTTTTAAGAAGGAGTGACAATAGAGAGTGGGTGTGGATACAATCAAGATACGCTATGAAATTGAATTGAAAATTGAATAAATAAATATGTTTCTAAAAGACAATATATTGAATCCATTAGAGAAGAAACTGTTCATTAGTCACTTATTCTAGGTATTTCATCAGTTTTAAGACTTTGCATTAAACCTAATCCATGCCAAAAAGAAAACTTTTCTAACCAAGGCTTAGAGCAACATTAATAACATTAATATATGAATACAAACATAGACATTTACATATTGCCACTACTGCTATTGATTGTGTTTTTACTCTGCCATCTAGGAATCTGGGATAGGTGTAGGTACTGATTTCTGGATTTGTCTTTGTTTGGGCAGGTGTTTTGTTCCTTGGTTTCTGTTTCTTCTCCTGTCTTTTGGAGAGTGTGATGGCTGTGTGTTGCCTGTTTTCCTGGCCTGCTAAGCTGGTTGTGTTCACAGAGAATGCCTGCTGGTGTTGGAGGATGGGATACTGAGATGAATTGGGGGAAGGAACATTGGAAAAGGTGTTTGTGATACATTGTGGTTGGGGTCAGAGAAATGGGAGATGACAGCAGGTCTCCTGCTACAGAGCTAAGGATGAGACTGGGGGAATTAGATATCAGGAACGGTAGGAGAGGTATGGGTCCACCTTCAACCAACTTGTTGCAGAAGGAAGAACAAACCTAGGGTTATCAGAGGGTACCTGCTGGGGTTAGGGGTTGTGATAAAGTGACCAAGTCAGAGGAGGCAAGTTAGGAGGGGATGATCTGTGGAAATCCGTAAACAATCCAGGCTGTTGCTAAGACAAAATTTGTTCTCAAACTGACATTGGGAGTCCCATTGCTGAGGACAACATCCTTACAACTCATTAAATGTGGAGAAGTCAAGCTGGTGCCTATATGGCACCTTCACCTAAAGGTTCTTGTTTCTTTGGTGTGGGATGGTATTCTGTAGACTACTGAAAGAGAAATGTGGTCAACCCAGCCATAAAACCTCTGACTTTGACCTACAATCTGTCCTGCCTGCAAAATATGTTAGGGTAATGATGATACAGAACTTGTGGGATAAGCCAACCAAAGTCTGATTTGATTTAAGACACACTCCACTCCACCAGAAGGAACCCATAACTAACACTGCTTAGGTAACCAAGAACCAGAGATTAGATAACCCAGAGTCCTGGAGTAAAACTAAACACTACTAGTCTATTTTTTTTAAGTATCAATAAAATGACTCTTATTGATATTCTGCTACACACAGTGATCAGTGCCTTATATAGCCTACATCAGAGATGCAACATCTGGTAGCAGGCAGAAACAGATGCAGAGAAACACAGCAAGACATTATGGGGAGAGAGAGTCTAAATCGGACGTCTCCATCAGGTCCCTCGCTTCAAAGCTAGAGGAATCTTGAGGAAGAATGGAAAGATTATAAGAGCCAGAGAGGATGGAGGATACCAGATAAAAACATTCTTACTCTAAAATTTTAAGGGATTATTGTTTTAAATCAATTTACTCTATTTGTACATTGAATTGTGTCTTTCACTTAATTGAATGCATTTCTTTGATTTTTAATTAAACAATGATTATACTGGAAATTTGCAAAGAACCTCAATTTACCTTCATTTCCATAAACTCTGTTCTCACCTTTCAAACTGAGTTAAGATTATCAAATTACATTAATTAATTTTTAATGAGAATTATATTGGGGCTGTAAAGATGGCTCAACCATTAAGAGAGCATACAGGTTTTATGGAGGACCAGAGTTCAGTTCACAGCACCCCCATCAGGTGGCCCACATTCTCCTGTAACACCAGCTCTAGGGGACAAGAAGCTAAGACTTTGTAGTCACCTGTACTCATATGTGTTTGAACACAGACATAATTAAAAATAAAAATAAATCTTTAAAATTCATGTTTTTGCTATTCTAAGAGTTTTACTACATCTAAGAGTTATTAGTTAAAAAGGAAATATTAAAGAAATTAAAGGAACAATTTATTATTATAAATAATTATTAAGTATCTCACAGGCTTATGTTCTTTTTTGTTTCTCATATTCCACAAATATAGTATAAGAATTAAAAATTATTTCAGAATTTAATGTGCATAAATACTACTTTTAAGTTTATGCTATACTATTACAGGATGGCTTTGGGTATGCACACCTTAGAAGACAGAAAATAATGATGATAATTTTTAATTTAAAAAACCTTCACATTCATAGAAAAAATATTATATAGTTTGAATACATAGGATAGATTTAGTTTAGTGGTGGTTCTTCACATCATATTAAAAGACAAGGACATCATCTAAGATATTTTCAGTACAAAATTATCAGTAATGGTTGCATTTATGTGATATCAATTTTTATATACACTTCCATCTCCATGTTCAGTTCAGAATATACATGCATTATATTTTGAAGGAAAACCAGTGTCTTTAATCACCATCCTTGGAGTGAGAAAGATGAATGGAGAGAAACAAAACATGAAACTAGAAAATATGATGAAAAATGATGAAAGGCAGTTTCCACAGAGGGAAAAAGAAGCCAAAACGACTCATAAAAACTGTTGGAAATTCTAAAACTTAAGTGATACCAGGTGTTAAGACTTCTACCAACATTTTCAGAGCAAAAAGATACTCAAAGATAATTAAGAAAGCTAGAGAGGTGTTATGCAGGCTGATAATTACTAAGTAACTTCCTCTTCAATTGGTAATATATGATTAACTTCAAAGAATTATGTCTGAAAACTAAACTAGAAACAATTTTTTCATCCTTAAAAACATAGTATACACTAGATAGACACTGAGAAGATGCATGGAGTGTGTTAAGCATAACTAGAGGACTAGAACAGAACATGAGAACAGAATTTTAATGAAGTAAATCACACTGATTGACAGAGATGAAGAGTTTAGAAAATTCAACTTGAGAATGGAATATATAAACAATGGAGAAGTCCGGGCCCAGACCGCTGCCTAGGGCCATGTCTGGGTCTGTTGCCCTGCAGTGGCTGGGGTCTGAGGTGATGTCCATGGCTCCTGTTACTACCGAGGGCTCTGCAGATGCCCAGCGTCTGGTCAGCCACTTAATACCATTTTGGTATCTGAGGGCCATGCTGCCACCAGGGCCATAGGGCCATGCTGCTGAGGGCCATGTTTGGATCCATGGTGCCACGACAGCTGGGGTCTGAGGTGATGTCCATGGCCTGTGTTAGCACAGGGGGTCATTGAAGCCATGCAGTACTGAGCTAGCCCTGCCCTTCATTGTCCCTAGGATCGCTGTCCCTGTCCCTTGCGTGATACTACAGCAAGAGAACTGGAACTGCCCCTCAGAGGAGAGCTGGCCCCCACAATTAGGAAATATGGCCTCACTTCTCACCACAGGTATGAACCTTACTTGGGCAGCACACTAGAGCTGACCCTGTGATCGGGGATGCAGGTGATGCAACCCTGAGGGCATGAGAGCAGCAGAGCTGACTCTGATCCCCTTATCTGCTATGTGGCAGCATGGGTGAAGGAAAGATGTCTTTCCCTCCCCCAACTTTCATGCCCCTTGATACCTGCAGTGGGTGAGAAAACTGGCCCTGGGTCATAAGAGTGAAAGAACTATCCCTGGCCCTTATCAGCTGCAGCACACAGGAAAGTGGTCCTTGCACCCTGCCTGGAGAGCACACTAGAGCTGACCCTGTTGGTTAGGGGTGCAGGGGAGCCATCCCTGAGGGTATGAGAACATGAGAGCTGATACCACCCTACCCGCTCCTATGCCCCTTACAGGAGAGAGGGTCTTGCACCTTGCCTGGGAAAAAAAACAGTAGAGCTGGCCCCGGCGATATGAGTGGGTGATTGGTCTGAGGACTTGAGAACAGGAGAAATGTTCCCACTCCTTGCTGCAGGATACATTGAGTGAGCTAGCCAAGGCAGTGCTGAAGAGTTTGCCTGGGTAGGGATGATGATGGAAAGCTGGGGGACTAACCATCCCAATTACCACCCAGGCCCAGAACCAGGGCTATGAGTTGGCCTACCCCAACATCCACCTCCTCTATGAACTATTGGAGCATTTGAACCTACAGATCCAAAACCAAAGTATTTCTTTGGACACAAGACAACAACAGAATATCCAAGAGGCACCCATGTGAGAGCTCAGTATCATTGATGCTGCAGAAACCAGAGGCCTTGAGTCAGAACAATGACTCCAAAGACTCATGGCAATGAATACTTAACCAAGGAAAGATAAATGGACTACAGAGTAAAGTGTGACTCAACAGGCAACACTACATATTCCATGATGAGATTCTTTTCTTTCTTTTTATTTTTTGTTAGTTATATTTGATGTTTGGTTTTACTTTGAAATTTTGTTTTGTTTTTAGGGGATTGCAAGGGCAGAGGAAGGATACAAGGGGACGGGGAAATAAGTGGGATCAGAATGTATGAGGTGAAATCCAAAAAAAAAAAAAAATCAATAAAAGCTAAAAAAATAAAGAAGTTTTACTGGAAGTATTTTGAAAAGATATGAAAGAGAAAAGAGATACTACATCTATATCACATATTTGAAGTTACTTTGAGTACTAATGACAAAATAGGATACGCCCTATGATATGAATAAAAGCAATTTTATGTGATGATATTTTCATTTATTCATACATTAACTAGCAAATACCATATAGCAAATAATCTGATGGTCACAGGTGGGTGATACAAGGTTGAAAATGATAAAAACTGAAATCCATATTCATATCTGATAAAAGAAGACAGGTAAACATATAATTTAAATATGTAGCATGCTAGAATTTTGTGCAGTATGGGAGACAGATACATAATCCTTTCATTTAATAAAGAACCATTAGTCTTCACTGCTGAATGTTATTGAAGTATAATTTAATAAGGAATGTCACACACGGGCATTATCTTAGAATATAATGTCTTAGTGCCTTGTGTAAAGCCTAAAACAATAAGCAGTCTGGTACTATGATGATGTGCTGCTAATTGGGATAATGAGCAGTACAAATATATTTCTAATGGTCAAAACAAAGATAACATAGTAGCACAGATGTCATAACAATCAGATATTATATATTCTTATTCTTTTGTATCTTTAGCTTATAGAAATCGTAAACACAATTAATCTGTGGATTTCTTGATTCTGTGGCAGTGAATAAAATTAATTCATAGCAATGTTTTTAAGAATATTTTGGTTAAAAAAGTGGAAGATACGATGATACAAGATGTTGTTCATGAATCACCTTCAGTTTAAATGAAGCTAGTCTGCTAGCATTTTAAGCATCAGTGTACCCATTAGCATTTCCATGTAATCATATGCACATATCTAGATACAAATCGCCCTAAGTTTATACTCCAGATATGATTTACTACATGTCAGGAAGTACACAACACTCCTATGTAATATACACAAAAATCTATTTTCATTAACAAGAGCCTTAGTGTGCAATGCAATAGGGAATACAAAGTTTCTATATGGAAAGATTTTTGCAGTTATTTACTTATTTTTATTGTAGAAGAGGAAGGAACATCATTAGCATGAAGGAAAGGAGGAGTACTCAGAAAAATGGCCAACACACACACACACACACACACACACACACACACACACACACACAATGTATATATGTATAAATATATATAATATACATTATTTTTCAAAACATGGATAATAACACTGAAAGATCCTTTAGACAGATTGTTCAAACAGATCTTGACAGTGGCAGCATTTAAGGGTTTATTTTAAAAAAGAATAAATTGGTTTAAAACAATTCTTGTATTCTGAATAATGACTAAGAAGCCTTTTAATTGCCACATAGTCATGTCAATATGTGCATGAGTATTTCTTCTCTTGTGAAAATAGAGTGAGAACCATAGATATCAAAGGACCGACTATTCTGTATTTTGGAAACACTTGAAACATACTGTAGATTACTTAAAGAGAAATTACTTAATGAAAAATCTCATCCATGTAATTTATATATTTCACCAAGTCACCAGATAACGGTTGTCATTTGGAAACCACCTGTGCTGATTATCTTCTCGAGATTTTGAAGCTATTTCATGTTTAAAAGTCTGATTATGAACTATTACTCATAGACCTTTGAAAACAGTGTCAAGTTTATATGTTTCTTGCGTTTCAACTTCAGAGTGCAGTCTTTCTCTTCACTATAGATTGTTTATATTATGACCTAATTTCAAATTAGACTCTGGTAAAATTTGCTAATTTATTTTATGACACCTCCAAAATACTGAAGAAATACTGACTGGTATACGGTATACATATGAATAACATATATTTAAGTAATTTTCACATCTCCCCAAAATGTCCATTATTATTACTAAATTAAAACTATTTCAGATTACTGACTATTCATACAACAATTTGTTCATTTACTAATATTTTCTACTCATTGCACTGTTGTGTTAATAATGTGGTAAAAACATTTAGAATAGATAAAATGCCACATACAATGTCCTCTTTTGATGTATATACAGGCTTTTAAAAATGAATTTTCTTTCCTATGGTATATTTGGTTGTACAGACATTAATTTTAACCAGTAGAGCAAAATAAGACTCAACTTCTTGTTTATTAATTCATTAACATTTTAGCACATATTCCTCACCGGACAGGTACCAAGCTTATAATAGAGATAAACTATATGCACTTTACATTGAAGAAAAATATGCTAGTCCTTGGAAAGTGTATTTGAAGTCATAAGGAGGATTGTTTTGAATAGAAAAAAATGAAAAGGTGGAAAATTGATAGAATATTCAAATAGTAGAGGGAAATGTCAGAAGGAAGCTAGATATTATTATAGTCTGATAAGGTGCAAAAAGATGTAAGCATGAAATAATTTTTAAATGTATGAGCATATATTTGAAACTTAGTATATCTATGTATTTGTCCAAATGCATGATACCATTGTGGGTCTTCATGGACAAAAGTCTGGTGATCCTTAAATCCTGTAGCCCTATTTCATATACTTTGTGTTATAAAATTATAAAAATGTTCTCTCTCAAACTTAGTTGTTACTTAGATATAAGAAATTATATGTTAGCATATGAAATTTGCTTTTAAAATGAAGAAAATTTATTGATAAGCATATCATTGAACATGATGGCTATTTATTTATAGACAAAATAGTTGATAATAATTCACACTAGTTTTCAAAAACTGGAATATTTTATAAATTGTTTTTTGAGTAACTAAAGGTACATTTACTTACAAAAAATCTAAAGCTTCGAATATATATTTAATATTTTAAGCATTTTTCAGATGGAAACAAGAAAGTGCACATGATTGATATGAAGATTTTGCTCTCTCTGATTTTATCAGTATTTTCCCTAAACTACACTTCTGCTCTGCTACTGAATTTTACACTTTGTAAGCTGTATCCTGAAAATTCAGGCTGTGACACTTATGATGTCACTAAGGTCCCAGATTGATATCTTGGGTTCTTTTCACCCATGAGTCCAACTACTTGCAAGAGCAACACGTAAATAATGCTTGCTCCTAAGTCAATTATTTGAAACTAGAACCCATAATGTGAGATTTACTATGATACTCTTAACTTTGTAGTGAATTGAAGTGTTTGCAGCATCTGTAAAATTGACTGATAGTTTCTCATACTGCCAGCAGTTCTACAGAGAATAAGACTTTTATGTTCTGAAAAGCAGCAAGGTCAAATAACTACAAAAGGTGCACTGGAAATGCTACTTCCGATTTTGCAGAAATACTGAAAGCAGCTTACACAAAGCTTTGCTTCAAAGAAGCAAATTTATGTGAGGGGAAAGAAAATGTTGACAGAATAAGAGAAAGATAGAAACACAAATATTCACAAGGTCCTGGTTTGAATAAATAAGTATATGCAAATTAATTTGGATAGTCTAGTTAATGTCTTTTAGTATTTTATTTTAGGAAAAAAAAGTGCATTATATTATAAATTTCTTTATGGCAGGTGCAAAAATATGTTGCCATATATAATGAAGCAATTACACAAGATCATACTAGTCCAAAATGGTTGTTTATTTAATATTCTTTGCATCTAGTTAATCTGCTTCTTCATTTGATAGAATTGGAACTACACTGTCAAATTTGCATGAGAAAGCAGTTGATGTGGAGTTTGTAATTTAAGTTCTTCCCCTTCTTAACATCATTTGTAAATAACTTGAATTTTCTCCTATAAATTACTGGTAAATTGCATCATTTCTTTCACTAAGAATAAAGAAGTAAGCCCTGTATGGGCTTCTCTGTACTACAACAAATATTTTTCTATTGTAGTATGGCTTATTATTAGCAGGCAGCCCACAATTATTTCATATGGGTTTATTACTACTTTGAAAATGAATTATGGAATCTATTCCCCTAAGAATGTAATTTAAAAAAATCATCACCTACTTTCTCTCTATTCTTTTCAAGAGTTCTTAGGTTAAACGATAACTACTCTTTTGTAATATTCTTAATTTCATCAGGTAGACACATGTTATATTGTATGAGGCAATTGTTGATAGACAAATTTGTCCATTCATTTGATTCTGATTCCCATGATATTCCAATAATTGCATTGCACATTAGTAAGATTCAAGCTAGGCCTGTGGGGCTCCTCTACTGAGAGTTTTAATTAAATTTGTTCTAAATTAAAACAACCTTTGCTACAACACTTGTCAGACCAGCTTTGCAGGCTTGCCTGGAATATGGGAGGCAATCTATGATCAATTGAAGCACAACAGGAAACAAGAACTAAGCAGTAAACGTTATGAATCATTGGGAGGTAATTTATAACACCCATTATACCTGCAATTATATGCTTCCCTTGAAAACAAACCAACATATACCAGAAGAAAAGATAAATACATCACAGATCTTTAAATTATACTATGCTGTTGTCAGATTTTTATTCTGTTTTTAAAATCTTCAACATATACTTCTTTTTAAAATAATTATCTGTGAACTTCTCATCATATGTTGACATAGACCCATGGCAGAATTCTTCCTATAATTAAATTATTTCATGTTTTCTTTTTCTGTGCTTGGCTCTGTAAAATTGTTCCCAAAAAGAGATCTATTACTCAAATTGTACTAATATATGAATGAATAATAAGGGTTAATTTATTATGTTTTCAGAAAAGTTTGTATTCAAACAGAGTGTAAAAGCCCTCTTAGTTTAATCTAAAATTGTGAATCCAAAAATTTGATATGTTTTTCTTGACCTATATTCTGTTGGGAATATCCTGTCCTGACTATAGATCAATCATTGTTTTACACTAGCAGCTTATGCCTCCAAATAAAGTTTATTTGAATTATGTTTAATCATTATGGAAGGATACATCTTTCTGTGTAAAGTGTTTGTATAGGAAAATAGAAACAATAATAATAGATTAATTTTAAGGCATTGTAGGGGAATAAAATAAAGAAAAATTACAAAGCTGTTAGGGACCACACGCTGTGATTGCAGCACTAAGAAAGATAAAACAGAAGTTCCTAGGTGATATAATGATACTCTGTCTTTAAAAATCAAGATGACTACAAAAAAATACAAAAACTAAGTGAACAAAGTTTCCAACAAGTTAGTTGTGTTGACTAAACATTCTAAAAACACTTCCAAACTAGTTTATTTATGTGTGGACTCTATCTTCATATTGTCTCACATCTTACTATTAAGTCTTAGTATTTCCACTGGCTTAGTATGTACAGGCATGTAATTTTATGTAGGCAAAAGCATTGAAGTTTTCCCCTGTAGACAGATTAATGTTTCCTGCCCACTGGTACCCAAATAACCCATCAGAGGCTTGATATTAATTACACACTGCTTGGTCTAGGGCTCAGGCTTCTTGCTATGTAGCTCTTTCATCTTAAATTAACCCTTTTCTATTAATTTTTGTATTGCCACATGGTCATGAAATTATCAGTCTGCTGGCATGTTGCTCCTTAGGTGACAGGCTGGTGTCTCCCCAACTCTGCCTTTCTTCTCCCTGTATCTTTGCTTGGATTTCCCACCGGGCTATAACCTGTCTTGCCATAGGCCAGAGCCACTTCTTTATTAACCAATGGTAGCAACACATATTCACAACATACAGAAAGACCATCCCACAGCAGCCCCCTTTACCTCAGGTATACTAGAGAAAAAAAAATACTAGACAGACATAGTGTGGAAAGCCTTTTCTCCTACATAGATTTTCATCAATTCTGGATTAAATGAAAATGTGGATGAAATCAGATGTCCAAATTATTTTCCACATTCCCTTCTCCCCATTGAACTTTGATTCTGAACTTTGAACAATAGATTAATGCATATTACTGTGGATAACTGTAGTGATAGCTAAATACATATCCAGGATATTAAAGGAAGCAAGTTTAGAGTCTCATTTTGTAAAGTATAATGGTTAGTAGGAGTTGAATTACATTCTCCCCAATTCCATCAGTAGAAGCTGTGTTGAAATCCTAGTGTAATTGTAGATGAAGATAGTGTCTTCAGGATGTAATTAAGGTTAACTAAAGTAACAAAGGGAAATTTAAATCCAATATAACTGATCTCCTTCTAGAGAAGGGAAGAGAATGAAATCTCTTTAAACTCCATGTATTCACAGAGAAAAGACTACATGGGCATATGATGAGAATCAGTCTTCTACTATCTAACAAGACAGCTCTCATTAGGACCAGAATTGTCTGAGCACTTTAACAATGAAATGTTATTATATAAGTCACTCCAATCTTTATTATTCTTTTATGGCAGTGTAGGCTACCTAAAACATTTTAGATAGGACATAACTCTGTAAAAGAAACACACACACACACAGTCATTCCCAAAATGGTAAGAGATACATAGTGCATCACCCTTGGTGTGTGCTGTATACATATGTGAACCTATAATAGTGTTTCCAGTTCTATGATTATAGACAGATAAAAAAGTCTCAGTAATTGTCCTCTGTCTCTCTTACTTGACTTAGAAGTACTGTCTATTGTTGTAGGATATTTGTACACTATGTAAAGGTATATCGATGTGATTGTGTTGATAAAGAGCTGACTGGCCAATTGCTAGGCAGAAGGTATAGGTGAGACTTCTGGGCACAGAGAGAGAAAATAGGAGGAGATAATCAATGAGCAGAGATGTCAAGGAGACATGGAATGATTTGGACACACAGAATGGGTTAGAGGTAAAAGCCAAGTGGTAGAATGCTGAATAATAAAAATATGGGTTAATTTAAGTTTTAAGAGCTAGTTAGAAACAAGCCTAAGCTATAGGCTGAGCTTTCATAATTAATAAAAAGTCTCCTTGTCATTATTTGGGAGCTGTCTGGAGGGAGAGAAAAAGACTCCTTACATTCTGTCCAATACGATAGGCAAAGCCCTGTTGTCAGAAAAAGGAGACTGTTCTAAGTGAGGACCATAAAGACCAAATGAGATTTCTCTTATGTTATCAGTCATTAATTCAAGAACAAATCATTCCAGATTTTCTTCAGCAATGATCTACAATAATTCAGAGTCAAATATTTACTAGAGTAAAATTCTATAAGCCTGTCTGTCCATATCATAAAAGTAATGTAGATAAACTCTAAAAGTTATGCAGCTTTATCAAGCACAAAATAAACTATATAAAGGAAGTGTTTATATTACTCAGTCAATGTCAGTCTTGGTTTATTAGTGCTAGAAATGACTAAGTCATTCTCCATTCATCATTGACTCTGCTAGCCAATGGAAGCAAGTCCATAAGAATGATCAAATTGTTGGCTTCATAATTAAGAATTTACAGAAGAATTTTCTACCCTGAAGAACTATGAATAAGCTTTTCAGCTATAATTCCTCTTAAGTTATAAGTCATCCTAAGTCTAGGATGAAAAATAAGTTTCTTGTCAAGAATTACCTCTGAGCAATTTGTTGTTGTTGTTTGAGGTATCAGACTGAAAAGCTTCATCTTGACTCAGAGAAAATTAATGTCATGAGTGATAATAGGTATTTGTCACAAATGTGATAAAACGTCACTGTACAGGCTAAGTGTTGACACTGGATTACACTATTTGATAAAGATATTCATAAATAATCTATTATATCAACCCTGAACTTGTCATTGTTTCAATTTTTATGTTCCCAGTTATGAAGGAAACATTTTGAGCTGGCAAGTTTTATGTCAACATGAAACAAGCTAGATTCATCTGAAAGGAGAGAACCTCAATTGAGAGAATGCCTCCATATGGTCAGGTTATAGTGTATTTTCTGAATCAGTAATTGATGGGGAGTGGCAAGCCCATTGTGAGTAGTGCCACCCCTCATGTAGTGGTCCTGGGTTCTGTAAGAAAGCAGGCAGAACAAGCCATGCGGAGTAAGCCATGGGAAGCAAGCCAGTGAACAGCATTCTACCATGGCTTCTATATATAATCTCCTGCCTCCTGGTTCCTGACTTGTTAGAGTTCGTTCCCTGACTTCCTTTCATGATGAACAATGATATGGAAGTGTAAGCTACATCAACCTTTTCCTCCGAAAGTTACTGTGATCATGCTGTTTCATCATAGAAATAGTAACCCAGACTAAGACCCATTGAATACATTCTCTATTACAGTTGAGTGACTTAATTTGTTTTCAGAGCTAATTGGTTTTATTTGTTTGCTTATTGTTTTTTGTTTTGTTTTTTAAGACAGGGTTTCTATGTGCAGCCATGAGGGTCTGTCCTGGAACGCTCTGCACCAAACTGGCCTCAAACTCAGAGATCTATCTGCATCTGTCTCTCAAATGTGCCAGGATTAAATTGTTCTTTGATCAGGAAAGTTCCTTGAGGAAATTTAATGGCCTCCCTACATCATTGCAGAATACTTTCCTCACACTTTTCTGTGGTGATATATTGTGTACCCTAATAAACTTATCTGAGGATCAGAGGACAGAGCCAGCCACTAGATTAGACATAGAGGCCAGACAGTGGTGGCACACACCCTTAATCCTATCACTTGGGAGGCAGAGGTCCATCTGGATCTCTGTGAGTTCAAGGCCACACTGGAAGCAGAGCCAGGCAGTGGTGGCACACAGTTTTAGTACCAGTAGTGGAAAGCACACATGCCCTTAATCCCAGAAAGTGATGTCAGGGCAGAAAAAGATATATAAGGTATAAGGAAACAGGAACTCATGCTCTTGAGGCTGAGGATTTCGCAGAGGTAAGAACCTGGTTGACATATTATGTTTCACTGATCTTTTAGCTTTCACCCCAATATCTGCCTCTAGGTTTTTTTCTTTATTAATAAGACCTTTTAAGATTCATGTTACACTATTCTGTCTGAGGAAGTAAAGTATTTTCATTAAAAAAAAGTGCATCTTGGCAATTGGGTTAAGGCCAAGTGTAAAAGATAAATGAATTTTCCATCATAAATGTCCTGAACAGGTTGTAATTTGCACCATTTTTGTTCTTGGATTTTTCTTACTTTCTATGAGATTTCCCTACTCTAGACAAAAACTACAGGTAGTGATTGATATGGGAGGGTCAAGCTCACTGTGGGCTGTGCCTTTCTTGGGCTGGTGGTCCTGACTTCTAAAAGAAAGCAGGCTGAGCAAGCCATGATGAGGAAGCCATTAAGCAGCACCCCTCCATGGCTTCTGTATCAGCTCCTGCTTCCATGATCCCTCATTAAGTTTCTGTCCTGATTTCTTTGGATGCTAAACTAAAAGCTGTAAGATAAAATAAAACCTTACTTCCCCAAGCTGATTTATGACATGATAGTTAAGACAACTACATGAGTTAAAAAAAAAAAAAACTGGAATCTTTTAATCAAAAGCCTGAAAGCATTTTCACAATTACCAAATATTTAGCTAAAGCTAAGGTCTTCTTAAAGAAGGTTAGTCTTTGCTGTGGGATGTTCTGTATGTCAAGTGTGTTGCTGATTGGTCAATAAATAAATCACTGACTGGCCAGTGGCCAGGCAGGAAGTATAGGCGGGACAAGGAGGAGAATAAAGCTGGGAAGTGGAAGGCTGAGAGAGAGAGACACTGCCAGTCACCACCATGACAAACAGCATGTGAAGATGCAGGTAAGCCACAAGCCACATTGCAAGGTATAGATTTATAGAAATGGATTAATTTAAGCTGTAAGAACAGTTAGCAAGAAGCCTGCCACGGCCATACAGTTTGTAACCAATATAAATCTCTGTGTTTACTTGGTCGGGTCTGAGCGGCTGTGGGACTGGCAAGTGAGAGAGATTTGTCCTGACTGTGGGCCAGGCAGGAAAACTCTAGCTACAGATGGCGCCCAACGTGGTGGCAAGAGTTTCCACCTAAAAACTGAGAAAAAAGATTCTAAAACAGAGCTAAAAACAGCTTCCTAATTGTCTCTCTCAAATGAGCGGCAGCTGCCGGTTTGAGCTACTTGTGGGTTCCTAGAGTGCGTGCTCGACCTGCCCTATGGCGGGAATGAGGTCTCTGCAAGTGGCACATTAAGCTGCGTGGTGGATTTAGCCTTTGCTAGTACAAAACAAAAAAAGAGGTTTCTGGGCTACACACTGCTTGGATAAAAGCATAGAGACCCAGGATAGCTCCCAGAGCTGGCGGTAAGCATACCACCGCCATGTTGGGAAGCTGAGGTGGGCGGAGCCAGCAGCCACAGCTGTTGCATTTTAAAGCAATAGAATTACAATAAGACAGATTCAGATGTAATAGTTTAAAATGTGTGTAAAATATATGTAGGCTTGAAAGAGACAAAAAAGGTGATATATACAGTTATATAAACAAATACATAGTTTTAAAAAATAAATTATTTAAAGAGACATTAAAATTAATGTAAAAAATAAGCCACGTGAAGATGAATATTACACAGAGAATCTTGATTGTGTTGTCTTTGGGATTTTTAACTGCAGAAAAACATTTGATCATAAAAGATGTTGAGTTAAACCAATATGTTTATTTTAAAGATACCTTGACTTCAAAATTTGGATGTAAGGATGTGTTGCTTTGGAAAGGAGACTTTACTTTTGGTCCCACAGAAAGCCAAAGGCTATGGATTTGTTCCAGATTAAGATACATCAGTTTTGACCAGCCAATATCCCCTGAAAGGTTTCCAATGACACCATGGCCCAGATGATCCAACATCCAGAATGGTTTGAAGGCATCTGGCTCAGACAATACAGCCTCATGGACTATTCCATAATTCTAAAATTTTCTTTGTGTCCCCATAAGATACAGCGCCCCCCTCCAGCAGGAAGTAGTAAGAGAAGCTACACCCAAATTCCCAAATTATATGTAATTTTACTTTGTTAAGGTTAAAACCTTCCTTTTTGAAAAAAAAGAGGGGGAAGTGCTGTGGGATGTTCTGTATGTCAATTGTGTTGCTGATTGGTCAATAAATAAATCACTGATTGGCCAGTGGCCAGGCAGGAAGTATAGGCAGGACAAGGAGGAGAATAAAGCTGGGAAGTAGAAGGCTGAGAGAGAGAGACACTGCCAGCTGCCACCATGACAAACAGCATGTAAAGATGCCGGTAAGCCACGAGCCACATTGCAAGGTATAGATTTATAGAAATGGATTAATTTAAGCTGTAAGAACTGTTAGCAAGAAGCCTGCCACGGCCATACAGTATGTAACCAATATAAGTCTCTGTGTTTACTTGGTTGGGTCTGAGCGGCTGTGGGACTGGCAGGTGAGAGAGATTTGTCCTGACTGTGGGCCAGGCAGGAAAACTCTTCTTAATTTTATCCAAAATATGTAATAGTAGTTGAAGATGCAAATAAAAACACTAGAAAGACAGATGATTATAATATTTTCCTGTATATCCACCCCATATTGTGGTACACATTTCTGGTAGTATCATTTTTAGGTCTTTGCCTTCTTTGATCCTTCTATAGTTATGAGCTACAATGTATCGTTTTGTGGAAGACATTTCTCCAAGTGTATTTGATAAAAACTTCCTTCATCCACCATTCTGAATACTCTTACTTTGTTTCATTTAATTCAAAATTATAACTGCTTAGGAATTTAGAAAATTTTTAGAATTGCATATAAGAATATAGACAATTGGATCAAAAAATCTATCTTTAGCATTTGAGTCTAAGTTCTATAAAGATAAGTACTATATCATCATATCTTAAAGCAGTACAAATCCTGACAAAGAGTAAGCACTTTTCTTAATTAGGGTATCTATTGCTTTGATAAAACACCATGACCAAAAAGAAAGTCGGGGAGGAAAGGGTTTATTTGGCTCACAATTCTGCATTGCTGTTCGTCACTGAAGGAAGTCAGGATAGGAACTCAAACAGGGCAGAAACCTGGATGTAGGAGCTGATGCAAAAGCCATAGAAAGGAGTCGCTTACTGGCTTGCTTCTCATGGCTTGCAGAGCCTGCTTTCTTATAGAACACAGGATCACCAACCCAGGGATGGCACCACCTACAATGGACTGAGCCCTCCCTCATTCATCATTAATTGAGAAAATGCCTTACAGCTGGCTCTCAAGGAGGCATTTCCTCACCTGGGTCTCCTTTCTTTCTGATCACTCTAGCTTGTGTCAAGTTGACACACAAAACTAGACAGTACCGTACTCTATATGATTGCCAAATGAATTAATGAACTATCAATCAATACTAATAAGTATATATAAAAGTCAGTTTAATACATACATATTGACCAGCTCCACATTAATAAGCTGCCTTTCCATATAGAAAAGTATAGTTTCACACAAATTCATACATACATTCTGGTGAAGGAGAAAAATAAAGCACAGAGAAAGCTTGCTAATTATCCAAGGTAGCTTGAAAAAACTACAAATTTGTGAATATATAAGCTTATAAAATAGGCAAACAATAAATTTACTTCAACATAAAAAATGGAACATGACTTAGTACTTAAATAGACAAAGTGGTGGCAAAGTGATCTCCATGAGAAGAAAAAAAATTACATAGAAAATAATACTTCTTAAATGTGCATCCAGCTTTCCAATTTGCATGACACTTTCTTACATACTTTATAATTTAATGAACACAATCATTTTTAAAATTGGCAGACAAAAATTAATGTTCAAATTGTATTTTGAGGACACTGAATGTTAGATACTAATCAAGACCAGTTAGTGAATAGAATTTTGTCTTTTCTAAGTTTTGATTCAGAACCTTGTATTCAGTGCAAGAATAAATGGACTCAGCTATTGCATAACTGGAAAGTTGTCTCTAAATATAATCATGAGATGTTTCTCATGATTATATTTAGGAAAGGTACATAATTCTACATTATGTACAAGTTGTATAATGTGATACAATCATACACATTTACCTAATTCAAACATATGATTGCCTTATTTCCATAGCTTATATTTATGAGTATTTGTCTAACCTTCAAATTAGAATGAGCATCTCTGCCAGGATTGGGCTGTGAACACTATTTCTTTTGAAATTTATATGGAACAGAATAAAATTCAGAGATGTTAATTGTAATGCCATGTTATAAGAAAGGGAAACAAAGTTAATTCAAATAAAATACATTATAAATAAAATTATACATAAGCTTGAGCTATAACCTCATAAAAACACATTGCACACATAATGTAATTAGGAAATGATTGTTAAATGTCAAGGATTCCCTTATCTTTAAAGAAAACTACTTATATATTAACCCAGAAGGAGAAACTAAGACAATAAAGTGTGCATGAAGAAACTTTAAATATAATAAAGGAGGAATAACACAACACATGTGATATGAGTGAATACTGGGAGCTAAACGTAGAAGAGGTCATGGAGGCAAATGGGTTTGGAAAACAAGGGATACAAGGTTGCTCACCTGAAAGTAATGATGTGTGATGAAACCACAATAGTTTCTGAGCTAATTAAAGTGCTTTTTGGATAGAGGATGAATGGTTAATTTTGCTTTTACTTGCAGGTAATTGTCCATCACTAAGGGAAGTCAGGGCAGAGACTCAAGTAAGAACCTGAAACTGAAACCACAGAGAACTACTGCAGTGGGTAGCTGTTCCAGCTTTGACCTGGAAGTACTACCCCCAGTGAGGCTTCCAGTAACTGTCATACCTACCCATGGCCTGCCCCTGAGGCAGGGCCAAGATGGGAGCCCTTAAGACCCAACATCCAGATGTGCTGGCTCCCTTGGTCCTGGTGATCCTGGATGTTGGATGGTAGACTGAGGAGAGTTCTCCGGAGAACACTACTGGACTGTACTTCACCTATCCAGGACCCTGTAACCCTTTACTTGTTGTAAGTAAAACCCCCAAATAAACCTCCCTTTTAACTATGTGGAGTTGCCTTAATACTGCCTTAATTAAGTTGCCTTAATGCCACCAGTAGACTACTGCTTGCTGGCTAGCTTAGTGGTTCATACTTAACAATTTTATACCTTCTGAGGCTGGTCTCACTCACAGTGGACTGGGCCCCAATACATCATTAAATAATCAAAACAGTCCTCTCAAGACTACAGGCAAAAATGATCTAGGCAATTTCTCTCTTAAGGTTCTTCTGTCATATGACTGTAGGCTGTTTCAACTTGAAAATTAAAACTAACTAGAATAGGCCGTATCATCTATTTTTGTGTGAATGCCTGCATAGATTTTTTTTATATTCTTTTCCTTTCAACCAAACTGTGTTATTGAATTTGAAGTGAGTTTTTTGAAAGTAGATGTTTTAGTTGCTGTTCAATTGATATGAAGAAATACTAAGGCAGCTTATAAAAGAAATCACTTAATTAGGTGCATGTTTATAGTTTACAACGATCATGGAAGAATACATAGCAGCAGACAGGCAGACAGGCATGGTGCTAGAGCAGTTGTTGAAAGCTCAAATCTAATCTGAAAGGCTTAGGGTGAGATGGAGACTGGCTGGGCATGGGGTGGGCTTCTGAAAGCTCAAATCCGACACACTTCATCCATAGGGCCACACTTCCTAATCCTTCCTGAGCATTCCACCCACCAGAAACCATACATAGGAGCCTATGGATAAGCCATTCTTATTCAAATCACCACAGAAGAATATAGCTGAACTGTGTTGTTTCTTCTTCTTCTCTTCCTCCTCCTCCCTCCTCCTCTTCTCCATCTTCTTCTTCCTGTTCCTCTTCCTCTTCTTCCTCCTCTTCCTCCTCTTCTCCCCCTTCTTCTTCTTACTTCTCTTGCTCTTCTTCTTTTTCTCCCCCTCTGCGGGGCAATTACCCACCAACCACACAGCTCCCCAGAGTTTTCTTGAGTATGAGCAGCAGGAAATGTTAGATAGAAGGATTTAGATTGTGGAGATAAACAGATAGAAAATAAAGGATAGCTCTGAGAGGGCCTGGAACCTATTCCAACAGGCCCTGACTGTCTCTGCCTCAGGGAATTTATAGAGATGCCAAGGGGTGGAGCAAAAGACCTCCCCCCAACACAGCCAAGTGCAGACCATGTCAGACACCTGCACTCATGCCCGTGGTCCTAATCATCCTCTCTATGCGGACCTGCTGGGTAAAGCCACGAGGAACTTGAAAACGGGCTCCCACACCCCTCCTTCTCCTTCGCCTCCTCCTTTTATTCTTCTTCTGCTGCTGCTTTTACTGCCAAAAATAGATTTTTCCTACAATTTATTCTGATTATGGTTTCTGCTCCCCCCTACTCCTCCCAGTTCCGTCCCCTTTCTCCTCCCATTCTTATATACACCCTTTCTATCTCTTCTTAGAAATCAGACAGGCATCTAAGGAATAATAATGAAAATTAAGATAAAACAAAATCAAGCAAATTAGAATAGGACAGAGCAAACATAGAAGGAAAGGAGTCAAAGAAAAAGAACAAGAAACACATAGCTACAGAGACGCACATGCTCACAGGAATTCCTTAAAAGCACAAAACCAGAAGCTATAGTATATGTGCAAAGGACCTGTAAGGATGAAAAGAATGGCCTTTCTCTACATTATGAAAGAAATAACCTCCAAAGATGCCACTGAGTTCTTTTTGAGTTGGTCATCTACTTCTGAGAATGGACCTTGCCATGGTTTGTTTACCCAGTGAGACTGACTCCCTTAAAGAAAAAAATTAATTTTTTTTGTTTATTATTGGTTATCAAATAGAGGTTGCTTGTGAGTTAGGGATGTGGTTTGTGTCAAATTCTACTCTGAATGAGTGCTGCAGACACGTGCAGGGCCTGTGTATGCTGCCACACTCTATGTAAGTTCATTGTTTATTGGTCATGTTGTGTTTAGAAGGCCTGTTTCTTTGGTGTCCTCAATATCCTCTGGCTCTTACACTCTTTCTGCCTTCTCTTCTGCAGAACTCCATGAGCCCTGAGGGGAGGAATTTCAAAGAGACAATTTTAGGGTTGAGTGTTCTAAGATCCCTCACTTTTTACACATTGTTTGTTTGTGTGTCTATATATCTATTTCCATGTGCTACTGGAGGAAGCTTCTCTGACGATGGCTGAGCAAGGTAATGATCTATGAGTTTAGCAGAATGTTAGGAGTCAAAAGTCATTTTATTGCTATGTTTCTTTAGCAGAAAAATAGTATTTGGTTTTGCCTTAGGTCCCTAGCCTATATGGCCTCAAGTTCTTGGCCAACTGTGGAGGGCCAGACATAGCTTTCATGTCATGAATTAGGCCTTAAACACAATAATATATCGATTGATTAGTTACTTCCATAAACTTTGAGTCACCATTGCACCAATACAACTTGCAGGCAGGTCACTATGGTAGATTGAAGGTTTTGTAGCCACATTGTTGTTTCCCTTTCTCTGGTAGCATACAGAGTACTTTCAATGAGTTTTGCTGGTGTAGTTTTCAGCAAAAGTGCCCTACTGTAAGTCTGTGGAGAGCAACCATTATTGTTGGTAATAGCCTGGGTTATTTGGGGATTCCCATGGATTCCCTTTGGCAATGAACTCAATTAGGTTCAACACATTTCCAGTATGGAAAGTTTCATTTGGTGACAAGGGATGTCCAGTTAGGGCTATGTTTTCCCTGTTATTTGGTGATTTCATTTAGATTGCCTTCATATGTCTATATTTTAGGAAGCTTCCACTGTGTGAGGTTTCATTTTACATAAGTCAGCCAAACTCAATAAAACAAATGACAGCTTCATGTGTAGAATTTAAAGATATGTTACATTCACTTATGCTATGTAATATTTGTTTAATGATTCAAAGATGTGTTGCCTTCTTTCATATTGCATTTGTTTAACTCTGTAAAGCTGTGTTACTCTACCTGCCTAAAACACCTGATTAGTCTAATAAAGAGCTAAACGGCCAATAGCTAGACAGGGGAGACATAGGTGGAGCTGCCAGACAGAGAGAATAAACAGGAGAAATCTAGGTTCAAGAAGAATGAAAAGAGGAAGGAGCACGAAAAGGAGAAGAAGAGGTGGACACCAGGGGCCAGCCACCCAGCCACATGGCCAGCCATGGAGTAAGAAGCAAAGCAGGATATATAGAATAAAGAGAGATAAAAACCCCAGAGACAAAAGGTAGTTAAAGGGAAACAGGATAATTTAAGTTAGAAAAGTTGGCTAGAAACAAGCCAAGCTAAGGCTGGGCATTAATAAGTAAGAATAAATCTCCATGTATTTGTTTGGGAGCTGCGTAGTGGGCTCCCAAAGGAAAAAAACAAAAACAAAAACAACAACAAAACCACCACCAACAACAAAACAACTACAGCTTTATACCAGATTCGCCAAACTCAATTAAAAATAAAAACAAAACAGACAGCTCATGCTGTCAAGGATGTGGAGTACGGGGAATATCCATGCATTGCTGGCAAATATGAAAACTAGTACAACCACTATGGAAATAAGCATGACATTTCCTTAGGAAGCTAGGAAATCTACCTCAAGATCCAGCTATACCACTCTTGACCATACACCCAAAGGATGGTTCATCCTACTACAGAGACATTTCCTCAACCATATTCAGTATAGCCAGAAATTGAAAACAAGCTAGTTGTTCATTAAAGCATGAATGGTTAGACAAAATATGATGCAATCACACAGTGACATGAAAATGAAATTCTTGGGTAAAAGGATGGAACTAGAAAGAAATCATCCCAAATGAGGTTACACAGACCCAGAAATGCAAATACGCTATGTATTTAATTATATGTGGATGTTAGCTGTTAATTCATTAATTAATTGGCTACAATCTATATCCACAGAAGTTAGGTAAAATGTAAGGGACTAGGGGAGAAGGATGGCTCTTCCTATGAAAGGAAAATAGAATAATTATGAATGGACAATGTAGTGGGGTGGCTGGAGTGAGAAGATCAAGATGAGGGAGAAAAGAGGGGGACAAGGGAGAGAATATGAGGCAGAACAGCTAAAACTAAGAGTCATTTGAGGGGTCATTTGTACTTATTTTTAATCCTGTCTAGTCTTTATTATATTTCTGATCTTTAATATATTTCCACAATCTATATGTAAGGTGACTATTTATGCATTTATGCTTAACTATATTTGTCTATAATTTGTTTTATTTTATACACTGTGTCTCATTCTTTTTTGTATGTTTCTAGTTTTGGAACAATGTTTAGAATTCCATCTTAATTTATTTGTGGTATATTTAAGTGTAAGTTTCTGTAATTTTGCAGTGACTTCTCTGAGTCCTAATATATTAAAACAGAATTTGTGGCTGTCTACTTGTATCAATATTATATCACTTTTAGTAAAATGTAGAAACTTTCTTGAGGTCCTTTGTACCTTTATGAATTTTAAATATCATCATCACCTTAAGCATCATATAATGCTGTAATAATTTTTATTCGGTGATCAAATTTATTCATACAACTTATGAGGAAAATATGCCTTTTTATATTCTTCTCATTCTTAAGGGACCATTTTGTTGGATGCTAAATTGACAACTGACATTTCTTTTCTAAATTTATATATTTTTAATTAAAGGTGTTGTATCACTTTCTTCATTCTCTTTCCTCCCTCTAGCTTTACCTCCAATTCCAACCATTTGGTATATATTCATATGTATGTACAAACACATAAATACATCCTTCTCAGTCCATTTCTGTTATTTGCATGTTTATGGTTTATGGTTTCAGGGCCTACCATTTTGTATTGGATAACCAATAAGGGGGCTCCTTCCATGGAGATGCTAATTCTCCCTCTCCCAGCAGTCATTAGTTTCCTGTAGTTCTTCATCTAGTGGTGGAACTCCATGAAGAATGCCTCCCTCCATGTTACCATGTCTATTTATATTGCCATTGTCTGATTCGTATTAATACAGCCATTCCTAGGAGATGCTATTTCACAGCAGACTTGCTGGTGTTGGGGGATATTTGATTGCATTGTGAACCCTGAGTTAGCATTTGTGTCAATTAAATGAAATTAACCTTGGGTCAGGAGGCTGAGTTAGCAACTAGTTGACAGAGAGTAATCATAGAGCATCAGAAGGCATCTGGAAGAGTTAGAGAGATGCCCAGGTAGTAGTCTGGAGGGATTTGGAGTGGTTGGCATTTTATGATTTGGTGCAGCTGAAGGACACCCTCTTTTCTAGATGCTGGCAGGGAAAGAGGGTTAGCTAGTTGCTCCTTTGCCTCTCTGAGCTCACAGGTTTTTACTCCAGCCTTAGACTTTCAAGTCTTATCTATAAATAGAAAAATAGAGATTTAGTTAATGCTACATTTAGCAGCAGTGACAGGTTCAGTGCCTGCGGGAACAGAATTCCGGCCAGGCTGTGGCCTGAGTGTCTAGGCCCCTGTCAGAGTAGCAGGCTGGTAACTGCGGAGACATAATTGATGGCTGAAATAGCAGTAGATTAAGGCACAGCCACTGTGCCAAAGTTAAAACAACATGCTTTCTATCCACCTTTCAGCAATATACCCTGAGCCATAGATACAGGATTTGGGATGTGGATGTATCCATTGTGACTGTATTCTCCATGATCTGTTGATCTCTTCATTGTGTCCAATTGTAATTTTCTGTGATGGTCTCCATTTGCTGTAAATACAGACTTCTTTGATGAAGGCTGATAGCTACATATATCTGTGGATATAAGGGGAAGATTTAGAACATAGGGTCGGGCAGTGGTGGTGCATGCCATTAATCCCAGCACTTGGGAGGCAGAGCCAGGTCGATCTCTGTGAGTTTGAGGCCAGCCTCGTCTACAGAGTGAGATCCATGACAGGCACCAAAACAACATAGAGAAACCCTGTCTCAAAAAAAACAAAAAAAAAAGTTTTAGAACATAGTAAGGTATTATGTTGTTCTAGCAAAATGTCCATAATAAATTCTTATATAAGATCCATGACCTTACTAGCCCCAGGAAGTTTTGGAAGGTTGTAGTACCAGTCATAATTTCCTTCCTTTTTAATGGACCTTAAGTTCAATTAGACAGCCATTGATTGCCATTACATGTGATGTCAATTGATTCCTTTGTCTTAATTCCTAGGTAAATGGAGTCCAGTTTAGAAAGCTTTTTCTTGTGAAGCTGTGTTACTGTGATTGGCTTAATAAAAAGCTGAATGACCAATAGCTGGTCATGAGAGAATAGATGGGACTTCTGGAAAAAGTGAAGAAGTCGGTATGAATCTAGGTGAATGAGAGATGCCAGAGATACAACGAAGTTGGACATATGGTACAGAAGAGAAGTAACTGAGCCATATGGCAGAAGATAGCTTAATTGAGAAAGGTTAATTTAAGTTATAAGAGCTACTTGGAAAATGGCTTAAGCTATATTTATTTATGCTGTGTAGTACAATTTCTAATTGATCTTAAAATAAAAACCTAGAGTCATAGGTAAAGGGGTAAAGCCTGAAACATCAGAGAAGTAAAGGAATTTTTCATTTCCTCTGTAAAGGCCCTCTTCTTCATAAAGTTATTTTTAAGGTCGCTTTCTTCTGCTTCTTCTGTGTTGTGATGTTCAGGTCTTGCCATTGTAGAACTGCTAGGTTCCAGTGATACCATGTTGCTTTTTATGTTGTTGTATGTATTTTTGCACTGGCATCTACACATCTCTTCCTCCAATAGGTGCAAGAAGTGTCTGTGTCTGAGCGAGCTATTCTTGGTCCAATCTGTGTTCGCTGTTCCTGTGTCTCAGGGGGGCACACTGGGTCTAATCTTAGCTCTTAGTCCAATCAAAGCTAGTAGATTCTGTGTCTCAGAAAGCCTCTTTTGGTCCAGTGAGAGCTCTTGATCCAATGAGAGCTGGTGAATTCTGTGTCTTCAGAAACCACTCTTGGTCTAATGGGAGCTGGCAGATTCTGTATCTCAGGAAGCCATTCTTGGTCCAATGAGAGCTAGCAGATTCTGTGTTTCAGGGAGCCACTCTTGGTCCAATGAGAGCTGGCAGTCCAATAAGAACTGGCAAATTCTGTGTCTCAGGAAGCCACTGGGGCAGCAGGGGTTGGGTAGGTTTGAAGTAGGGCATGGGTCTTGTAGATTGCAGGGTACAATATAGTTTTTGATGGGGGAGCTTGCCTACAGGAGTCTTCCCTGCTGGCTGGAAACTGTGTAAGTGATGGGTAGGGGTTCTCAGCCACTGGTTGTGTCCCAGGGCCTAGGTCCTAGAGGTGGAACTCTTTTGGTCCAATGAAAGCTGGCAGATTCTGTGTCTCAGGAAGCCCTGGGGTCACAGGGCAGTGGGTAGGTTTGGAGTAGGGTTGGGTTTTGTAGATTGCAGGGTCCAATGGGGGTGTTGGTGGGGGAGCTTGCCTGCAGGAGTCTCCCTGCTGGCTGGCAACTGGGACAGTAATGGGTGGTGGTTCCAAGGGACTTGTTGTGTCACATTTACTCTTTTTATATTCAATATTTACACCTTTTTTGTTTTTTGGTTTTTGGTTTTTGAAGACAGGGTTTCTCTGTGTAGTTTTGGTGCCTGTCCTGGATCTTGCTTTGTAGGCCAGACTGGCCTCAAACTCACAGAGATCTGCCTGGCTGTGCCTCTCAAATGCTGGAATTAAAGGTGTGCAGCACCGCCACCTGGCTATATTTACACTTTTACATTCAATATCTACACTTTTACATTCAATGTTTATACTTTTTACATGCTTAATTCAAAAGGAAACTCTATAGAGCTATTTTACAAACTTTAGCACACATCTGGAACAGATCTCTTAACATCACTATACATATTTATAAGTAACATAAATATCACTATACTTATTTATATTTTTTACAAACTTATATTCAAAAGGAAACTCTATAGGACAATTTTACAAACTTTGGCGAACATGGTGATATTTTATTTGTATTAAAATGTTATTTGTATGTTAATAAATAAAGTTGCCTGGGGGTCAGAGCTATTAGCAAGCCATAGGAAAGCAGGGCAGTGATGGCGTACTCTTGTAATCCCAGCACTTGGTAGGCAGAGCTGGGTAAGTCTCTGTGTGTTCAGGGATACAACCATTATTGGATACACATGCCTTTAATCAATACCAATCATGGAAAACCTGGAGGCCTATACAGACAGGCCGTGAGGAGGCGGTCATGTGGTTGAGTTTACAACCAATGAGAAGGCAGAACAGGAACTCTATATAAAGACTTTAACACAGGGTTAGCTCTGGTTCGGAGAGGTAGGACCACCGCAGGAGGAAGGGTAAGGTTTTAGCTCTTAGCTCTGACCTCTTGACTTTCTTCTTTGCATTGGTTCTGTGTTTCTTATTTAATAAGAAGGTTGGTTACATCTACACAAACATTTAGAAGAGATTCCTTAATAGAACTATTATATTTTATTTCAACAAGATAGAGAATATGCAAATCAGCTACCATAGCAAAAATTATAGGTGAACTTAACATTACTTTATTTCTGAAAGTTCAGAGTTCATGGTCATCTTTGATATCATTCTGAAAGTTTTCCTGACAGTTTAAAGTCAGAGCCTCTCTGTTCCACACATTGTACCAAATGCTAAGAAAGCAATCAAGTTTCTGAGGGTACAATTACCCCCTTCTTAATTTTTTGAAGCTGCATTTTAAGACTGCCATGGGCTCTTTCCACTATGCCTTGTCCTTAAGGATTATAAGGAATACCTGTTTTATGCTCAATTTGCCATCTTGCTTTTCCATAGCAAATAATCTCCACCTGACAGGCAGGCTGTTCACTTATTTCCCATTCCTGTGAGGCAAGATAACAAAGCTTGTTGAAAAATGGCATTTTTGGGAGGGGTTTGGGCTATACTGGCAGTATTTCTCTTGGGCGTTTTGCTGCTAAGTTACAAGGAATATTTGAAAGCCTTTTTCCAGTCTATCTGCCTTTTCTCCAGGCCTGTTTGCCTGTGCTGCCTTGCTTTTACAAACTACATTTCCCAAGCTGCCTTTCTCTGTAGTATCACACTACTACAAACGACACTTTCCAAGGTGCCTTTCAGGTTCAGCTGTGGCCAATGGTGACGACCGCACTCCTGGTTCCTGTTTATACAATCTGTGTTCATACTGAAATGAAGATTTTGCTTTTTTGCCTTTCCAGAGAGCTTCCTTCCTGGATAGATGTTTGTCTTGTCCTGGCTTGTCTCCTCCCCCAAATACAGAGTCCCTGCCACCACCGTACTGATCAGGCTCTGCTAACTGCTTTTTCATCATATAGAGATTGCCTTTGTACATTAGCCTAATTTCCCTCTCCAAGAAGTTGGTCTTGTGAGATTTCCATACATCTAGCCCTACTTCATTGTTCAATGGTCTTAGCTTCATCATTCCACCAGGTCCTCCATTGCAATTAATGACCAACCTCCAAGAACACTGTAAATGATTCTCTACAGTCTTGAGGAATAATTCTATTACAAGTTGACCACAAGTTTAACATCTGCTTTATAAAAGATGAATGCATGCCATATGAGACTATTACTTCCATGAATCTCCTTAAATCTAACATTTCCACAGGAGTCTATTCAGCTCTTACACAGCCTTGAGGATAACTATCATTTGGAAATTCCTGTAAGATTACTGGATAAATTAAAGTATGTTGTTTGAACACTTTAGGTTCTTTCTCTCTAATATTATGATGCAATGCTGAGATTGGTTCTCCTTTAAATTCCTCTGTATGGGTCTGAATATCTTTATGATTTGTTTTAATTTTTTTTCTAAAACTTTTGTCTTAGCACTTATGTTAACCAACTTTTTTAGTGATAAAACAAAAATGATAAAACCGATAGTGTTTATAATTGTCATTACATAAATCCCATCTAAATTAATTATCCTCTCATTTAATTGTTCCATTTTCAAACTATGAAGTCTATTATCATACAGAGACTTAAATGCCTCCATTGTAATAGTGTTTCCCATTTTTAATGTGGGAAAAAACTCTCTTTTAACTAATTCTTCCTTTTAAGAATTCCCAATTATCTCACCAAATCTGCCTATGATGGACAATTCAGATGATGGTGAAGATGTGAGGCTGACAGCTGCTCCATAAAAGAGTAGAAGCCCAAGTAGGTGTCAAAGCAGCTACTTAAGTGTGGCAGCAGTCTGAGGAGGGGATCCAGGGAATGCCCACAACCCACCTGGAGATGGAACTTGCTGTCTGAAAAACACACACAGGAAATTGAAGGGAAAAAAAAAAACAAAACAAAACACGTGCAGCTGGAGCTGCCTAAAAGGCAGTGCTGGCCAGTGCTGAGTGGCTAACTCTGGCAGCAGCATTTGGAGCCCAAATGCTTGTGAAGTTTGGTGCAGAGAATCTGCAAAAGAAAAATCCTAAACTCGCTCAGAGGGCTTAGGGAAAAGAAAGGAAAATCTAGCCTGCATGGTAGTGCTCTGACCTGTGCTGTTGGCTGCAAAACCACAGGCAAGTGCTGTGGGATGGTCTGTATGTCAAATGTGTTGCTGATTGGTCAATGAATAAATCACTGATTGGTCAGTGGCCAGGCAGGAAGTATAGGCGGGACTAACAGAGAGGAGAATTGAGAGAACAGGAAGCTGGGTGAGGGAGACACTACCAGCCGCCATCAGGATAAGGAAGATGTAAAGTACCGGTAAGCCACAAGCCACATTGCAAGGTATAGATTAATAGAAATGGATTAATTTAAGCTGTAAGAACAGTTAGCAAGAAGCCTGCCACGGCCATACAGTTTGTAACCAATATAGGTCTCTGTGTTTACTTGATCGGGTTTGAGTGGCTTGTGACTGGCGAGTGAGAGAGATTTGTCCTGACTGTGGGCCAGGCAGGAAAACTCTAACAACAGGCAAGTGGCTTTTTTGTAAGTTTGTGCCCCAAAGTTGGACACCAGATGCAGTGCAAATTCTAATTGGTCTTAATAATAAAAACTCAGAGTCTGGTATAGAGGTAAATGCTGAAATATCAGAGAAGTAAAGGATCTAGCCAAAGTCACCTATTACCTCCATGACTTCTCAAACAAAAATGAGCTAAGCTCCTGTCTCTGCCCCACCTTATCAATTCCTCTCTCCACCCAGGCATATCACTTCCTGTCTGATGTCTACACAGACCTCCAGACCTCTGTGGTTAGTTAATGTTTAACTCTACCACTGATCTTCAGGCAAGCTTTATTGGTTAGAGCACAAACAAAATATCACCACAATGATACACTTGTTTAACTATGTAAAGGTATGTTATATTTGTTTCATCTTGCCTGCCTAAGGCATCTGATTGCTCTAATAAAAAGCTGAACAGCCCACATTTAGGCAGTAGAGGAAAAGGAGGGATTGGCAGGCAGAGAAAATAAGTAGGAGGAGGAATCTAGGCTCAAGAGAGAGAATGAGGGAGAAAGAGAGAGAGAGATACCAGGAGCCAGCCAGCCAGGTAGCTTCTAGTCAGCGAGACATGGAGGAAGCAGAAAAGTAGGACATATCCAATGAAAGAAAGGTAAAAAGACCAGAGGCAAAATGTAGATGAAGAGAAACAGATTAATTTGAGATAAAAAAAAGCTAGCCAGAAACAAGCAAAATATAAGGCCAAGCATTACTAACTGATGTTATGTCTTTGTGTCATTATTTGGCGGCTGGCAGTCCAAGAAATCCTGCTACATCTCTGATATTACCTTCACTACCAAGAAATTCATTTGTAAATTTGTATTGTAGGTGAAAATGTGATGACGTTTCTTGTTTGTGTTTTTATCAAAATTAATGCTACTTAGTTTTTAATCTCCAAGGAAATATTTTTTCAACATAGAATTTTGATTTGGTAGTATTCAATTCTTTCTTTTCTTTTTCATCTTTTGCAGTACCTCTTTCTCTATTTCCCTTTCTCTCCCCCCCATTAAAGTTAGCTGCCCTCCAAGACTTCTATGAAGTTAGTATACATTCACATTGATGTTAATAGAATTTTTGTATATATTTTCATGTAATTTGGAGTCATTTAGCCTTCTAATTTCTGTTTTATTACATAATTCCTTAGAGATTATTCTGTTTGGGTTTATATAGATTTTTTACTTGATAAATGTATACATTTTATAAAACTTTAACCCTTTATATCTCTGGGAATTTTCCCTCAATTTGTCTTTCCTTTTCTTCTAGGGTTTTAGTTAGTGTCTTAGGGTTTCTATTGCTGTAAAGAGACACCATGACTGGGGCAACTCTGCTAAAGGACAAATATTTTATTGTGGTGGCTTATATTTTCAGAGCTTTAGTTCATAATCATCATGTTGCTATATGGTGGCATGCAGATAGACATGGTACTGGAGAAGTAGCCAATTCTCCTACATCTTGACTTGTAGGCAACAGAAAGTGAAGTGAGACACTGAGTTTGGCTTAGCATATCTGAAACCTCAAAGGATACCTCCACAGTGATACACTTCCTATAGTAAGACCACACCTGCTCTAACAAATCACACTTCCTAATACTGCCACTCCCATTTGGGTCATTTTCTTTCAAACCACAACATTCCAGTCCTTGTCCCACAAAGACTTGTGGCCATATCATAATGCAAAAATTTATTGATTCCCAACTTCAAATGTCCCTATAGTCTACAACAGTCTCAAACTTATTTAAAAGTCTAAAATTCAAAGTCTCTTCTGAGATTCATATAATCCCTTCACTGTAATTCCCTGTAAAATTAAAATAAAGAAGCAGATTACATATGTCCAACATATACTGGCACATAATGTACATTATCATTCCAAGATGTAGGGAAGGAAAATAGTGGGGAACTACAGGACAAAAGCAAGACCAAAAACCAGCTGTGCATGCTCCAAACTGCGTCTCCATGTCTGATGTCAAAAGACATCTTAGATCTCCAACTTGATTCAGCTTTGTGGACAACACATTTCTTTCTCTTGGACGTTTTCTACTCCTTGTTGGCAGCTCTCTTTGGCAGGTATCTCATGGCTCTGACATCTTCAACATCTTGGGATCTCCAAGGCAATCCAGACTTCACCTTTATAGCTTCATGAAATGACCCATCTAGGCCTCCATTCAGGGACACATCTGACACATGCCTGACCTCAGCACCTTTCCTTATTCTATCCTTGTCTTTAAAGCCAGAACCACATGGCTGAAGGTGCCATGTTCTGCTGGTTGCTGGGGCTGGAACATGGCCCCTCATTCAGTTACATCTTCGACAGCTTTCTGTTTTTGATAGTTTCCTTCACTGCCTCAGATTTTCTCCTTCTGGACCTTGCTCTGTGGACTAGGCTGGCCTTAAACTCAAAGATTCAACAGTCTCTGTCCTCTGTCCTCTGTCTTCTGAGTGCTGGGATTAAAGGCATGCCCCACTACTCCCAGCTCTAAGCTTTTCTTTAATCCCTTAACTGGGTGGTATCTTGCCCTGAGGTCACCACCCCCTTTATTCCATTTCTTTACCTGTTTATCTCCTTTAACACAGGACATAGCCCCATTCCAGTCCTGGTGCTCATTTTCTGCTCAAATACATTTTACATTTTTACTTTTTTGCTTGCTCCTTTTCTTTATAAATCTTCATTAGAGTTACCACTATTAACCACATGACAGTCTATACTAGGCTCTTATGAGATTTCCTCTGCCAACAGAATTAATCCACATCTCTTCAAATTACCCTTGGGGAAACTCTTTGGACAAGGTCATAAAGCAGTCACATTCCTTATCAAAACATCTCAAGAACAATGTCTAGACCACATATTATATTCTTCTCCTCTGAAACTAGGCATTCACATGTCAAATCATACTCAGTACCCTTGTCTTCCATCTTCCTACTATGATGATCCATTAAGCAGCACTTAAAGCGTTCAACTGCTTTTCTACTCTATAATCCCAAGGCCCATATTCCCTCAAACAAAAGCAAGATCAGGCCAATGGCAGCAATACCTCACTTCCTGGTACCAATTTCTGGCTTAGCTAGGGATTCTATTGCTGTGAAGAGACACCATGACAACAACAACTCTAATAAAAGAAAAACACTTAATTAGGGTTGCTTACATTTTAAGAGGTTTAGTCATTTATCGCTATGGTTTGACATGGTGGCATACAGGCAGATATGGTGCTAGAGAAGTATCTGAGTGCCCTACATCTTGACTTCCCAGCAACAGGAAGTGAAGTGAAACACTGGGAGTAGCTTGAACATATATGAGACCTCAAAAGCCGCCTCCACAGTGACACATTTCCTTCAACAAGACCACATCCACTCCAACAAAGCCACACTTCCTAATAGTGCCACTCAATTTGGGGACTTTTTTTTCAAACCACCGAAGTTAAATATATATTATACTTTTTGTTGTGATTTTTTTTTTTTTTTTTTGGTTTCTCAAGACAAGGTTTCTCTGTGTAGCTTGGGAGCCTGTCCTGGAACTCACTTTGTAGACCAGGCTGGCCTTGAACTCACAGAGATCTTCCTGGCTCTGCCTCTCGAGTGCTGGGATTAAAGGCATGCACCACCACCTCCCGGCTTATTGTGCTTCTAAAGGGATATTTAATTATAATTGCTCATTTTTTAAATTTCTTAATATATAATTTATTAAAATTCTTAATATATGATATAATTAATGCTATATCTTCAAATCATATCACAAGTTTTAAGCCATGCAAATTATTTTAATTTTTTATTTACAAAAAGTGCTTTCTGATATCATGTTTTGAATTTGATAGTTTCTATTTCCTCTTAGATTCTCAGATTCTTTATCTTTTAATTCATAGTGAACAAAGATTTCTGCTATTTAGTCAGCATATTTCTAAATTCTTGCATGCTGATTCCAACACCTGGGTCATTCTCCAGTCAATTTTTTTTTTTTTTAATTTTGCAATACAATTCAGTTCTACATATCAGTCACGGATTCCCTTGTTCTCACCCCTCCGGCCCCCCTCACCTTCCCCCCAGCCCACCCCCCATTCCCACCTCCTCCAGGGCAAAGCCTCCCCCGCAGACTGAGATCAACCTGGTAGACTCAGTCCAGGCAGGTCCAGTCCCCTCCTCCCAGGCTGAGCCAAGTGGTCCTGCATAGGCCCCAGGTTTCAAACAGCCAACTCATGCAATGAGCACAGGACCCGGTCCCACTGCCTGGATGCCTCCCAAACAGATCAAGCCAATCAACTCTCTCACCCATTCAGAGGGCCTGATCCAGTTAGTGACCCCTCAGCTCCAGTCAATTTTTAATGAATTTAATTTCTCTTGAGATGTGATTAAGTAGGCTTGTGTTTTCAACATTGTAAATGCTTATATAGGAAGGACGAGATTTTGTGTTACACAACTGAGATAATATTTTTTGTTTAGTTAATGAATTTCATTGAATACATATAGCTTATTCTGTCTTGAGATGAAACTCAGCTATAACATAATGATATTATCTCAGTTATTTGAAATGTGCAATACAAATGTATTTTTAAGATAATAATTTCGGCAGAATTGTAAATAGAATGTTCTACACCTCTTTTCTGTTTATCTTTTCTATGACTCTCCTTGGAATGCTTATTTTAAGTCTTTTGAGTCCATATCCAGAGTTTTGCTTTCTAGATCATCTTAATTATATTTTTAACTTATATGTTGACTACTTGTAGGCCTTCTCTGTAGAAATATCTATGAATATACCTTGTCCATTAAAGTTCTTTGCATATTTTTATATTAGAGCTCTAGAAAGTGTAGAAGTTGAAAATATTTTCGCTCATTCTGTATGCTTGATTTTTGCTGGTCATTTCCTTGATTAGGTGGATGATTTGATTTTTTAAGTATGATCTCTTCTTATTGTCTATTTTTGCTTTGTTTTCTGTGCTTTTTATGTCACATTTAGGAAATCACTACTCAGACCAATGTCCTGGCATATTTCTCTGTTTCTTTAAATGTTTTACAGTTTTATATGTCATATTTAAGCCTCTGTATAAGTTTATTTTTAAATGGGGGTGAAATAGACATAAAATCTCATTCTGTATGTGGATACCTAGTTTATCAAATATCATTTAGTGATGCCTACAATTTGCCTAGTGTTTTTATTGGCACCTTTGTCAAATTATAGTTTATCATAGAAATGATTAATTCCAGTAGATCATGTGTATTTTAAAGATTGTCCTATGATGTTTTGATTGTTATACTTTGTGGTACATTTGTAAATCTGATAGTGTGATATTTTGAGGGTTGTTCTTTTTAGTCAATATTAATATTATTTGGCTATTTTGAACAGAATATTTAATTTGTTCATTTATTTGTGATACACTTACGCTTGCTTATGTGCATACTGCTGAATAAGTGTGGAGCTTAGGGAACAAAGTCTTTTCTATTCTTTGACCTTGCAGGTATTGGTGATCAAACTCAAGTCATCACACTTGAGAGCAAGTATCTTAACCCATTGAGTCATCTCAGAAGACCAGCATGGGAGGCTAAAACTGAGGAAGGGTCAGAGTTGCTATACCTAACACTAAGGATTCTTGAAAATAACGTATAGAAACCTATTGTTTTATAAGCATATATATATATATATATATATATATATATATATATATATATGAGTTTATTATACATTGGGGAAATAAATCTCATTCTAAATGACAAACATACTTTTTTATTTTTCTCTCTATTCTATTTATTTAAAATAGATTCTTCTCTCATACAATATATCCTGACCATAGTTTTCTTTCTCTCCATTTCTCACAGTTCTGTCATACCTCCCCTTTCTCACTAGATCCACACCACATCCTTTTCCCTTCAGAAAAGAGCATACCTCCATGAGACAACAAAAAAGTATGACAAAAGAAAATACAATACGACAAGGCACAAGCCCTATACCAAAGCTGGACAAGGCAACCCAACAGGAGGAAAAGAGTCCCAAGAGCAGGCAAATGAATCAAAGACATACTCACTCCCACACTTATAAGTCCCACAAATATACCAAGCTAAAGCCACAACATATACTCAGAGGACCTGGTACAGACCCTTGTACACCCTGTGCTTGCCCCTTCCATCTCTGTGAGCCTATAGGTGCCCTGCTTTTATGATTCAATGGACCATGGACTCTGGCATCCTCCACCCACTCTGACTCCTACAATCTTTCCTTCCCCACTTTCACAGGGTTCCCTAATCTCCAAGGGGAGGGACCTGATGGAAACCTTCTATTTATACTTCTTCCCTGAATAATGTCTGTCTGTGGGTGCATGCACTTGCTCTCATTTGCTGCCAGAGAAAGCCTCTATGATACTGACTGACTTCTAAATGACAACCATTTATTTTCTGAATTGTTGTACATAGAGATCACAGAGATTCAAAACACAATGCAAACTACTGCCATTGTTCTTGGCTGCCAGTGAAAACTCAATAGTAAGACATTTTACTGATAATATCAGACATGGTAATGAAGAATGTAGGAATCAAGTTGATACTGACCTGGAAGATTTCCTCTCTATTGGCTGCTTTCATAGTGTTGGAAAGTGATACACAGCTGTCTGAGAAGAGAAGAAATAAAAAATCTTACTCATGTATGAACACTGTGTTCTAGAATAATAACAAGCCTGTTAAGATATACCCATTTATGGTGATATTTCATTTGTACTAAAATGTTATTTGTATGTTAATAAATAAAGTTGCCCGGGGGTCAGAGCTATTAGCAAGCCATAGGAAACCTGGGCGGTGGTGGTGCACACCTTTAATCCCAGCACTTGGTAGGCAGAGCTAGGTAAGTCTCTGTGTGTTCAGGGATATAGCCAGCATTGGATACACATGCCTTTAATCTCAATACCAACCATAGAAGACCTGGAGGTCTGTACAGACAGGCAGTGACGAGGCGGTCATGTGGTTGAGTTTACAACCAATGAGAAGGCAGAACAGAAAGTCTATATAAAGACTTTATCACAGGAAGTACCTCTCTTTCAGAGAGATAGGACCACCACAGGAGGAAGGGTAAGGTTTTAGCTCTTAGCTCTGGCCTCTTGGCTTTCTTCTTTGCATTGATTCTGTGTTTCTTATTTAATAAGATGGTTGGTTACATCTACACCTATTGGTACAATAGTAAAACAGTTGTTACTTAATATCCATAAGAGGGAACTTATGGCCAGTATTGTAACAATGGCTGAATACCTGTGCCTTGGTATGTCATATGCACAAGGAGAGTACCTACTACTATTATTTTGCTAAATGGATATAGTATCACACTGTCCTCTAAAAAGTTATCCTTATACCTATAGATTGGTGCAATTCTCAGGTCTCTTAGATAATTTTCTTCTTTCAGTGGATATCAGTTAATTTAGTGACTTATCACTGGTCAAAATGAAAAGAATAAGGGCCTATGAAGTATTCAGCCTGGAACTGAATATCTGTATAATAGCTCCATTGCCAAGGCTTAGGGAACATTGCTTAAAATGTGGAAGGAAAAATTGTGAGAGCCAGAGATGGGGTAGAATGCTGTGAAACAAGGCCTTATTGGACATCAAGGCCATTGTACTCATACACTCACAGCATCTGTGATCATGTGTATAAGACCTACACAAAATCAAGCCAATCAGTATTCCTGCATGGATGGGATATGTACACAATTAGCTGGATAAAAATTTGGATTTTATTACTTCTGGAGAATGGAGAATCATTTTTCTTCAATATTGTGAACCCTGGTATGTAGTTCATGTCCTGGTGGATGGCCAGTCATATTACATACAGGCAATAAGAAATGGGTAATTAAAAGAAAAGAAAGTAGGAAGATGTTATGGCAATATCTGGGGAGATCCAGGAGGAACTGAAGGAAGATTGAGTGGTGAATATCATCCAAATCATTGTATCCATATATGGGATCCTCAAAAATAAGGAAAAGCTATTAGCAAAATATCATATAAAATAAAAAAATAGTTTTATCTAAAATATCTTAGGAAATAAATTAGGATGCAAGGTTATCCCAGGGAAATAGGGTCAAATGCCATGGTGAAATATCTCTGAAGTAAATAATGTGAATTATTCTTTTTTATTTTTCTTCTCTGAGCTCATGACTGTAGCTTGTGAATAATTTCTCCAGTGGAACAGAGAGCTGTCTGATTTTTCTGATGTAGATGAAACCATAACAAACCATCAAGGATTTCTTGTCGTAAAATTTCACTTGAATATTTCCTCCTTCAACTTGTTATTTATTTGCTTATTTCAAAGTATCAGTTCTTGTCCAATCCTCCTGGTGAACATATAATAGATAGGTACATACTCAGATGCTGCCACAGGCACTACATTTCATAAAAGCTCCTTAGATTTCAACTGAAAATGTCCCGTGTAGCAAATTTGTCATTGAAATTTGTTGTATTTAGAGAATGAATATTGAGTAAAGTTTTTCTAAGAATTTGATTCTTCTGTCTTCATTTCCTTCTTTGTACTTTAAAATTTACTTAAAATTCTGTTACATATTTGATAACTTTTAAACAAGTAAGCATCTATTATATAAATTTCTTGGAAGCACAGTGGTATTATTTTTCCAGTCCCATAATAATTCTTTTCTTTATCATGTTTTTACAAGAAGATACAATCTGAATATAACATAGGGATGCATATTATATATGCTAAATATTTTTCTGTTCTAAATACAATCTTAATATTAATTTAAATAAAAGTTAGTTAAAATCTTTCATTATGCTTACATTTATAATTAGCATCAAGCACATTGCCAATTTAAACCACATCTTGGGTAAATGCATTTTTCTCCTTTCTTTACCATGATTTAAATACATCCCACATCCTTAACATTGATTGAAACCCTTTTCTTACAATGATAGTCATAATAAACAGTCAAAAATTGTTGTACAGAGAAGGTGGTATTTTAATTAATGAGTATGTTCCTTAGTTATATACCAGTTGACACATTCACTCTCTTGAACCTACCCCACTATTTAAAATATCACAGATAAGTATCAATGTCTTAACTTCTTGTTTAGATGTTACACATTATTCAGCTGTAAGGAAAAACCTTGGATTTTCAAAAATTCTGGGAACAGGAATAAGAAAATATCTTGAAGCTGTATATTGGAATAAGACTAACACATTAGATAAAAATTGTATGAAAAACATAGAATGTTTTGCAGCCTGAGACTGTTACTTAGGCATTGATTGTGAGAAAATCATTTTTAACCTCTTTAGCTCTTTGTTTTTTCATGACTAAAATGATAATAGTACTGTTTCATGCATTACTAGAAAAGTGTAATGGAATAATATGCTTAGAAAATGCATAGTTTTTCCCTTCAAATATAAGTACTTAATATAGCATTGTTTTACATATATAGTATAAGATACGCATAGCTCCTTTACCATGAAGTATCTATAGAGCACCAGAATTTACACTAAATGAACTCTTCTGATATAAATAAAAGGAACAGTATGGTTTCTTTCCTGGAATAAAAGCCCACAAATATGCAGGCATTTTTAAATTTTAAACTTCATTTATTTATTGGAGGAGTTGCACACAGGCATGCCATGGCACTCACTGTAGGTGAGGAGACAGTTTATAGGAGTTGATTTTTTTTCCTCATACCATGTAAGTCCTTCGGATACAACTAAGAATACCAGATATAATGGCATAGAATTTACAGACTGAGCCAACTCTCTATCCTTAAGCAGATGATTCTATTATAGATGAATGCTTAAAGTAACAGAGATACAGATGTTTTGTGAGGTCAAGCAGAAATGCTGGTTTGAAGGAAGGGAAAGGTTGAGGCAAAACACCTGAGCTAAATCGTCAAAAAGACCTGAAGTAGGCTGAGACTAATGTGTACCAGTGAGCTAATCTTTCTTGAGTGAAACCTAGAAAATAAGCAATTGTCTCTAAATTTATGATATCTGGAAAAATATATGTGAAAACAGATGCAAATAAGCAAAGAGAATACATCACTTAGGTTTAAAAATGTATAAGAGATTATTTTTGTTGAAAATAAATTTTTCCATTTAGTGTATTCTTGTTACGATTTTCCCTCCCCCAACTCCTCTTTAAAGAGTAGAAGGCTCTATTAACATCAAATATTATGAAAAATAAAAATGGAGACTTAAGATAAAAATCAAAGCACGCATAAGGAGTTGATCTAAATCCTGTAAGTGATGAGAACGCTAAAGTTTTCTTCTTTCTGTAAGTGAAAATTAGAATATGTTTAATGTTCACCCATGGAAGAAGACAATGATTGTATTCTTTAGGCTTTTAAATTATGGAGGACATGCAATATTTCCCAACAGCAAACACATTCCAAGTGCTCAACAACCAAAACTTAATTAAAAACAAAAATAAGTAACTTGATGTGTTTGTGTCAGAATTCACCTATATTGTGCCAGCACCTTGCATCTTGACTGCATATTTGGGTCTATATGGATAACATGTGTATTTTGTTTTTTGCATGCTTTCATGCGATTACGACACTCTGCAAAAACAAACTGAAACAACTTTCCTCATATTTGAGACTATTACATGTAATAAACTGCAGATTTGCAGGTTTTTTTTCCTCCTGTGCATATAGTGGTTTAAGTACCCAAAGTACTTACAGTCATTCTTTGACGTTTTTAGACGATAGTATTAACGTGTTTGATTTAAAAATTTTGCTGTTTGAGTCATTCACCCTAGTTTCCTAAAAATTTTATATATATATATATATATATATATATATATATATATATATATATATATCAATAAGTCTGATTTGGGATTAAGATAGAATTCCCAGCAGTATCTGAAATGGCCTTTGGCACACTTCTACCATTTTTAGAACATGTTTAAGGGATGCACCATTCTCAGCACTGATGATAAAATCAAAATATCAATCAACTATGAAAAATACCATTCCTTGAGGTTGACTCTAAAGACTAAGAGCTTTGAACCCATGCTCACCAGAATGCCAGACCTCTGAAACTGACTCTAACTATGGAGGATTTGCTTTCAGATGGGAATAAGAGCTCAAATCAATATCTAGCTAGTCCCAGGATTTCTGGAACCCAATCCCTGCAAGAAAGTGGTTTACTTCCGTGGTGGGTGGACTCTGCAAGTATTGAGAGCAAATTTCCTTATTTCTACCCTTCCAGTGCATATTCCAGTATCTGATTTGCTACCCACTCTGCTCTCTGACACCCTCAGAGGACAACTCCCCACCTTGGCTTGGACATTTATAGCACCTGGAGTACACAACAAAAGGATGAAGGAGAAGGTATTGAATGAAGCATGCCGTGCTACCTGAGTCATTGGAGTCAGCATTTGCTCCTAATTTTTAAAGTAGAGAAGCTTCTCAATCAATGCAGTACTGCATCTTACAAGTGATATTTGATAGGCAAAGCACTAAGCAACAGACAGTGCCAGATGTTTTGTTTGCATACTGTGGTTACAATGTGTTTTGTTTTTCTCTAGTGGAATGAGGATTGAACACTTTTAAAAAGTCACTAAAATGTGCACAGATGCATAGAGATATCAAACAGTCAAAGTTATCCTGAGCAAAATAGCCATTCATACAAATATAATGGTAACAGATTTTACATTATTGTACATAGCAATACTAGCAAAAACAGAATGATACAGGCAGAAAAATAGGTACACAGACCCACGGGACAGAAGAGATGACCTGGAAGCAAATCTACACACCTAAGGGAATCTGATTTCCAACAATGATGCCAAAAACAAGTGTTGAAAAAAATACAGACTTTTCAGTAAGTCATACTGGGTTCAGGACAGAAATTTGGGAGTAGATTGCTATCCCTTATCTTGTATAAGGATAAATTCAAACTGGATCAAATACTTTAATTTTAGATCTAAAACTTTGAAACTGCTACAGGAATACTTAGGGAAAACATTTGAAGGTATAAACATAAGTAAAAAATTTCTATATAGCATGTTTAGAAACTAATATCTCAAATGGACAAAGGCATGTACATCAAATCAGAAGTATTGTAATAGTATAGTAAACAGTTATCAACTTGTACACTTGTATAAGATACAACTTGTATACTTGTGAAATAGGAAAATTTTGTAAGTATTTATTTTACTGAAAAGTGATATTAAAAATGTAAAATAAAAAAATCATCACACTCCAAAAGAGCAATTATATATATATATATATATATATATGTTCATGTATATATATACACACATAATACATATACATATATCTACATATATATAATACATACATATATATATCTGTGGGGTGTGTGTGTGTGTGTGTGTGTGTGTGTGTGTGTGTGTGTGTGTGAATAAATGACATAAAACTAAAAGGAAATTTATTAGGAACAATAAGAATAATTATTGGTGAAATTATTAAGGCCACTCCACGTAGTTAAAAAGAGATTTATTTAATGGCGTAACTTACAAATTAAGGAATAGATAGGTCGCGGAGTCTGGGGAAGGTGTATCACAGTCCAGCGGTGTTCTCTGGAGCTCTGCTCGGTCCACCTCTCCAGTCCAGGGTCCCGCCACAGAGAGGGCGCCCGCCGATCCAGATCTCGGGTCCCCCGGCGCCTCCCTTGGCCCCGCCTTGTAGACGTGACAGTTGCCGAAGTCTCAATGGGGGTTGGAACTTCCAGATCAAAGCTGGAATGGCTACCCACTACATCTCCCCCTTTTTGTCTAAATAAGAAAGTTCTAACCTAATACAAGACTATATACGAAGGAATGGTTATCAAATATTGTCCAGGAATAATGAGGGATAATGACCTAGATAAGATGGAAGTACAACCAATGCAAACAATATCAAGCAAGAAACACATACTAAAGTCCAGAGAAGTATAGAGCATAGGTAAATGGCATGTTACAAAGATCATTCCAAAAGGTGTCCTATCCTAAAGAACCTGAATCTAATACTTAATATGTTCTATCTACTAAGTTGTAACTATAACTGCTAGTCTTCAATCCCATCAAAGACCTGAGAAGGAATATAATGGTACCTGAGAAATGGTAGATGGATGCAAGCAACTTTCGGGAATCTTGCGAGAGTAGACGGAGACAGCTGGCAGCCTGGACAGTCATCTAATATTTCTCAGCATTGTTGGTGCATTCAAATTGGCTACAGGCCTAAAGTATCTGACAGACCATTTTTAGAAGCAGGAATTCTGAAAGACCATCTTACCCTGTCTTGGCAGAGTACAGTGGTCGCTTTCCTTGTGTCCCGCTTGTCCAGAAAGGATAGCATTGCATTAGTACTGTCAGCCGTCGAGGCAAGGGCAGTTCTTTGTCCAGTAGGCCATTTTGTGCCAAGAAGACAAACTTCCAAATGGAAATGTCTTAGAAGCCCAACATTCTCTCGGGATCAAATTGGTGCAGCCAGGAGCAATTATGTCTCACATCAACAGAATTCTAAGTTATTTAAATGCCATATTTTCTAGGTCTATGAAGTGTTTGAAGATTACCTGTCCATCTGACCTATGTATCTGTAAATCTGGATAACCTAACTAACGTAACTATAGAGATGACAAGCATAGGTGACTATAAATCTATAAGTCTTATCTACCGAAATAACCTAAGGACTAAGGCTTCACGTAAACAAGGTAAACAGTCTATAAGCAAGTGTATGGTAAAGAACGATGACTTCAAAATTGTGACAATACACAAGATGTTATAACAGAGGTAGGAGTATATAGTGCGATATGCAATATGACAATAATCTTAAATATATATCAATATACCGAATATCCTAAACAGAAGTAGAACATACATAAAGTATGACAGATATAAAGTTACATTTGTATCAATATACAAGTATTTCAAATAAGAGTAGAAATATATGTACATTATAACAAATATAGTTCCGTATTTGTATCAATATACAAATTATCTTAAACAGGAATATAAAAATAGTTTACATTTGTATCAACATATAAGAACCCATAACAGTGCAAATTATTTAAGGTTACTATTTTACTAAATTTGTTTACTAGTATACATAATAATCTACCATAATATCTTATACCTATCCATTCCATTTTTTCTTTTCTTTTTTTTTTTTTTAGAATACTGAGTTTAATATTTCCTTCCACCCCCAACCCTATAACCATCATCTATAACCCTGAGAATTATGAAACCTAAGGGAGAAGGGGCGTCGTTTTCTTAGAATTACTTCTTGCTGTTTAGGGGGTGATGTTATCTCTGTTGGGTACTGTGAGAAAGCTCAGATAGTTAAATCTCAGTTAGACTAACTGTAGGTTCTGCAGCAAGTCTTAGAGTAATGGGTAAGATTGTCTGAAATTCCGGTAAGAAGTGTCGTATGATGATGATTACCATGGCATCATTCTGGATTGGGTAGAGTTGTTGTTGGGGCCCCATTTTCCTTCTGGAGACTTCTGAGATTGCTATTAGAAAAACTTATTTGTTATCAAAATGGAAGATTTGGATTTAAAGAGGACATAGCATGTAAGAAAGGATTCTGAGAAATCAAGAGTAAGCATGGAGAGAATTAGAATCTAGAAGACAATGGTCCCTTTTATTGGTTTCCTTCTGTCCCACACCAGAGGGCTCTTTTGATATGGAACTGAAGAATCTCTCAAACTTTTTTTTAGCAATGTGCTTGGGTTTAGAGAAGGAGTGAGCCAATTCCATCTCCAAAGCCAGCCCGGCTAGCTCAGTCGGTAGAACATGAGATTCTTAATCTCAGGGTCATGGATTCGTGCCCCACGTTGGGCGCCAGATATTGGTGAAATTATTAAGGCCACTCCACGTAGTTAAAAAGAGATTTATTTAATGGCGTAACTTACAAATTAAGGAATAGGTAGGTCGCGGAGTCTGGGGAAGGTGTATCACAGTCCAGCGGTGTTCTCTGGAGCTCTGCTCGGTCCACCTCTCCAGTCCAGGGTCCCGCCACAGAGAGGGCGCCCGCCGATCCAGATCTCGGGTCCCCCGGCGCCTCCCTTGGCCCCTCCTTGTAGGCGTGACAGTTGCCGAAGTCTCAATGGGGGTTGGAACTTCCAGATCAAAGCTGGAATGGCTACCCACTACAAATAATAGGGGAGGAAAAGAAAGGGTAATTAGAGGCTTACTATGAGCAAAGTAAATGCTGTGTGTTAATGAAGATGCCTTAATGAACTACATTATGGTCTATATTAATTTTTAAAACTTAAGAACCAGATGAATAATTATGAGGAATGTGCATATATGTATAATTAAATATTAGTCATCCATAAAGTTTGAAATTATGCTGTTTTCAAGATGACTGAAAGTACAGATCATCATTTTAACTAAAATAAACCAAATTCAGAAAGTCAAACATCACATGATTTTTCTAATATAACATATGTAGATTTACAATCCCGAAGTTCCTTCTAGGATTCAATTGTAAGCACTAATTTAACTATTACTATTTTGTGCTGAAATTCCATTTCCAGTATAGCTTCACCAAGTACTATCTTTCATGTCCTTCTATATAATATGAGGAAACTGCTTTAAATTAGTTGGTGATCATAAATGTAAAGATAAGTTGTTTTAAGTAATTTTGCAAACCAAAAGTAAAAAAGACAGGTCTGTTTCGGAAGCATGAAAATTTGGTATACATTCTACTGCAGTTTTAAATCAGCAAGTAGAGCTGACACCAAGTCTTTTCAATATATGGATCCAGAATGAAGAATACAATGCAATTCTAGAAAATCTGGAGTCTATGAAGAATAATAATGGCATGTAGAAATGTATTTAATTCACTTTAACTCTGAAGTTTAATCATATTAATCATACTAAAATTACATTTCCTATCAAGTTTCACAAAATACCATCTTTCATAGACTTTTTTGTGAAGTGTCCATGACAGTAACTATCTTCATAAATTATTAGATTCACTTTATCAGAGTATAGTTTATATATACTCCTTTCTTCAAAATCCTAAGCCATTTTCCTCCTTTATCTTGTTGGAGGTAAAAGTCAGAGAAGCCACAGAACACAAATTAAAATTTGTTGACTGTTGTAAATGTGTTTAAGACTGGTTTGGTTACATGGTATTCTACTTGTTAAATATTTGACTATGTTTTCATACTAAAAACAGACCATTGTTAGGCATCCTTAGGTGCCACTGTTGTCTTTACATTTAACATACTGTTCCTGCTCCCCTTTAACAAATTAAGCTTGTACTTTCATGTGCTCAGAGAATACATCACAAGCTATGAGTCTTGTAGAAATACATTTCACACATAAAGCCCCAATGGCTTGTGATTTTAAGAAGTACAACACTTGCTTGATATATTAGAGAAATGAAAGTTACTGTCTTTGGCTGGGTTAGCTTTTTGTCCTTTTTATTTGTTCCTGTCTCATATAACACATCCTGACAACAGCCTCCCCTCCCTTCCCTCCTCCCAGTCCCTACCACCACCAATCTCCCTCTCCCTATATCCACTGCTCCTCAATTTCCCTTCAGAAAAGAGCAGGTATACCAGGAATATCAACCAAACATAGCATAATAAGGTACAATAAGACTAGGCACATTCTCCTCATATTAAGTCTGGGCAAGCCAACTCTATATGAGGAAAAGTGTCCTAAGAGCAGGCAAATGAGTTGGGTGTAGTCACTGTGGACACAATTTTAAAAAAATAGACATATTCTAAGAGCTAAAGAAATGTTCGTTGAGGCATTTGGAGAGGTAAAGGTCTTTCTTCTTTATGATATAGCTTGACATTTCATTTTTATGCTTAAAATTTATTCTAAAGTAAAATTATAATAATAATTGAGCATAATTATTAAAATAAGTTAAAGCTAGGCTATTTTAAAGCAAAATTTAACATTAAGATTTAAAATGAACAATATATTATTTCCAAAACATTAAAGTTTGAGACCCAGTAAGTGTAAAATTTAAATTTCTTTCTCTTCCTTTCACATGGAGCATCTATATACCCTAACTTTGAGCTGAATTTGTGACTTTTGTGGTCTAAGATACGATTAATTATGTTATTTATGCAGATTTTGAGAACAAAATTGTTCTTCACTACTTAATATCAAATATAAAAGTTGACAATAGTTGTATTATTTTTCTTTTTGAATGTTACAATGTTTCAAATATAAAAAGTACATATCATAAAAGTAGTCCTTTTGTTAACAGTATGACAGTTTGAAGCACCTGATAGCAACTTGGCATCAAACTGTGTTTTTAATTCTGGTAAATTTAAGATAATTAATACCTTTGTGGTGCTGAATGTCCCTTGTGAAAAGAATAGTTTTTATTTTCACATTAGGAATTCTAGAAAATAATTGCAGCATATTCAAACCTTAGGATTTTATCTTCTAACCATTCAAAGATGTATTTTAGGTAATTGAATATTCTTTTTTATAAAAAAAATCATACAATATATTCTGATCACAATTTCTGTTTCCACAAATCCACCCAGACCCTGGTCCTGATAACCACCCACCAGCAAATTCTATGCCTTTTATCTCTTTCTTTTTAGAAAACAAACGGACAAACAAAAAAACTAAGCAAAACAGAATTTAAAAGAGGAAAAAGGAGGAAACATACATAGAAACACACAATAACATACGCCCACACAACCCATAAAAACATTGATTGCTTTTTTGTAGTCAAGTTAAAGAATTTATAAACATTGTAAATATCTTGTTTTGTACCTGTATTATGAACACATGGAAGATTATAATTTTTCATGTTAAGGGATAAACAATAGATTACCATACATATTGATACATGAAAGATATATTCTTATTTATTTCCAAAAGGCATCCTGTGTCCTTATTTGTCACTCCAGAGTTCATTTTTCTTCATAGTAATAGGTGTTCATGCCAACACACCTTACATAAGTCAAGTGTACCTAAGCAGAGACATTCAATTATTAAAAGTCAAAATTAAATATTCCTATTGTGTTGGGAGCAAGTACTAGAAACTTTATAAATGACTTGTGATGATATTTCACAGGTTTTGAGAACTGGAGAGGAATGTAGGCTTTTGGTAGCAGGAAGGAACGAAATTTTAGAGTTAAATGGAGATGGGGCAAAAATAACAATAAAAGGACTATCATACTATTTACCTATAATCTCCCAACTTCACAATATTTTTGCATCATGTTTTGGTTTGTGGAAAATATAGTTGAGTGTTATTTTAGTGACTGAAGAAAAAGAGATGATGCAATTTGAGAAGCAATTAACATTTGCTCAAGTGATTTAGAAGCTGTAACTATTTAAGACACATTCTTTTCTTTAACATCTAGCAGAGTACACAAATGAAGATAATAATAACTCTAAGTTATTGAGTACCTATTATGTCTGCTGCCTTGGTACCTATTGTCCATACAATAAATGTGCAGTGCATTCATTACATTTGACAACAAAGACACTGATGAAATGAACTAAGTAGGCACACAGGAGACAACATTCAGTTTAGTCCAGCTTGAATTAACACTCCTTTTGTTCTTCACGTTGCATGCCACATCATTAAAAAAAATTACTTTAAGCTGTGTAGTTTACTGTAGCCTGAAGAATAATCAAGAAAGTGTGTCTAACAAACAGGCTTTTGTTTTGAAGAGACATTTAAAAAGTAATAGTATATGATAATGATAATCAAATATGACTACTTATCATTTTTTTCTTTCTTAGTGTAAAAGGGAAATTTTCAACAGTGTTATTCAAATTCACATTCAAAGGAAAGTATAAGTGGACAGTCCTCCCTTTGTTATTCAAATTTCAAGGATGGCTGGAGACAATGGTGCTATTACCATTCTTGCGCCAGGGAATTTATATAGAATGCTATCAGGAAATTCAACATGTATTTTCTGAGTTTATTTTGAGTTGTATCCACCCAAGAATATACCATAAAATTTATAAAAGTTATTTTCTTTTCTGCCTATTATAAATGTATATATATTTCCTATTTTCAATGAGCACTGAAAGTAAAATACAATAATACAATAGAGTGTTATAAAGAAATCAAGGGCAAATTAGGACAGGAGGATTAAATAGGGATGGGAAGGAGAGGACAGGGTAGAGGATGCCCTATAGGAAGGGATTACTATCACTAAAGGACATTTGAAAACCATATGGAAACTTACTACTGTCGAAGATTCCTGAAAAATATAGACATATAAAAAAGAATTACCATATAATAGAGGCAGAAGTACCTCAAATAGATATCATATGCTACCAAATAAAACTCTAAGTACCAGAAATGGGTTATATTTTTTTGAGTTGTTAGCCAAGGAGTTCCCATAGCCAACCTTTTCCCCTCCATTGCAACTACTGCCAATACTATTGGTTACCTTCACAACTTGATAGTAAGACCATATTGTTGAAGATACCACATACTTATGTCATAGAACATGAAGAAATTGAGTTGATGTTCAATGGGAAACACTACCTTTACTGGCTAGTGTTCATAATGTTGGAAGTGTTACACATGATACCAAAGGAGAAATGTGTCTATCAATCTCATCAAGCTATGAATCATGCTGTCATGATATATTATGGTAAAAATACATTACATCCTAACAGTCTGGAAATTCTCCTAAACTTCTCATCCAGAGTTAATAAATAATATACCCTAAGGTCACTTATGACTTAAGATTGCTATCCTACTGTATTCTCAGCCTCTTTGTTTAATCTGCCTTTAACGAAACAATGTAACAATCAAACTTGTCTTGAATTTTACATGTAATCAACATTACATGTAAAATTACAACCTAAAGTAACACATATCTGTAATATTAAATTCTCTTTCATGCCTGTGACCCAGAGTAAAACATTTGTGTCATTTGCTGAAACAGCAAATATAAAAGTTGAAAGCATCTGATAAAATAAATATCCACAAAAATGTTGAACCCAACATTTGGATATTTCTTGATAAGCAATGCTATTTGTAATACGGTTTGTTATCTGGGTCAGTTGAAGTCAGTTGGAGTCAGTGACTTAATCTCTTGTAAAACTGTTAAAAATTTCTGTAGCTATCCCTCATTCCTTTGCTTTGTGAGATGTTTTCTGTGCTGTTCAATAGAAACAGAATATATGGGTACACATTATCGCACAATCAACGGACATAAACCAGATAGATATATACATAGTAAAAACCAGGGACAGACACAGGGACAGGGACAGATTCACAAGACAACTGTCAAGCAGGCACAAATCACATACGCAACAGACTGACAGAAGAAAGAAAGATACGAGGAGCATGAATTTGAGAATTCAGATCTAGACTCACAATTGGTTAAATGACACCAAGCTTTGGATTTTTTCATTAATGTAACAATGACACATTTTTAGAGGCTCAGAATTTATTATTAATGTGTATAACTGACTATATTCTGTGAGCTACAATAATGACCTCTCTGCACGGCATTCCCACTGGTGGAACAGTGATATGAATGTCATAGACAAAATTAACCAATCTCTGATCATATATAAGGCCTATTCTATGAGATGAAATGCATACCTAACATTGCTAAAGTAACTGTGAACCTGAGACTAAATATTTCATGTGCCCTAGGAGAAAACCTACTATTATTCTGTTAAATAAACAACCCCTAATGATATGCTTTTATATAAATATATCAATATATCATTCACCCCTCATCAGAGAAGTTTTATTTCAGTAGACAGTAATTAACAAAGAGACCCAAAAGTGAACAATTAGAGACCTTGGAGCATTTAGCCTTATAGGATGTCTATATTATATCTCTTCCCTTAAGGCTCAGGGATCTACGAGGATAAAGAGGTAGAAAGATTGTAAGAGCCAGAAGTAGATGCTATCAAGAAAATATCATTTTTTAGTCACAACAGTGTAGATACACATATGAACTCACAGAGACTATGATAGCATGCAAAATAATCCGCCCAAGTTCAAGCCAGACACAATACCACAATTGAAGAGGAGCAGTAGGAACAAAATCTCATCACTATGGCCACGTAACTTTGAAAGTGATAGTTGTGGAGAGAGGAAAAAAAACTTTTCAATGAAGTGACACTGGGTATATGCACCACATCCCAGGGATTGTTTCATGCTCAGAAGTAGACAGTGAACATAAACTTGAATGCATTTTTTAAGAAAGAGAAAAAATATGAAGTTGGGTTGTAGGGAAGTATGACAGTATGTGAGAGGACTTGGAGGAAGGGAAGGAATATGATTAAAACATATGAGACTTTATGGATATAGCTTCTGACCTTCCTAGGAGACACAATCTCACAATAAACTCCCCTGATCCTCTGGCTCTTACAGTCTTTCCATCCCATCTTCTGCACTTTTTCCTGAGCCCTAGGTATGGGAGTTGTTTTGTATCCACTGGGGCTGGGCTCTCCAATTCTGAATTCAATTGGTTATAATTGTCTCTGTCTTTTGAAAAGAGGAGTTTCATTAATATTACTACCTAAACATGAGCTAAGCAAGGACAATAACAATAGACATGCTAAAGTGGACTAAGGTGCAAGCCTACACATAAAACTGCAGGCTACTAAGGAATGCTGAGTGTGGGAAACAGTCTGCCAGAGAAGACCACACCAATTAGTTATCCAGTACCAAATAGTTAGCTCTGAAAGCAGGCTGTATTTATGTATTTATAAATACATAGACATACACACACATGTACAGGTAAAAACAATTAACAACAAAAGAGGCTATGGATTTGAAAGAATAATCAGAAGTATAAGGAAGGGTTTGAAGGGAGGCAAGGGAAGAGGAAAACAATATAAATATATTATAATATCAAACAATAAAAGAAGTATTAACAATATATTATATAACATCCTCAAAAGAACAAAAACATTATTATTAATAAAATAAAAGCCAAAACTAAAGCTTTTACAAATACAGTCTCTTACACACTACAGAAACATATTGAGCTAACTGGGTTTTATAAGACTGTATTGCATCTTTTGCAATCAGAGTTAGAGATAATTGTTAGCCACTATGTGATTGCTCATAACCGAACAAAAGAGCTACAAGTTCTATTTACCACTAATGTAGTTATCCAGTCTTTTTAAATTAATTGATTAATTTTCTGTGTGTATGTTGTATACATTTATTTGCATGACAAATACATATGCCATGAAGTATGTGTTTGGAAATCAGAGGATAACTTGCAGGAATTGATTCTCACATCCTACCATGTGGATTCAGGGAATAAACTAAGGTCATCTGGTTGGAAGGAAGTACCATTACACACCGAGGCATCTTGCTGGTGCAGTTTGATACACTTTGTAAGTTATGTATCCTCTTTGTAATTTCATAATTATGATTCAATTTTAATGAATTATATTCATTGCTAAAGCTTTACTCACACAGTAAAGGTTGGTAGGCTGCAGTTTGACTGAATATTAAAACACATTTGTAAAATGACAATGTTGCTGTGGGAATGATATTTTTTAATTGCATAGATTTTAGTATAATTTTATTTGCTCACTTTTAAGTTAATTTCCATAATAATTGAAAGGAAGTGGGGTTTAGTAAAATTATTAAACTTTTAAAATGCTCCCATTTACTGGGCTATAACATGTTAAAAATATGACTCATGTCTATAATTTGTTTCCCAGCTCATGTCATTCTTGTAATATAATGTCTTCTTTCTATACTATCCTTTCCTCACTCAATTTTGATCCTGTTCCTATTAAGTTTCTTAACATAACAACTGTTCTAGGATATGAATTGCATGACTTTAAATGATTGGCTCTGTTTGACTCTTAAATTATTATTTTGGGCTCTTCATCTTCAACTAAATAATAGGTGGGGAAATTATCCATTCCATTGCTCTTCTTAAGTTAGTATCTTTCTAATAAGTGCCCAAAGGCTATTTTAGAGTTCTTCCCTCCAAAGTTCATTGTAAATCATTAGATGCCACATAATTTTAGTATAACCTATTTCACAGCACTACTTAGTATTCTGTTTAGTGTTGATAGATACATAGTTTTCTTAACTTAATTTCTCCATTTTTATGTGAGAATTAAAAAGATCAAGATATTACATTTTTGTTTTTATTTTGTCTCCCTATTGTATTATATGAAATATATGCATTTTAATCTTACTTTAAATTATAACAAAGGTTTAACAAATTCTCAGAAGTGGGAGTTATTTTATAACCCCAATAGTGTATTGATACTCATAAAAATATCCATAGACTTATATAAATATAAATTTCTAAATGGTATAAATATATAACTACAAAGTTATCACTATGTATTTATTATAAGGAAAACTAATATCTTCATGCTACTTTAGCTTATGTTAATGATTAAGTCTTTTATTTGTCTAGGTTACAATTAGAATAAATATGTTTGGTTATATGAAACATTGCAAATGATAATAGCATGTTAAAAGTATTCCTTTCAATTTGATATTTTTCAACTGATTTTAATTTATTGTCAGAAGTATATAAATTGGTAAAGAATAAATAAAAATTTCAATAAAATTTAAAACAATAACATATCATATGTAGTTAGAGTTTTTCTTTCCAGGACCCACCAATCCCCGGCAGTCCCATAGCCCACTTATAAAATAAACATACAGACGCTTATATTATTTAAACTATTTGGCCTAATGGCTCACACTTCTAGCTAGCTGTTCTTAAATCTTAAATTAACCCATTTCTATTAATCTATAAGTTGCCACGTGGTTTGTGGCTTACTGGTATCTTAACAACTTCTCATGGCGGTGGCCGGCAGCGTCTCTCCCTGTCCCAGCCTTCCACTTCCCTCTTCTCTTCTCTCTTTGTCCTGTCTATATTTCCTGCCTGGCCACTGGCCAATCAGTGCTTTACTTATCAGTCAATCAACCACAGCAATCATACATCTTTCTTTTTAAAAATATACCCATCATTATTGAGAGGAAATATAACTAACAAGGTGTTTTTATATTTTGTTGCTATTCTAGAGTAATAAATTGACTTATACAATTTGTTTGCAGGATCATGTGTAGACCATTGAACCAAATATTGTGTTATGTTTGTAAACTTCATGATAAACTGAGAAAATTTTCAACATATTATAGAAATGTCATGAATTATTCTACTCTTAGGTCTTCAGAAAATCATGGTTATTTAACAACCAAATATACAATTTTGATGTCTGAACAAGAAGTTATTATTTGATGTGCAATCTATTTATTTTTTCTAATTAATTTGAAAATTAATTATGAAAATGTCTTAAAAGATGGGTCCAACATTTCAGCAAACCCTAGATATTGCCAATGATAGATCTAAAATGGATGAATTAGGATATAATGCTACAAAACCCACTTTATTTTAGCCTTCTGATTTGAAATATGGAAATAAAACTCTGCTTTTAGCTTGAATACTAACATTCATCTAGATATAGTGCACATGACAAAAAGAAAGAGCTTTAAGTTCAACTGAAATTTAGAGGCAACATTTATCTAGTAGAATAAAATACGATAAAGGTAATTCTCCTTATTAGGCTACCACTTCATTCCAATAGAAACTCAAAACAACAGAAGTTATCAACCACAGCTTGTAACATAGCCAGTTTGGTTGTTTTTCCTACATTACAATAATTTTATCTGCCCTTGTAGAGTTCCTTTAAAATGTGTTGGAAGCATTACTTTGCAACAGGACCCAATTTAGATGATTGGTAATAAATTACTATAGCCTTTCCTCCAATCATTTTCCTGAATTGTCTTTGGATAAGTGTGTTTCTGCATATACACATTTAAGGCAGTCACCTGGCTCTTTTTATAGATGCAGAATGCACCCTAGATGATCATGCCCAAATTCAGTTTGTATTGCCCAATTACTACCCCTTTCATTGATAAGATAGTACAGGAAGAACAATGGTTAAATGAGTAATTTTACTAGCATTAGCATTTCATTTTCAATGGAGATACTAAAAAAATTTGTTTTCAAAATAGTTTTGAAATAGAAATTCAATGAGGACCATTATATAACTATCATTGAAAGAAGATGGGCACTAATTGCTTCAATATTACTAGAAAGAAAGTGGTTCAGAGCAATAGCAGAGAAAAATAATTAATATTTACAGTGTTTTAGCCAGAAACTAAAATGAAGAGATTAGGAGTCCATTTAGGACTGTCCATGTTTCAAATGCTTTGAAACTTTTGAAAATCTGCCATAATCTAAAATAAGAGTTTGATTTAGCACTGTAGACACTGGATTAAAGGGAATTTCTGTAGCAATAAAGTTGAGACAATAGTGTGTTATTTTTTGTCATTGAAAATGTTTAATGTTGTACTCTATATTCCCTAAAAATGAAATTTAGTTCCTGTGTTGTTGAATAGTCTGTTTAAAAAGACTTAGAATTTTAACCCATTATATTTTCTAGCAGTTAACACTTCTAGTGATGGCAATAGTTGAACTTGTTATTCATATATACAAATGCATTTAACTGTACATTTTTTCTTATATAAAATATAAATATATTTATTGTCTGAAATTTTATATATGAATATAATGTGTTTTAAAAACTCCGTTTCTTATTACCTTTAATTTGTACCCATTCCATTCAACATCTTTTTCTCTACATTTCATTTTTAAATACACCAAATCCATTGGTTGTTGCCTGTATGTGCATGAATGTAGGGCCATCTACAGAAGCATGGGTAACTTCTCAGGGGCATTAGTCCCTCAGGGACAGTATTCCTGAAGAAAACTGACTATCCCTTTCTGAGCAGTCATAAATGGCCACTAGCTCATCTATTAGTGGTGATAATTCATAATTCCCCTACCCCATGCATGCTGTGATTTTCTCTAGCTTTACATTGTGTAGGCCGTGTGTATATAGACATAGCTAATGTGATTTTTTTTGTATGCAATGGCCCTATAATATCCAGAAAACACTGTTTCACTGCAGATACCTACTAACAGTTGTGGTGATATTTTATTTGTGCTGAAATGTGATATTTTATTTGTATGTTAATAAATAAAGTTTGCCTGGAGATTAGAGGTCACATAGCAAGTCATAAACAGAAGTCAGGCAGTGGTAGCACACGCCCTTAATCTGATCACATGGCAGGCAGAGTCTCTGTGTGTTCAAGGACACAGCCAAGCATGATGACACATGTCTTTAATCCCAGTACCAACCACAGAGATCTGGAGGTCTGTATAGACAGGCAGTGACGAGGAAGTGATGGGGCTGGGCTTAGAGCCAATAAGAAGGCAGGACAGGAAGACAATAAATGCACAGGTTAGACAGGAAGAAGCTCTCTCTTGGGAAGCTACGGCGTGGTGGTAAGTTAAAGCTATTCAGTAGCTCTTTGCTATTTCTCTGATCTCTTCAGCTATTACCCCTGTATTTGGCTCTTTGTTTCTTATTTAATAAGACTGTTTAGAAATTTGGCTACAAACACTAGATCTTAGAATATTTTCACCTCCTCTTTCATGATTATCCCTGATTTGTGGCAAGAGTAGGTATGATATAGCTGTCCCATTTAGAATTGAGCAGTACAGGATCTTTTATTCTCTGCATGTTGACCACCTGTAGGTCTCTGCATTAATCATCATCTCTTGCAAAAAGAAACGTCTCTGATGAGAGCTGTGAGAATCCCTGTTTATAGGTACAAATGTAAGTGCTTATGAGAAAGTTTAATGATTCACTCATTTAACAGAATAATAGTGGTATGCTCTTTTCTATGTCCACATAAATAAAAGCAACATAAATTAAGATATAACTGAGGGTACAGATATAAGTTCAAGACTCTACAGTTACCTGATTTTCTGCAAAGAGGTAAAAATTGACATTAAAGAGAAGATAGCATCTTCAATTGATGGTGCTAGACAACTGGATGGCAATGTGCAGAAAAATGAAATTTGAAACTTACCTCTCACTCTATAGGAAACTCAACTCCAAATGAATCCAGGACCTCAACATGAGACCTGATACCAAGAATCAATTATAAGAAAAAGTAAGGAATATCATTCAAATTATGGGTACAGTAAAGAACTTTCTGACTAGGAGTCTGGTAATTAATAAAATAAGAGCAATAATTGACCATCGAAACCCCATGAAACTGAAAACTTCTGAACAGAAAAGTTCATTTTCACTTGAATGAAAAGGAAGCCTGCATAATGAGAAAAATCTTTACACTACATATATACTAGAGGGTTCATGCTTAGAATACATAAAATATTAAAAAAAAAACCTGAACACTAAGCAAGCAAACACACAACTTAACAAATGGGGCATGGAGTTAAATAGAGAGCTCTCAAAAGAAATCATACAAATGCCTGTAAAATATTTTTACATGTTCAGTATCCTTACCCATCAAGGAAGTGCAGACTAAAGCCACATTGATATTTTATCTTATACCATTCAGCATGAGTGAGGGCAAAACAGAAGAAATAACAACAAACACTGGCATGGCTGTAGAGAAAGAAAAACACTCAATCACAGTTGATGTAGATGCAAACTGGTGTAGTTACTACAGAAATTAGTACAGAGATTCTTCAAAACACTGTAAGTACCATATGACCTATCTATATTACTCTTTGGAGCATATACAAACAACTATATATTCTACTATGGAGATGCTTACTTATCTGTGTTTATTGCTGCTCTGTATTTTTCAAATACATGTATATATTTATATATACCTACCACACCACAAACACTATAATGCCTATGCACAAATACTACATATAACTGAAAACAGATAATCTAGGAAAACACTGTAACTTTGAAAATTTTTCTTATACTAACATATGTGCATTAACCATTGGTCTTAACATTTATTTTTAACTTTAAGAATGGAGTGGCCACATTTTATAAAAATGACTAGAAACTTGTTCAGCTTAATTTGACATTTTTGCTATCAGATTTTGCAATTTCTCACACAGGGAAAGAGATGTTTAACTTTTGCAGACCCAAGGCTTTTCTCAGGCTATATATTCGGGGAAAATATAATTTAGGTTTGACTATTAAACTACTCCAAAATAACATTTCTCCAACTTTCAGGAGGGTTATCATTCATAGACAAAATTATGCTCTCATACAATTCATCAATAAAGGGGGGGCAGCTATAGCACCCTTGTGAGAATTAAATACATTAATATATGTATAACATTTTCTATAGAGTTTTACATATTAAGTACTCATTTTTATGAGTTTAGAATTTTAAACATCTAGTTTCAAATAATCTAAAAGGGCACTTCATATTTCTCTAATTTTAAAAGAAGTAAATATATATCTAAATTATTTTCACTAAAAATTTTCAATATGTTTCAGTGTTCATATGTGAAGTCAGTTTCTTGACTTCAGCTATATCATCAGTAACCTTGATTAAGGTGCTTGTTCAAACATCAACACATTCGTGTCTGTTGTAATATTATTCACAATAGACAGATTTTGGTATATATGTTTAATGAGTTTTAGTCAACCATAAAATAGAAAAAATATTATTATGCTTGCAAGAAAATGGATTCTATTGGGGATCATATCAGGAAAACTCAGTTTTTTCTTATTTATGGCTCCTAAATTTTATAAAGAGGCATGATTTCATTTATATGTCTATGTATGTGTAACATGAAAATAGAAGCAAAATTTAAGTAAGGAAAGGTTCAATAGGATGAGGTCAAAACAGGACATTTTAGGGTTGAATATGGCTAATGTACATCATGTACTGGAATGAAAATATTTTTATGACAGTCATCTGTAGTTGATTGCTTTTTACTCTTTACTTTTTGGGGGCCTGTCACTCAGGTCCCAAATAAATACATGGAGAATTATTATTACTTAAAAATACCCAGTCTTAGCTTGACTTGTTTCTACCCATCTTTTCTTCATTTAAATTATCCCATCTGTCTTTTGTCTCTGAACCTTTACCTTTCTATATACTTTCTTTACTTCTTACTCTGAGGCTTGCTGTGTAGCTGGGTGCCTGGCCCCTGGAGTCCTCTCTTCCCTTTCTCACTCATCAATCTCTCTTCCCAGATTTCTTCTCCTATTTATTCTCTCTGCCTGGCAGCACTACCTATACTTTTTCCTGGCTTGCTATTGGCTGTTCAGCTCTTTATTAGACCAATCAGGTGTTTTAGACAGGCAACGTAACACAGCTGCACAGAGTTAAACAAATGCAACATAAAAGAATGCAACACATCTTTACATCATTAAACAAATGTTCCACAGCATACAAAATGTAATGTATCTTAAAATAATATTCTACAACAAAGCTACTTGGAGTTCATGATTGCAATGACTATGTCTTGAACAAAAGATGATATTTCAGAATCCTTATCTATATTTTCTGATTCTTAGTTTAATTATATCTACTCTTCCACAATGTTTCCTGAGCTGTTAAGAGGAAGGTAAAAGTGTCTTCTTTATAGCTGAATAATTATTTGTCTCTTCTCACAACATTTTGCAGCCTAGCCCTTATGCATTTTCCACCACTCATTGGAAAGAATGGTTTCTCTATTTAAGGCTGGTATTAATGCTTATATATGGTTATAAAAAATATGTAATTAGACATCAACTTGACACTATGCCAATTTCAGTTCTCTGCTAGAGTCAATGATAATCTGAACTGTTATGTTTTACTAAATTTATAGTTCCAGGCATCAACTCACTCCCAGGAGCTGGTCTAAAATTGAATCAGAAAACAGTAGAGCCACTGTTGCATAGAGTTATAAATTTTTCCTGGCAGATTTGTCTCTTGGATCATAAGCTTCACATTTTGGCAAGACCATTGGTATCTTTTCTACCCCAATGATCTGTGTACTGGCTGGTTCTATGTGTCAACTTGACACAAGCTAGAGTCATCAGAGGAAGCAGCCTCAGTTGAGGAAATGCCTCAATGAGAACCAGCTGTAAGGCATTTTCAGTGATCAATGGGGCACGGCCCAGTCCATGGTGGGTCCTGCCATCCCTGGTCTGCTGGTCCTGGATTCTATAAGAAGATGGCCTGAGCACTCCATAGGAAGCAAGCCAGTAAGTAGCTCCCCTCCATGGCCTCTGCATCAGCTACTGTTTCTGGTATCCTGCCCTGCTTTGAGTTCCTGTCCTAACTTTCCTTCACTGAAGAACAGCAATGCTGAAAATGCAAATCAAATAAATCCTTTCCTCCCCAACTTGCTCTTTGGTCATGGTGTTTCATTGCAGCAATAGAAACCCTAACTAAGACAAATTGGTATCAGGAGCAGAGTATTGGTATGAGAGACAGGACCATGTTTTGGGGAAGACTGTGGAAGGATTTTTGAACTTTGGGGTATCAATTGAATGTTAAGAGTTCAATGAGATGTTTTTTAGGAGGTTGGAAGATAAGAATGTTAAGAACAATGCAGAAGATGGAGGCCTGGCTTTTGAAATTTCAGAGGAAAATTTTTTAGACTATCAGGGCCATTTGAAATTTTGAATTAAGGTCCTGTGGTTCTCCAGGCAGCGGTGGCAAATGCCATTAATCCCAGCACTCGGAGACAGAGCCAGATAGATCTCTGCTAGTTCAAGATCAGCCTGGTCTACAGAGTGACATCCAGGACAGGCACCAAAACAACACAGAGAAACCATCTCAAAAAAAAAAAATCCTGTGGTTCTGGTTAGCTAGGGCAGAAGAATCAGCTGTGATTAACTAGATACCAGAACTACTAAAGCAAAATTTTGCTTTGCTTGGATACTTGAGGCTGGTCTGCTGGAGCTAAGAAATTAGCAGTAATTAAGAAGAGACCAACATCACTGAGATAAATTCTGGGAAGTGTTTCCTGAGAGCACAGAGCAGCTGTGTTCCTGAGGCAGCCAAGTTTGTCCTTCATGCTGGCAGCTGGAGTTGGTAATGTGTAAGCATCACCCAGATGGTACCAGTTTTGAAGACCTGAAAGGGCCACGAAGAGCAGCTGAGGACTGGCACTATGAGATACCAGGAAAGGCTGTTGTTGAAGGTGCAGCCTCAGTGGCAGTTGAAGGCCTAGGACTGAAGTAGTCATGCAAAGAAGTTGAGGGTTGGCACCATGAGGAGAGTTTATAAGAGGCTATTGGTGAAAGAGCAGCACAGTTGAAGAAAGGGACTCCAGCATATTGTAGATAAAAGTATCATGGGAAGACTACCAAGAATAACAGCAGTCAGTAGTGGAGTGGAGCCAGCTGGTGTGTAGAAGACAAGCTGTGTGGGCTTCAGATGGCAGAGACAGAGAAGTGACCCAAGCCCTTTGTAAGATTATAGAAGATCATGAGTAGATTCCAGATATTGGATGCTTGCAGTTTTGTTTTGTTTGCTTTGATTGTGAAGTAAGAAAGTATTTTACTGGAGCCCACAGTTGAGAGACTCGAATTTTAAAAGATTTTGTATTTTTAAAGAGTGCTATGGAATAATCCTTCTGTACACTGTGTAAATATATGTCACTATGATTGGTTTAATAAAGAAGCTGACTGGCCAATAACTAAACAGGATAAATTTAGGTGGGAAAGCCAAACTGAGAATGATGGAAAGAGGAAGGGTTGAGTCAGAAAGGATGCCATCTAGTCACCAAGGAAGCAGGAAATGTAGAAAATTACATAGCACACCACAAGTCATGTGGCAAAGCATAGATAAGAAATATGGGTTCATTTAAACGTAAGAGTTAAGTAGTAACAAGCCTGCGCTATCGACCAAGCATTTATAATTTACATTAAGTCTCTGAGTCAGTGATTTGGGAATTAGCTGCTGGTTATTTGGGAGCAGGTGGTCTAGACAGGAAAACTCCACCTACAAATGGTGCCCACCATCTAATCTAGATTCACAAAAGACCTAAGAAAGCTTTATAAAGGTTCTAAACATACAAAAACAGAGCCAGGTGCAGCTTCCGGGCCTCACAGTCTCACAACAGCCACAATGCAAGAGACATGTCTCTGTATAGCTGCCTGCAACATGGAGCCAGCCATCAATAACCATAACCTAAGTGGCATGGTGGCACCCTGCAGTCTCTCACATGGGCTAAAGTACAGAGAGGCTTCTTCCAGCTTCTGCCAGTGTGCTTGAGAGCTTCACCAACATGCAGCATGGTGGGATTTTGCTCATGCGGACAGAAAATGTTAAAAATCCACAGTGAAGACAGATTCAGACAGAAAAAAAACTATAAATGGGTTACAGTGTGTTTTAAAATATACATAGGCTTGGGAGAGATGAGAAAGGGGGTATAAAAAGGCCTTAAAAAGAACAGAGTAATAAAAAAATGTAATAAGCTGTGTAAAGATGGGAAATACATGGAGAGTATGAATTCTGTATGTTATTGTGTTGTCTTTGATTTTTTTGACTGCTAAAAGATACTGGACTACAAAAAAGTGCTGGATTGAACCAACCTATATGTTTTAAAATATCTTGACTTCAAAATTTAAGTTGAAAAATATGTTACTTTAGGGAAGAGGTTATGCTTTTATTTCATTCCAGGTTAAGGAAAATCAGGTTTGATTGAGGAAGAACCCCTGAATTTCTACCTGCAAACATAAAGGAATAAACCTAAAAGAACTACAAGATATGTGATGTATATTTTAACTATTCAAACATGTAACAAAAATCATCCTTGGCTGACTTATGTACCATGCACAGTCTATTTATATTTATATTTATATTTATATTTATATTTATATTTATATTGCCTTTAAAAGTTTATATATTTTCAGAGCAAGGGGACCTGACACCAGTAAAAACAGATGGTACAGGTGATCCAGCAACCAGAACAGTTTCAAGGTTGCTGACTGAGGTGACCCAGCCTCATAAAATACGCCAGCTAAGACCTAAAAATTATCCTAATTTTCTCAAGGACCTTCTAAAGATGTCAATGCTCATAAACAGCAAGAAGTAGGGTAGACAGTGATATCCATATTCCAAAAGAATGATTATGGATGTTTGTCACCATTTAATGGGGGTTGGTTTCAAGTTGTTATTGGTAATGGTCAGAAAAAAAAGCTAAACAAATGAGATTAGGTTCCAGGATCCCCTTCTGAAAAGAAAAAGGGACATATAGAAGTGATAGGATAAAATTGTAGATTATTGCATCTACTTTTAAAGCAAAAAAGCAACTACTAGTATTAAATATTTTACATTGGTGTGGATTTTTGTATATTGATACAAATTTAAATTTAGTTTTGTTATATGTATGTTTCTATTCTTGTTTGGGGTATTATATCTATGCAGCTCATTTTAAAATGTAATACATATTTAAGAAATGCAGATTAATAGTCATCTATAATAGTCAAACATATAGTCATGTTAGGAATTTTTCAAGGTCATACACAGATATAATTAGATAGATAAGATGGTCTTCAAACACTTCAAAGACCTAAAATATATGGCATTTAATATGTTTAGTAACCTAAGGCTTTTCACAACAGTGAGACACATCTGCCCCTGGCAGCACCAATCTTATCTACTTCAGAACAGATGATGGGCATTGTAGAAAATCTGAGTGGAGTTTGTTTTCTTCATGGCAAAAGCTAACCAGGTTGGCAAAGAAACTGTCCTTGCCTCAATTGTTGACAATATGTTGCCCAAATTGGACCAACTGGATGCAAGAAAGGCAACCGCCAAACTTTGCCAAAACAAAGTAGGACAGTTCTTTAAAATTCCCTGCTTTTTAAAATTATCTGTCAGATATACTAGGCCTGTGGGCCCAAGATGGATGACCCAATGTTACAGAGGAACTCTAGGTGACTGTCCACACAGCCTGATGTCCCTGTTATTAAGTAACATTTCATCCTTCTCAGGTCTTTGATGGAGTTAAAGACTAAATAGTTAAAATTACAGTTTTCCTTAGCAATGATACAAAACAAATTAGGTATAAAAATTGAGACTCACCAAGATAACATAAATAATAGAGTATTTTCTCTAATTTTGCCAAATACAAATAGACTGGATATTGTAACTGTAATTCTTACTTGATAACTGTTTTTATTGTATATAAAATAATTTTACTATCTTAAAGTTAAGACCTTTTTAATTAGACAAAAAGAAGGAAATGCTGTGGAATAATCCTTCTGTACACTGTGTGAATATATGTCACTATGGTTGGTTTAATAAACAAGGTGACAGGCCAATAGCTCAGCCAGATAAAGTTAGGCAGGAATGCCAAACTGAGAATGATGCGATGAGTCAGGGCAGAGTCAGATGAGATGCTAGCCAGCCACTGAGGAAGCAGGATGTATACAAAATGAAGTAACAAGTCATAAGCCACATGGCAAAGCATAGGTAAGAAATTTGGGTTAATTTAAATGTAAGAGTTAGGCAGTAACAAGTTTGAGCTATAGCCAAGTATTTATAATTCTTATTAAGTGTCCAAGTCAGTTATTTGGGAAGTGGCTGCCAGTTATTTGGGAGTAGGCGGTCAGGACAGGAAATCTCTGCCTACAAGAGATTGGCTATTTTAAAGGAACTGAAATTTTAATGTAGTTGAATATGTACAGACTGTGAGACTTATAAAGTTATTTAATAACTTAGGAATAAATAAGAAAGGAAGGGTTACATTTTTGTGTGATGTGTTTTTGTGTCACGTTGACAAGGGGTCAGTTGTACTGGCTAGTTTTGTGCATCAATTTATAATAACCTACAGTCATCACATGAAAGAGACTCAGTTGAAATGCCTCAATGAGATCCAGCTGTAATGCATTTTCTCATTTAGTGATCAATGGTGGGGGGGTTGCCCAGACCATAATAGGTGGTGTCATCCCTGGGCTGTTGGTCCTAGATTCTGTACGAAGATGGCCTGAGCAAGTCATGGGAAGCAAGCAAGTAAGGAATTTCCCTTCACGGCCTCTGCATGAGCTCCTGCTTCTGGGATCCTGCCCTGTTTCGAATTCCTGTCCTGACTTCCTTCAGTGATACACAACAATGCTTAAGTGTAAGCCTAATAAACCCTTTCCCACCCAACTTGCTCTTTGGTCATGGTATTTCATCACAGCAATAGAAACCCTAACTAAGAAAATCTGGAAAGCATTATCTGGGACTTTTAAAGCTAGCTGGTAGGGAGTAGGTTTCTAGTTCTTTTCTAGTTCAATTTCCTTCAAACTCTCTTGTTTATATAATTTTATTTTTGAACTTGATTGCAACATAGTGGGTTGCTATAAAGTTTTTTTTTATATCCCTTCACTTTGGTTTACTCTACTTTTCATTACCCTTTTCTATTTCTTGCCTACCCAAATCAGCCCTGGTTAAAACTTCACAACTTCAGTATTCTCCCTCCCTATTTTTATATTCCATATGTTATATTCTTCCATGTCCCTTATTTTATCCCCTTTCTAGTTTTCTGGCTTCTCCAAACACCAAACACAAGTTGAACAAAAAACAATTGAGATTTGGTGTTTGAATTCACATAGTGGGTCATTTGGTTCTCTGTGCTTAGATTACTTCACTATATATGTATATATATTTCCAGTTCTATCATTTATCAAAAATGTTCATGATTTTATTTTTCTTTATATCTCAATAAAATGAATGATGTTTCTATTATCTGTCTGTCATTCAATGGAGATCTATGCCAATTCTATGTACTACCTATAGTGAATAGTGGTGATAAACATGACATGCATTGCTTGTATTTTTTGAAAGTAGACTCTAGGAATGAAGAGGCCCCTGTCTGAGACTCATGAAAGCATATTTAATGTGTTCTCCAAATCTCTCTACCCTGCTGATATTTCATTTAAATTTGTCTCCGCATTTTGCCTCTATCTTAGCTTCTACTTCTACCACATAGTCTTAGGTTTAGTATTTTGAATATATCACATAGTTCTTGAATATTTTGGTCATGTTCATCATACTTTCTTTATACATATCTGAATGTGTTGTCTTGATGTTGTCCTCCATCCCTGAAAAGTGTCCCTCCACTTGGTCTTATCTCTTCTTGCTGCTTTCAGTTTTATTTTAATGTTACTGATTTTTTTCATTTCTAGAACTTATGATTGGTTGTAATCTACTACCTCATTTTCTTTCCTTAAATTTTCATCCTTATTTTTAAATCTCTTTGCCAAGTTACTGATTATTGTTTTTAGACTTATAACTTTATTGTTGAGGTCCTGGACTTTCTTCATTTATATACTTGTTTGACTGTTCTATATTGTCATTGATTCTTTTGAAGATGATAATTCAGAATTCTTCCACATTACAGTGTTTTTCATTTCTGTTGTTGATGAGTTGTGACATTGTGAAAGTGTTTTAGTGTGTTGTTATCTCATATTTTTGTATTTCTATGCTTCATTTGGCAAATATGTTAGGATGGTTTATTTTCCAATGTTAATTTTTGCATATTTTCAATAATGTTTATTTTGTTTATATAAGTCCTCATGGTGAGCTTTCGTCATTTGGAATTATGTTTCCTTCTGTTATTTTCATAGAATATTTGGCTGCATTTCCAGCAATGATTTTTTTCGTAGTAGATTTCACTTGTAACATGTTAAGTTTGAGATATAAGTGCTTGAGTACTGGTTAGGGAAAATGTAATTTATAAATCTTTTCAAGTTAAGAGTGTCAAGACATAAGAAGTGACGTGGAGAAAGAGGAAAAGAGAGAAGAGTTATGAGAAGGAAAGTATATAGGTAAGAAATTGGAGAGAAAGTAAAAGATGTCATAGAGGCAGTTATGTACAAAAGAAGGAAATTTTTGTCATTGTAGAAAAAGAAAGGGCTATCATGAAAATCTTTTCCAGTGAAATACAGCTTAAAGCTCAGTTCATTAAACTACAAAATTGTAAGTAAAAACTAAATTATATTATACAGAAAAATTAAGGTATAGAAAACATGCAATAGAAGGCATTGTGCCTTCAGTTAGTGTTACTTCTTCATTAGGACAAAATGGTTTCTCCCTTACCTTAGATTATCATTATACCACTCTCTAAAGCTACTGTTAAGACTACTAGTCTTAGTTATTCATATAAGTTAGTTAAAATAAAGACTTTTGTTAAAATAGATGATTTTCTACTAGAAGTTCCTGGCCTGAGGCTTACCACATTCCCATCAGGTTATAATTTTGCTCCTGCTGAATTAGGAATGGACATTTCTTCATGCAGGACTTTCTGTGACTTAGTCTCTGAAGGAGTATGGAAAGTGCATTCACTCAAAAGACTATACTGAGCTTCAAATAACATGTTCAAAGATTCCATGTACCTCATTACTGACAATGATGAAATAATGGAGTCATTTTTTTTTCTGGCTGGATGACTCAGGTTCAGTTTCTGCCAGACATCTAACGATGAGTTCTGTATTTTACCATGCGTTCTCTGCAAGGTTGCTTTTTTGTGTTTTTTTTTTTTTTTTTTTTTTTTTTTTGAAACAGCGTCTCACTATGTAGCCATAGCTGACCTGGAATGCACAATGAAAACTAGACTGGCCTGGAACTTACAGAGATCTACCTGTCTCTGCCTCCCAGCTGCTAAGTTTTACAGTGGGAGCCTCCAATCCCAGCCTTCAAGTTTGCTTTTCAAACCCAGGCCCTCAGCTCTCCAAATTCAGTTAGCTTTCCATATTTGTTTTTAAAAGCATGAACGAAATATTCCAATTGTCTCTTTTTTTTTTTTTTTTTTTTTTTTTTTTTTTTTAACCAGAATCAATGATTTTATTCAGTGAAACCAGGACTAAGAACCACTTCCATTGGCATGCCTTGCTTGTAACACTATAGGGAAGCATGAGGCCTTCAGCACTTCAGCAATTTGCTTGCCTGCTCTTCTCAGGTTCCGTTCTGGTGACTCTACGTCAAAGCTGTGGACTACCGAACACAGAGAGATACTGTTGCTGCCAGTTGGCCTCTTGCTCAGGAAGGAGCCACACACTTCCAGACTGACTTTGGAGGGTCCTCCAAATGAGTGAGGTGGTGTGTCACTTTTCTACCCAGTGCAAGTTTTCAAAAATCCATCAGTCTTTCTGATGTCTCCTGGGCCCTAAAGTCATTTACAAATAAAAGTCTTAAATCATACAAAAGACAAATTGAAATAAAAGGAACTGAGATTTCCAGAAATGTCTCCAACTCTTATTACATGGACAGCAAAGCATTTAGAACAAACTGTATTTTTAATATATTCCATGTCCCCGGGGAAAGACATTGCCTTCTCCTACCCAGTATTTTGTTCCCCTTTTAACCTAAAACCTTTTAAATTTATACCCTCAGTATAAACAAAAAGAGGAGCCTGAGGAAAATACAACAATATGGCCTTTAGAGAATGTGAGGACAAAAGGGAACCCTAATTCCTCAAAAGGCAGTGGATAACCCCAAGATGTATTTTTGCTCAGCTCAAGCTGGACAGTAGAAGGAGTAGCATTTCTCAGGAACCTGTGAAACCAGTTTCTGCATGCCAGACAGGGCCACTTTCCTTGGCATATACCTGTGATTACACATCAAATCCCATGCTAGCCTCCAGACTCCTTCAGTCCCTTTTCACATGCACCTGCTATACATTTCAAAATCCATGTGAGGACCCTGGCCTTTCCCACCACTTCCTCTACCCTAGCCCACCAGGTTGCTCCACAGGATTCCTTCCCCTCAGTTCTGTCCTGATAATCCTCATCATTTTCCACACCCTGCTTCTCTAACCCTGGCCACGGCCACGGCCATTGGTTCTTTTTTCTTCTCTCTTCTGAACTCTCCACATGCCTCTGCTGCTTCCCCTCTTACCTAGAATAAAAACGTTCACCCTAACCATTGAGCAACCATTTCAGCAGCTTCCTTACTGTGCCCTCACTTACAGGGACACAAGCACAAAATCAAAGCTTGAGAGCAGGGGGTAGCAAGAAGCTAAAGACAGGTCCTTAAACTGTTTGGTTTGAAAGCATTGATTCCTTTTTTTTAAAATGTTGAATGCTGTTTATTGAAGGAGGGAAGAGGTCTGGAACTGCTCAACATCCCTAATCATCAGGGAAATGCAAATCAAAACAACTCTGAGATACCACCTTACGCCTGTCAGAATGGCTAAGATCAAAAACACTGAAGACACCTTATGCTGGAGAGGATGTGGAGCTAGGGGAACTCTCCTCCACTGCTGGTGGGAATGCAAGCTTGTACAACCACTTTGGAAATCAATATGGCGCTTTCTTAGAAAATTGGGAATCAATCTCCCCCAAGATCCAGCTATACCACTCTTGGGCATATACCCAAGAAATGCTCAACCACACCATAAGAGCACTTGTTCAGTTATGTTCATATCAGCATTGTTTGTAATAGCCAGAACATGGAAACAACCCAGATGCCCTTCAACTGAAGAATGGATAAACAAAATGTGGTACATATACACAATGGAATACTACTCAGCAGAGAAAAACAATGGCATCATGAGGTTTGCAGACAAATGGATGGATCTAGAAAAAATCATCCTGAGTGAGGTAACCCAGACTCAGAAAGACAAACATGGTATGTACTCACTCATAGCAGGATACTAGACATGAAACAAGGATGACTTGTCTGCTACTCACATCACCAGGGAGGCTACCTGGAAAACAGGACCCCAAGAAAGACACAGGGATCACCCAATGACAGAGAAATGGAATGAGATCTACATGAACAGCCTGGACATGAATGGGGGTAATGAAAGGCGAGGGTTGAGGGAAAGAGAGCTTGGGGGAGCGGGAGATCCCAGCTGGATCAACAACAGAGAGGGAGAACAAGGAATAGGAGACCATGGTAAATAAAGACCACATGAGAATAGGAAGAAGCAAAGTGCTAGAGAGGCCCACAGAAATCCACAAAGATACCCACACAACAGACTGCTGGCAGAGGTCGAGAGACAGCCTGAACTGACCTACTCTGGTGATGGGATGGCCAAACACCCTAATTGTTGTGCTAGAAACCCCATCCAACTACTGAGGGATCTGGATGCAGAGATCCATGACTAGGCCCCGGGTGGATCTCTGGGAGTCCAATTAGCGAGAATGAGGAGGGTTTATATGAGCGAGAATTGTTGAGACCAAGGTTGGATAAAGCACAGGGACAAATAGCCAAATGAATGGAAACACATGAACTATGAACCAATGGCTGAGGGGTCCCCACTGGATCAGGCCCTCTGAATGGATGAGACAGTTGATTGGCTTGATCTGTTTGGGAGGCACCCAGGCAGTGGGACCAGATCTTGTGCTCATTGCATGAGTTGGCTGTTTGAAACCTGGGACCTATGCAGGATTGTTTGGCTCGGCCTGGGAGGAGGGGACTAGACCTACCTGGACTGAGTCTACCAGGTTGACCTCAGTCTGTGGGGAAGGCTTTGCCCTGGAGGAGATGGGAATGGGGGGGGGGTGTTGAGGGGAAGGTGAGGGGGACGGGAGGGGGGAGAACAAGGGAATCCGTGGCTGATATGTAGAACTGAATTGTATTGCAAAATAAATTAATAAAAAAAAAAAAAAAGAAATGAAAGTTAGTAGTTAGACATTACAATAGAAGTTGTAGTCATATTAGATATGTTTTAAAAATTGAGCAGATATATTTTAGACAGGTCATCTTCAAACCCTTCGGAGATCTACAGAATATGGCATTTAAAATGTTTTAATAACTTAGAAAATTTTTCTTTTTTGTTATGATTATGAGACATGTCGGCTCCTGGCAGTACCAATCTACTTCAGAGAAAATATGGGCATTGAAGAAACTGCATATGGAGTTAACTTTCATTGTGGCAAAAGTTAGCCACTGGACAACAAAGTATCCTTGAATCAACTGCTGACAAAATGGACAGACAGGACATGAAACAAAGGACTACTGATTCTTGCCAAAACGAGTGTGGTTATGGCTTTATCAAAAGGCATCTTCTGAGGCCAGGACAATATGGCACCATCCCTGAAGTGGCCTTCGCAATTTGGAAAAGGTACAGTGCCCTTTTCTTCGAAGGCAGCTGAATAGGCAGTGGGCCGATGGCTTCTGATGTGCAATGGAACAGCAGCTGAAACAGTTATTCTTGAAGAGTAACTAAGCTCACGCCTCGCAATAGTAAACTGGCATTTGACAGAGGGATGTGGAGAAGAACGGGATGTTAAGATGAAGCCATATATACACAGCCAAGAATGGACAGCTGAATTAAAAAATCAACAACAATTTCCAGAATTTAAAATCCTGAACCAATTGTCTCTTTTAAGAAGAGCTCTGGTTACCATGGTTAATAATGAATGGTATGGTGGTAGCAGTGGCAGCAGAACCCCAGCAATATCCATTTTCCTCATCAGAATCTCCTGAATTTGATCATGGAAATTCAGTGGTACATGCATATGACACAAGTAGGGATTTGGGGAACTCAACAGGAGTAGCAAGGCAGAGTAGCACATCAATTCAAGTACTTACAGTTTCTTAACAATATTGATCCTTTTTCTCAGATACTAAGAACAAACAAGGAAGCTTCTAATCTACAATATTATCTAGACGTTCAAAATATCAGTTTAATAGTGGAAGGCAAACATAACTAAAAGAAAACCATGAAATTAAGGTGTTGTGTATCTGTATGTGTCTGTGGGTGTGTGAACTTAACAACACAAGCATAAATAATCAGTAATAAAATACTTTAGGACAGAGGAAATTGAGTTTATAACATTGAACCACATAGGACACAGCATGGAAGTAGAAGGTGAACACTAAAGCCCACACATAGCTAATGCAGTATTGGAAACTGGTAGATGCAGGGAGAAGGAGGATCAGTTTTCTTTAAGGATGTGAACCTTGTTGTGGAATATTACTTTAACTATGTAAAGGTGTGTTACATTTGTCTATGCTGCTTTTGTTTAATTATGTAAAGTGTGTTGCTGTTTCACCTTGCCTATCTAAGGCACCTGATTGGTCTAATAAAAAGCAAAGGGGTCAATATCTATGCAGTAGATAGATAGGCAGGGCTGGCAAGCAGTGAGAATAAGTAGCAGGAGGAATCTAGAATCAAGAAGAGAATTTGGGAGAAAATGATGGAGACCCTAGTGGCCAGCCAGCCAGCCACTAGCAAGCCAGACATGGAGAAAGCAGAGAAGCAAGACATACAGAATGAAAGAAAGGTAAAAAGTCCCAAGGCAAAACTTAGATAAAGAGAAAGAGGTTAATTTTAATTAAAAACTAGCCAGAAACAAGCCTAAACTAAACAAGCTAAAGCCAAGCATTCATAAGTAATAATAAGTCTCCATGTCATGATTTGGATGCTCACTGTCAGAGAAAGTCTGCTATAGACCCTTGGCTGGCTGACAACAATCCAGTGAAAGGCAACACATATAAGAGTGAATGGCGCTCACAAATTGTACCTGATGGGTTTTAAGGAGGAGGGGGCACATAAAGTTGGGTAGAAAGGGATGTGGGTTATCTGGGAGGAGATGGGGGAGTGGTAAATGTGATAAAAATAAATTGTATAAAATTCCCAAAAGATTAGTAAAATATTATTTTAAGAACACGTAAATCATGCCAAAACCAATGACAAAAGAGAAACAAGTACATGTAAGCTCAGTAGAAACAAAAGATGACTTCAAATCAGAAATCTCACACTCTGGGGACTGAAAGGAGCCAGAAAAAGAAGAATCAAAAGATAACAAAATGAAAGTATTAAGGTCAAACTGGACATGAACAAAATTTTAAAAATAGGAAACGAATATAAAAATAAATGAAAACAAAATAACACTTTTGAGACAAAATCAACAAAACCAGAAAACCTTAGTTAAACTAACAAAGAAAAATAAAATATTCAAATTTTAAAAATCAGAAATGAAAATAACATCATAATCAGTATTAATGAAATAAAAATAAAATATTATAACAGACTGTCTATAAGCAATTCTATTCCAACAAACTTGATTATCTATATGAAATGAAAAATTTGTTTTGAAAATAAAAGTAAACATTACTACATTTTAAAAAGAAAGTTTTGACATATCAATAACTAATAGAGAGATTGAACTAGTCATTAAAAATATACCAATGTCTCGCCAAATGCTAGGAAAATATAGCTTTTCAGTCAATTTATTTTGTTAATTGGCACTAATGCCATTTAAATCCTTGCCAGATTTTTGCAGAGCAACTTGTTAATTTATGCTATGAATAAAGTATTCTTTTATCAAAGATGCACAAATATATTGGTTTTTAACAAGATATAAAGTAGGTATTATTAATGATTTTACAAGAAATAATATAAATAAAAAATAACAACATTGTGAAGCAATTACATGCTGTATCATGGTATGGAACACAGAGATAATTAAATTCATAAAATAAGTCATCCTGATAAAAGATGAAAAGATAAAAACTGTCATTATGTAAAATGAAAAAGAACCTGACATTGCAGATCTCATTAATTTTTAATAAAATATTTTCATATGAAAATTGAGATCTGCAAAGAGAAGGAGAAAGGACTGTAGAAGCCAGAGGGGTTTAGGATATCAGGAGAACATGGCCCACAAAATCAATTAAGCAGGGATCATGGGGCTCACAGAGACTAAAGGGGCAATCATTGAGTCTGCATAGGTGTGCCCTAGGTCCTCTGAATGTATGTTGTGATAGTTAGCTTTGTGTTTTTGTGGACTCCTAACTTTTGGAGTGTAGGTATCTGTGCCTCTGTTGTCTGCTCTCGGGACTCTCTTCCACCTACTGGGTTGCCTCATCCAGCCTTGATATAAGGGTTTGTGCCTAGTCTTATTGTAACTTGTTATGCGGAGTTTTGTTGATATTCCTGGGGGGCCTGCTCCTTTCTGAAGGGAAATGGAGGATCACTGGAACTGGAGGAGAAGGGAGGTAGGAGGTTAGGAGTAGTTGATGGAAGAAAGGCCCTGGTATGGGTGTCTTATGTAAGAGAATAAATAAAAAGAAAATAAAAAAAATAAATATTGTTTAAAAGCTAATTCTTCAACATAATAAATGCCATTTCATCTTTTATAAATATTAATGACCAAAGTGGGAAGTAAAGCTATCAGAAAGCAAATGTGTCTTGAAGGATGTATTTATATACTGACACCCTACATTTAAAAGGAGACTAGAAAGTTACTTTTTATCTACTCCTACATGAAAACACAAGAAACCAAATTTTTAAAAAAATGCAATCCTTTATCAGACACTGAATCTGTCAATGCTTTGATTATGACCTTCCATGGCTTTAAATTGGAATACATATCCATTGTTTATGATTTATCCAATTAATGGCATTTTGTTTTGGTTGTAGGACCAAACTCTGACTTGAGAGCTAAGTCATATACAGATGATTTCTAACATTGTCATTTAGGCTTAATACTTTTACTTTTCATTAGTACACAAATATAAGCTTTTGGAAAAAAAATATAGACATAATTTTGAGTTTTAGTTTGGAGCAGGCTAGTGTCATGATGCTTGGCAATATCAATGAGTCCGAGCACTCAGTCATTTATTGATGACCTTGTGATTGTGCATGTCCAACCCAAGTAATTATGTTTTAGTGTAGTGCTTCAAGCGTTCTCTAGAAGTCAGTCTTGAGCTGTGAACTTTCACAGTGAGTACATAAGTATCCATTCTTGATGTAAAATATAAATAACTGTATTGAACATTCACTATATTACTTTCAATTAACCATGTGTTAAGATTATTTTTATTGAACAATAAACTAGTATAAGTTTCAGAATGTCTTCAAGGTTGGCCAGACTAAGTGTAAGATGGTAAAAAGAAAGTGTGAAAACAACTCATTATTTGAAATCCATAATTTTTACACAGAAAATATTAGTACAAGATGATGCTGTTAAATTCAGTAACATTATCATTCTTTTAAAATATTTTAATATTTTCTATTCATAGTCATCATGTAGTAACACTGTTGAAAAGTTATCTCTAAAACCTGATTATGTTACTTTGGACAATTTCCTTACCCTTATTGTGCTTTTGTTAATTTATGAAACTAATGACAGTACCTTATTTCTAAGATTCTACAAATTGTGTGACTTCTATTATTCTCATTAAAGTCACTTGTTAAGAGCCATGTAAGCATTTCTGTTAAAGTCTGAATATCATGAAGGAGATGGTATTTTTCCTTTTGATATCTAAAGCTGTAACAAGAATCTTTATCAAACTAATATCAAATAAGCTTTTGAGTAGTGATTTACTTTTGATGAAGTAAGTGTTTTCCATTCCTACTTATTCTGAAGAAAACTGAACAATCAAGATGTTTATATTCTCAATTGTGCCATATAAACTTTAATGTTGATAAATATCTATTCGTGAAAACCCAGTGAAATACCCTCATCTTTTTTGTTTACTCACATCAAAATGAGCGTTTTACATAGACATATTTTAGTGGTACAAATGAAGATTACTGACATATAATTATAAATTTCACAGTTGTCATTGTGGTGGTGCATGTTGGTAGGATATGCTGAAGAGACAGTAGGAGAAGGCTCAGGATTTGGGAGCCAGCCTGGGCTGCATATTCCTAAGATCTTTATAGCTGACACTTTCAACTCCCCTTTTAGCCCATCTCCATTCTTTGTGTCATACACTATGGTGGTATTTTATTTGTGCTGATATGTGATTTTAATTGTATGTTAATAAATAAAGTTGCCCGGGGGTCAGAGCTATTAGAGACGTAGCAAAAGCTGGGTGGTGGTGGTGCATGCCTTTAATCCCAGCACTTGGTAGGCAGAGCTAGGTAGATCTCTGTGTGTTCAAGGATACAGCCAACAGACAGTGACGAGGCAGTCATGTGGTTGATTTTACAACCAATGAGAAGGCAGAACAGACAGGAAGTAAGTCTCTTTTGGAGATGTCTCTTGGCTGAAGAGGCTAGCTGCAGCAGGCGGGTAAGGCTCTTAGCTCTCTCTGATCTCTTGACTTTCTTCTTTGCATTGGTTCTGTGTTTCTTATTTAATAAGACAGTTGGTTACATCTACAATACACTGACCTGCAAAAATGCTTTCTACAAGGAACCTCCAATGGACACACTGGGGAAGCATTTAGTAGATTTTTATTGTACTGTTTATCCTTCATTTCATTCTTTCAAGAATTACTCTTAGTCTTGTAGCACCCTGCCTACAATAAACCCTGCTTCTACCCTATACCTATCACCGGGGCTTCTGTATTTGGTACAGACTCAAGTTCTTCTAGCTCTTTCCTGTGACTTCTTTCAACATTCCTTCTATCCCATTTTCATTTCTTTGGGGCACCTAGCACTCATAGAAGCACTCTCCACCATGGACTGCATGGCCATCAGACATGCCTGGGGTGCAGAATGGGCAACAGCAACCAAAGAATGGAAACCAACAAAGACAAGGCCAGATACCAACACCAAAAAAACACCAAAAACACCACAACTTCAAATGTATAGATCTCAGAGCAAAACACAACCATAAACAGCCAAGACAATATGTCCCATCCAGAAGCCAGTAACCCCACTGCAGTGGGTCCTGCGAAATGCAAAATAGCTGAAGCACAAGACAAGGACTTTAAAGTAGCAATTATGAATGTGCTCAATGTCCTTTAAAGATGATATGAATAAGTGCCTTAAAGAAGATCATGAAAATTTGAACCAGGAATAGAATGAAATAAATAAGACATATTAAAATACAAAAAATATAAAGAAAAGTAAAACTGAAACAAAAACTTAGAAGGTTAAGCAAAACCTCAGAGGTAAGCCTCACAAACAGATTTAAAATTATTGAAGAGAGAATTTCAGGTCTTGAAGACAAGGTGAAAGAAATACATTGCCTAGTCAAACAATGTGTGAAATCTAAAAACAATCAAGTTACAAAACATCCAGGAAGCCTGAGACACTAGGAAAAGACCAAATCAATGAATAATAGCAATAGAGAATGGAGAAGAAGCACAGCTCCAAGTCACATAAGTGTTCATAACAAAATCCTAGAAGAAAATCTCACTAATATAAAGGAGGAGATACTTGTCAAGTTATAGGAAGCATACACAGAACACAAAAGAGACAGGACAAGAAAACAAAACCTCACAGCACATGATAATTCAAACACTAAATATACAGAACAAAGAAATGAGACTAAAACCTGGGAGGGAAAAAATACCAAATCATATATTAAGGTAGGGCCATTAGAATAACACGTGACATTTCAGTGGAGATTCTGGAATGCAGAAGGGCAAGGATGGATGTTCTGTAAACTCTGAGAGACCACAGATGCCAGGCCACACAGCTATAACCACCCAAACTATTGATCACAATAGAGAAAGTGAACCATTCAATGATAAAACCAAATTTAAGCAGTTTCTGTTTATTAATCAACTTCTTAGAAGGCACCAGAAGGAAAATTTCCATCAGAAGAAATTAACTACAGCCAAGAACACACAAGGAATGAATAATCCCAGAACATTTAATCAAAATAGTGGAAAACCCACATACCAACAAGATAGCAGCAATCAACACTACTTATTGATAACTCTCGATATTAATGGTCTTAATTCCACAATAAAATTACATAGACTAACAGATTGGATAGAAATCAGGGCTCATCCTTCTGCTGTATCAGAGAAACACACTTTACCATCAAGTATGGACATCACCTCAGGGTAAAAGGATGGAAAATATTCTTCCCAAAAATGAATCCAAGAAGCAAGCAGGTCTAGCTATTTCAATATCAGAAAAAAAATAGATTTCAAACCAAAATTAATCAGAAGAGATAAGTAAGAACATTACATAATCATAAAAGTAAAAGTCCACCAACAGGTTATGGCAATTCTAAACACGTATGCACCAAACACAAGAACATCTAAGTACATAAAGAAACATCAACACAGCTAAAATCCCATATTAACTGTCATGTAGTGATAGTGGACAACATCAATACTCCATTTGCCAAACAATGCTTCACTCATCCAGGCAAAAATTAAACAGAGAAGTACTTGAGTCAATATTATAAATAAAATGAAATTAACAGACATCTAATTACACTCAAACACAAAATATTATACTTCCTTCTGAACAGCTAATAGAACCAACAACAATATTGACAATGTACTAGTACACAAAGCAAGTCTCAACATATATATATATATATATGTGTGTGTGTGTGTGTGTGTGTGTGTGTGTGTGTGTGTGTGTATATATATATATATATATATATATATATAAATACTGAAATAGCATCCTGTATCCTATCTGACTGCTACAGATTAAAGTTGAATATTAACAATAACAGAAAGTATGTAAAATCATGGAAATTTAATAACTCACTCTGGAATGAAAAAGGATTAAGACAGAAATTAAGGAGGACAAGTAATATAATTACATTTCAATTAAAAAATAAAAAATAAACCAAAAATCAATAACTCCCAGTTTCAGATTATGTAAAATAAAATCATCCTACCCTATCAATCTTTATAACTGATTATATCCCTAGTCTGATGTTCCATCAGTTTATGAGTGCAGTGGTCCTGCCATCTCCAGAAGATAGTGTTTAAGTCTGGTGCTTCTTGACCTCTGGCTCTTACAGTGATTCCATTCCTTCCTTCCACAATGGTCTCTGAGCCTTCGGAGTTGGGAGGCAGGTGTTGATTAACTTTTGTGGCATGGCACTCCAATTACACTTATTTTTTGCACTTTGAGCAGTTTTGGGTGTCTGTATTTACCACCCTCCACAGCACAGAAATGCTCCAATGATGACATCTGAAAGATTCATTTTGTATAGAGTTCAAATTTAGAGAGCAGTTTGATCTAAACCAATCATATGGGGTATACCACTTCTAGTCAACATATCTACAGTATCCTCATATCAACAATTGTTCAAAACCTATGCAAATTCTTATATTTTGTGAATACAAAGGATTTTGAGTGTCAGGATGACATTCAGTATCTAAAACACAATCAGTGCTTTCTGGGAGTTTTGATATAGGGAGTTATGGGTAAACAAATTCTGTTTTTTCTCATTTGGCTTGTCTCCATTTATTTCCACAGTTGTGTAATACTGTGGATACTCCATCATAGAAAATAAAGCTTTATCCCTTCTTCCAATATATACTGAACTTGTTCTAAACATGAAAATTTAAGAAAGACTCAGACTATAAAAGTGGGCTAAGTACCTTCCAAACAAGAAACTTCAGGGTCAAGTGCATAGTCTAGAAAGGCAACTTTTTTCTTCTTCTAGAAAAGAAAATATTAATTGTGTATAAAACATCAATAAATTTTTCCTGTAATTCAATGAAAAAACTTAATTAAATTTCAGTTTGTCTTTACTCACTAGTCTTGAAGTTTAGTTGTCCACATTGGAGTAAAAGGACTACAATCTTTTTTTTTTTTTTTTTGGTTTTTCGAGACAGGGTTTCTCTGTGTAGCTTTGCGCCTTTCCTGGGACTCACTTGGTAGCCCAGGCTGGCCTCGAACTCACAGAGATCCGCCTGGCTCTGCCTCCTGAGTGCTGGGATTAAAGGCGTGCGCCACCACCGCCCGGCAAAGGACTACAATCTTAAATGGATCATTTATTATTATAAACTTCAATACTTAGTGCTTATTGAAAAATGCAAGTTTTGGTGACAAAAATATTTGCACAAAAAATATTGATTTTGGATATCTGAAAGATTAAGAAAAAGGAAAATTCTGAGAGAGCTCTTAAAACAATGCCTATTTATTTCAAATGTTTTCATGCAGAAGGCAGCTAATGAGGCATATAAAATATACTTTTCCATACCCACTGCTGCTGAGATTGTTCAGCTGGAGATGGTGCTTTCTTTCTAGTTAGATGAACTGAGTTCCAT